>NC_080070.1:11599769-12199769 GCF_949987535.1 Balaenoptera acutorostrata
AAAACCCTTGTGCAGCAATGAAGATCCAATGCAGCTAAAAATTAATTAACTAATTAATTATAAAAAATTTTTAAAAAGAAATGATGATATTTGTTCAATAATATAAAACACTCTGGTGCAATTAAGTAGTTTCTCTTAATCCCCCAAATTCTTAATTGTTCAGCAGGGGTTAACTCCATTAAAGCTTTTGATAGAACTTACTTCTTCAATTTACTCCAGGGTTTAATTTACAACCAAAACATTTTTATAACTGTGCTTAGAAGCCTTTACTTATCTCCAAGCTTTATTGCTTTTCAAGTAGTTGAGACCTGACTATATTCCAAGATAACATTTAAAAAAACCGTAATTTGCAAAAGATATAATTTACTTTATACCCCTTAAAAACAGTGTTATTTTCTTCCAGCAGTAGAAAAAAAAATTCTTAAAGTTTTGTCTATGTATTTAGCCACAAAATACATAGAATATTTTTCATTAGGAGGAAATTTTCATAACTGCATAAACACCTCACTTAATCCTTTGTCTTTTGAGATTCTAGTAATGTATATGGCATTTTATATAGTGTCAGGAAATTCTTGTTTGAGATTTTTTCATTGCAAGAATAACCGATGAATAATAAATAATGTACTTTCCCTATTTTGTTTTGTTCTTAATCTCCAAAGGATCAACTAGCCCCTTGGGCATTCTATCTTTTATTCATTTCCTTTTTATCCATCATATTCATCGTGCACCTGTTCCTGTGAATATTCTCTTACAGAACTTCTCCCGTGTCTCTATTTTCTAAACACAACGATTAAACTTTTCTAAAGCTTATACACTATGTAGGTGATCGACTTTGCAAATTCTTCCAGATTCCTTTGAGAAACCTAGTTTTCTCTTTAAAGCCTTGAGACAGAAAAACAGATTGATTTCATGCAGTGGGTAAGTAGGAAAATGTATACAGAATAAATTTTTTAAATTGAATGAGGTCATCCCCTGAGATGTATCTTGGAATACTTATCCAAGACAAAGCAGAGAGTTGGATTTATTTTCTCCAGATGATCCAACATTGAAGAGTAGGGATAGTGACCCTCACTTTCTGTATCCAAAGAGAGCACAGACCCTCACAGGCTGATCTAGGGTACTGTGTTTAGACCTACATCCTCTTTAGAGGCTCACTTTGCAGGAACAAAAAATCATTTTGCTCTAGAGGATGGTTACAGGAAATATTCACAATGAGTCAATCAGTATCAAGATCTCCTGTTCTAGTAAACTTCTAATTAAGTGTTATGAAAATAATTTCATGTGACCAAATAAGTTTGGAAAACACTGGCTAAAAACTGCAATAGAATTCTTTATTTACCATAGGAATTTTTACAGTTTTTACTGTATGATAATATGAATTGTGAGTCCCCTAAAATGAGACATTTAATATGTAATAATTCTCAAACTTATTTGACCACAGAATTTATTTTTAAAGCCCTCTTAAGGGGCTAGATGTTTGAGGAAAACATTTTGGGAGATATGGGGCTGGAACACAGCTTGATGAAGAAATTATAAATAGTATTATTCTAGATCTGTCGCTTCCAAATACTGGTCTATAACATCCAATAGCATCACAATTTGCTATAGATAATATTTGGACAATGATAATATTTAAAGGCATAGATTTCTATTAAATACTTCCTACATCTACTCAATCAGTGATCTAATGGTGGGTCAGGAGACAGTTCTATTTTTAATAAGAGTCTTAGATAATCTTATGCTGAGTTGGGTTTGGGACTTCTTAAGATAATATACTCCTAGGTCACTGTCAACCGTGATACCACCATCTTTTCATAAAGCTCTCTCTATTCCCAGCACTCTCTTCAAGGCATTCTTTACTTCTGAATTCCTAAGAGTATAGATAAGGGGGTTGAGCATGGGACTGAAAAATCTGTGAAACAGGAAAAGATATTTCTTTTGTTCCTTGGGGTTCCCATATCTAGGTCCAATATACATGATAATGGCTATGCCGTGAAAGAGTCCAACCACACAGAGGTGAGATGAGCAGGTGGAGAAGGCTTTTCTTTGATGTTCCCCAGACTGGATCCTGAAGATGGCACAGAGGACACACATATATGAGATTACAATTGAGGAGAAGTGTCCCACTAGCACAGAAATCATTCCAGCCAGTACCACAGTTTCACTGATGTGTGTATCTGTACAAGCAAGTTTGAGAACAGCCATGATTTCACAGAAAAAGTGATTGATTTTCTGGGATATACAGAAGGGTAAGGGTAAAAGTAACACTAGAGGAATCAAAGACGGAAGGACTCCAGTGGTCCAGGAAATCACCACCAGCACGATGCAGACTCTCCAGACCATGATGGCAGAGTACCAGAGGGGGTGGCAGATGCCTACATAGTGATCATAGGACATCACCAGCAGGAGAAGACAGTCTGTGACAGCAAGTGTCAAAAAGAGAAAGGTCTGTGTCATGCAGCCAGCAAAGGAGATGGGCTTGTCAGGACTCAGGAGGTTTACCAGCATCTAGGGCATGGTGTTGCAGGCATAGGCTATGTCAACGATGGCCAGGTGTGAGAGGAAGAAGTACAGTGCAGTCTAGAGTCCAGTGAGATGAGCACCAGGATGACCCCGTTCCCCGGCAGGGTGAAGACATAGAACAGAGAGAAGAGCCCAAAGAGAAGCATCTGAATCGTTGCATCAAGGGGAAATCCCAGTAGGGTGAACTCTGTGATACATGTTATATTGTCTCCCATATCCCTATGACACAGGAAATTCAGTTAATGTCCGTGGTTAAAGAGAAGTCTTTGAAAATAGATTTATGTCAACTATACCTTTCTGTGGTATAAAAAAGTGTTCAGAGACACTTTCAGTGAATTTTTGTGTTTTTAAATGAACATTTAAAGAATTTATTTGGGGCTTCCCTGGTGACGCAGTGGTTAAGAATCCACCTGCCAATGCAGGGGACATGGGTTTGAGCCCTCGTTCATGAAGATCCCACATGCCGCGGAGCAACTAAGCCCGTGTGCCACAACTACTGAGCCTGTGTTCTAGAGCCAGCGAGCCACAACTACTGAGCCCACGTGCCACAACTACTGAAGCTCACGTGCCTAGAGCCCGTGCTCCGCAACAAGAGAAGCCACCGCAATGAGAAGCCCGCGCACCGCAATGAAGAGTAGCCCCCGCTCGCCTCGCCGCAGCTAGAGAAAGCCTGCAGGTAGTAGCAAAGACCCAACGCAGCCAAAAATAAATAAATAAAACAAACAAATTAAAAAAAAAATTGATTTGGTAACCCTAAAATATATATATACAGACATACACATAAACACATATATACATTTTTTTCCTTTCTTGTTGTTAAGTTTTTAGCAGAGGCTAATTTTTCACACTATTGGTGTGGCCAAAAAGTTCGTTCGGATTTCTCCATAAGATGTTAAGACAGTACAAAAAACCCGAACAGAGTTTTTGGCCAACCCAATGACTATGTTGCCACATGTTAATAGAACACATAGTTTTTGTTTCATTCGTGAGATACCTCATATCCTTCAAATAAAGTCTGCTTTTCTTTGCTCATATTAGAGTTACTTCTGTTTTTTTTTTCAAAAACTATGACCCTTAACTGATACACATGCTAAAGTCCTCAAGCTGCAATACGTCTAATCTCGACTTGGAAGGGCTCATCAAGGACAGGGTATACTAAAAGTAGATGTACCATTTCCCAGATACACCATTAGCCATTAACCTCTCACCTGCCTGTCGAAACACACTTTCTACTCCTGCATCTGTTGTCACCTCCACAACTAATATTGCACAAAAATCTCTTCTTGTTCAAATATAATGACTTATTTTCAGCCTAAAATCTATTTTTTCATATTTAGTTTTACAAAATACTTAGATGAACATTTATATGAATGATTGAATAGATTTGTACTGTATTGTTTATCTAAACACAAAAACAGATTCAGTAACTTTGTTAGATTTTGACTCAATATTGATAAACACTCTAGAAATACCCAGTTTTAGATACTGTCTCTGCACATGATTGGCAATAGCTAGAGGACTTCTGTGAGGGATACTGCAACGGGGTCTTTAAATTCCTTGAGAGATTGAACTAAATCATCTTTCTTACTCTATGATTCCACAATTAGAATGTACATATAAATATGATATTGCCCTCCCTGCTTAAATTTTATTCCCATTTTTTAATGTAAACTCATCTTGTCTTGAAGAGAGCAAGAGTGAGCAGTAATTCTCAATTTAAATGGCTATAAAATTATCAACCCATTTAAAAATCATCCCATTTGCCTTGTTACTCCCCTATTGCTATTCCAATGATAAGTGTCAGGTCCAGAAGTTTGAAAATAAAATAATTTGGTATTTATTGATTTCCTATTACATACCTACCATTGTTCTGAGGGTGGAGCTATCAATGATAGGAACTCTGAACTCATACTAACTGCTTAGACTCTGGTCTCATAATACTGTACATAAATACATAACTATTTGTACACTTATCCAATAACTGAATATTTGTCCTTATATATTTAGATATTTGACTTCCCTCTATATGTGGTACTTTAAGCCTAGTTTTTAAAATAAAAAGGTACTGGGCTTTTTTGGTTAATATTAAACATTTACCAGAAAGTCGTACACACTTATCTCGTTACCTTAAAAATAGCTACCAGTAAAAAATAACCATTCATATACTGATTATATTAACATATTGATATATTGCTTAATAGTATCTTTTACTCAGCCTATTTATACTGTCAATGAGAAAAATTTGAGCATTAATAAAAATATACTTTTGCATGATATTGAAGAGTGACAGTGAAAGCTAACAGGCAATGAAAATGATGTTAAAATATATTTGACCAGAACTCACAAAAGTAATTAAGAAACTTGTGTATCTAGGGATGATTTTTGTGTAAGGACCTCACAAAATCTTCATGCAGAAAAAGCAAACGTACCTGGTGTGGCTAAATTTCCTGATGGTGCTGGAAGGCTTGCTCCTCCTCTGAGAACTGCCAACGAAGGATCTTGGCTTTTCATATTGCCTAAGAGAAGAGAAGGCTTTATTCATTTATTATCTCCACAGGGCACCTTCTCAATTGTCATAAGGGCTTTGTGTAGGGCATGAGACAGTAGGTCTCACTTACACCAGTGTGCTCCCTATAGAGACATAAAGAAGCCAACCACTGTTCCCCTTCTGAGACTGAAGAGGATTGGCAGTCTGTCTCTGAGGAAGCCAGAGAAATAGCGAGACCTTTAGAGGTTAAAAAAAGAACAGGAAATACCTTCATAATTAAAAGGGTACACACATATTAAGTTATACTCTGGTGACCCCATGAATATTACAGGTACCCAAATACAGGAATTTATTATAGTTTCATGAATTTTTATGTTGTTCCAGCTCCCAAACATTCAAGAGGCACTCAGGAGATGCAGAGATTCATCCCTGGTTATTGTCTGACAGTGAAATAGAAACTTGACATTAATTCCCAAAGCCATATTTCTTTTAGTGTACATAGTCTTGTTTCCCAGCTGCCGTGAACCTTATAGGAGAATAAACTTGTATGCAAAGGTAATAACCATTAAATCATTTTAGATAGCAACTCAGAAGCTACATCCTTGAGCACAGATCTGGAAATGTGTGGGCACCCGTTAGGGTTTCACATTGGACACGCCCTGCAGCTTGTTGATCTGTCTGGAGGATGAATGAATAAGGCACAAGGGCTGAGTGAAGCTTACTTTTGAAAAATTTTCCTTTTTGATAATTTCTGGACCTGCACTTATGGGAAAGATAGAGCTCTGTAAAAGCAGAGGACCAACTCCTGTCCTCTTTACCCTTATGGTGGGGCTGGTTATATGTATTCTACCTATCACAGTAGGCAAATACTACTATCACAGTCTATACTGAAGGAATACAGTATTCCAATTCTTCAGGGTGTTATCACCAATCCACTGCCTTAAATCTGTGTGTCAGGTTACAATTTCTATCAGGTCTACAAGTTCTGAGCAATACAATATGTGTTGGAACCAGTGAATCCCTTGGTCATTTGCCCTTTGTCACTTCCTTTGCTGTGAAATGGGCCTATTGGACTGAGGTGCTACTATGTGGGAAACTGTTATCAGAAATCATATAATCTAATGGCCCTCCAACAGAGGTACTAATCAAGATACCACACACAAGAAAGGGAAAGTCGTACTTGTGATGTGTATCATCTGTACTCACAGTGAATTATTGCCTTTTGTAGGGTGGAAGGAATCAGCATGCCACCAACTGACTTATTGGTCTCCTTAAGAGGAAGGTACCATATTGAGGGCCCAACATTGGTCTTTGCTGCTAACAGAACAGATACTCAGCACAGTAAAGCAGCCTTGGTGAGGTGCAGACTGTGCTGGTGCAAAGTCCCTGTCTCTGTTACCATGCCTAATGCATTTGTGTGCTCACTGTGTAATCACTGGAGTGGCTGAAAGCAGAGGCTGCCTGACACTTACTGGCTATACCTGGTTGTTTAACGCCTCTTCTGCAATGATGTCTCTGGTTGGCATGAATATGGGATGTACAGATTCATACACTTTGTGTACCATCCCACATCTTTTTCCCATACCTCCATTCACCCAATATTCCAACTGTTCTCCTTCCAGATCCATTATCAGCCAATCAACCCATTGGCCATTTTTTAGGAGTCCATGAATATTCTTATCTCAGGAAACTTTTCTCTCCACAAGGTAGAGGAATAGTTGAATGGCTAGCTATGGGCAATGACAAATTTAACCTCATTAATTACCTTTAAGGCCCCCCACCTGATTGTTACATATATTGCACCAATATATCTAGCCAAATCATCCTTATATCAGGCCTTTCTTCCTAAATTGTCAACTGGTTGTAGGAAATCTCTTGGAGATAATACACACGTGTGCACACACACATACACAAAAATACATACATACATTAGAGAGAAGCGTCAGTGATATAGGTGATATGGGGATCTGGGCCAACTGTCCATCCAACTTACTTTGTCTTCTGCACATGCTCTTGTCCTAAGTTATACCACATTCAGTATATGATGCATGATTGCTGTGATCACTCTCTCCTATAATTTGGTGGGTCTGATAGCATCTCAGTTCAAGACAGGCAACTCTGGATTTGTAGTAACTTGATACTCTATGAATAGTCTCTCCCAAGTCTCAGCAATATGTGAGGAATGGTGTTGAGAAAGGTGTATTGTCTTCTGCTGGAGATGGAAAGCCTTGATGCAGAGTGCCTGTGGCCTGTCCCATGATTCACCCATTGGGGCTTACCAGAGACATCTTTATCTACCAGAGATACCTTCAGATCCACGTGGTCTGCCAGTCAAAAGTTCCAAGTGCTACATCTATAAATTATTAAATGTATAGTTCAATGAATTTTCATATATCAATACCCCTGTGTAAGCACCATCCAGACAAAAGTATAGAGCATCTCCATCACAAGAGAAAATTCCTGTGACCACCTCATTGCTAGAAATCACTTTCCTACTCCGAGGTAACCACTATTCTGACTTCCATCACATAGATTAGTTTTGCCTGTTTTTGAATCTCATATAAATAAATTACACACTATGGATGCTTTTGTCTCTGGCTTCTTTGACCCAATATAATGTTTTTGAGATTCACCCACGTTGTTTGGGTATCAGAAGTTCATTCTTTTTTCTGCTGTGTAATATTCAATATGAAGGTTCCAAAATTCATTCATCTATTCTACCGTTCATGGACATTTGGGTTATTTATAGTTTTTGGCTATTGTAACTTAAGTTTCTATGAATATTCTTATACATGTTTTCACTGGGTATATACCAAGGAACAGCATTACCAAACCATAGGATAGGCACAGATTTATTTTTAGTAGATATTGCCAAACAGTTTTCCAGTGTGGATTTATAATTTTATATTCCTACCAGCACTTGATATTAATTTTGTAATTTTAACCATTGTGGTATTTCTCTGTGATTTTATTTATATTTTATTGATGAGTAATTGTATTGAACACATTATCATATGCTGATTGACCTTTTGGATATCCTTTTGTATGAAGTGCCTGTTCAAATCTTTTGCCCAATTTTTGAGGGTTTTTTTTTTCCATCTTGTTGATTTGTAAGCATTCTTTAGAGAGTCTGGACGTAAGCATTTTGTTGAATATAGGTACTGAGGATATCTTTTTCCAGAATGTGGCTTCCCCTCTGGTAACATCTCTCAAAACCATGATACAATATCATAATCACTATATTGTCAAGGTGCACAATAACATTTTCATCAGATTCATTTTCATGAATCTCTCATGTTGCCTTTTTCTAGCCACATCAACTTCCCTCCCACACCCACTCTGTCCTTAACCACAAATCTGTTCTATATTTCTATAATTTTGATATTTCAAAATTGTTACATAAATGAAATCATACAGTGTGATTAGTATATAATCTTTTGTGCTTGGCTTTTTTTTTGTCCGCTTAGCATAATTCTCTGGAGATTCAACCAGGTTGATACACGTATCAGTGGTCTGCTCCTTTGTATTACTGAGCAGTATTCTATGTATCCCAGTTTAACTATTCACCTGTTGATGGACATCTGGATTGTTTCAGTTTTGAGCTATTACAAAAAAAGCTGCTATAAACATACACGTACAGGGTCTTTTTTGGGGGGCGGGGTGTGTTTGTGTAAACATAAGTCTTCGCTTTCCTAAATTTGATTTTTGGTAATTTTAAAATTATGAATTAAATTTTCTTAATTCATATTATATAGTTATAGTGCTATGCAAATTGTCTATTCATATCGGGTGAGTTGTGATTGTTTTTTTTTTTGAGGAAGTGTTCCATTTTTTCTAAGTGGTCAAATTTATATGTGTTGAGTTGTTTATAATTTTCTTTATTATCCTTTGATGTCTGCAGTGATGCCCTGTTTCATTCTGATATTTTTAGGTTGTGTCTTTTCCTTATAAATCCTGCTAGAGGTTTCCAAATTTTATTGATTCATTAAAAGAAACAGCTCTTTGCTTCACTGATATACCGATTTTTTTTTTTTTGCTTTAAATTTCAGCGTTTTCTGTTCTAATATTCATTAATTCCCACCCTCTGCTTTCTTTGAATTTATTTTGCTCTTCTTTTTCTAGGTTCTTGAGGTAAGGACATCTATTACTCATCTGAAACTTTTCCTCTTTCTTAATGTACACATTTATTGGTATGTTTCCTTCTCTGAACTTTGAAATGTTGTGTTTTTATATTCATTCAGTTCAGTATATTTTCTTTATTTCTCTTGAGACTTCTTCTTTGACTTACAAGTTTTTTTTAAGTGTATTTTAAAATTTCCAACTGTTGGAGGTTTTTCTGTCTTTCTTATATTGATTTCTAGTTTGATTCCACTGTGGTTGAAGAATTTACTCCATATGATTATTTCTTTTAAATTTGGTGAGGTGTTTTTACAGGCTAGAATAGATCTATCTGTTCTGTCAGCACTTGAAAAGAATGTGCATTCTGCTGTTGTTCTATAAATTTTATGGAATGTTCTATAAATGAGTATTAGATTCTTTTTGTTGATGGAGCTGTTGAGTTCTTCCATATTCTTGCTGATTTTCTCTCTAGTTGTTCTATCAGTTTTTGAAATGGCAGTGCTGAAGTCTCTAACCATGTGTGGATTTGTCTACATTTTTGCATCATATATTTTGAAGCTCTTTTGTTTGGTGATACACATTTAGGATTGCTATGTCTACTTGGTGGATTAAACTTTTTATTACGTAAAGTTCCTCTTTGTTTCTGAAAATTTTCTTTGCTTTATCTCATATTAATATAGCTACTCCTGCTTTCCTTCCATTAATGTTTACGTGATATATCTTTTTCCATTCTTTAAGTCCACCCACCTATGTTGTTACACTTGAAGTGAGTTTCTCATAGACAGCATTCAACAAACAGATAGAAGTAAGGGTAATGCTTTTTAATACACTGTCATTCTCTGTCTTTAAATTGATGCATCTAGACCATTTATATTAAATCTAATTATTGATGCTTTAGGGCTTAAGTCTTACTTTTTTTGTTTTGTTTTCAGTCTCAACTCTCTATTTTATATTTTTCCTGTGGGTTACTTGAATATTGTTTTAGAATTCCATTTTGATTTATCTATAGTGTTTTTAGTGTATTCCTTTGTATAGCTTTTTGGTTGCTTTTTATAGTTTAGTGCTTGGTCTAGATATTATATTATATATATGTGTGTGTATGTGTGTGTGTGTGTATATATATATATATATAAAATAACAGTCAATTGATGTCATTTTTTTACCAGTTTGAATGAAGTATAGAAATATTATCTCCTTTTGCATCTTTTTTTTTAATTTTTTTTATTTTTTTTTCTTTTGCATCTCTTTACTCTCTCGAATTTATAATTTTCTTCAATATTTCCTCTACATAAATTTAGAAAAGTACCAAAAAAAGCTATAATTTTGGCTTGAACCATCAAACATAATTGAGAAACTCAAGAGGATAAGGAAAGCCTATGGAATTTACTCATAATTTTTCTTACCATGTTCTTTCTTCCTAATATTCCAAGTTTCCTTTTTTTTTCTGTTTAGAGAATTCATTTTTAAAGATCAGCTTTGTTGTATATAGAATTCTATGTTGACAGTTTTTAATTTCAGTAATTTAAGATGGTATTCCATTTTATTTTGTCTTCCATGATATTTGTTAAGAAGTCAGCTCTAACCTTATTGCTGTTCCCTTGAAAGTAATGGACTTTTTTTTTTTTTCCTGGCCAGTTGTAATGTTTTTTCTTTACCTTTCATTTTCAGCAGTTTGACTAATATATTTCTCAGTGAGGTTTTACTTATATTTATCCTGTTTGAGTTCTCCCGAGCTTCTTAAATCGGTGTGTTGATATTGCCTATCAGATGTTAGAACTTCTTGTCATTATTTTTTTTCAAGTAATTCACTTGTCCCATTTTTTCCTCTTTTTTTCCTTATGGGACTCCAATTACATATATGTTACACCTTTTGACTCTTTCTTACAACTCCATTTTGCCCTCTTGAGTTCTTTATTTTTTTCTCTCTTTAGTTTTGGCAATATATATTGAACTGTTTTTAACTTCACTAATCTTGACATCAGTTGTAGCCTGTTTTCTGTAAAATACATCTAATGAGTTATTTGTCAGATTTCTTTTATGGAAAGACTTAGAATGGTAACTAGACTTTTAAAATCAGATTCTTATTTTCAATCGAAATACTACATGTTGTCATCTATTCTCTCCTTTATTTCCTTTATATCAATTATAGATATTTTAATATCCTTTTCTATTAACTCCAATGTCTGAATGATTTGTGAGTTTTTTCCTAGTAACTTATTATCTCTTATCAATCATTTTTTGCATGTTTAGGGATTTTCTTAAATGCTGAAGTTATGGACAATATGCTATAGAAACTCTCAAGAGTTTTGAGATTTTTTTTTTCTGGAGAGCAGTTAGACTACTTGAAGATCACCTTGCTCCTCTTAAGACTTAGTTTTAAGCTGTGTTATGGTAAGTAACATAGCCTCTAATCCCAGGACATGGGAATTCTCCCAAGACATGGAATTTCTAGAGCCCCATCTGAGTTTCTAAGTTTTGTTTTGTTCTGTTTGCTTTTGACCAATCTCTTCCCATTCTGGCTGGATCTGAACTCTAACATCTTCCCAGGAATTTGTGAGTTTTTTTTTTCTTCTTTCAGTCTTCCAGCTGCTGCTGCTGCTTTCTGCTAGGTCTCTCCTTAGCCCATTTTCACATAGCTAGGGAGTTAACTCAGGAAACAAATGACATTTTAACATGATTATTTCTAGGATTTTCTCTCTATTGCTCTCCTCATATGGGACGTTGACCCTCAATTCCTAACTGATTTAGCAGCCTTGAACTCTAATCACTGCTTCCTCTGGTCACCAAGACCACTGATCCCTCCTTGGGTTCCATATTCCTGTACAAAGTCCAGGAAAATGCCTTCCTGGGAGAGTTTGGGCCAATGTATTCACCTCCTATGCATCCCCTCCATTTCTTCAACAATTGACAAAAGTTGTTTTCTATATGTTGTTGAGATTGTATAGCTATATATGGTGGGAGGGTAAATCTAATACCAGCGATTTTGGTATAGTCAAGACACATACTAATTTATTTTTAATGTGAATCTAGAAAATCTTTTCCCTGCACTTAAAATTTTAATTAAAATATAGTAGTTACAAGATTACTGAAAAAAAGCGGTTTTAATAATTTGGTTTCATGAGGGAAAAAACTCATCCAGGAGTGGAAAGTTTGTTTTAGAAGTAATGGTCATTTTGCATCACATTTTCTGGAAGTCCCACTCCATGCATAATCATTAGTGTGGTTTATCTTTGCCCATTAAGAAGTCAAGTCTCTAGTATGTTACTATATTCCACTATATATTTGTTTACTATTTAACTTTTTATTTTTTTAATGGTTGAGAGACATAGTAAAGTGAAATATTATTGCCTGAAAGTACTCTGCTAGTCTGGAAAATAAAAAGGCAGAAGCTTCAGGGAAAACCTTGTTAAGAGATATAAAAATAGTAGGAAAGTGAGGTAATTAGAGAATAAATCTGCCTTTAATTATGCATGTTGTAAAACATAAATGGGAGACTAAAAGAGAATGTAGGTGAGAGGTAAAAATGAAAGCAGAAGTAAAGGAGGGATGGAAACATTTCTATAATGGGTTATGAGACAGTGTTATCTTTTTTTGGTCAATACTAAGTATTTTTCAACTCTTGTCAGAGGACTTGGAAATTATTCGCTATCCAACAGTGAATCCCAGTCCTGTCTTCACTTGACTCATAACTGGTATTGTACAGACATTTAGTTCTGCAATGATTGTATGTATTGAGCAACATTCTGCTGCCAGGAATTTTCCTTCTGGGTGTTCATTTCCCTGAAAAATAACACGTTACCAGGCAATGTGAATGCTTATGATTGAATTGGTTACTTAGTGTAATGACATTGTTTCAATAATTAAACAAGAATTTTAAAAATAAGCTATTAATCCATTTCTTGAAAAAATTGTGCTCTTTATATTTTTACGGCTTTAAGCATATTGATAATCCAGATGTCTCATCTCTGAACAAAAATGCTTAACACCAGAGATGAAACTTGCACATCAAAATTTTTCCTATTTTCAGGTAGTGTCTTGGACAATTCAGATTCTCTTATCAAATTTTGCTGTTAGGTAATTTTTCTGACCTTGAAGTCATCCTCCGACCACATCCCAAAGGAAGAAGACTCTACTTAGTCAAATGTTCTATCCACCCCTCACATGGACCTCTTCTGCCATTCCCTCCATGAAGCACCCTTCACCTTAGCATTCCTGAGGCTGTAGATGAGGGGGGTCAGCATTGGACTGAAGAGACTGTGAAACAATAACAGCTTTTTCTCTTATTTCCTCTTTGACTAGAGTACGGGGACCATATCAGTGCCATGTCAGTGCCAAAGAAAAGCCCAACCACACCATGGTGGGAGGAGCAGGTGAAGAAAGAAGGCTTTTCTTCAGCCCTCTCCTGACTGGATCCTCAGGATGGTCCAGAGGCTGCTAGAATAGGAGACCAGCACCAAGCAAAGGGGCCTAAGACAAATACACAGGCAGCAAGGATGACAGCTTCACTGATCCATGGGTCAGCACAGGCCAGTTTGAGGACAGGTAGGATTTCATAGAAGGCATGGTCCACTTCCGAGGACTCACAGAAGGACAACCTTAGAAGGAGAATTGCATGTACCAGAGCCAGAATCAACCCACATGTCCAGGAAGTGATGGCCAGGACCGTGCACGCTCTCCAGTTCATGATGACAGTGTACTGGAGGGGATGACAAATCTCCCCAAACCTATCATAGAACATCACCACAAACGTCAGGCACTCCATGTGAGCAAAAGTGAAATACAAAAATGTCTGCATTATGCATGGAACAAAGGAGAGGGTTCTATTCAGGTCTGCTAAGTTTACCAACATCTCAGGGACACTGTTGGAAGCATAGGACATGTCAATGATGACAGGTAAGAGAGGAAGAATTACACTAGGGTGTGCAGTCTGGGATGTGGACAGATGACTCCAGAGATCATGCCATTCCCCAGCAGGCTGAAGGCAGAAAATAGAACATCCAGAAGAGGAACACTTCCATCTCTGCACTGAGTGGAAATCCTATCAAGATGTTACCCATGTCACATCTAAAGATAGTCTGCCAAGGGCAGAAGGATGACAGAAAGATTAGTCTAAAGAATTAATAAAAATTGAAGTTATTTAATTCAAAAGAATTCAGAGGAAACACATACTAATTTCTGTTCTGTTTCAATTATTTTCAGTCTTAATGTAGCAAATATTTCAGAACCACATTTATAAAGGAAGAACAAAGTATTTCCCATAGTGTAAAAATAATATTGTGGAGTAATAGAGTCAGTAATTTTATTCTTGATCCTCTACTTCAGCTTTTCCGTTTCCTTATAGAGAAACTAATTATTTCACTACTTTAACAATATTTACATGAGTATCAACATAATGGATCATAGTAGGGAAACAGATGAAGATGCATATCTGCTCCTAACTCCTTTAGCTTGGAAATGACTCATGTTACTTTTGCTCACTTTTTAGGCCAGAAACAGTCATATGTAGTCATTCTAATTTTAAAGAGAGCTAGTAAATATGGGGAATTACTTGGATATTTGATGACCACTGTAGCTCCAACATTTGATGGAACTGGTTTTTTCTGGCTGACTAGCACTGATTGTTCTCTTGCCTTGCCCACTCTGTGCATAGTGATGACACACTGATTGCTTCAAATTGTAAATAAGGCTCCCTCCTCCCCCTTTAGAAAGTTTGTTATGAAACATTTACCATTGCTCATACATAAAACTATTTTAAAACTCTATCCAATGTAGTGATTTTCCTCTCAATTTTAGGGTCTACTCTAAGAATTTTTCCTTATGTAACTGACATCAAAAGTAAGACTATTCTTAGCCAGTGGGAAGCAGCGGCATAGCACAGGGAGATTGGCTTGGTGCTTTGCGACGACCTAGAGGGGTGGGAGAGGGAGGATGGGAGGGAGGCTCAAGAGGGAGGGGATATGGGGACATGTGTGTGCATGTGGCTGATTCACTTCGGTGTACGGCAGAGACTAACAGAGTATTGTGAGGCAATTATACTCCAATAAAGATCTATTAAAAAAAAAAGACTTTTCAGCTGGACCTTATCAGCTACACAGAAGAGAATAAATTTATCATGTTCTGTTATTTAGCATAGCAACATAGCATTTAAACGCACATGGTAGATGTCATTTTACTTTGCATAGTCACAGCAAATTTTCCACATAGATAATACAGCATACCTTGGGTATACTATGGGTTCAGTTCATAGCTCAGCTATATTGTGGGTTCAGTTCCAGACCAATGCAAAAAAGCCAATATCACAATAAAGTGAGTCAGACATTCTTTTTTTGGTTTCTCAGTGCATATGAAAGTTATGTTTACACTATACTATAGTCTATGAAGTGCAAAATAACATTATGTCTAAAAAATGTATATACCTTAATTTAAAAATACTTTATTGCTAAAATATTCTAACCATCATCTGACAACGGAGGGTTGCCACAAAACTTCAATTTGTAAAAACACAGTATGTGCGAAGTACAATAAAGCAAATCATGATAAAATGAAGTATACCTGTAAACAGTACATTGTGAGTTAAATTCACCTGTACTAAAATTATTCTTCTTTAGATATATGATTGTCTTTGTTTTTTAAGACCCATGCAAGTAGGATGATCTGAGTAATGAAACTGTATTGGCAATGATTGTATATTTTTTTCTGGATGTAATAAAGGCATATATCGATTGGAGAATATGGTGAGATCCATCTTGGACACATGCGTAGGTGCTCACTATCCAACGAATGACAACTGTCTTATTTACAGAAGATCAAAGGGATGCCTTGAAGTGCAGGACAGTCCTGTGATGTTCTGAGCCTTGACTTCTTGCTTGGTTAAACAGCTCTCTTTGCTTACACAAAAAGAATTACCATAAGGAACAAGGCGGGCAGCCAGCTCAACCTTTCTAGGTAGGCTCAGGTAAAAGTCTGGGTAAAGATGACATGGTCCTTTCTGCTTTGGTGGATTCAAGGCTGTTCTGTGCACTAACTCTTCATGAATGAGGAGTTGCTATGGACTGCTATTAAATGTGCAATATTGGTCAAAGATATCTGTAAAAATAATTACATTATCACTATAAATGTCCGGTTATTTTTTAGGACATAGTCAAAGATGAAATAGTGAGAAGTGTGTTAAAAAAAAAAAGCCACTCAGATGAATTCAAATGTTGTATTTACCATATAAAATGTATCCTGGGAATATGTATTATCATATACATCATTTCGTCTTTTTGAGTGGTCACCATAGTTCACTATGATGTAAAAGACAC
Source organism: Balaenoptera acutorostrata (assembly GCF_949987535.1). NCBI lineage: Eukaryota > Metazoa > Chordata > Mammalia > Artiodactyla > Balaenopteridae > Balaenoptera > Balaenoptera acutorostrata. The sequence continues at coordinate 11,616,204 of NC_080070.1, forward strand.
TCAGTTTTTGTTAAATGAATGAGGGTCGATTCAATGAAGAACACATACACCGAAGGCTAATATGTAAATCCTGTTTTGCAAAGTTGGGATTTTTGCTTTAAAGAAAGTTTTTACCATTAGGTGTTAATAATTTGACAATAATTTTATTTGAAAAACTATAATAATTCAGCTAATCACTTTAGAATATATTGTTTTCTAAGGGTAAATTGGAATCAGTCTGTAATACTGGAGTACTGAAAACCTACAGAAAAATTATATAACACTTAAATGCATCTTATAGTTAATAACTGCTTTGTATTTACAATTTGGAGAAATCTAAAGAGGGGGTTCTATTAATTAAAAGAGGAAGAACTGTTTAAGTAAGTTTGAAATCTCAGTTTCAATGTATGGCAGAGCTTTGAAGTTTTTAAACTAAGAAACTGAGAGAAGCATCAGTTAAGATGGGGCGGTGTCTTTTTATGAGCAAAAGCTCACATGAAGTCCTCGACATTTTATTTTCCATACATACGATCAAGTGATGGAGGATTCTATGTAACAGTGTGTTAAGTATGTGATATTAAATTTAGCTACAAAACTAATTTTCTAGAGCTTAGAATTGAGTAAGAAACATCAAGAATATATAATGTTTTGAGACACTATTGAAAGCAATCAGCAATAATTAAAATATATTTAATCTCTAAACTGAAAATTTAATAATTTAAATAAAGATAACCTATTTCTACTGATGAGGAACATTTGCGTCATACATCACCATCTTACTTCCCAGATTATTTTTCATTCAATTGTGGTTATTTTCTATTTTGAATTATTAATCATTTATTCCTCATTTTGATTACCGTTATATTAATATTACTTTTTAAATTCAAATTGAAATTAAAGCTAAAAATAAAAGTTAAGATATCACAGAACACTGATACCGTTACAGCAATGGGAGAGAGAAGAAAACATAAAAGCACTGATGGCTGAATGACAGTGCAATTTGTTAATTGATGCAATTTAAGTGCAACAACTCACGGAAATAAAAAACAGTAAGATCACTTCCTCACCCGGGCAGTGGTTTCCACTGAACATACAACACAGGAAACTCTGAAAAATGTTTCTTGCACTAAAGAATTTTAATATATATCTCCACCTCAATGGTCGATTTATAAAATCCAGAAGCACTGGCTTTCATCCTATCCTTTTATGGAACCAGAAAAACATTTTCCTAAAAGATGGATGCTATCAGAGTATGATATATACCAACACTCATGAATAAAGTGGGAGAATATACCTCAGAAATAACTACAAGTCACACTTAACTATTTCATTGTTTCATGAAAGGCAATAAAATATTGCTCATAGACACTATCACTAGGACTTTTGTTTTTAGGCTGATTGCTAGTTACTCGGTGATACCAAGATTAGTAGCAAATGTTATGAAAATTTTACTTGTGGAAGTATCCATAAGTACATACAGTTATCCTTACCTTTCCATTAAGTGATTTTGGGATAAGTTATTTAACAACTCTGCACATCAATACTTTCGTCTAGGTGTGTGAAGTCCTTTCATCTCTGTGGCTGAGTTCAGAGAACCACATGCAGAGGCCACAGCTTCGACAAGGAGGCTCTCATTTTCTTTGTCTCCTTTCCATTAGTGCCAGTTCTGGACTCTATTCCTAGTCACATTGTTGGAGATGATGTGGAGAACGATGGGAACTAGATTCAGAATTGCTGTGCTCACAGCTCAGCTAGGAAGAGCTCCCCATGAGAATGTCTTTATATACGAGTTCAGCTGCACTAAATACAAACTCTGGCTCAGAGAAAGAGACATCCATGATATAATTTTTCTCTCACCATAGCCCAGGTGAATTCTGCTGCCTCCTCATCCTACTGCAATAATCCTATCCCAAACCACCTACCAGTGCAAATAAATCTCATCTACATATGATGGTGTTAGTTCTGGCTGTTACCTTAAGATTCAACCTTAACCTACAGACAATCCCACAGAAAGTAGACTATTCCTCTTTATAGTAGTCTCCATAGTGAGAAATTCCAGAGTGGAAAATATTTACTTCACTTTCTGATGATGATGGAGAATAATAAAGCTGTTATTCTCTCCATTTTTGGGAGCAAAGTTTGGGGTTTTTTCTTTTTCTTTTTTTAAAAAATTGAAGCATAGTTGATTTACAGTGTTGTGCCAGTCTCTGCTGTACAACAAAGTGACTCAGTTATACACATATATACCTTCTTTTTTTAAAATATTATTTTCCATTATGGTTTATCCTAGGAGATTGGACATAGTTCCCTGTGCTATACAGTAGGACCTTATTGTTTATCCATTCTAAATGTAATAGTTTGCATCTGCCAAAGGTTGTATTTTATAATTGGTTCAATACAAACAATTCTCATGACTCTCTTGAGAATTTAGATTTTCCAAGGAGGCCCCATTAGTCATTACACCTATAAACATCTTTCCTGAGGGAAAAAAGTTTTGGTAAACATTCTCCCTGGAGGAGAACAAAGATCACTAGTGTTTGATTGTTTGTGCAGGAAATATTTTGGGGAAAGTCAGAAGCAGATATGTTATCATAGAATGTAAATATATTTTCAAACATCTCAAAGGCTATAACCTGAGGCAAATATCACAATTTAGAGGACATAACACTTGGCCATATAATAACTTTGCTAATTCAAACTTCTTACCCCCCTGGTGGTTTATTAAGATCTGTATCTCCCTAATAACCAATAAACAGGTGCCTATAGAGCCTGTGTTGCCACTTCTAAGGGGAATAAGTCCCCTCAAGTAGATGCATATTTTCACCTACTGAAGAATGAAATTGGGATGCAAAGCAGTGAGATTATCATAATGACACGTGTTGATTAGTGTTTACTGTGTTTCAGAACCTCAGGTATATACACCATACATGGTATTTTATTTAATCTTGCAAATTGATTAATATGTTGTCGCCACGTTATAGGTGTGCATTATGAAATTAGAGAAATAAATATATTGTCCACTCTATCAACTGCCAGCGCCAAGAATGAATTACATATGCAGATAACAAATCCTCTGCTCTAACTACTGAACGTACGTCCATTTTCAAAAGCTCTTAAAATGACCTCTCAGAAAGGCTTCACCTGTTCTCCTCAATCCTTACCAACTCTCAACAATCTCATAAGCCTCCAGAATTCCTACACATATTTCCCTGGGTATGACTCATAACCTAGGAAGAGAATAAATTCTCTTTCTGTTTCTTGTTGTAAGCTTATATAAATTTAATCTCAAACATTTCTTCAAAATGTTTTTTACTATCTAGTAGTTGTAGAATGGTTTCTCAAGTGCTGCTGCACTGGGCAGGTCGTATAAGAAGGTGTCGACATTACTTTCATTTTTCCTAGCACATTTACGTCCATATAAGGTATAAACATGAATATTCAAGAAACACAAATTAGTTCTTTCAAATATGCATTACAAGTGGAAAGCAGAGCAGGTAAATCAGGTGACCTGTCAGCTGAGATAGACAAAGCAGATTTGTAGAATTACTGTGACACATTAGCATATTATCTTGTTGACATTATTTAGTAATGAGAACCAAATGAGATAACATATTCTTTTATAATTCACTATTAAAGTTTTGAGAGTTAACATCTTTACTAACAATAGCTGCGTCTTTTGGGGCATCTGTTACACAGAATAATGCCCGGCCCCCAAGATGACGACATCCTAGTTCCAGGAAGCTCTGAGTATGTGAGCTTACATGATAAAAGAAACTTTGCAGATGTAATTTAGTTAACGATCTCAAGATGCAGAGATTATCAGGGATTATCCACAAGGGCCCACTATAATTACAAAAGTCTTTGTGAGAGGGGGGCAGGAGGTCAGAGAGGAGGGAACATGAAGTTGACTTTGAAAATGGAATCAAAGAATGTAGGCAGAGTCTGTAAAATGTAGAAAATAAAGAAACAAATCATTCACTGGAGCCTCTAGAAAGAAGACAATCTAGCAGACCCATTTTAGACATAGGACCTCTAGAAATATAGGATAATACATTTGTGTTGTCCTAAGCCTCTAAATCTGTGGTTTTATGTTTCAGTAGGAATAAGAAAGTAACATAGGAATGATAATGCTTTATTTTCAGTTATGAAAATAAGTCCACTTCTAACTACCGTGGGCACTCTAAAAACTGAAAGAGAAATTGGTGATTTCTGGCTTTTATCTGAGCATATAAAGAACTTGAAAGTCATCAATCATGTCTTCGAACAAGAAAAAATGTAAGCAAACTAAAAAATGAAAAACTCTTCATCATTTAAACTTGCACTTCATTAAAATTAAAAAAAAACAAACAATTTTGCTCTGTGAAAGACACTGTTAAAAATATGGAAAGTCGAGCCAAAGACTGAAGAAATTCTTTGCACATATTGGAGAAATGACTTGATTCCAAAATATACAAAGAACTCTTAAAACACAGTAAGACTATACTAACCAAAGCAATCTACAGATTCAATGCAATCCCTATCAAACTACCAATGGCATTTTTCACAGAACTAGAACAAAAAATTACACAATTTGTATGGAAACACAAAGGACCCCGAATAGCCAGAGCAATCTTGAGAAAGAAAAACAGAGCTGGAGGAATCAGGCTCCCGGACTTCAGACTATACTACAAAGCTACAGTAATCAAGACAGTATGGTATTGGCACAAATATAGAAATATAGATCAATGGAACAGGATAGAAAGCCCAGAGATAAACCCACGTACATATGGTCACCTTATCTTTGATAAAGGAGGCAAGAATATACAAGGGAGAAAAGACAGCCTCTTCAATAAGCGGTGCTGGGAAAACTGGACAGCTACATGTAAAAGAATAAAATTAGAACACTCCCTAACACCATACACAAAAATAAACTCAAAATGGATTAAAGACCTAAATATAAGGCCAGATACTATAAAACTCTTAGAGGAAAACATAGGCAGAACACTCTATGATATAAATCACAGCAAGATCCTTTTTGACCCAGCTCCTAGAGAAATGGAAATAAAACAAAAATAAACAAATGGGACCTAATGAAACTTAAAAGCTATTGCACAGCAAAGGAAAACATAAACAAGACGAAAAGACAACTCTCAGAATGGGAGAGTATATTTACAAATGAAGCAACTGACACAGGATTAATCTCCAAAATTTACAAGCAGCTCATGCAGCTCAATATCAAAAAAACAAAAAACCCAATCCAAAAATAGGCAGAAGACCTAAATAGGCATTTCTCCAAAGAAGACATACAGACTGCCAACAAACACATGAAAGGATGCTCAACATCACTAATCATTAGAGAAAGCCAAATCAAAACTACAATGAGGTATCACCTCACACTGGTCAGAATGGCCATCATCAAAAAATCTACAAACAATAAATGCTGGAGAGGGTGTGCAGAAAAGGGAACCCTCTTGCACTGTTGGTGGGAATGTAAATTGATACAGCCACTATGGAGAACAGTATGGAGGTTCCTTAAAAAACTAAAGCTAAAAATAGAACTACCATACGACCCAGCAATCCCACTACTGGGCATATACCCTGAGAAAACCATAATTCAAAAAGAGTCATTTATCCCAATGTTCATTGCAGCTCTATTTACAATAGCCAGGACATGGAAGCAACCTACGTGTCCATCGACAGATGAATGGATAAAGAAGATGTGGCACATATACACAATGGAATATTACTCAGCCATAAAAAGAAACGAAATTGAGTTATTTGTAGTGAGGTGGATGGACCTAGAGTCTGTCATATCATGCAAAGTGAAGTAAGGCAGAAAGAGAAAAACAAATACTGTATGCTAACACATATATATGGAATCTAAAAAAAAAAAAAAGGGTTCTGAAGAACCTAAGGGCAGGACAGGAATAAAGACACAGACATAGAGAATGGATTTGAGGACATGGGGAGGGGGAAGGGTAAGCTGGGACGAAGTGAGAGAGTGACATGGACATATATACACTACCAAATGTGAAATAGATAGCTAGTGGGAAGCAGCTGCATAGCACAAGGGGATTAGCTCGGTGCTTTGTGACCACCTAGAGGGGTGGGATAGGGAATGTGGGAGGGAGACACAACAGGGAGGGGATATGGGGATATATGTATATGTATAGCTGATTCACTTTGTTATACAGCAGAAACTAACACAACATTGTAAAGCGATTATACTCCAATAAAGATGTTAAAACACACACACACACACACACACACGCACGCACACAGTAAGAAAATGAATAACTCAATTTAAAAATGGGCCAAAAACCCTGACAGACAGCTCTTCAAAGAAGATATGCAGGTGGTAAGTAAGCATATGAAAAGATGCTCCACATCTATATCATCGGGGAAATGCAAATTAAAATAAAAATGGGATATCACTATACACTTAGTAGAATGGCTAAAATCCAAACATGGGCAACACCAAACACTGATTAGGATGTGGACCAAAAGGAACTTTCCTTCATTGCTGAGGGAATTCTTTTTCATTCATTACAACATGGTACAGTCACTTTGGAAGGCAGTTTGATAGCTTCTTAAAACACTAAACATACTCTTACTATACAATCTACCAATCGCACTACTTGGTATTCACTCAGAGGCAGTGAAAACTTATGTCCACACAAAATCCTGCAAACAAATGCTTATAGCAACATTATTCATAATTATCAAAACTTGGAAGTAACAGTGATGTCCTTCAACAGGTGAACAGTTAGACATCCATACAATGAAATATTATTCAGTGATAAAAAGAAATGGTCTATCTGCCACAAAATATATGGAGAAAACTTAAATGAATATTGCTGTGTAAAAGAAGCCAATCTGAAAATGCTACATATTGTATGATTTCAACTATATGACATTCTGGAAAATATAAAACTATGGAGATATTTAAAAGATCAATGGTTGTCAGGGGTTTTGGGGAGAGAGAGAGGAATGAATTGGTGGGACACAGCAGATTTGTAGGGTTAGTGAAACTATTCTGTATGATGCTGTAATGGTGGATATATGTCATTATATATTTGTCAAAACTGATGGAATATATAATGAAAAGCGTGAACTCTAATATTAAGTATGAAATTTTGTTAATAATAATGTATCAATATTGGCTCATCGGTTTTTAACAAATACACCATATATATTGCAAGATATTTATAAGAAACTGGGGAGGAATGAGGGGGTATATGGAACTCTCTGAGCTTAGCACTCCAATTTTCTATAAAACTAAAAGTGCACTAAAAATAAAGTCCATTAGAACTTGAATGAAGGTGGTAGAGTGGGAGGACTCGGAACTCACCTCCCCCATCAAACTCAGCAAAAATATATCTACATGTGGAGCAATTCTCACTGAAAACTAACTGGAGGCTAGCAGAAAGACTCCTGTACAACCAAGGCTGCAAGGAAGATCCATACAGAATCAGGTAGGAAGGGAAGAGAGGCAAACATTCAGAACCTGTGCCCCTCGGAGGGAACTCAGAGGAAATGGGAGATTACACAGGAGAAAACCCTCCCTGGGGAGTGAGCCGTCAGAGCCACATATTGGGCTCAGAGGTTTGACAAAGGGAAGACAAGTCCCCTTGGCTGGTCGGAGGGCCCAGGGGAAGCCTAAACTCTGCTTGTGGGGAGCACGAACGTTTGTTTGCTCCGGAAGCAGGGCAGAGAGGGTGGATTGAAATCAAACGAGTGTCTGACTGGTTTCCTGAGACCAGGCAGGTGCCCAGCATAGCCTGAGCCAAGCAAACACTCCAGCACCAGAGTGGGAACTGCCATGACCAAGGAACAAGCTTAGCCGTGAGGAGCTGTGGCAGCTCCAACCCTAAGCAGCATCTGGGCCGGGAGGGGGCAGCCATTCCTGGCTACTCCACTGGTGGTGCGTCAGAGGCAGTCTGGATTTCCGACGGCGGTCAGACAGCCACAGCCTGTGCCCTGGCCCTTGCCGAATACCCACACCAGCCCCTCTTGCTCCAGCACTGCTCCCCTCTGGGGCAAGCGTGCTGGTGCTGGGAAGAGGAAGAGCACACACTTAAAGGGAAGCGAGTCAGCTCAGACTCAACCCCCAGGGCTTCTGCTCCAGCAATCTGAGACTCGACCCTGTCCCAGATAGGGTGGTGATGGTCACTAAACAGAAGGGAAGCCCTACCTTACACCTGGCTCCATCCCTAACCTGTACCCGTGAGTCTGTTTCTGTCTTGTTATATACATTTGTTGAATTTCTTAGATCCCATATATAAGGGATAACATTGAGTATTTGTCTTTCTATGACTTATTTCATTAATCATAATAATATCTACGCTCATTCACATTGCTGCAAATGGTAGAATTTCATTCTATGGCTGAGCAATATTCTATTGTATATATATACCATAACTTCTTTATCCATTCATCTGTTAATGGGCACTTAGATTGTTTCCATTTCGTAGCTATTGTAAATAATGCTGCTATGAACATTGGGGTGCACATATCTTTTTGAATTAATGTTTTCCTTTTCTTTGGATAAATACCCAGTAGTGGAACTGCTGAATTGTACGGTAGTTCTATTTTCAATTTCTTTTGAGGAAACTCCATACTGTTTTCCATGGTGCCTGCACTAATTTACATCCCCACCAACAGTGTATTAGGGTTCCTTTTCTCCACATCCTCACCAACAGTTGTTATTTCTTGTCTTTTTTGATGACAGTCATTCTGACAGGTGTGAGGCAATATCTCATTGTGGTTTTGATTTGCATTTCCCTGATGATTAGTGATGTAGAGTATCTTTTTACATGTCTTTTGGCCATCAGTATGTTTTCTTTGGAAAAAATGAGAATCCAGGTCCTCTGTTCATGTTTTAATTGGATTGTTTTTTTTTTTTTGATATTGAGTTGTATGAGTTCTTTATATGTTTTGGTTATTAACCCCTTATCTGAAATATTCTTTGCAAATATCTCCTCTCATTCAATAAGTTGCTCTTCATTTTGTTTATGTTTTCCTTTGCTGTGTGAAACCTTTTATTTTGATTGGGTCCCATTTATCTATTTTTACTTTTGTTTCCTTTGCCTGAGGAGACAGATCCAAAAAGTATTACTAAGACCTATTTCAAAGGGCTTTACTGCCTATGTTTTCTTCTGAGTTTTATGGTTTCAGGTCTTACGTTTAAGTCTTTAATCCATGTTGAGTTTATTTTTGTATACGGTATGAGAAAGTAGCCCAGTTTAATTCTTTTGCATGTAACTGTACAGTTTTTCTAACACCACTTTCTGAAGAGACTATCTTTTCTCTATTTTATATTCTCACCTCCTTTGTCATAAATTGACCATATGTGAGCAGGTTTATTTCTGGGCTCTCTATTCTATTCTATTGATCTGTGTGTCTGTTTTTGTGCCAGTACCATAATGTTTTGATTATCATAACTTTGTATCAGTAGTATAATCCGAAGACAGGGAATGTGATATGTCTAGCTTTGTTTTTCTTTCTCAAGACTGATTTGACTATTTGGGATCTTTTGTGGTTACATACTAATTTTGAATTATTTGTCCTAGTTCTGTGAAAAATGCCATGATGTTTTGAGGGTTTGCATTGAATCTGTAGATTGCTTTGGGTAATATGGATATTTTAACAATATTAATTCTTCTAATCCATGAAAATGGGATATCTTTCCATTTATTTCTATCATATTGAATTTCTTTCATTAATGTTCATAGCTTTTGGAGTACAGGTCTTTCACTTCCTTGGTTAAATTTTTCCTATTTTTTAAAAATTCTTTTTGATGCAATTGTAAATGGGATTTTTTCTTGATTTCTATTTCTGATAGTTCATTATTAGTGTGCAGAAATTTAACAGATTTCTGTGTATTAATTTTGTATCCTGCAATTTTACTAAATTCATTTATTAGTTTTTTGGTGGAGTCTTTAGGGTTTTATATATATAGTATCATGTCATCTGCAAACAGTAGCCGTTTTACTTCTTCCTTTCCAATTTGGATGCATTTTATTTCTTTTCCTGTTTTGATTGTGGAGTCTAGGTCTTCCAGTACTATGTTAAATAGAAATTGTGAGAATGGGCATTTTTGTCTTGTTCCTGATCTCAGAGGAAAAGATTTCAGTTTTTCACCACTGAGTGTGATGTTAGCTGGGTGTTTGTCATAAATGGCCTCTATTTTGTTGAGGTATATTCCCTCTATATCAACCTTGTTGGGAACTTTTATCATGAAAAGATGTTGAATTTTGTTTCATGCTTTTTCTGCATCTATTGAGATGACCATGTGATCTTTACCCTTCATTTTGTTAATGTGGTGTCTCGTGATGATTTATTTGTAGATACTGCACCCTCCTTGCATCCCTGAAATAAATCCCATTTGATCATGATGTATGATATTTTTTATGTATTATTTAATTCTATTTGTTAATATTTAATTGAAGCTTTTTACATCTATATTAATCAGGTATAATGACCTGTAATATTCTTTTTTTTGTAGTGTCTTTGTATGGTTTCGGAATCAGGGTAATGCTGGCCTTTTAGAATGAATCTGTAAGTGTTTCCTCCTCTTCATTTTTTGGAATAGTTGGAGAAGGATAAGTATTAACTCTTCTTTAAATATTTGGTAGAATTCCCCTGTAAAGTCCTTTGATCCTGGACTTTAGTTTTGGGGAGTTTTCTTTATCACTGATTTAATTTCATTACCAGTAATTGATCTGCTAAGATGTTCTATTTCTTCCTGATTTAGGCTTGGAAAATTATATGTTTCTCGGAATTTTTCATTACTTCTAGGTTATCCAATTTGTTAGTGTATAACTGTTTGTATTATTCTCTTATAGTTTGCTTTTTCTTGAAATCAGTTGTAACTTCTCTTTCATTTCTGACTTTATTTATTTAGGCCCTCTTTTTTCTTTTTTTTAACGTCTTTATTGGAGTAAAATTGCTTTACTATGTTGTGTTAGTTTCTGCTGTAAAGCAAAGTGAATCAGCTATATGTATATATATATCCCCATATACCCTTCCTCTTGTGTCTCCCTCCCACCATCCCTATCCCACCCCTCTAGGTGGTCACAAAGCACTGAGCTGACCTCCCTATGCTATGTGGCTGCTTCCCACTAGTTATCTATTTTATATTTGGTAGTGTATATATGTCCATGCCACTCTCTTACTTCATGCCAGCTTACCCTTCCCCCTCCCCGTGTCCTCAAGTCCATTATCTATGTCTGTATCTTTATTCCTGTCCTGCCCCTAGGTTCATCAAAACCACTTTTTTTATATTCCATATATGTGTTAGCATACAGTATTTGTTTTTCTCTATCTGACTTACTTCACACTGTATGACAGACTCTAAGTCCATCCACCTCACTACAAATAGTTCAATTTCATTTCTTTTTATGGCTGGGTAATATTCCATTGTATATATGTGCCACATCTTCTTTATCCATTCATCTGTCAATGGACACTTTGGTTGCTTCCATGTCCTGACTATTGTAAATAGAGCTGCAATGAGCATTGTGGTACATGACTCTTTTCGAATTATGGTTTTATCAGGCTATATGTCCAGTAGTGGGATTGCTGGGTCATATGGTAGTTCTATTTTTGGTTTTTTAAGGAACCTCCATACTGTTCTCCATAGTGACTGTATCACTTTACATTCCCACTAACAGTGCAAGAGGGTTCCCTTTTCTCCACACCCTCTCCAGCATTTGTTGTTTGTAGATTTTTTTGATGATGGCCATTCTGACCAGTGTGAGGTGATACCTCATTGTAGTTTTGATTTGCAATTCTCTAACAATTAGTGAGGTTGAGCATCCTTTCATGTGATTGTTGGCAATCTGTATATCTTCTTTGAAGAAATGTCTATTTAGGTCTTCTGCCCATTTTTTGATTGGGTTGTCTGTTTTTTTGATATTGAGGTGCATGAGCTGCTTGTAAATTTTGGAGATTAAATCTTTGTCAGTTGCTTCATTTACAAATATTTTCTCCCATTCTAAGGGTTCTCTTTTCATCTTGTTTACAGTTTCCTTTGCTGTGAAAAAGCTTTTAAGTTTCATTAGGTCCCATTTATTTATTTTTGTTTTTATTTCCATTTCTCTAGGAGGTAGGTCAAAAAGGATTTTGCTGTGATTTATGTCACAGTGTTCTGTCTGTGTTTTCCTCTAAGAGTTTGATAGTGTCTGGTCTTACATTTACGACTTTAATCCATTTTGAGTTTATTTTTGTATACAGAGTTAGGGAGTGTTCTAATTTCATTCTTTTACATGTAGCTGTCCAGTTTTCTCAGCACCACTTATTGAAGAGGCTGTCTTTTCTCCATTGTATATTCTTGCCTCCTTTATCAAAGATAAGGTGACCATATGTGTGTGGTTTTATCTCAGGGATTTCTATCCTGTTCCATTGATCTATATTTCTGTTTTTTGTGACAGTACCATACTGTCTTGATTACTGTAGCTTTGTAGTATAGTCTGAAGTCAGGGAGGCTGATTCCTCCAGCTCCATTTTTCTTTCTCAAGATTGCTTTGGCTATTCGGGGTCTTTTTGTGTTTCCATACAAATTGTGAAATTTTTTGTTCTAGTTCTGTGAAAAATGCCATTGGTAGTTTGAAAGGGATTGCAATCAATCTGTAGATTGCTTTGGGTAGTATAGTCATTGTCACAATGTTGATTCTTCCAATCCAATAACATGGTATATCTCTCCATCTGATTTTATTGTCTTTAATTTCTTTCATCAGTGTCTTATAGTTTTCTGCTTACAGGTCTTTGTCTCAATAGGTATGTTTATTCCTAGGTATTTTATTGTTTTTGTTGCAATGGTAAATGGGAGTGTTTCCTTAATTTCTCTTTCAGATTTTTCATTATTTGTGTATAGGAATGCAAGCGATTTCTGTGCATTAATTTTGTATCCTACTACTTTTCCAAATTCATTGATTAGCTCTAGTAGTTTTCTGGTAGCATCTTTAGGATTCTCTATGTATGGTATCATGTCATCTGCAAACAGTGACAGTTTTACTTCTTCTTTTCCAATTTGTATTCCTTTTATTTCTTTTTCTTCTCTGATTGCTGTGGCTAAAACTTCCAAAACAATGTTGAATAATAGCGGTGAGAGTGGGCAACCTTGTCTTGTTCCAGATCTTAGAGGAAACGGTTTCAGTTTCTCACCACTGAGAACCACGTTGGCTGTGGGTTTCTCATATATGGCCTTTATTATGTTGAGGTAGGTTCCCTCTATGCCTACTTTCTGGAGAGTTTTTAACATAAATCGGTGTTGAATATTGTTGAAAGCTTTTTCTGCATCTATTGAGATAATCATATGGTTTTTATCCTTCAAGTTGTTAACATGGTGTATCACACTGATTTGTGTATATTGAAGAATCTTTGCATTCCTGGAATAAACCCCACTTCATCATGGTGTATGATCCTTTTAATGTGCTGTTGGATTCTGTTTGCTGGTATTTTGTTGAGGATTGTTGCATCTATGTTCATCAGTGATATTGGCCTGTAGATTTCTTTTTTTGTGATATCTTTGTCTGGTTTAGGTATCAATGTGATGGTGGTCTCGTAGAATGAGTTTGGGAGTGTTCCTCCCTCTGCTATATTTTGGAAGAGTTTGAGGAGGATAGGTGTTAGCTCTTCTCTAAATGTTTGATAGAATTCACCTGTGAAGCCATCTAGTCATGGACTTCTGTTTGTTGGAAGATTTTTAATCACAGTTTCAATTTTAGTGCTTGTGATTGGTCTGTTCATATTTTCTATTTCTTCCTGGTTCAGTCTCAGAAGGCTGTGTTTTTCTAAGAATTTGTCCATTTCTTCCAGGTTGTCCATTTTACTGGCATATAGTTGCATGTAATAATTTCTCATGATCCTTTGTCTTTTTGAAGTGTCAGTTGTTACTTCTCCTTTTTCATTTCTAACTCTCTTGATTTGAGTCTTCTCCCTTTTTTTCCTGATGAGTGTGGCTAATGGTTCATCAATATTTTTTTATCTTCTCAAAGAACCAGCTTTTAGTTTTATTGATCTTTGCTATCGTTTCTTTCATTTTCATTTATTTCTGATCTGATCTTTATGATTTCTTTCCTTCTACTAACATTGGGGGTCTTTTTGTTCTTCTTTCTCTAATTGCTCTAGGTGTAAATTTAGGTTGTTTATTTGAGATTTTTCTTATTTCTTGAGGTAGGATTGTATTGCTATAAACTTCCCTCTTAGAACTGTTTTTGCTGCATCCCATAGGTTTTGGGTCATCATGTTTTCATTGTCGCTTTTTTCTAGGTATTTTTTGATTTCCTCTTTTATTTCTTCAGTAATCTCTTCGTTATTTAGTAGAGTATCATTTAGCCTCCATGTGTTTGTATTTCTTACAATTTTTTTCTTGTAATTGATATCTAGTCTCATTGCATTGTGGTCGGAAAAGATACTTGATATGATTTTTAAAATTTAACCCTTAAATTTACCAAGGGTTATTTGTGACCCAAGCTATGATCTATCCTGGAAAATGTTCTGTGAGCACTTGAGAAAAATGTGTATTCTGTTGTTTTTGGGTGGAATGCCCTATCAACATCAATTAAGTCCATCTTTTTTGATGTGTCATTTAAAGCTTGTGTTTCCTTATTTATTTTCATTTTGGATGATCTGTCCCTTGGTGAAAGTGGGGTGTTAAGGTCCCCTACTATGATTGTGTTACTGTCGATTTCCCCTTTTATGGCTGTTAGCATTTCCCTTATGTACTGAGGTGCTCCTATATTGGGTGCATAAGTATTTACAATTGTTTTATCTTCTTCTTGGATTGATCCCTTGATCATTAGGTAGTGTCCTTGTCTCTTGTAATAGTCTTTATTTTAAAGTCTGTTTTGTATGATATGACAATTGCCACTCCAGCTTACTTTTGATTTCCATTTGCATGGAATATCTTTTTCCATCCCCTCACTTTCAGTCCTCATGTGTCCCTAGGTCTGAAGTGGGTCTTTTGTAGACAGCATATATAAGGGTCTTGTTTTTGTTTCCATTCAACCAGTCTATGTCTTTTGGTTGGAGCATTTAATCCATTTACATTTAAGGGAATTATCGATATGTATGTTCCTATTACCATTTTCTTAATTGTTTTGGGTTTTTTTTTTTTTTTTTTAGGTCTTTTCCTTCTCTTGTGTTTCCTGCCTAGAGAAGGTCCTTTAGTATTTGTTATAAAGCTGATTTGGTGGTGCTGAATTCTGTTAACTTTTCTTGTCTGTAAAGTTTTCAATTTCTCTGTTGAATATGAATGAGGTCCTTGCTGGGTAGAATAATCTTGGTTGTAGGTTTTTCGCTTTCATCACTTTAAATATGCCCTGCCACACCCTTCTGGCTTGCAGAGTTTCTGCTGAAAGGTTAGCTGTTAATCTTTTGGGGATTCCCTTGTATATTGTTGCTTTTCCCTTGCTGCTTTTAATATTTTTTCTTTTTATTTAATTTTTGATAGTTTGATTACTATGTGTTTTGGCATGTTTCTCCTTAGATTTATCCTGTATGGGACTCTCTGTGCTTCCTGGACTTGATTGACTATTTTCTTTCCCATGTTGGGGAAGTTTTCAACTATAATCTCTTCAAGTATTTTCTCAGACCCTTTCTTTTTCTCTTCTTCTTCTGGGAACCCTATAATTTGAATGTTGGCACGTTTAATGTTGTCCCAGAGGTCTCGGAGACTGTCCTCAATTCTTTTCATTCTTGTTTCTTTATTCTGCTCTGCAGTAGTTATTTCCATTATTCTATCTTTCAGCTCACTTATCCATTCTTCTGCTTCAGTTATTCTGCTATTGATTCCTTCTAGAGAATTTTTAATTTCATTTATTGTGTTGTTCATTATTGTTTGTTTGCTCTTTAGTTCTTCCAGGTCCTTGTTAAACATTTCTTGAATTTTCTCCATTCTATTTCCAAGATTTTAGATCCTCTTTACTATCATTACTCTGAATTCTTTTTCAGGTAGGCTGCCTATTTCCTCTTCATTTGTTTGGTCTGGTGGGTTTTTACCTTGCTCCTTCATCTGCTGCATATTTCTGTGTCTTATTTTGTTTAACTTACTGTGTTTGGGGTCTCCTTTTCGCAGGCTGCATGTTCGTCATTCCCATTGTTTTTGGTGTCTGCCCCCAGTGGATGAGATTGGTTCAGTGGCTTGTGTAGGCTTCCTGGTGGACGGGAGTGGTGCCTGTGTTCTGGTGGGTGGGGCTGGATCTTGTCTTTCTGGTGGGCAGGGCTGCATCCGGTGGTGTGTTTTGGGGTGTCTGTGAACTTAGTATGGTTTTAGGCATTCTCTCTGCTAATGGGTGGGTTGTGTTCCTGTCTTGCTAGTTGTTTGGCATGGGGCATCCAGCACAGTAGTTTGCTGGCTGTTGGGTGGAGCTGGGTCTTAGCATTGAGACAGAGATATCTGGGAGAGCTCTCACCAATTGATATTACGTGGGGCTAGGAGGCCTCTGGTGGTCCAGTGTCCTTAACTCAGCTCTCCCACCTCAGAGGCTCAGGCCTGACACCCTGCCAGAGCACCAAGACCCTGTCAGCCACACAGCTCAGAAGGAAAGGGAGAAAAAAAAGAAAGAAAATAAATTTTATTATAATAAAGAGATTTTTTTAATTAAAAAAAAGAGAGCAACCAAACCAATAAACAAATCCACCAATGATAACAACTGCTAAAAACTATACTAAGATAAACATAAAAACCAGAAACAAATCAGTCGTAGACAGCAGACCCCAAGTCTACAGTTGCTCCCAAAGTCCACCACCTCAATTTTGGGATATTTTGTTGTCGATTCAGGTATTCCACAGATGCAGGGTATATCAAGTTGATTGTGGGGATTTAATCTGCTGCTCCTGAGGCTGCACGGAGAAATTTCCCTTTCTCTTCTTTGTTCACACACCTCCTGGGGTTCAACTTTGGTTTTGGCTCCACCTCTGCATGTAGGTCACCCTCATGCATCTTTTGGGAAGTCTGAGGTCTTTGCCAGCGTTCAGTAGGTGTTCTGTAGGAATTTTTCCACATGTAGGTGTATTTCTGATGTATCTGTGGGGAAGAAGGTGATCTCCATGTCTTACTTCTCTGCCATCTCGAAGGTCCGAGAGCCCTCTTTCTTTTTTTCATGATGAGTCTGGCTAAAAGTTTATCAAGTTTATCTTTTCAAAGAACCAGATTTTAGTTTCATTGATCTCTTTTATTTATTTATTTATTTATTTGTGTCTCTATTTCATGAAGTTCCACTCTGATCTTTATTATTTTCTTCCTACTACTAACTTTGGTCTTTGTTTATTATTCTTTTTCTTTTTTAAAAAAATTTATTTATTTTTATTTTTGGCTGCATTGGGTCTTCGTTGCTGCGCATGGGCTTTCTCTTATTGCGGCAAGTGGGGGCTACTCTTCATTGTGGTGCACAGGCTTCTCACTGTGGTAGCTTCTCTTGTTGCGGAGCACAGGCTCTAGGCATGCAGGCTTCAGTAGTTGTGGCACGTGGGCTCGGAAGTTGTGGCTCATAGGCTCTAGAGTGCAGGCTCAGTAGTTGTGGCTCATGGGCTTAGTTGCTCCATGGCATATGGGATCTTCCTGGACCAGGGCTCGAATCCACGTCCCCTGCACTGGCAGGCAGATTCTTAACCACTACACCACCAGGGAAGTTCAGTTTCTTTTTCTTTTTCTAACTCCTTTAGGTGTAAAGTTAGATTGAGATTTTTCTTGTTTCTTGACACAGCCCTGTATTCCTTAACTGCTTTTGCTATGTTCCATAGATTTTGAAAAGTTGTGTTTCTATTTTCTTTCATTTCAAGGTATTCTTTTTATTTCCTCTTTGATTTCTTCATCGACCCTTTGGTTTTTTAGTAGCATGTTGTTTAGTATCCTTGTGTTTGTGTTTTTTCCAGTGTTCTTCTTGTAATTGATTTCTAGTTTAATACTGTGTGGTCAGAAAACATGCTTGATATGATTTCTGTCTTCTTAAATTTAGTGAGACTTGTTCTATGCCTAGCATGTGATCATCTCCTGGAGAACGTTCCATGTGCACTTGAAAAGAATGTGTACTCTGCTGTTTTTTGATAGAGTGTCCTGTAGATATCATTAAGTTCATCTTGTCTAAGATGCCATTTAAGGTCATTGTTTGTTTCTCTATTGATTTCTTTCTGGATGACCTAACTATTGATGTAAATGGGGTATTAAAGTCCCTGCTATTATTGTATTGTCAATTTCTCCCTTTATGTCTGTTAATATTTGCTTTTAAATTTAGGTGTTTCTATATTAGTTGTATATATGTTTACAAATGTTTTATCATCTTCTTTAATCATCTCCTTTAACATTATGTAATGCCCTTGTCTATGTTAAGTGGTTGAGCCATTGCCTTTTTTTTTTATTTAAAATTTTTTTGGCTGCACCGAGCAGCATGTGGGATCTTTGTTCCCTAACCAGGGATCAAACCGTTCCCCCTGCATTGGAAGCATGGAGTCTTAACCACTGGACTGCCAGGGAGGTCCGATCCACTATCTTTACTGTATATTTACCACTACCAGTGAGATTTTTCTTTCATATATTTTCTTATTTCTTGTTATGGCCTTTTCTTTTTCACTTGAAGGCTATTTAACATTTCTTGTAAGGTTGGTTTAGTAGTGATGAACTCTTAGTTTTTGCTTGTCTAGAAAACTCTCTTTTCTTCAATTCTGAATGATAACCTTGCTGGGTAGTGTATCCTTAGTCATAGGTTTTTCCTTTCAGCACTTTAAATATATCATGCCACTCCCTTCTGGCCTGCAAAGTTACTGCTGAAAAATCAACTGATAGCCTTATGGAGCTTCCTTTGTATGTGACTTTGTTTTTCTCTTACTGCCTTTGAAATTCTTTAAATTTTGCTATTTTAATTTTGATATGTCTTGGTGTGGATCACTTTGGGTTCATCTTCCTTGGGACTCTCTGTGTTATCTGGACCTGGATGTCTGTTTCCTTTAGGTTAGGAAAGTTTTCAGACATTATTTCATCAGGTACATTTTTTGCCCCTTTCTCTCTTCTCCTTCTGAGATCTCTATAATGTAAATGTTAGTACACTTATTGTTGTTTCAGAGGGCCCTTAAACTCATTAATTTTTTTTTCTTTTTGCTGATCTGATTGAGTGATTTCCCAAAGACTCTTCTGTCTTCCAGATCACTTATGCATTCTTCCATATCACCTAATGTGCTGTTGATTCCTTCTAGTGTATTTTTCATTTCAGGCATTTTGTTCTTCAGCTCTGATTTGTATTTTTTATATCATCTAATTCTTTTTGATATTCTCACTGAGTTCCTCTATTCTATTCCTGAGATCAGTGAGCATTTTTATAACCATTGTTTGAACTCTTTCTTAGGTTAATTACTTATCTCCGTTTCATTAGGGTTTTGAGTATTTATCTTGTTCTTTTATTTGGAACATATTCCTTTGTCTTCTCATTTTGTTTGACTTTGTCTCTGAAATTAGGCAAAACAGTTTCCTATCCCAGTCTTGAAGGCATATCTTGTGTGGGAGCCTCCTTATGCAGTCTACGTGTGCCCAGTGCCTTTGTGCAAGAACTGGATGTGACACAAGTATGGGCTGAGGCTTTTTTCAGGGCATGCTGGGCTCATCTTCTTGCAGGGGTTAGAACTGGAGCAAGGGATGGGTGGGGCTAGAGCTAGAGTCTGATGCAGGCTGAGGCTCCTTTTGGGGCACACTGGGAGCCACTGCCTCAGTGAGGGGTGGGCTGGATCCAGGGGACTAGACCCGGGGCTCATTGTGGGCTAGGGCTTCTCCTGGATCACACTGGGATTACGATTTTGGTGGAGGTGGGGCTGGAGCCAGAGCGATTGGAGCCGTTACCTGATGAGAGCTACCAGGGTGCGCTGATGGCCACTACCTTGGCTGGGGGTCAGACCAGAGATGGAATAGCTGGAGCCAGAGTCTGATGAGAGTTGCTTCTTCTCCTAGGTTGGGGGGCGGGCACTGGTGACCACTGTCTCAGTGGGAGATGTGGCCAGAGCCAAAAGGGCTGGAGCTGTCACCCATGTGGGCTGAGGTGGGCGCACACTGGGGTGGTCTTGGCAGGCTAGCCAAAGCACCAGGCACTTTTCATTTTGCTGCTCCTGAACTGAAACGGGGAGGAAGCAAGTAAGCACCCTTTCACAGGGAAGTCTAGGTTTCCTATAGCCCTCAGGTTCTCCCAGTCATAAGCCTCACTGGCTTTCAAAACCAGCAAATGGAGTTTTCTTGCTAGTGCTGGACCCCAGGGCTGGGGTACCCAACATGGTGCTTGAACTCTTTGCTCCTTGGGGAGAATCCCCAGCTTGTGATATCCTCCTCCTCTTCCAGGATGCCCACTGGCTGTGTGGGTCCCAACTAGATTGCTTCTCTTTCCCTCCTACATGTTTGGTGTAGCTTTTTCTTTATATCCTTGGTTGTAAAAAATTATTCTTCTACTTCAGTGTGTTCTCAAAGAGAGCTCTTCTATATGTAGTTGTAGCTTTGGTGTGTTCATGGGAGATGAGCTCAGAGTCTTACTACTCCCCCATCTTGAACCTGCCTCCGAACAATTTTTAAATGTACACTTCAGTGACATTAAGTCATTAACACTGTGTGCAATCATCAATATCCATCTCCAGAACGTTTTCACCCTAAACTGAAATTCTGTACCAATTAAATAATAACTCCCCATTCTTGCTTCCTAGTTTCCTGTAACCACTATTCTACTTCATGTTTCTAGGAATTTGAATATCCTAAATATATCCCTTTTTCTGTCATTCTAGCTAAGGGTTTGCCAATATTTTGGATTTCTCAGGAAACCAATTCTTTGTTTCATTGATTTTTTTCTACCAATTGGCTGTTTTCCTACTCTCTACTTTACTTATATATGTTCTAATATTCATTATTTTCTTCCTTCTGCCTTCTTGGGGTTGGTTTTTCTTCTATTTCTAGTTCAGATGTAAAGTGAGGGTGTTGATTTACAATCTTTTCTCTTTTAAAATGCATGAGTATGCTGCTATAAACTAACTTCTTAGTACTGCTTTTGCAGCATCCAATTTTTGGTATTTTATGTTTCGTTTTCATCTGTCTCTAGCTAGTTCCTAATTTCTGCTCTTGAGAACCTCTAATCAATTTTTCAATTCAGTTCTAGAATTTCTATTTCGTTCTTTTTATTTTTATAGTTTTTATCTCTTTGTGATATTTTCATTTTATTCATGTATCATTTTCCTCATTTTGTTTAGTTGCCTATCCATGTTTTTTAGATTATTGAACAATGTTAAAATGATTATACTGGATTCTTTGCCAGGTAATTCATAAATCTACATTTCCTTAGGGGTGGTTTCTTGAGATTCATTTTGTTCTTTAATTGGTCCATGTTTTCCCTGTTTCATTATATACCTTGTGAACTTTAGCTGAGTTGTGGGCTTTTGGAAAAACAGTTACTTCTCCTAGTCTTTACCGACTGACTTCGAGAAGGGGAAGATCTTCAGCAATTATCCCTCCTAGAGATTCTGGGAACCTCTCCAACCTCTAGGGATGCAACTTCTCTGAGTTGGTTCATGTATTTTCTCAGTTAAAGATGTTTGCCCAATTTTTTTCTGAAGCCTTTAAAGACTTGTCCCCCTGGTGTTTGTCTGAAATGCTATGATCTCTTTATAGCTGTAAAGAGTAGGTGTGCTTGACATTTTTCTCAGTGGCCCCAACAAGGAGTCCAAACTGGCATTGCCATCAGTGCTCTGAGTCAGGCAAGACAACTAACAAAACCTCAACCACTCCTTGAAAAGCTACAAAGTAGTACACATGGTCATTTCTTCACTTTCCCTCTTGAGGGAGAGCTGGGAGTTGGGAATTTTCTCCTGATCCTGACACACTGTGCCAGGGAGGGGAAGTAGTTACAGGAGGTAAAATGTCATAAATCTGCCTAAACACTTACTGTATCTCTTCTTGGCTTTGTGCTTGTCTGGGGCGATGCAAGCTATTATCTGACTTCTGGAGTTTTCACAAAGGAAATTTGGCCTATATATTGTTGTCTTCACTGAGGAACAATGATTTAGGGATTCCTCTTCTGCCATCTTGCTGATGTTACTCTTGAGTCATGCTCATCATTAAATCATGCATCTTCTTGGGGAATTTTCTGGAGTTTTTTACACCAGCAATCACATCTCCTAAGGGGAAAAATCCACTGAACCAAAATTGTGTCCTCCTTCACATTGTCCTCTTTTTCTGCAATACTCTGTAGAAGGCAGCCTTCACTTGAGCATTCCTTAGACTGTAGACAAGGGGGCTCAGCAATGGGTTGAAAAGAGTGTAAGACAGGAAAAGGATTTTCTGCTGCTCCTCTCGTTGACTATTGTCAGGGGCCAAGTAAACCATCATGGCTATGCCAAAGTAGAACCCAACCACACAGAGGTGGGAGGAGCAGGTGGAAAAGGCTTTCTTGTGGCCCTCTTTTGACTGGATCTTCAGGATGGCCCAGAGTATGCTCACATAGGAAACCAGCATCAAGGAAAGGGGTCCAACTAAGATAAACACACCATCAGCAAAGAGGAATATTTCATTGATCCAGATTTCACCACAGGTCACTTTGGGGACAGATCGGGTTTCACAGAAGAAGTGGTTCACCTTCTGGGGCCCACAAAAGGGCAACCTTAGAAAGAGACTTACTTGTACTAGGGCCAGTGAAAATCCACATGCCCAGGAAGTGATGGCCAGGAACATGCACGCTCTCCAGTTCATGATGACAGTGTACTGGAGGAGATGGCAGATTGCCACATACCAGTCATAGGACATCACCACAAAAATCAGGCACTCTATGGAAGCAAAACTCAAATTAAAAATCATCTGCATAGTGCATGAGACAAATGAGATCTTTTTTTATGTTTCACTAGATTTTCCAGCAAATTGGGCATATTGCTGGAAGCATAGGATATGTCAATTATGGCCAGATGAGAAAGGAAGTACATGGGAGAGTGCAGTCTGGGGTCTAGGCAAATGAGTCCCAAGATCATGCCATTTGCCAGCAGCTTGAAGGTATATAATAGGAAGAAGATAACGAAGAGGAACAATTCCATGTCTTCACTGAGCTGGAATCCCATCAGGATGAATTCTGTGATCCATGATTGGTTGCCTTCCATTCCTAATGACAGTCTATAAAGGACTGAAGTGTGATGGAAAGGTCAGAGCTGGATAACAATGAAAACTGGAGTTATTTATCTGAAGTGAATTCAGAGGAAGCTTGTGTGCTTGTCCCTATATCACTGAGTTTTTTCTGCAATGTTTCTTTACCTTTTTGTTTTCTTACTTTTCTTTGTGAAGTAATTCAAATTTTCAGATAAGTATCAGGGATTATAAACAATACTAGTATATATACACTTTACCAATTTTTTTTATGTTTGCCTTATCATTTATTTTCTCTGTATGAATGTAGTATCAGTTTTCTATAGACCACATAAGACTAAATTGAAATCATATTCACATGTTGATAATTTATTCCTAAACTCTTTTGATTTTTTCAATAACATGAATATTCACGAATCTATTCTCAGTATAATTACCAAAATCAGCAGATGTAACATTAACATGATTCACTATTCTAAATACAGCATTTTCTCTCCTCTGACCAATGTTGTTGTACGTTTTCTAAATATCAGATCACAAAAGTAGTACAAATAAGAGATGCTGATCACAATGATGACTTTGTGCTAAATGCTGCACTGAAGGGCCTTATATCTGTTCTCCCAACTGGGCCTCACCAACCGCACGAGAGAATTTTAGTGTCTGTTTTACAGATGAGGAAACAAGTCTTATCAAGTTTAATTACCCGAGTTTACCTAACTAGTAAATCCATCAGTGTATGTATATCATTAGGTAAAAAATCAAATCAGTCATTGTACCCAATAATAAATAAACACACTTACTTCAGAAAAATAAAAAGGTATCTGTTGAAAAGAAAATAATATAGCATTTTCTGCCCATGTAGTGTAAGTTTCAAATTCAATATCACATATCCTACTCATTTCCTCTAATCTTAGTTAGCTTTTATTTCCTTGACACTGATATTTTTGAAGAGTATGAGCTCTTGTTTTGTATAATGTTTCTCAATAGCAGTTTTCCATTGATTGCCCATGTTTTAGTTCAGATTAAAAATTTTTGGCAGAAAAAATGTGTCCCTCCATTAATACACAGATAAAATATTAATTTGTCCCAGTATTGGTGATGTTCGTGTGGATCATTGGTTAAGGTGGTGTCTCCAAGTTATTTCCATTATAAAGTTATTAGTCCATAATTTTTAAGTACTTTCTTCGTTCTGGCTTAACAAACTATCCTATATCATCTTGAACATTTCCCATTTCATCAGTTATTTCACTAAAAATATGTCTCCTTTTATTGAAGGATCATATTTTTAAAGCAATATCTGCTTGTATTGGGTGTTTAATAATACATTTTTTATCATGATTGTTGACAAATTTCTGATATTCCCATTTAATAGGGATATATATAATTTGGGACAGTATATAGATTGCTAAGTGGATAATGGATTCTTACCTTTACTTGTTTAATCTTAATACATATTTACTGACTTCTTTTGGAGATCAAAATCTATTTTACTAAATTAACATTACTATCATAGAGAATGATCTCAATATTATATAGTAGTTTTTTGGCAATGTAGATTTAGAATGCTAAAATCTTATTAATTATCTTATATTTTTTGATTTTCTTTGTATTCAGACAATTATAGGCTCTTGGAAATTTTAGACTTACAGATTAAAGTTTCAGTAGTCTGCTTTACTTTGTGAATAAAGTGGCATCTACCTCATATGAGATTTTAACATCAAGTTTTCTAAGTATCTTAGAAAAACATAAAATTTGATAAAACATTAAAGAGATAATACTTACATGAAACATAGGCCAAAGGTGATGATTGTTAAAAATTTGTACATACAATTTTCCCTTATTCACAGTACATATATTTTCACATATATAATTAAAATTATATGAATATTGTGTATGTATTTCTTTCATTTAGAATAACATCATGTACATTTTCCATGTCAAATATTTCTTTGCAATACACTTTAAACATTTGTACACTATTTTGTTGCATATGAATATTTTATTCAGTGTATTATCTTCTAACTAGGTTGTGTAAAATAAAATGCTACAGTGACTAAATTTTATAAATATATTTTTGTGTGTATTTTATTGTTTTTTTTTTTTACTGAATTCCAAGACATGGAAGTTCTCAGTCAAATCTATTTCTTCCTTCCTTCCTTCCTCCCTCCCTTCCTTCTATCCTTCCATGCTTCCTTTCATTCTTCCTTTCTACCTACCTACCTATTTATCTATCTTCTGTCTACCTATCTATTTTAAGATAGCCTAAATAAAATTTATCTTTTCCAATAGAGTCAATAAAATAACAGCAGCCCAGGAAGCAAAGGTCTGAGTGATCAGTATATGCTATTCTCTACCCAGGCAGTGCTGTAACTGAGCTAGGGAGCTTTAAGCTATTTCTCCAACTCTAGTCAGTGGAATTGGCACTCATTCTATCCTATTTTGTGGTAGGACAAATATTTCTAGCAAAACAGAAATCCCAAGTCTCATAATTATCCATATTAGATGGTAGCCTAGGAAAGTTTCAGTAAGAAATAACTGAATTATAAAACTTATCTCTTACACTGTTTCAGCAAGGAAAAGAGTTTACTATATATGTTACCAGAATTCTGTTTTCCAGTATCAGTGTATTTATCCATTAGGTAATATAAAGTCCTTTTGTTCTTTTGGCCATGTCAGCATCTTACCAGAGATAATGCCTGCATATAATGCTTCTAGTACTTCCAGTACTAGATACTGGAGATACTTCCAGATTATTCTCAAACAATAGAGTTGGGCTAATATGAATGACCACCACTCAACCACATTGGGAAGTGACGACAAGAAAAATGTGAGGAATAGAAGGCCCCTGCCATAGCTCAACAGTCAGAAGCTCCAGGAGCTGGGGTGGGGGTAGTCATAAATGTACTATAATACATTTAGTAATATAAATACAATAATATATAGTCATTATATAAACATTATATATGTAATTTTTATGCATGCAAGAACTCATAAAATATGCCCCTAAGAGATGTTCTGAAAAAAATTATTTCTCAGCCAATCATAAAATACAGATATAGTGATAACAGGACCATTGTGCAGCATTAAATTCATTTAAATAGAGAAAGAACAGTCAAAATTGTGGGCATGATAGTTGCTTAAAATACTGTAAATAGCACAAATCTTGACAATGTAAGAATAGTATTACAAAAACCAAGAAAATCAGCTGTTATGGGAGGAGAATTATGAAGAATCATAAGAAAACAAATCCTCCCATTTTTGAAGTGGGAAGTTAAAAATCCAGGGTCCAAATTTGAAGTATGTAGTTTATAAATATTAAGATTAAGATTTCAGTTTCTGGCAAGACTACATAACCTACACCATACTCTTCTGTGAAAAATAACTAAACCTATTCCTGAGCTGAGACAGTCTGGATTCAACTATCCTTCCTGAAGGAAATTCTAAAATTTCATTTTACACAGGAAAGAAGTGATCCCAGAAAGAAATTTCACATTGTAAAAAGAAAGATCAAAGAAAGCAGCACATATATTTGTAAAACTAAGCAGATATTGACTGTACAAAGAATACTGGGCAATGTCCTCTGGTGCCTAGAACAAGGTGAACTAAAAACATAACAATAGCATAGATGTTGGGAAGAAGCTGATGGGATTTAAAAGGTTCTAATTTCCAAGCATTTTGACAGAAAATTGTAACTACTGACTTTCATTAGCCTTTTTTTCCACTCAATGTTACTTACTCATTGTACTGATAAATTTGGCCCATGAGCAGGTATATATTCCCAGACATAAAATTAAAGCTTCTGCTTTTTTTTTTTTTTTTAAAGTATGGGATTGAAAACTGTCATTAACTGAGAAATTAAATGTCTTTACAGACCAATATGATAAAATTACATCTGAGTAAGAAGATCAAGAAAACATTAACTCCATGGAGGGACATTGGTAAAAAAAAAAAAAAAATAGAATAGAAAAATCAGAAGTATTTCTCCCTAAGAAAGCAAAGTATAAAATGGAAAACCCTGCCAAAATAAACCTCTTTGGAATTCTGGAATCCAATCGAAAGCTATAGCAGCCAGAGGCATGCTTAATGTGGAAAACAAACAAACAAACCTGAAAATCAGTGGGAGAGATTTGTAGCATTTCAACTTACCCTGATACCATCCCCCACTCCCTAGCTCAGGAGCAGCCATGAAGAAGACAGTCTGCACTTCTGGTGTGCAGTCAGTACTAGAAGGAGCAGAATACATTTTATACTCACAGAATTATGGATGCTTGATTTGACCTGTCTGGTGACTCCCTGAAGGATCCACTCAAAGGACTTGACTTTACTTTGACTAACTCAAAACTTGCCCAGGGCTGAGACAGCTCCCCAGAAGGCAATTGTTGAAAGCATTTAAAGACAAAAGTGTTAGCTGCTGCCACATGAGGCAAGGAATAAAAGTTGGGGTAAACAATAGACTAACTTGAAAGCCTGAGTGGAAAGATTGGAAATAAGATGATCTGGAAAATAGGTGATTTGAATAGCTCCAAGATATTGCTGGGAAACTAGAAGGCTCCACACATGACCAGGGCTGGGACAATGCTCAGAAGGGATCTGAAAAGGTCCTGATCTCTAGCCTCTGTCTAAACTTCAGACTCTGTACAGAAAGGAAATTGCCTGAGTTGTAAATGACCTGGATGAGGGATGAAGGCATGTCCTGACACATAAAAAGAGCCTTTTACAAAATTATGAAAGGGGGTTGAAAACACCTATAGAGCTGCTGAATAATGTGCATATAAAACAGTCGATATGCTTGCTGCCTCATTAGATTACCAGAGCCTGAAATACCCTCATAGGATCTGGTTCTTTATCAGGGGATCATGGAGTAGGATGAAGAAAAACAAAAATTCAAAACCACAAAACAGAGAGAAGAATGGAAAATCAAATTAATTTCAAATAATATTAATAAAACTCTCTTACTCAAAATGTGCTTAAAAAACCAATATTCAAACACAAAGCAGTTTAGTGCCAAAGATGTACAACGTAAACAATGGAACTTTATATTCACTCAAGATGAAACTGAATGTCTAGAAAAATCTTACAATGAATGTAATGTAAGCATGATTAGAAGTTCCAGTAGGTCAATGAAAGTATTGTATTTACTAAAATTTCCAATAAATTATAAGCAGTAAAGAAAGCGGGAATGAAAAAACAGTCACTACACATGAAAAATGAATCTATGAGACATCCTGGAAATAAGTAGTCACTCATCTTTTCAAACTCAATAAGGAGGATAAAATACTGGTGATTAAAAGAGGGAAATAGGACTTCCCTGGTGGTGCAGTGGTTAAGAATCCGCCTGTCAATGCAGGGGACATAGGTTCCAGCCCTCGTCCAGGAAGATCTCACATGCCGTGGAGCAACTAAGCCCGGGCACCACAATTACTGAGCCTGTGCTCTAGAGCCCGCGTGCCGCAACTACTGAACCCCACATGCCTAGAGCCCGTGCTCTGCAACATGAGAAGCCACTGTGAGGAGAAGGCCGTGCACCGCAACAAAGAGTAGCCCCTGCTCGCCGCAACTAGAGAAAGCCCGCGTGCAACAATGAAGACCCAACACAGCCATAAATTAATTAATTAATTAATTTAAAAAATAAAAGAGGGAAATAATGCATTGAAAGATTATACTTAAGAATCTACCTAGATCTCAACATGTACAGACAAGGGATAAATTCCTTTTTTGGATATTTTATTTTATTCATTTATTTTTCTTCTAGTTGTATGTAGTTATAATTAACATACAACACTTTATAAGTTTAAGGTGCACAGCATAATGATTTGACTTACATACATTGTGAAATGATGACCATGATAAGTGTAATAAATATCCATCATCTCATATACATAAAAAAGAAAAGAAAAAATATTTTTTCCTTGTGAGAACTTTGGGTTTTACTCTCTTAACAACTTTCATATATAACCTACAGCAGTGTTAACTGTATTCATCGTGTTGTACATCACATCCCTAGTACTAACTTATCTTATAACTGAAAGTTTGTACTTTTGGACCACTTCTTCCAAGTCTCTCTTGACTACTCCCCACCTCTGTTCCTACAAATCTGATCTCTTTTTCTATAAGTTTAGTTTTTCTGTTTGTTATTTGAAGTAAAATTGACCTGTAACACTAAGTTAGTGGCAGGTGTACAACAGAGGGATGAATTCTTGAAAATTCAGTTTACAGGCATGAATGACAGATTGAGAGGCTAAATATAAATAAGCTAAAATTTCCAGAGACAGATAGTAAGGGATACAATAAAGAAGTAATATTTGAAGAGGTTTCACCAAAAATGTTCCAAATTGAACAAAGACCAAACTTAGTCTCCAAATTGATAAAAATGCATTCTGAAAGAGTACAGTAAAGGTAAATGCACCCATAAGGACATTGAAGAACTTCTGATAATTGAAGATAAAATAAATCTTTAGATCAAAAATTTGAGATTAAGATAGACTAAAAAATATATTCTCAATAAATATAAATTAACAAATATTTGACTGTTTTTTTCCCCTTTAAAAAAATTGTTTCCTAGGGCTGCCATAACAAATTAAAGTCAGTTTTTTGTTTCATAAGTTTTGTAATATTTACTAAAAGCTGTAATTTCATTAGTCTCTTAAAATGTTTTGTTGCACTACTGTCCCAAGATCTAAAGTAAATACTAAAAATCACCAAAGGAAAAAAAAAGTGTCTACAGAGGATCAACAGTTTCACTGACAGCAGATTTCTTATCAGCAGCACAAGATCTGAAGACAATAAGGTACTACCTTTAACGTACCAAGAGGCAGAGGAGCTCTCAATCAAGAATTTTATAACTGCAAGAATTCTCTTCAAGGAATAAAAACAAGAGATTTTTCATATATAAATTATAAAAGTTTAGAACCTATAGCTTTTTAGTATACTAATAAAGATTATTCCCTAATAGGACAGAAGTGAATTCAGAATTAATCAAATACATACAAACAGTATTCAACAATGTAATAAAATATGACCTTATATTTAATAACTTATGACATATAAAATAATTTTGATGTTTAAAAAGGATAAAAGCAAAATTTGAAAAACATAAATGAAGCAAGAGGTATTTGAAAGTAAAGAGTGCTAAATTCTTGAAGAGACTCAAAATACTGAATGATTTTAAATTTATTACAATGAATTATTCATTTTGATGTTAGCACTTCAAGAATAGCATCAATCAAAAATGACATAGAATCTATGATTTTCAAAATTACAGTGCAAACAAATGAAATGTTAAAGCATTATCAATCAAAAAAAGTAGAAGGCAAAAAACAGAAAAAGAGAAGCAAAAAAAAGGTTGATATTCAGAAAACACAAAATACAATGATGTAAATGAGTCTATGTATCCATTAATGTATTAAATGAATTATATTTACCCATCAAAAGACAGAGATGATCATATCAGATTAAAAACAGAAAATCCAATTACAAACCCACAGACAACATAATACTCAATGGTGAAAAGCTGAAAGCCTTCCCACTAAAATCTAACAAGACAAGGATGCCCACTCTCACCTCTTCTATTCAACATAGTATTGGAAGTCCTAGCCACAGCAGCAGACACGAAGAAGAAATAAAAGGTATCCAAATTGGAAGGGAAGAGGTAAAACTGTCATTATATGCAGAAGATATGATACTATCAATATATATAGAAAACCCTAAAGACTCCACACAAAAACTACTAGAACTGAGAAAAGAATTCAGGAAGGTAGAAGGATACAAGATTAACATACAGGAATTTGTTGCATTTCTTTACACTAACAATGAAATATGAGAAAAGGAATGGGAAAAAAATGCCTTTTAAAATCGCACCCACCAAAATAAAATACTTAGGAATAAACCTGACCAAGGAGGTGAAAGATTTATACAATGAGAACTATAAAATATTAATAAAGGAAATTGAAGATGATTCAAAGAAATGGAAAGATATCCCATGCTCTTGTATTGGAAGAATTAATATTGTTAAAATGGCCATACTACCCAAAGCAATCTACAGATTTAATGTGATCCCTATCAAATTATCCATGACATTTTTCACAGAACTAGAACAAATAATCCTAAAATATATATGGAACCATAAAAGACCCAGAATTGCCAAAGAAATCCTGAAGAAAAAGAACAGATCAGGAGGTATAACACTCCCAGACTTCAGACAATACTACAAAGCTACAGTAATCAAAACAGCATGGTATTGGCACAAAAACCTGACATATGGATCAATGGAATAGAATAGAGAGACCAGAAATAAACCCACACACCTATGGTCAATTAATCTTTGACAAAGGAGGCAAAAATATACAATGGAAAAAAGACAGTCTCTTCAGCAAGTGGTGTTGGGAAAGTTGGACAGCTACATGTAAATCAATGAAATTAGAACACACCCTCTCACCATACACAAAAATAAACTCAAAATGGCTTAAAGACTTAAACATAAGACATGACACCATAAAACTCCTAGAAGAGATCATAGGCAAAACTTTCTCTGATCAGAAATCATACCAATGTTTTCTTAGGTCAGTCTTTCAAAGCAACAGAAATAGAAACATAAAGAAACAAATGGGACCTAATCAAACTTACAAGCTTTTGCACAGCAAAGGCAACCATAAACAAAATGAAAGGCAACCTACAGAATGGGAGAAAATATATGCAAACAAAGCAACCAACAAGGGCTTAATTTCCAAAATATACAAACAGCTCATACAACTCAACAACAAAAAAAACAGACAACCCAATCAAAAAATGGGCAGAAGACCTAAATAGACATTTCTCCAAAGAAGAAACACAGATGGCCAATAGGCACATGAAAAGATGCTCAACATTGCTAATTGTTAGAGAAATGCAAATCAAAACTACAATGAGGTATCACTTCATACTGGTCAGAATGGCCATCACTAAAATGTCTACAAATAACAAATTCTGGAGAGGGTGTGGGGAAAATGGAACCCTCCTACACTGTTGGTGGGAATGTAATTTGGTGCAGCCACTATGGAAAACAGTATGGAGGTTCCTCAGAACACTAAATATAGAATTACCATATGATCCAGCAATCCCACTCCTGAGCATATGTCCAGACAAAACTATAATTCAAAAAGATACATGCACCCCTATGTTCATAGCAGCACAATTCACAATAGCCAAGACATGGAAACAACCTAAATGTCCACTGACAGATGAATGGATAAAGAAGATGTGGTACATATATACAATGGAATACTACTCAGCCATAAAAAAGAACAAAATAATGTCATTTGCAGCAACATGAATACAATTAGAGATTATCATGCTAAGTGAAGTAAGTCAGTAAGAGAAACACACCCTCTCCAGTATTTATTGTTTGTAGATTTTTTGATTATGGCCATTCTGAATGGTGTGAGGTGATACCTCATTGTAGTTTTGATTTGCGTTTCTCTGATAGTTAGTGATGTTGAGCATCTTTTCATGTACCTCTTGGCCATCCGTACATCTTCTTTGGAGAAATGTCTATTTATTTAGATCTTCTGTCAATTTTTTGATTGGGTCATTTGTTTCTTTGATATTGAGCTGCATGAGCTGTTTGTATATTTTGGAGATTAAAGGAATCCTCCTACACTGTTAGTGGGAATGTAAATTGGTACAGCCACTCTGGAGAACAGTATGGACGTTCCTGAAAAAACTAAAAATAGAGCTACCACATGATCCAACAATCCCACTCCTGGGCATATATCCAGAGAAAACCATAATTTGAAAAGATACATGTACCTCAATGTTCATTGCAGCATTATTTACAGTAGCCAAGACATGGAAGCAACCTAAATGTCCATTGCTGGAGGAATGGATAAAGATGCAGTATATATATATAATGGAATATTACTCAGCCATAAAAAAATAAGATAATAACATTTGCAGCAACATGGATGGACCCAGAGATTGTCATTCTAAGTAAAGTAAGTCAGACAGAGAAAGACATATATCATATGATATTGCTTATATGTGGAATCTAAAAAAATGGTACAAATGAACCTATTTACAAAACAGAAATAGAGTTACAGATGTAGAGAACAAACTTATGGTTACCAAAGGGGAAAGGGAGGACAGAAGGGATAAATTGGGAGATTGGGATTGACATATACACATTACTATATATAAAATAGATAACTAATAAGAACCTACTGTATAGCACAGGAAACTCTACTCAATACTCTGTAATGACCTATGTGGGAATAGAATCTAAAAAAGAGTGGATATATGTATATGTATAACTGATTCACTTTGCTGTACAGCAGAAACTAACACAACATTGTAAATCAACTATACCTCAATTAAAAATTTTAAAATAAAATAAAATGAGAGAACCCCAGTGGGGAGGTGGGGACACCAAATTACTCCTCTCTGCCAGCCCCTAATAGGTGTATGATTTATTTTTAATAAAAGAAAAGCTGTTTTCTTTATTAAAAAAAAAAAAAAAACTAGCTGGCAATAAGACAAGAAGACGAAATAGAAGGGCTAGGATTTAAAATGGAAAATAGAATTATTGACAACACACTTGTGTATGTTAAAAATAAAATCTCTATAGATGACCTATTATTACAAATATCCAAACTCTGGGTTCAAGGATGATGTACAAAATGGGGGGACACAGGTACCTTGTTTATGCAATGAGCACTTTGTAAACATTGCAAATCTCTCCAAATTGTTCTATTGGTTCAATAAAATCAAAATCAGAATCCACAGAGGTTTGTTCATGTATAGAAACTGAGAATCTTATTATAAATTTCATATGAAATTACAAAAGATCGAGAAGAGACAAGGCAATCTTAAAGAAGAATGAAGAATGAAGTAAAAGGCTGAATCTCCGATATATACACGCAAACGGAGCTTCCATGTTTTTTATCTGCCTTTACGCCCACGTAGGATGCAGTCTATATTATGGATCCTACGCCTTTCAGGAAACATGAAACATTGGAATTATCCTACAACTTATAGTCATAGCCACCGCATTCATAGGCTATGTCCTACCCTGAGGACAAATATTCTGAGGCGCAACTGTTATCACAAATCTACTCTCAGCAACCCCATATATCAGCATCACTCTCGTGGAAGGAATCTGAGGTGGCTTTTCCGTAGATAAAGCAACACTAACACAATTCTTTGCCTTCCACTTCCTTCTCCCTTTCATCATCACAGCACTAGCAGCCGTCCACCTATTATTCCTTCACGAAACAGGATCCAAAAACCCCACAGGAATTCCATCCCATACAGACAAAATCCCATTTCACCCTTATTATACAATCAAGGACATCTTGGGTGCCTTACTATTAATCTTAGCTTCACTAATATTAGCCCTATTCTCACCTGACTTGCTAGGAGATCCCGAAACTACACCCCAGCAAACCCACTCAGCCCGCCACCACATATCAAACCAGAATATTTTCTATTCGTATATGCAATTCTACGATCAATCCCCAACAAGCTAGGAGGAGTCTTGGCCCTGCTACTCTCAATCCTAATCCTGGCATTTATTCCAATACTCCACACATCTAAACAACGAAGAGTACTAGTGGCAGATTTACTAACACTAACATGGATCGGAGGACAGCCTGTGGAATATCCATATATAGCTATTGGACAACTTGCATCCATCTTATATTTTCTCTTAATTCTAGTGTTAATACCAATGACTAGTCTCATTGAAAACAAGTTCCTAAAATGAAGAGTCTTTGTAGTGTAACACAATACCCCGGTCTTGTAAACCAGAAAAGGAGAACAACATATCTCCCCGAGACTCAAGGAAGAAGTACTATGCTTCACCGCCAGCACCCAAAGCTGAAATTCTATATAAACTATTCCCTGAAAAAGATATGACATTCACAAAACTGCAATACTATGTCAGTACTAAAAATAATTCATTTTACTATATACATGCTATGTATACCGTACATACTTCTCCTGCCACATAACTGCAATAATGTCTCTCTCTCGTATATGTGTACATGTACATTATATGTGTAATCGTACATTAAATTACCTGCCCCATGCTTAATAGGCATGTACATTACGTCATTGATATTACATAGTACATATACATTATTGATTGTACATAGTACATTAAGTTAAATTGGTCTAAGTCAGCATGTTTGATAATCCCGTCCATTAGATCACGAGCTTAATCACCAGGCCGTGTGAAACCATCAACCCGCTTGGCAGGTGTCCCTCTTCTCGCTCCGGGCCCATAACTTGTGGGGATTTCTACTGATGAACTTTATCAGACATCTGGTTCTTACTTCAGGGCCATCATCTCACCTAAAATCACCCACTCTTTCCCCTTAAATAAGACATCTCAATGGACTAATGACTAATCAGCCCATGATCACACATAACTGCGATTTCATACATTTGGTATCTTTTATTTTTGGGGAGGAAATTGCTTGGACTCAGCTATGATTTTAAAAGGTCTTAACACAATCAAGCAAATTGTAGCTGGACTTGTATTTGTTATTTGGCTAGAGCAACCTACGTTGTGCAATCAGTTAATGGTCACAGGACATAGCACTTTACTATTCCCCACTGGCTTAAAATAATTATATATCATAATGAATGAACCTCAACCCCCCTCCTATCATACCAAGGAACTACTTAGATATTCACCACCCATATAGACAGACTTCCCCCTAGATTCGCCAACCATCCTATCGAAAATCTAATACTAAATCTGACATAAACCACGTAATACAACCATACAAACATCACCTACGCGCAGCAAGTTAATGTAGCTTAAACACCTCATAAAGCAAGACACTGAAAATGTCTAGATGGGCTCACCAGCCCCGTGAACATAAAGGTTCGGTCCTAGCCTTCTATTCGTTTTTAATAGAATTACACATGCAAGTGTCGGCATCCCAGTGAGAATGCCCCCTAAATCACTAAGATTAAAAGGAGCAGGTGTCAAGCACACCACACCAGCAGCTCACAACACCTTGCTCAACCACATCCCCATGGGAGACAGCAGTGATAAAAATTAAGCCATAAACGAAAGTTTGACTAAGCCATATGAATCAGGGTTGGTAAATTTCGTGCCAGCCACCGCGGTCATACGACTGACCTGAATTCATAGAACTACGGCGTAAAGCGTGTTAAAGAACCATACAAGATAAAGTTAAACCTTAATTAAGCTGTAAAAAGCCATAATTAAAACAAAAATAAATTACAAAAGTGACTTTAATAATCTGATCACGTGATAGCTAAGACCCAAACTGGGATTAGATACCCCACTATGTTTAGCCCTAAACCCAAATAATCATAAGAACTAGACTATTCACCAGAGTACTACTAGCAACAGCTTAAAACTCAAAGGACTTGGCGGTGCTTCACACCCCTCTAGGGGAGCCTGCTCTATGATCCATAAACCCCGATCAACCTCGCCAGCCCTTGCTACTCCAGTCTACATACCGCCATCTTCAGCCAACCCTAAAAAGGAGCAAAAGTAAGCATAATTATGACACATAAAAACGTTAGGTCAAGGTGTAACCTATGGCATATTGAGACCTACAAGTTTACAGTGCCTTTATGCAGTCAGCCAATGTTGTATTGGGACAAGACCCATGAAACAGCACGGTTAAGTCAGAAATTCAGGAATGCATACACACATGCTTGCACACATACACACACACATGCACTTGAACCAACACGAAGGCACTGTTGCTTTTAATGAATAATGGTGGATCAATTGGCTATATGGGTAAAAGCTAAAACATGACTTCTACCAATATACTATAAAAAAAATCAAGTAGGTTTCAGATCTAAGTATAAAAGATAAAAACAAGTTTTATAGACTATTAATTAGTGGCTTATAGTGATAATCCCAGAGGGAGCAAAACTTTCTGAAACAGAATTAAACCAGTATTAAAGAAAATATTGATAAAATTAAGAACCTAACTCCTGTTTACCTAGAGGCATCATTCAGAGAGTAAAAATGAAATCCACAGAATGGAAGGAAATATTTATAACTCGTATAACCAATACAGGGCTCATGTTCAGAATATTTAAAGAATTCCTGCACATTTTTAATGAAAAGATAGATAATCCAATTTGAATTGGGAAAAATACTTGAACAAATATTTCATGTGAAAGATCATCCAAATGACCCATGAGCACACTAAAAGATTAAGAGATACTAAACTCTCTAGGTCACGAAAGAGATGGAAATTAAAATGCAAAACACAATGATGGTAAAAATTCAAAAGCTTGAAAGTACAAGGACTTGGCAAAGCTATGGAGCAGGGATACATTACTACTGAGAATGTAATGTTGGAAAACTCTGGAAGTATATACTATTTTTGAAACATATGCATAACAGTGACTCATGGATTCCACTTTCAGATATGCCCAAAATAAGTGCCTATATATATATAATACACATTTACAGATTTTAAAAAGATTGTGTATATATATACTGTATATGAATATTATTACGATAATTATAATAACTTTTTTCCTAACTTCCAGGGAAAAACCTATCATAGCTTATTAAAGAAGAATGAAACAAGTACTTATCTCTTGTGTGCTTGACCTCACAATCCATGTGACCACACAAATATTTATTGCAGGGGCTCCTATAATTAGTTTCAGAAATAAATTATTTAATTTACTTATTGTTAGAAAAATTAATGGTTTTGGGAAACTATTCGACAAGAACAATTGGCCCTATTTCTCTATACAAAATTTTTCTCTAGAAATAAAAAAGTGAGAGTTATAGAAACATTCCCAAAGTTATGTAATCAATAATGAATTCCATGGAATGTGCTCCAATTACAAAAGTTATGAACATCAATCACTGTTTAGTTTGTCTTTATAATATGAATGAAATGATATAAATGAGAATTTTTGAAAAATTGTAGTGCAATATATTCTGACAACCAAGTATTTTGGTGCTAGAATAACTAGCCTTCTACAAACATTTTTAATATTTCTAAACACAAAAATCACCATGTCACTTTTCTATCCATGTTCAAAATTGCCTGTTTGTGAATACCTTTTCCATTATCAATTAAATAAATCTAAATATTGGTTACAGTTAAGAGATGCATCTTAATTTGGATTCTTCCAGAGCCCAACTCTGGGACAATTATTCAACTACACGTAATTTTTAGGAAGTAATCCTGGAAAATGTAAGTAGAGGAGCAGAAAAGGGGGATGAAAAGATAGCCACTGAAGGTTGAATGATTAAATACCATAAAATTGTAGTAATTGAAGTTACATACTAATGAGAAAATCTTGAAGCCAGTGTAGAATATGTGTCTCAGTGTTAATCCACCTGGAGTGGAAGGGAGCTGGAGTGTCTATACCCCAACCAGTATCTGCTATTGGATGAGAGCTTTGAAGTGGGTGGGCCAAGGGGCACCCACAGCATCAGCTACAAAATTCCTGTCTGAACATCACCTCTGAAATCCAAAATTGGATTGGACATAATTAGGCAGAGGAATAGGTGTGGTTTTCTGGTTTAAGATTGAAGAGGTTAATTGCCAAAAATTTTAAATAAATATTTTCTAATGAGTTTTAAAAATTACAGTAGCATAGATATTTATCCATAGTTAACTTAAGGAAAGTTTAATTTTTTAATTTCAAAAGTTGGCTTTACTTATACTTAACCTACTAGCCTCCTTTATATTATGTATCTTGCACCTGAAGGAATTTAATAAAACTTCTCTACTTGGATAAAATATAATCTAAGGGATACTATCTAATATTAGCTCTGTTATTCACCATAAATAATATGAGAAAAATATTTAAGTGTATCAGTATGTTTTGAGAATGACATAGCAAATCTATGTAAATGAACTAAAGTTGCTGGCTGGTTTATCACATGAAAAGTGTTCAGCAGATTTTCAATAAGAGGAAGGCTCATTTAGGATGGAACATAGATTATATAATGTGTACAAAGTTCACTTTCAGGCGCACTTATCAAGGAAGACAGTCATCCTTCAAAGCCTGAAACTGCAGAGAAGTCTAATTTTTAATCATTGCCACTGGGGTAAAACAAATAGAAAATCAGACACTGATTTCAAATATGAATGAGCCCTTAACTAAAAATCAAATGGGCAATTATAGCATATATCAGGCATTGATCTACTAATTTCTTCAAGTATACCAATCTCTGTTTTGTGTACCAGGGAGAATAAACCAGGGATTTTTCTATTGAATGATAGTTTATGAGGCTATCAAGTAGCTTGGGTCAGTCAGCTAATAAAAATGACTCCAAGGCCTTCGTCCTATTTCAGTGCACGTCTCTAACTTCCAAGTTTCAGGTACTAATTTTACAATTAATGGTAGCATAAACATCAAATGTTCTTAATGTCAGCACAAACATTAAAAGCCTCCATGGTGGCTGCCAGTTTAATTGCTAGCTCTGGTCGGTCCTCCTGTTCTGAGTTGTCTGCTTAGGGACTTAGCAGCTTAGTTTAATGTAGAATCTGCCTTCTACACAAACTCATATATTTACAGATAAATCAAATCTCCAGTAGCTTTTGTTATCTTACAAACTGCAGTACCCTGACAACCCTGCCTGATTCTTCGGCTCCCAGACCTGTGCCCTCAAATGCTTGTCTATCCTGGGAGCTCGCAGTTATCTGACATTAACTTCGAAGTCCAGCTCCCAGTAGATTCAATATCTCTAAAATTCATTCTATATTTCAGGCATGCTGTCATTATAGGTTAAAAGAATACATTTATCACATTGTACATTATATAAGAATATACCTTAGAAGAGATTCGGTTAATATATTTAAAATTCTACACAATTTTATGTATACTTAGAAAGGTTTATTTAGTAAGAAAATAATAAACAGAATTAATAAACATTATATTACAAGATGATCATCAGAGGGCTTTATATTTATTGGTCCTAGAACACTTCCCAGCCTACCTCATATCTACAAGAATAATCACTGCTTTCCCAATGAAATTCTTTGGTCCAACACCTCCTACTAGCTCAGTGGACTCTGATGGCTTATAAACTCTGGTCAGGGCTACCTAGAATGCCTTTCCAGTAGCTTCCTGTCAGTGGAACATCAATTCTTGGCTTTTACACAGCAGAAGTTGGATTAATATGAATATGAAAACCCTGTTAGCCTCATAAATAGTAACTTGAATCTTAAGCATTAGAATGCTGAAATAGGGATGAAAATAACCAAATTACTATAGTTTAGAGGAAGGTATTAGAAATCCTATGCCTCATTGTAAATTACAGACACTGACAGGATTCTCTTGATTTTCTTTTTGCATTTGGTAAGACTTAAGAATGATTGACTTTCATTTACTCCATTATTTTAAAAAATTGCCTTAAATAAATGTGAAGAAAATAAAAGAAAAAGTATTCATTGAAAATTTGCCAGGTACAAACACACGTCAAATAGAAAAACTGTTTTGGTAGTAGGGATACTTTACCATATTTTCACCAGCCAGAACTTTCCCCCCAATTTGATAAGCGACAACGGTAGTCATGTTACCCCAACCCACTCCAGGAGATGATAAAGGGTTTTCCTCGGATGAGGACAAACATCCCTGGAGAGCAAATCAGGATAAGTTAAATTGGCATCTGTACCAGCTTCCCTGTTACAAGAACAAT
This sequence comes from Balaenoptera acutorostrata, assembly GCF_949987535.1. Taxonomy (NCBI): domain Eukaryota; kingdom Metazoa; phylum Chordata; class Mammalia; order Artiodactyla; family Balaenopteridae; genus Balaenoptera; species Balaenoptera acutorostrata. The sequence continues at coordinate 11,656,895 of NC_080070.1, forward strand.
TGATTAGATCTTTATCAAATAGCTACAGGGTTTCTCCCTTCCACTTAACACCTCTCTCATGGGCAGCAAAGAAAAGGATGCTAATTTTCCTCACTTCCCTGGCCGGAGGATATTTCCAGTATGTAGTGTAAGAAGATGGTCCTCAGCAGAGGAAGAAATGAAAGACAGTGAAGGACAAATTACACACCCCACCTCCAGCTTCATCGTTTTTAAAAGGAGGCAACAGAGTTAGAGGGCTCTTATACCCCGTTCAGTTTTATATCATGACTCAGGGACATCAATTTTCACCAGTTGCTTCCCACAAGTGTGACTGGGGAGGGGCTCTGATTAAGAGGAATAAGAAAACTATGTTTAGACAGCATGGGATTCAGATGTTACTCTGAGACCCCAGGAACAGTGCAAGATAGGGGTCTCACAAAGGTGCCTTTTTCTTCTTCCTAAACCTGATGATTTCTGCCAGCCTTCTATCCTGCTCCTCTGTAAACCATTAACTGGTATAACAATAATGATTTCTTCAAAGAGAGAGTGGGTACTACCTCTAGTATTTTTCTCAAAATGAGCTTGAATGTACAGGAAAACTCACAAAGACGGGGAATGGTTGGAGCTGAGTCACCTGCTTCCGGAAGCAAGTGCAGTGTGTGATGAGTTCCAGATACCTCTTCTACCCTGATGGAGAGGAGAGGACACAGGGAGGATAAGGAACTTATAATATATAGGGGCTTTATAGTCTGATCAACTAAGACCAACCCATTCCCCAGAGACATTCCTGTGGAGTCCAGGGAACGAATTACAAATCATATTCCCACCATTCTAGGTCTTTCCTACAAAGCAGTGCAAAACCTCCCCTTCCCCTCTTGGCTCTCCTGCTTTGTTATCTATGACAGTGTATAGGTGTGTGTGTGAGTGTGTGTGTGTGCATAGATGTGTGCACCTGCTCATGCAGAGAAGTTAGAACTCATGAAGAATGGCAAAGATGTCTGTGCTCGAGGATCTTGGTATAAAAATTTAACAGATAAGTCATACATTACTGATATCACCCATAGTACAATCCCCAAGGATATGAATGTGTTATGTACTTGATCTTGAAATTGTTCCTGTCTCCATACCCTACTTTTGGAAAGATTCATGATGTAATAAATGTGACCCCCATGAAGTTTGTTAAGTTAGCCCCTCAGAGGACTATATCTTTCTCAGGGAGTGAACAATCTCTGTCTGCTGAAAAGTGTTAATGCGCAATAATTATCAAAATTTTCCATTGCAAATATTAATCATTACTTGGAAATTCATGTAGATTGAATCCTATTGCCTGAATGCTTTCCTGCTTTAAGCTACACCTTAAGTATTTGCCCAATTTCAAAAATATTTGCCACCTAAATGTATATCCTATATTTGGAGAGGCTATTATCCCCTCTCTGTTGTAAGCACAGTGTTGTAAGCGTTGAATTTAGATGATGGATGGCTTTGCCTGAACCCACAGATACACAGGACAACAAACAAACATGATGACTTAGATCCCTTAAATTCATGAGTATTTACATTGATTTGGCCCTTGATGCTACCAGAAATCATAGTGTATTTCCTAGTCTCTTCTCTCAGGTTTTTTTTTTTTTTAATTATTTTCTCTTTCTTTAAACTTCCCATAAATCCTTTCACCCACACTCTTAGCTACTGAATGAGAGTAACTGAGACCATAAAAGCAATCAGATGACAGTTTGTGCAATCTTAACTAACACACTGACTGAGTTGCTGAATTTGTGCATTTATCTCAACTTCTCTGCCCTTCCTGTGGAGTTACTAGTTTTTCCCCAGAGAAGGCCAGCCTACAAATTATATCATAAATTCCATCCCTCTTTCCTACACGAGAACTTCTCTCCAGCAATTTCTGTCTCAAATATCTCTGCTCCTGTTTTGTCTTGAACATATCTGATCAGAACGGGAAACTCTCGAGAGACACTGGGGCAGCCTGCAGGGGCACCAGCTACTGTCTTCTCTGCAGCTTGGTAGCCAGGGGTGGAAGGAAGCCACAGCTGAAACCCCAAGTCGGCCCTCTCTGCCCTGTCCCACTGTCTCATTTCTCCCTGTTCAAGGCTGAGAAGTCCCCAGATCTGCAGTCATTAAGCTGGAGATCCAGGAGAATAGTGCTGTAGTTTCAGTATGAATCCAAAGGCTGAAGAACCAGGGTAGCTGATAGTGTAAGTTTCAGTCTGAGGGCAGGCAAAGACCAATGTCCAAGTTTAAAACATCAGAAAAATTTGTGGACCATAATAGAGTACTACAAGCAACTGTATGCCAATAAAATGGACAACCTAGAAGAAATGGACAAATTCTTAGAAAGGTACAATCTCCTAAGACTGAACAGGAAGAAATAAAAAATATGAACAGACTAATTACAAGTACTGTAATGGAATGTGTGATCAGAAAACTCACAACAAACAAAAGTCCAGAACCAGTTGTCTTCACAGGTAAATTCTATCAAACATTTAGAGAAGATTTAACAAGTATGCTTCCGAAACTATTCCAAAAAATTGCAGAGGAAGGAACACTTCTAAACTCATTCTTTGAGGCCACCATCACGCTGATACCAAAACCAGACAAATATACCACAAAAAAAGAAAACTACAAGGCAATGTCACTGATGAACATAGAGGCAAAAGTCCTCAACAAAATACTAGCAAACCAAATCCAACAATACATTAAAAGGATCATACACCATGATCAAGCGGGATTTATCTCAGGGATACAAGGATTTTTCAATATCTGCAAATCAATCAGTGATTGTTAACCACATTAAAAAATTGAAGAATAAAAACTATATAATCAGCTCAATAGTTGCAGAAAAAGCTTTGACAAAATTCAGCATCCATTTCTGATAAAAACTCTCCAGAAAATGAGCATAGAGGGAATCTACCTCAACATAATAAAGGCCATATATGACAAATCCACAGCCAACATCATTCTCAATGGTGAAAAACTGAAAGCATTTCATCTAAGATCAGGAACAAGACAAGGATGTCCACTCTCACCACTATTATTCAACATAGTTTTGGAAGTCCTAGCCACGGCAGTCAGAGAAGAAAAAGAAATTAAAGGAATACAAACTGGAAAAGAAGAGGTAAAACTGTCACTATTTGCAGAGGACATGACACCATACATATAGAATCCTAAGATGCCGCCAGGAAACTACTAGAGCTAATCAATGAATCTTGTAAAGTTGCAGGATACAAAATTAATGCACAGAAATCTCTTGCATTCCTATATACTAACAATGAAAGATCAGAAAGATAAATTAAGGAAACAATCCCATTCACCACTGCAACAAAAAGAATAAAACACCTAGGAATAAACTTACCTAAGGAGGTAAAAGATCTGTACTCAGAAAACTATAAGACACTGATGAAAGAAATCAAAGATGACACAAACAGATGGACAGATATACCATGTTCTTGGATTGGAAGAATCCATACTCTGAAAATGACTATACTACCCAAAGCAACCTACAGATTCAATGCAATCCCTATCAAACTATCCATGGCATTTTTCACAGAACTAGGACAACAAAATCTTAAAATCTGTATGGAGACACAAAAGACCCCGAATAGCCAAAGCAATCTGGAGGGGAAAAAAAAAATGGAGCTGGAGGAACCAGATTCCCTGACTTCAGACCATACTACAAAGCTGCAGTAATCAAGACAATATGGTTCTGGCACAAAAACAGAAATATAGATCAATGGAACAGGATAGAAAGCCCAGAGATAAAATCACACACATATGGTCAACTAATCTCTGACAAAGGAGGCAAGGATATACAATGGAGAAAAGACAGCCTCTTCAATAAGTTGTGCTGGGAAAACTGGACACCTGTATGTAAAAGAATGAAATTAGAACACTACCTAACACCATACACAAAAATAAACTCAAAATGGATTAAAGACCTAAATGTAAGACCGGACACTATAAAACTCTTAGAGGAAAACATAGGAAGAACACTCTTTTACATTAATCACAACAAGATCTTTTTGACCCACCTCCTAGAGTAATGGAAATAAAAACAAAAATAAACAAATGAGACCTAATGAAACTTAAAAGCTTTTGCACAACAAAGGAAACTATAAACAAGATGAAAAGACAACCCTCAGAATGGTAGAAAATATTTGCAAATGAATAAATGGACAAAGGATTAATCTCCAAACTATATAAACAGCTCATGAAGCTCAATATTAAAAAAACAAACAACCCAATCCAAAAATGGGCAGAAGCCCTAAATAGACATTTCTCCAAAGAAGACATACAGATGGCCAAGAGGCACATGAAAAGATGTTCAACCTCACTGATTATTAGAGAAATGCAAATCAAAACTACAATGAGGTATCACCTCACACCAGTTAGAATGGGCATCATCAGAAAATCTACAAACAACAAATGCTGGAGAGAGTGTGGAGAAGAGGGAAACGTCTTGCACTGTTGGTGGGAATGTAAACTGATACAGCCACTATGGAGAACAGTATGGAGGTTCCTTAAAAAGCTAAAAACAGAATTACCCATATGACCCAGCAATGCCACTACTGGGCATATACTCAGAGAAAAGCATAATTCAAAAAGACACATGCACCCCAATATTCATTGCAGCACTATTTATAATAGCCAGGTCATGGAAGCAACCTAAATGCCCATCAACAGATGAATGGATAAAGAAGATGTGGTACATATATACAATGGATTATTACTCAGCCATAAAAAGGAACGAGATTGGGTCATTTGTAGAGACGTGGATGAATCTAGAGACTGTCATATAGAGTGAAGTAAGTCAGAAAGAGAAAAGCAAATATCGTATGTTAATGCTTATATGTGGAATCTAGAAAAATGGTACAGATGAACCAGTTTGCAAGGCAGAAATAGAGACACAGATGCAGAGAACAAACATATGGACACCAAGGGGGGGGAAGTGGCAGGTGGGGTGGTGGTGGTGGGATGAATTGGGAGATTGGGATTGACATTTATACACTAATATGTATAAAATAGATAACTAATAAGAACCTGCTGTATAAAAAAATAAAATTAAATTTAAAAAAATTAAAATTAAAAATTGAAATTAAAATTATAATAAAAATAAGAAGAATGTGAAACTCTTTATTTCAAAGACACTAATTATCTATTTGCTATATCCAGTGATCAGTTGTCAGTCATCACCTGACTTGATCTGCCAGCAGCATTTAACATAGTTAATTGCTCTCTCTTTCAAACATTTCTTAACTTGACTATCATGATATTATGCTCCCCTAGGGGTCTTTTTATCAATACCTTTCTGGTTGCTCCTTGTCCTTTGCTGGATCCTCATTACCCCTCTCAGATCTAGAATAACTGGCATTCTTCAGGGTTTATTCTTTGTATCTATTTTCTATTCACTTATTCCAGAAATTTCAAAACATTTCATATACTGATAACATATAAAGTAATATTGCAAGCCAGGCCTCTTCATAAAATGCAGTGGTCCAGAATAAATGTTTATCTACTGCATACTGGTGTGAATTAGCAGCTCCTTAGATATCCTGTCTCATAGAGTAATTCCAATGCCCTAAAGCCACCTAAAAGGAGTCAATTGTAAGCTTGCCTCTCATGCCTCACCCTCTCTTGTTGTCAAGAGAGTGACTGCTTTATAACAGTATTACATAGTATATACATTTTTAAAAAGGCACTTTAATATACTAATGCTTCTCTTTATTTCTTTCCTTCTCTTAGCTGTCTTTGGTGATTGTTGTCAGTTTACATACATTTTTTAAGGTAATTATAACTAAAAATATCCATTTCATTCTCACATATTGTTTTTAAAATTCAGTCATGATGCCACAATTTGTATTAGAGTTTAAGAATACAGGATCTATGGTCTGACTAGGTTCTAATCCTAACATCACATTTGTACTGTAACTGCAATTTCCTTTTATATGTCATATGTTTATTTGTTCCAGTTCTGACTACCCCTTCCAGAGGCTGTAAAGATGCTCATTTTCTCCATAACTGCAGAGCTGTTTGTTTTCAAGGGTACCACAGAGCTGGAGCGATGATGGGAATAGAGCAAGTTAAAACCCCAAGAGCTCACTGTTCGTATCAAAGGAGAAGTTTTTCCTTGGATGAGCACCCATCAGATTTTTGAAAGCCTTTAATTACTTGGTTTTGAAAAAGATGACTTTGACAAATTTTGTCAGTTTCCATTTTGCTTTTCTGGAGCAGAGAATTCTTGGAGGTCTTTCCTCTGTTATACCCACTGACTTGTGTGTGTGTTTGTGTGTTTTTTAAAGTATATTTTCTGTCTATGCAGAGAGAGCATAAACTATTCTTTACACTATATATGTTTAGATAAATTTGAAGAAACTTTTCTATACTTTCACATTACATACTCTGCCTGTTTAGGAACCTGAGAAGTAGGTTCTGTGGTCCTGATGATTTCTTCCATTTCGTGCCAAATCTTATTGCATTGTCCTATTGTCAGTGTTAATGACACAAATTTGGGGAAGATTTAGCCTAAAGGAGATGTCTTTTTGCTCTTTTGAGTTCAATCTCATCATCAGCTTGATTTGCAGACTGAAGAATCTTCTCTCTCTCTCTCTCTCTCTCTCTCTCTCACACACACACACACACACACACACACACACCATCTTTGTCCACATAATGGTATTTATTTCCCCATGGTTTTAATTAATCTTTAATGTAAATTTTGAGTATGTGCTCCTGTTAGAGGATCTCAGAGAAATGCAGGCTTGGCCAACTTAATAAGGAATTCTAATATGATTACTGTGACTTCTTAAAGTGCTAGCTAAACCGTAAATATCTAAGATAATTTTGTGTAATTATTCAAAGGACAATCTTATTTTCTGGAAGACCTCATATTTAGGATTTACGATTAAGAAAAAGATATTTGTTCCCAAACTTGAAAAAATGTACTATTCTTCATATTTTATTCCTTGATGGAGAATTTTCAAATAGCTTCTTTAATAATATATTTGATAAGTGACTTCCATATGTCATTGCTTGGCACTCTGTTAACTGCCATTTATTTGATTATTTCTTAGACTTCTGAACTAAAGTGTTACTTTTCTAGAGGTGCTGTAACAAAGTACCACAGACTATATGGACTCAACAACAGAAATATATTTACTTATTGTCCCAGTGACTAGATGTCCAAGATCAAGGATTCCATGGGGGGTGGTTTCTTCTTAAGCCTCTCTCTTTGGCTTGTAGATGGCAATATTTTCACTGTGACTTTACATGGTTTCCTTCTATGTATCTCTGTGTCCTAATCACCTCTTTTAAAAGGACGCCAGTCATATCATATTGGTGCCAATCCTAATGACCTCATTTTAACTTAATGACCTTTTAAATATGCAATCTTTTTTTATAATAAATTTATTTGTTTGTTTTTGGCTGTGTTGGGTCTTTCTTGTTGCGTGTGGGCTTTCTCTAGTTGAGGAGAGCGGGGGCTACTCTTCATTGCGGTGCGCGGGCTTCTCATTGCGGTGGCTTCTCTTGTTGCGGAGCACGGGCTCTAGGCACGCGGGCTCAGTAGTTGTGGCTCGCGGGCTCTAGAGCTCAGGCTCAGTAGTTGTGGCACGTGGGCTTAGTTGCTCCGCAGCATGTGGGATCTTCCCGGACCAGGGCTCGAACCCGTGTCCCCTGCATTGGCAGGTGGATTCTTAACCACTGCGCCACCAGGGAAGCCCATGAAATGCATTTGTCTTAACAAAGAAAAATATTTTAGGGGTTGGTGTGACACCAAGCCCTAAAAAGAACAAGGTGATCTTCAACAAATTTAATTGGTTTTAGTGAATAAAAACAAAGCCTCCTTAATCTTTATATTATGATAACATAATCTATAGCCTTTGTAATTTATCATTCCAAATGTGAAAAAGCAGAAAGAAATTACCACTAACCAAGAGATAAAAGAGCCAATAGAACAGGTCTCAGATACAGCACAGATACTGACGCTACAAGACTTCAAAATAACTGTCATTCATTCAAAGAAAATGGGAACAAAGATACTCAAAATTTAAAAAGTAATATTTCAATGAAGAAGTAGAATCTAGAAAAATAGTCAGATATTCATTCTTAAGGAGCAAATAACAATATGTGAAATTAAGAAAACATTGAGTGGATTTAATAGCAGATTGGAACAAGTCTAGAGTTGGATCAAGGAATTCAAATAGAGATCAACATAAAACATTTAAATCAAAGCATTAAAAGAAAAAATAATGAAAAGATGGAATAGAGTCTGAAATATCTATAGGATGTGGTTAAAAAAAAAGCTAACCATACTCAAGAGAAAAGCCACATAACAGGGGACAGGAGTTGCCAAGATGGTGGAGGAGGAAGACCCTAAGTTCACCTCCTCCCACGGACACACCAAAATTATAAGTATTTACAGAGCAACTATTGACAAGAAAGATCAGAACACTAGCAGCAAAGATCTTCTATAAAAAAGCTATAAAGAAGGAACCACAATGAGATGAGTAGGAGGGGTGAAGTCACAGTAGAGTCAAGACTTATACTCCCAGGTTGGTGACCCACAAATAGGAGGATAATTACGGTTGCAGAGTTTTTCCCTAAGAAGCAAGGGGTCTGAACTCATCAAGCTGCTCCCCTGTCTGGGGTTTCTGTACCAGCAAAAGCCTCCAAACAATTGGCTTTGAAAGCCAGCAGTGCTAACTTTCAGGAAAGCTAGAGGGCTGTGGGAAATAGAAACTCCACTCTTAAAGAGCACACAGAAAATTTCACAAGCTCTGTGACCTATGACAGAAGCAGTAATTTGACAGGAGCCTGGGTCAGATTCACCTACTAATCTTGGAGCACCTCTTGGAGAGGTAGGAGGTGAGTGGAGCTGACCCTGGGGACACAGACACCAGCAATACCCATTTTTTGAAGCTCATTCCTCCATGAGGACACTGGTATTGGAAAGTGCCATTTTGGAATCCTCCCACTAGCTTATTAGTTTTGGAACCTGGCCCCGCCCACCAGCATGAACGACCAGTACATATATACCTCAGGGACAAGTAGAAAGTCAGGCAGGGACACTGGGCCACTCATGAGCAGGCTTACTGCCTTAAGACCTGCTGAGCCCACAGCCACCCCGGGACCCAGCCCTGTATATTAGAGGGCCTAGGATCTGGTCCCACATGCCAGCAAGCTCACACTAACCCTGGGAATAGACTTATCCATGAGTGTGCAGGCATCGGTACCAGGACCCCCTGGTCCCCAGCCCCACCCACCAGCAGGTCAATGTCAGCTTTGAGACACATTTGAGCCCACAGCCAGCTATATCAAGAACTGTCCCCACCCACCAGCAGGCTGACACTAGATCTGGGACCCCAGGCTCTGCAACTACCCACCCTCAAACCCTGTTCCATCCACCAGTGAGCCAGCACTAGCTCTGAGACTACTTGGTGCTTGGTAGCTAGCCCCTACCTGACCAGGTCTTGCCCACCACCAGCTAGCAGCCTGTGTATAAGGCAAGGTCTGGCAACCAACAGAACTGGGGTCAGCCATGCCTACCAGACCACCCACAGTAGTCAGCAGGCCACTAAAGAAGGACCCAAGCAGCCCTCATAGGGGGCACCTCTAGAGCACATAGCTCTGGTGATCAGAGAGGAGTGTGCTGCTGGGACATATAGAACATATTCTAGAAAAGCCACATCTCCAAGGTTGGGAAATATAACCAACCAACCAAATAAATAGGAATAAAAACAGCAAATTAGGACAAATGAGGCAACAGAGAAATATGTTCCAAACAAAGGAACAAGATAAAATGCTAGAACAAAGTAAAGTGGAGATAAGCAATCTACCCAATAAAGAGTTCAAGGTGTAATGATCATAAAGATGTTCAAAGAGCTTGGGAAAAGACTGGATGAACAGAGTGAGGAGTTAAAAGTTCTTAGCAAAGAGTTTAAGAACATATATAAGAAAAACCAAAGAGATGAACAAACAATTACTGAAATATAAAATACACTATAAGGAATCAATAGTAGATCAGATGACACAGAGAAACAGATCACAAAGCTGGAAGACAGATTAGTGGAAATTACTGAATCTGAACAGAAAAAGAAAAAAAATGGCGACAATTTAAGAGCCCTCTGGGACAACATCAAGTGTACTAACATTTGCATTATAGGGGTCCCAGAAGCAGAAGGGAGAAAGGGGCAGAGAACATATTTGAAGACATAATAGCTGAAAACTTCCTCAACCTGGGAATGGAAAGAGACATACAGGTCCAGCAAGCAGGGAGAGTTCCAAACAGGATCAACCCAAAGAGGACCATATAAAGACTTGAAAAAATGTAAGACGCTGATGACAGACATTAAAGACACAAGCAGGTGGAAGGATACACCACGTTCATGGATTTGAAGAACTTACATTGTTAAAATGCCCATACTATTTAGGACAGTCTACAATTTCAGTGCTATCCCTATCAAAATACCAATGAAATTTTTCATAAAACTAGAAAAAAATAATCCTAAAATTCATATGGAAACACAAAAGACCACAAATAACTAAAACGATCTTAGGAAAGAAGAATAAAGCTGGAGGTTTCACACTCCCTGACTTCAAACTATACTACCAATCTACAATAATCAAAACAGCATAGTAGTGGCACAAAAGGAGACATATAGATCAATGGAAAAGAACAGAGAGCCCAAAAATAAACCCACAGTTATATGGGCCATTAATCTATGACAAGGAAGCCCAGGACCAGATGGCTTCACAGGCGAATTCTATCAAACATTTAGAGAAGAGCTAACACCTATCCTTCTCAAACTCTTCCAAAATATAGCAGAGGGAGGAACACTCCCAAACTCATTCTACGAGGCCACCATCACCCTGATATCAAAACCAGACAAAGATGTCACAAAGAAAGAAAACTACAAGCCAATATCACTGATGAACAGAGATGCAAAAATCCTCAACAAAACACTGGCAAACAGAATCCAACAGCACATTAAAAGGATCATACACCATGATCAAGTGGGGTTTATCCCAGGAATGCAAGGATTCTTCAATATACACAAATCAATCAACGTGATACACCATATTAACAAATTGAAGGAGAAAAACCAGATGATCATCTCAATAGATGCAGAGAAAGCTTTTGACAAAATTCAACACCCATTTATGATAAAAACCCTGCAAAAAGTAGGCATAGAGGGAACTTACCTCAACATAATAAAGGCCATATATGACAAACCCACAGCCAACATTGTTCTCAATGGTGAAAAACTGAAACCATTTCCAGTAAATCAGGAACAAGACAAGGTTGCCCACTCTCACCACTATTATTCACCATAGTTTTGGAAGTGTTAGCCACAGCAATCAGAGAAGAAAAAGAAATAAAAGGAATCCAAATCGGAAAAGAAGAAGTAAAGCTGTCACTGTTTGCAGATGACATGATACTATACATAGAGAATCCTAAAGATGCTACCAGAAAACTACTAGAGCTAATCCATGAATTTGGTAAAGTAGCAGGATGCAAAATTAATGCACAGAAATCTCTTGCATTCCTATACACTAATGATGAAAAATTTGAAAGAGAAATTAAGAAAACACTCCCGTTTACCACTGCAACAAAAAGAATAAAATATCTAGGAATAAACCTACCTAAGGAGACGAAAGACCTGTATGCAGAAAATTATAAGACACTGATGAAAGAAATTAAAGATGATACAAATAGATGGAGAGATATACCATGTTCTTGGATTGGAAGAATCAACATTGTGAAAATGACTCTACTACCCAAAGCAATCTACAGATTCAATGCAATCCCTACCAAACTACCACTGGCATTTTTCACAGAACTAGAACAAAAAAACCTCCTAATTTGTATGGAAACAAAACAGACCCTGAAGAGCCAAAGCAAGCTTGAGAAAGAAAAACGGAGCTGGAGGAATCAGGCTCCCTGACTTCAGACTATACTACAAAGCTACAGTAATCAAGACAGTTTGGTACTGGCACAAAAACAGAAATATACATCAATGGAACAGGATAGAAAGCCCAGAGATGAACCCATGCACATTTGGTCACCTTATCTTTGATAAAGGATGCAAGAATATATAGTGGAGAAAAGACAGCCTCTTCAATAAGTGGTGCTGGGAAAACTGGACAGCTACATGGAAAAGAATGAAATTAGAACACTCTGTAACACCATACACAAAAATAAACTCAAAATGGATTAAAGACCTAAATGTAAGGCCAGACACCATCAAACTCTTAGAGGAAAACATAGGCAGAACACTCCATGACATAAATCACAGCAAGATTCTTTTTGACCCACCTCCTGGAGAAATGGAAATAATAATTAAAAAAAGAAAATGGGACCTAATGAAACTTAAAAGCTTTTGCACAGCAAAGGAAACCATAAACAAGATGAAAAGACAATTCTCAGAATGGGAGAAAATATTTGCAAATGAAGCAACTGACAAAGGATTAATCTCCAAAATTTACAAGCAGCTCATGCAGCTCAATATCAAAAAAACAAACAACCCAATCCAAAAATGGACAGAAGACCTAAACAGACATTTCTTCAAAGAAGATATACAGATTGCCAACAAACACGTGAAAGAATGCTCAACATCATTAATCATTAGAGAAATGCAAATCAAAACTACAATGAGATATCAGCTCACACTGGTCAGAATGGCCATCATCAAAAAATCTACAAACAATAAATGCTGGAGAGGGTGTGGAGAAAAGGGAACCCTCTTGCACTGTTGGTGGGAATGTAAATTGATACAGCCACTATGGAGAACAGTATGGAGGTTCCTTAAAAAACTAAAAATAAAACTATCATACAACTCAGCAATTCCACTACTGGGCATATACCCTGAGAAAACCATAATTCAAAAAGAGTCATGTACCACAATATTCATTGCAGCTCTATTTACAATACCCAGGACATGGAAGCAACCTAAGTGTCCATCAACAGATGAAGGGATAAAGAAGATGTGGCACATATATACAATGCAATATTACTCAGTCATAAAGAGAAACAAAACTGAGTTATCTGTAGTGAGGTGGATGGATCTAGAATCTGTCATACAGAGTGAAGTAAGTCAGAAAGAGAAAAACAAATACCGTATGCTAACACATATAAATGGAATCTAAGAAAAAAAAATGATCATGAAGAACCTAGGGGCAAGACGGGAATAAAGATGCAGACCTACTAGAGAATGGACTTGAGGATATGGGGAAGGGGGAGGGTAAGCTGGGGCAAAGTGAGAGAGTGGCATGGACATATATACACTACCAACCTAGTGGGAAGCAGCCGCATAGCACAGGGAGATCAGCTCGGTGCTTTGTGACCACCTAGAGGGGTGCGATAGGGAGGGTGGGAGGGAGTGAGATGCAAGAGGGAAGAGATATGGAGATATATGTATATTTATAACTGATTCACTTTGTTATAAAACAGAAACTAACACACCATTGTAAAGCAATTATACTCCAGTTAAGATGTTAAAAAAAAAACTTTTTATTAAGTGATTTTGATTTATAAAAAAAAAAATCTATGACAAGGAGACAGGAAAATACAATGGGGAAAAGACAGCCTCCTCAATAAATGGTGTTGGGAAAACTGGACAGCTACATGCAAAGGCATCAAACCTGACTACTCTCTCATATCATGTAAAAAAAACAAATTCAAAATGTCTTAAATAATTAAATATGAGATCTAAAAACACATAACTCCTAGAAGAGAACATAAGCAGAATACACTTTGACATAAATCATTGCAATGTTTTTTAAGATCTGTCCCCTAATACCAAGGAAATAAAACAGGACCTATTAAACTTAAAAGCTTTTGCACAGAAAAGGAAACCATGGACCAAAGAAAAAGAAAAACTATGCAATGGAAGAAAATGTTTGTAAATGATATGACCAATAAGGGATTAATATCCAAAATATATAAACAGCTCATACAACTCAATAGAAATAAAACAAACAACCCCAATCAAAAAATGGGGAGAAGACTTCAATAGACATTTTAACAACGAAGACATACAGATGGTTAATAGGCACCTGAAAAAGGGCTTGACATCACTAATTATTGGGGAAATGCAAATCAAAACCACAATGAGATATCATCTCACACCTGTTACCGTGACTATTATCAAAAAGGCAAGAAATAACAAGTGTTGATGAGGATGTGGAGAAAAGGGAACCCGTGTTCACTGTGGTGGAAATGTAAATAGATGCAGCCACTATGAAAAACAATGGGGAGACTTCTCAAAAATCTGAAAATAGAACTACCAGATAATCCAGCAATTCCACTCCTGGGTATTTATCCAAAGAAAACAAAGACACTAATTAGAAAAGATATATGTACCCCTATGTTCATTGAAGCATTATATATAATAGCCAAGATATCACAGCAACCCTAGTTCCCATCAAGAGATTAATGGATAAAGAGGATGTAGTATATATACATGATGGAATATTACTCATCCATAAAAAAGAATGAAATCTTGCCATTTGCAGCATCATGGATGGACCTACAGGTATTATGTTAAGTGAAATAAGTCAGACAGAGAAAGACAAATATTGTATGTTATCACTTGTATGTAGAATCTAAAAGTAAAACAAATGAACAAACATAACAAAACAGAAACAGAGATATAGACACAGAGAACAACAGGTGGTTGCCAGATGGGGAAGTGGGAGGGAGGAGGAAATAAATAGGTGAAGGAAATTAAGATGTACAAACTTCCAGATGCAAAACAAATGAGTCAGAGTATGAAATGCACAGTGTGGGGAAGATAGTTAGTACCTATATAATATCTTTTTACAGTGATAAATTTTCACCAGACTTATCCTGGTGATCATTTGGAGATGTATAGAAATATAAAATCACTATGTCGTGTAGCAGGAACTAACATAGTGTCATGGGTCATTTATACTTCAAAAACAAACATCAAAAAAAAAAAAAAAAAAAAAACAATCACACTCATAGAAAAAGAGATCAGGTTTATGGTTATCAGATCTCAGGGAGTGGTGGGAACTGGGGGAACTGGATGAAGGCAGTCAAAAGTTACAAACTTCAGGTTATAAGATAAAGAAGTACTAGGGATGTGATGTACAACATGATAAATATAACTAACACTGTTGTATACTCTATATTAAAGATTCTAAGAGCTCATCACAAGGAAATAATTTTTCTATTAATTTTGTATCTATATGAGATGTTGGATGTTTACTAAACTTATTGTGATAAAAATTCACATTTTTATATGTCAAATCATTATTCTCTACACCTTAAACTTATACAGTGCTGTATGTAAATGATATCTCAATAAAACTGGAAGAAAAAATTAAAATTAAAAATATATAATGGCACAAAAGTAAATTTTGAGGGAATTATTTCAGAGTATTTCCCAGCATGATAAAGTTTATGTTCCAGTGAATACAGAAAGCTCAGCAAATCACAGGCAGGATAAGCGGAACTAAAACACCACTTGGGCTAAAACATTATAGTCACACTTCTGAAAACCAAAGCTAAAATATTCTCAATAAACAGAGAAAATAATTATACCCATTAGCACCAGGGAGCATTTCTTTCAGATGGAAAAAATAATTTTTTTTTTAGTGTTTCTTGCAGTGTATCTACTGGCAATGAATATTTAATTTTGTTTGGTTTTATTTTTTTGCTCATACTAGGTCCTTGAGATTTTGCCCTATCTATTATTCCTCACTTGGATTTATTTTGCAGTAAACATAGGCAAATTCAGGCTCTCAGAAATTTCCTTGGTTAACCATTTATTCACCCTTTCTCTGCTCCCACTTATACATAAAACTACTAATTTCATGTATGTTTAATAATAAGTGATGTAAAAGCATCATTCAGTCTACCCAGCTGCACTGCTTTAGAGTAGGAGAGTTATTTGTAAGCCTTGCTCATATGATTACTGCTTTCAATATTCACTGTTAAGTCTTGCCTCAGGGTAAACCACAAGAGATTTAGAACAACTATCCACTCTTCCTCCCTCCAAAAATACAAAATGACAACCCTGAACTGAAAATCAAAAACTCTTCATCATTAAAAAAGAAATTGGTAAGTTGCATTTCATTAAATTTAAAAACTGCTGCTCTTTGAAAGACACCGGTAAAAATTGGAAAATTCAAGCCACAGACTGGAGAAAAATCTTTGCATGCATAGGAAAAAATGACTTGATTTCAAAAATACACAAAGGATTCTTAAAACACAATAGGTAAGAAAACAAACTACTCAATTTAAAAATGGGCCAAAACCCTAACACCTATTCAAAGAATATGTATAACTGAATCACTTTGCTATACACCTGAAACTAATGCAACATTGTAAATCAACTATACTCAAATATAAAATGAAATTAAAAATAAACAAGTAGGGCTTCCCTGGTGGCACAGTGGTTGAGAATCTGCCTGCCAATGCAGGGGACACGGGTTCGAGCCCTGGTCTGGGAAGATCCCACATGCCACGGAGCGACTAGGCCCGTGAGCCACAATTGCTGAGCCTGCACATCTGGAGCCTGTGCTCCGCAACAAGAGAGGCCGCGATAGTGAGAGGCCTGCGCACCGCGATGAAGAGTGGCCTCCACTTGCCGCAACTAGAGAAAGCCCTCACACAGAAACGAAGACCCAACGCAGCCAAAAATAAACAAATAAATAAATAATTTTAAAAAAAATAAAAAATAAACAAGTAAGATAGATTGCAAATAAGCATATGAAAAGACACTCCATATCCCTGTCATCAGGCAAATAAACTAAGACAACAATGAATTATCAGTGTACACCTAGTAGAATGACTAAACTCCAGAACATTGACAGCACCAAACACTGATTATGATGTGAATCAATAAGAAATTTCATATATTGCTGAGGGGACTTCATTTTCATTCATGTAAAATGATATAGTTACTATGAGAGTCAGTTTCACAGCTCCTTAAAAAAAACTAAACATACTCTTACTATACGATCTACCAATTGCACTATTTGATATTTACCCAAAGGATTTGAACACTTATGTCTACACAAAAACCTGCACAGGGATGTTTAAAGCAAATTTATTCATAATTGCCTAAAGTTGGAAGCAATCAAGATGTCCGTCAGTTGGTAAATGGATAAATAAACTGTGGTGCATTCAGACAATGGAATCATATTCTGCACTAAAAAGAAGTGAACTATCAAGCAAAGGAAAAAAAGAAGAGAGGAAACTTAAAGGCATATGACTGAGTGAAGGGAGCCAACATGAAAAAATTACATACTTTATAATTCCAACTATACGACATTCTGAAAAGCCATAACTACGGAGGCAATTAAGAGATCAGTGGTTGCCAGGGATTAGCAATGAGGCAGGAAGGAAGAGGTGAATTTTTAGGGCAGTGAAAATACTGTGTATAATAATATAATGGTGGATGGAATAATTACACGCTTCTGCAAACACATAGAATATACAACACCATGAGTGAATTCTAAGTACACTATGGACTTTGGGTGATGATGATGTGTTAATATAGGTTTAAGAATGATAACCAACGTGCCACTCTGAGGAGAGATGTTGATAATGGGGGAGATTATGCATGCGTGGAGGCAGGGTGTATATGGGGTATTTCTGCACCTTCCACTCAATTTTGCTGTGATTCTAAAATTGCACTAAAACATAAAGCTTATCACATAAAAGTGGGCAAAAGATGTAAAGAGACAGCTCACCAAAGAAGATGTACAGATGACCAGGAAGCAACTGCAAACAAACTCAACATCACACGTCATCAGGGACTTTCTTGTTAAAACAAAAATGAGATACCAGGGCAGATCTATGAGAATTGTGAAAATGCAAAATATCTCTGTATATCTTTAAGAAATTCCAGTGCTTGCTATGTTTCTCAGGAGTCCCAACAAGGAGTCCAAACTGCCATTCCCATCAGTGCTCTGAGTCAGGCAAGACAACTAACAAAACCTCAGTCCACTCCCTGAAAAGCTACAAAGTAGTATGCATGGTCCATTCTTCTTTTCCCCCTTGAGTGCTGGGAGTGGGGATTTTCTCCTGATCCTGACACACTGTGCCAGAGAGGGGAAGTAGATATGGTGGGTAAAATACCATAAATTTTCCTGAACACTTACTGTATCTCTTCTTGGCTTTGTGCTTCTCTGGAGTGCTGCAACCTATGATCTGACTTCTGGTGTTTTCACAAAGGAAATTTGCTCTATATTCTTGTCTCCATGGAGGAACGAGGGCTTAGGGATTCCTCTTCTTCCATCTTGCGGATGTTACTCTTGAGTAACGCTCATCATTAAATCATGCATCTTCCTGGGGAATTTTCTTGAGTTTTTTGCACCAGCAATCTTATCTCTTAAAGGGAAAAAGTCCACTGAACCAAGTCGTACCCTCCTTCACGTTGTCCTCCTCTTTTTCTGCAATACTCTGTAGAAGGCAGCCTTCACTTGAGCATTCCTTAGACTGTAGACGAGGGGGTTCAGCAATGGGTTGAAGAGAGTGTAAAACGGGAAAAGGATTTTCAGCTGCTCCTCTCGTTGACTATTGTCAGGGACCATGTAAACGATCATGGCAATGCCAAAGTAGAACCCAACCACACAGAGGTGGGAGG
Source organism: Balaenoptera acutorostrata (assembly GCF_949987535.1). Lineage (NCBI taxonomy): Eukaryota > Metazoa > Chordata > Mammalia > Artiodactyla > Balaenopteridae > Balaenoptera > Balaenoptera acutorostrata. The sequence continues at coordinate 11,675,503 of NC_080070.1, forward strand.
AGCAGGTGGAAAAGGCTTTCTTGTGGCCTTCTTTTGACTGGATCTTCAGGATGGCCCAGAGGATGCTCACATAGGAAACCAGCATCAGGGAAAGGGGTCCAACTAAGATAAACACACCATCAGCAAAGAGGAACATTTCATTGATCCCAGTATCACTGCAGGCTAATCTGAGGACAGAGCGAATATCACAGAGGAAGTGGTTCACCTCCTGGGGCCCACAAAAGGGTAATCTTAACAGGAGAATTACTTGTACTAGGGCCAGTGAAAATCCACATGCCCAGGAAGTGATGGCCAGGACCACACATGATCTCCCGTTCATGATGACAGTGTACTGAAGGGGACGGCAGATCGCCACATACCTGTCATAGGACACCACCAACAAAATCAGGCACTCTATAGAACCAAAAGTCAAATTGAAGAGCATCTGCATAGTGCATGAGATAAAGGAGATAGTTTTTTTATGTTTCACTAGGTTTTCCAGCAAATTGGGTAAATTGCTGGAAGGAAAGGATATGTCAATAATGGCCAGATGAGAAAGGAAGTAGTACATGGGGGAGTGCAGTCTGGGGTCTAGGCAAATGAGTCCCAAGATCATGCCATTTGCCAGCAGGTTGATGGTATATAACAGGGAGAAGATACCAAAGAGGAGAAATTCCATCTCTTCACTGAGGGGGAATCCCACCAGGATGAATTCTGTAACCCATGATTGGTTGCCTTCCATTCCTAATGACAGTCTGTAAAGGACTGAAGTGTGATGGAAAGGTCAGATCTGGATAGCAATGAAAACCAGAGTTACTTATCTGAAGTGAATTCAGAGGAAGCTTGTGTGCTTGTCCCTACTTCACTTAGTTTTTATTCTCCAAAGTTTCTTTACCTTTTGTTTTCTTACTTTTTATTGTGAAGTAATTCAAATTTTAGATAACTATCAGGAATTATAAACAATACTAGTATATAGATTTTACCATACTGGTTTTTTTTCATGTTTTCCTTATCATTTATTTTCTCTGTATGCATGTAGTATCAATTTTCTATAGACCACATAATACTAAAGTGAAACCTTATGCACATACTGATACTTTATTCCTAAACTCTTGATTTTTTTCAATAACATGAATATTCACTAATCTATTCTCAGTATAATTACCAAAATCAGCAGATGTAACATTAACATGATTCACTATTCTAAATACAGCATATTCTGCTCATGTAGTCTAAGATTCAAATCCAGTATCACATATACTACTCACCTCCTCTAATCTTAAATAGTTAGCCTTTATTTCCTTGACACTGATATTTTTAAAGAGTATGAGCTCTTGTTTTGTATAATGTCTCTTAACTGATATTTGCCATTGATCATCCATGTTTTAGTTCAGATTAAAATTTTTGTCAGGAAAAAATAAATGTGTCCTTCTTAATGTCTTCCATTAATACATAGATAATGTTAATTCGCCCCAGTATTGGTGATGTTCATGTGGATCATTGGTTAAGGTGGTGTTTCCAAGTTATTTTCCTTATAAAGTTATTAATCCATAATTTTTAAGTGTATACTTTCTTCCTTCTGGCTTAACAAATTATCTTATACTCATCTTGCAGATTTCTCACTTCGGCTTGGAATCAGTTATTTCACTAAAAATGTCTCCTTTTATTGAAGATACAAATTTTCAAAGCACTATTTGTTATTATTGGGTGTTAAATAATTTTTTATCATGATTGTTGGCAAATTTCTGATATCCACATTTACTAGGGAAACATATAATTTGGGACAGTTTATAAATTGTTAAGGGATAATGGATTCTTACCTTTACTTATTTAATCCTAATACATCTTTACTGAATTCTTTTGGAGAACTAAATCAATTTTACTAAATTAACATTACTATTAAAGAAAATGATTTCTGTATCACACAGTACTTTTTTGGCAAAAGTAGACTTAGAATCCCAAAATCTTATTAATTATCTTGTTTACATTTTTTTGTTTCTCTTTGTATTTAGAAAATTATAGGCTCTCAGAAATTGTAGGCTTACAGATTAAAGTTTCAATAGTCTGGTTCAGTGTATGAATAAAGTGGCATCTACCTCATGAGATTTTGACATCAAGTTTTCTTAAGTATCTTAGAAAAACGTGAAATTTGATAAAATGGTAAGAGATAATACTCATGTGAAACATACAGCAAAGGTGATCATTGTTAATAATTTGTATATATATTTTTCCATTATTCACTGTACATATATTTTAATATATAATTAAAATTATATGAACTGTATTGTTTATCTTTTTCTTTCATTTAGCATAATAGCATGTACCTCTTCCATGTCAAATTTCTTTTCAACATTCTTTAAACATATACACACTATTTTGTTGCATATGAATATTTTATGTAACATATTGCCTTCTAACTAGGTTGTGTGCAATATAATGCCACAGTGATTATATTTTATACATATATTTTTGTGTATATTTTATTATTTTCTTATACTAAATTTCAGGACATGGAAGCTCTCAGTCAAATCTATCTACCTATCTATTTTTATCTACCTACCTGCCTACCTACCTACCTTCTGTCTACCTATCTATTGTAAGATAGCCTTAATAAAATTTCTCCTTCCAATAATGTCAATAAAATAATAGCAGCTCAGGAAACAGAGGTCTGAGTGACCAATATATGCGATTCTCTACCCAGGCAGTCCCATAACTGAGCTAGGGAGCTTTAAGTTATTTCTTCAACTCTAGTCAGTGGAATTGGCACTCATTCTATCCTCTTTTGTGGTAGGACAAATATTTCTATCAACACAGTAATCCCGAGTCTAATAATTTCCATATTAGATGACATCCTGGGAAAGTTTCAGTAAGAAATAACTATATTGTAAAACTTACCTCTTCAGCAAGGGAAGGAGTTTACTATAACTTACTAGAATTCCATTATCCAGTATCAGAGGTTACCCTATCAATATCGTTATCTGTTAGGTAACGTAAGGTCCTTTTGTTCTTTTGACCATATCAGAGCCATCTCCAGAGGAAATGCCTGCATATGATGTCTCTCACACCTATGGATTCCTCTCAAACAATAGAGTTGGGCAAATGTGAAGAACCACCACTTAACCACATTGGGAAATGATGATGAGAAAACTGCTGAGAGAGAGAGAACCCCTGCCACAGCTCAGCAGGCAGAAGCTCCAGGAGCTGGGGTGGGGTAGTCATTACTATAATGCTTTTAGTAATTATAGTAATATTTATATATATTATATATAAATAGTAATATATACAATGACTATATATTATCACAGTAATATAGTCATTATATATATTTATATCCATATACACACACATAAATATATATGTAATTCTGATGCATGCAAAACTCATAAAATATACCCTTAAGAGATATTCTGAAAAAAATTCTTTTTCAGTCAATTGTATATTACAGATATATGTATGAATTGTGATAACAGGACTATCATGCAGCATTAAACTCATTTTATTGAGGAAGAACAGTCAAAATTGCAGGAATGATGATGGCTAAACAGAATGTAAATAGCACAAATCTTGATAATGTTAAAAGAGTATTACCAAAACCAACAAAAATCAGATGTTTTAGGAGGAGGATTGTGGGAAATCAAGAAGACAATTTTCCCCAATTGTGAAATGGGGAGTTAAAAATCAATTGTCCAAATTTGAAGGATGTAGCTTACAAACATTAAGATTTAGATTTCAGTTTCTGGCAAGACTACATACCCTACACCGTACTCTTCTGTGAAAAATAACTAAACCTATTCTTGAGCTGAGACAGTCTAGATTCAACTATCCTTCCTGAAGAAAATTCTAAGATTTCATTTTACACAGGAAAGAAGTGACCCCAGAAAGAAATTTCACATTGTAAAAAGAAAGATCAAAGAAAGCAGCACATACATTTGTAAAACTAAGTAGATATTGACTGTACAAAGACTACTGGGCAATGTCCTCTGGTGCCTAGAACAAGCTGAACTAAGTACATAACAATAGCATATACGTTGGGAAGAGGCTGATGGGAGTTAAAAGGTTCTAATTTCCATGCATTTTGACAGGAAAGTGTAACTACTGACTTTCGTTAGCCTTTTTCCCACACAGTGTTAATTACTCAAATGTACTGATAAATTTGGCCCATGAGCAGTGCATATTCCCATACATAAATGGAAAGATTCTGCTTAAAAATAAAAAAGTACGGGATTGAAACCTGTCATTAACTGAGAAATTAAGTGTCTTTTCAGACCACATGTTAAAACTACACCTGAGTAAGAAGATCAGTAAAATATTAACTCTGTGGAGAGACATGGGTTAAAAAATGGAATAGAAAAATCAAAAGTATTTCTCTCTCAATAAAAGCAACATATAAAATGGAGAAAACCTGTCAAAATAAAACTCTTTGGAATTCTGGAATCTAATCAAAAGCTATAGCTGCCAGAGGCATGCTTATTACAGAAAACAAACAACAAACCAACCTGAAAATCAGTGGGAGAGATTTGTAGCATTTCAACTTACCCTGATACCATCCCCCACTCCCTAGCTCAGGAGCAGCCCTGAAGAAGATAGTCTGCACTTCTGCTCAGTACCAGAAGGAGCAGAATACGGTTTATACTCACAGAATTATGGATGTTTGATTTGACCTGTCTGGTGACTCCTTGAAGGATCCACTCAAAAGGACTTGCCTTTATTTTGACTAACTCAAAACTCTCCCAGGGCTGAGGCAGCTCCCAGAAGGGAATTGTTGAAAGCATTTAAAGGTAAAAGTATTAGCTGCTGCCACATGAGACAAGGAGTAAAAGTTGGGGTAAACTATAGGCTAACTTGAAAGCCTGAGTGGAAAGATTGAAAATAAGATGATTTGGCAAATAAGTGATTTGAATAGTTCCAAGATATTGCTGGGAAACTAGAAGGCCGCAAACATGACCAGGGCTAGGAAAATGCTCAGAAGGGATCTGAAAAGGTCCTCTTCTCTCACCTCTATCTAAACTTCAGACTCTGTACAGGAAGGAAGTTGTCTGAGTTGTAAATGACCTGAATGAGGGATGAAGGCATGTCCTGACACATAAAAAGAGCTTTTTGCAAAAATATGAAAGGAGGTTGAAAACACCTATAGTGCTGCTGGATAGTGTGCATATAAAACAGTCAGTATGCTTGCTGGCTCATTGGGTTACCAGAGCCTGAAACACCCTTATAAGATCTGGTTCTCTATCAAGGGATCATGGAGTAGGGTGAAGAAAAATAAAAATTCAAAACCACAAAACAGAGAGAAGGATGGAAACTTCAAATCAATTTCAAATAATGTTAATAAAACTCTTTTATCAAAATGTGCTTAAAAACCCAATTTCCAAACACATACCAGATAAGCGCTAAAGGTGTACAAGTTAAATAATGAATCCTTATATTCGCTCAAGATGAAATTCAATGTCTAGAACAATCTTACAAAGAATCTAATATAAGCATGATTAAATGTTCCAATACATCAATAAAAATATTGTACTTATTAAGATTTCCAATAAATAATAAGCAATAAAAAATGGGAATGGAAAAACAGTCACTGCATGAAAAAAGAATCTATGAAACATCCTGGAAATAAGTAGAGTCATTCACTTTTCCAACTCAATAACGTGGATAAAGTATTGATTGGAAATTAAGAGAGGGAAATAATTCATTGCAAGATTGTATTTAAGAATTTATGTAGATCTCAACATATACAGACAAGGGATAAATTCATTTTTGGGTATTTTATTTTATTTTACACATTATTTTTCTTCTAGTTGTATTGAGTTATAACTGACATACACTTTATAAATTTATGGTGTACAGAATAATGATTTGACTTATATACACTGTGAAATGATGAGCACAATAAGTATAATAAACATCCATCATTTCATATAGATACCAAATAAAAGAAAAAAATTTTTTTCCTTGTGAGAACTTTAGGATTTACTCTCTTAACAACTTTCACATATATCGTACAGGAGTGTTAATTATATTTCATCATGTTGTACATCACATCCCTAGTACTTCTTTCTTAAAAATGAAAGTTTGTACCGTTGGACCACCTTCTTCCAAGTCCTCCTGGACCACTAGGACCTCTGGTCCTACACATCTGATCTCCTTTTCTAAGAGTTTGGTTTTTTGTTTGTTTATTTGTTTGTTATTTGAAGTTAAATTTATCTGTAACCACTATGTTAGTGTCAGGTGTACAACGGAGGGATAAACTCTTGAAAATTCAGTTTATGGGCATGAATGATAGATTGAGAGGCTAAATATAAACATGATAGTATTTCCAGAGAAAGACAATTAAGGGTATTGTTAAGAAGCAGTATTAGAAGAGGTTTCACCAGAAATGTCCCAGATTGAAGAAAGACTAAACTTAGTCCCCAAACTGATAAAAATGCATTCTGAAAGAGTACAGTAAAGGTAAATGCACCCATAAGCACATAGAAGAACTTCTGATAATTGAAGATAAAATGAATCTTTAGATAACAAATTTGAGATTTAGATAGATTAAAAAATAAATTCTCAATAAATATAAATAACAATTAAATATTTGACTGTTGTTTTCCTCTTTATAAAAAATAGTTTCCTAGGGTTGCTGTAACAAATTACAGTCTTAGTTTTTGCTTCATAAGTTTTGTAATATTTATTTCATTTGCCTCTTTAAAAGTTTTGTTGCGTTATTTTAGTATTTAATTATTCCAAGATCAAAAGTATATATTAAAAATCACCAAAGGTAAAAGAAAAGTATCGACATAGGAACAACGATTTCACTGACAGCAGATTTCTTATCAGCAGCACAAAATCTGAAGACAATAAGGTACTATCTTTAATGTAACAAGAGGCAGAGAAGCTCTCAATCAAGAATTTTATAACTGCAAGAACTCTCTTGAAAGTATGAGAACAAAATAAGAGATTTTTCATATGTAAATTATAAAAGTTTAGGGCATATATCACTTTAGTATACTAATAATGATTATTCCTTAATAAGGGCAGAAGTGAATTCAGAATCAATCAAATACATACAAACAATATTGAATGATGTAATAAAATATATATTTAATAACATGTTCTATAAAATAATTATTTTGATGTTTAAAAAGGATAAAAGTAAAATTTTAAAAAATAAATAAAGAGATATATTTGAAAGTAAAGACTGCTAAATTCTTGAAGAGGCTCAAAATACTGAATGATTTTAAATTTATTACAATAAATTATTCATTTTGACGTTAGAACTTGTAGAATAGCATCAATCAAAAAATGACAAGAGGGGCTTCCCTGGTGGCGCAGTGGTTGAGAATCTGCCTGCCAATGCAGGGGACACGGGTTCGAGCCCTGGTCTGGGAAGATCCCACATGCCGCGGAGCAGCTAAGCCCGTGCGCCACAACTACTGAGCTTGCGCGTCTGGAGCCTGTGCTCCGCAACAAGAGAGGCCACGATAATGAGAGGCCTGCGCACCGTGATGAAGAGTGGCCCCCACTTGCCGCAACTAGAGAAAGCCCTAGCACAGAAACGAAGACCCAACACAGCCAAAAAAAATAAAATTAATTAATTAATTTTAAAAAAAAAAAGAGAATCTATGGTTTCCAAAATAACAGTGCAAATAAATGAAAGGTTAAAGCATTATCAATCATAAAAGAAGGTAGAAGTCAAGAAAACAGAAAAAGGGAAGCAAAAAATCGTTGCTATCCAGAAACCACAAAATACGTTGATATAAATAAGTCTACATATATCCTTTACTGTATTAAATGTAAATAAATTATATTTATCTCTCAGAAGATAGAGATGATCATATCGGATTAAAAACAGAAAATCCACTTATGAACTCCTTACAACAGTCACACCTAAACATAAATGCACACAGACATACACGAACCCCCAAACCAAAAAAGATTGATAATGAAATAATGAAAAAACATGTCTTACACCAACAGTGAGTGGTAGTGGCAATACTGATATCAGACCCAAGCATAGGTGGGCATATAAAAGATACTACAAAGTCATAATAAAATGAACAATCTGCCAAAAGAGGAAAAATTCACTGTCTGCCTATTCCTTGTAAAACAATTAAGCAAATTTTATGTAGAAGGCAACTTGCTTATTCTAAAAAAAAACATACAAAAACATTATTATTGATAGTAAAACTTTAAAAGCTTTCCCTTTGAGTTAGGAAATGATTTTAACATGCTCCACTAAAACCACTTCTTTTTAAAGTTGACTCAAGAACCAGCTGGAAATAAGACAAAAAGAAGAAACAGAAGGGCTAGGATTTAAAATGGAAAATAAAATAGAATTGTTGACAACACACTTGTGTATGTTGAAAATAAAATCTTTATAGATGATCTATTATTACAAATAAGCAAACGTCCAAAAATATGTGTGCAAGGATGATGTACAAAATGGGGCAACATATATATAATACCTTGTTTTGGGAATGAGCATTTTGTAAAGATTGCAAATCTCTCCAAATTGTTCTATTGGTTCTATAAGATGAAAATCAGAATCCAAGGTTTGTTCATGTGTAGAAATTAAGAACCTTATTATAAATTTCATATGAAATTATAAAAGATCAAGAAGAGTCAAGGCAATTTTGAAGAAGAAGGAAGTAAAAGGACTTACTCTATGGAATATTGAGACCTATAAGGTTACAGTGCCTTTATACAGTCAGTTAATGTTGTATTGGGACAAGGATAAATAAACAGAACCATGAAATAGCACAGTTTACTCAGAAATTCAGAAACGTGTACACACAAACATGCACACACACATGCTTACTTGAACCAAGACAAAGGCACTGGTGTTTTTAATAAATAATGCTGGACCAATTGCTATCTATGTCGGTAAAAACTAAACATGACTTGTACCAATATACTACAGAAAAATCAGGTATATTTTAGACCTAATTATAAAAGATAAAAACAAGTTTTGTAGAATACTAATTAGCGACTTATAGTGAAAACCTCAGAGGGAACAAAAATTTCTGAAACAGAATTAAAACAGTGTTAAAGAAAAGATTCATAAAATTAAGAACCGAACTCCTGTTTATATAGAGACATCATTAAGAGAGTAAAAATGAAATCCACAGAATGGAAGAAAATATTTATAACACATATAACCAACAGAGGGCTCGTATTCAGAATATTTAAAGAATTTCTGCACATTGTTCATGAAAAGATGGATAATCCAATTTAAATTCGGCAAAATACTTGAACAAACATTTCAAGTGAAAGATCGTCCAAATGACCCATGGGCACATTAAAAAATTAAGAGGTACTAAAGTTCCTAGGTCACCAAAGAGATGGAAATTAAAATGCAAAACACAATGTTGGTCAAAATTAAAAAGTCTGAAACTACAAGGACTTGGCAAGGTTACAAAGCAGGGATACATTGTTATTGAGAATGTAATTTAGTACACCCATTTTGGAAAATTCTGGAAGAATTGACTGTTTTTGAACATATGCATGACAATGACTCATGGATTCTAGTTTCAGATATGTCCCAAATAAGTGCCTATATATATATATATATATATATATATATATATATATATATATATATACACATATACATGTTATGCACATATATAAATTTATATAAAGATTGTATATATAAGGTTTATATATGAATATTCATAAGATAATTATAATAACTTTTTTCCTAACTTCCAGGGAAAAACCTATCATAGCTCATTAAAGAAGACTGAAACAAGGACTTATCTCTCTGTTTGACCTTACAGTCCATGTGACCACACAAATATTTATTGCAGGGACTCCTGTAATTACTTTTAGAAATGTATAATTTAGTTTACTTATTGCTAGAAAAAATTAATGGTTTTGGGAAACTACTTGACAAAAATAATTGGGTCTATTTCTCTAAACAAAATTTTTCTCTAGAAATAAAAAAGTGAGAGTTATAGAAACATTCCCCAAATTATGTAATCAATAATGAATTGCATGAAAGGTGCTCCGATTACAAAATCTATGAACATCGATTAACATTGTTTAGTTTGTCTTTGTAATATGAATAGAATGATATAAAAGAATTTTTAAAATTGTAGTGCAATATATTCTGACAACCAAGTATTTTGGTGCTAGAATAAGCAGCCTTCTACAAATATTTTTAATATTTCTAAACATAAAAATCACCATATCACTTTTCTATCCATGTTCAATATTGCTTGTATTTGTGAATATCTCTTCCATTAACAATTAAATAAACCTAAATATTGGTTCCAGTTAAGAGATGCATCTTGGTTTGGATTCCTTCAGAACCCAACCCTGGGACAATTATTCAACTACAAGTAATTTTTAGGAAGTAATCCTGGGAAATGTAAGTAGAGGAACAGAAAAGGGAGACAACCAAGAAAAGACATCCACTGAAGGTTGAATGATTAAATACCATAGTATTGTAGTAATTGAAGTTACATCCTAATGGGAAAATCTTGAAGCCAATAGAGAATGTGTATCTCAGTGTTAATCCACCTGAATGGAAGGGAGTTGGAGTGTTTACACACTAGTATCCATTACTAGATGAGTGCCTTGAGGTGGGTGGACCATGTATCAGGGCTCATTTTCCCTGTGTGATGGGCATGTAAAGTGGCTCTGGTTTCCAGGTAACCTGCCCAGGCAAAGAAATGCATGTGGTGGCATTGAGAAGTCAGGCCAGTGTGCACTGAAGTGGGAAGGCAAGGTGTTATAGATGGGGTACCCACAGCATCAGCTACAGAATCCCTGTCTGTATATCACCTCTGAAATCCAAAATTAGGCAGAGGAATAGGTGTGGTTTTCTGGTTCTAAATTGAAGAGAATAATTGCCAAAAATTTTAATAAATATTTTCTAATGGTTTTTTGAAATTACAGTAGGATAGGTATTTATCCATAGTTAAGTACAAAGAAAGTTTAATTTTTTAATTTCAAAAATTGGCCTTATTTACGCTCAAACTACTGGCCTCCTTTATATTATGTATCTTGCACCTTTATAAAGGAATTTTATAAAACTCCGCTATTTGGATAAAATATAATCTAAGGAATACTATCTAATATTTGTTCTGTTACTTACCATAAATAACATGAGAAAAATAAGTGCATCTTTATGTGTTGAGAATGATGTAACAAATCTATGTAAATGAACTAAAATTTTTGGCGTGTTTACCACATGAAAAGCGTTCAGCAGATTTTCACAACAGGAAGGCACATTGAGGATGGGATACAGGCTATATAATGTGTACAAAGTCCACCTTCAGAGGCACTCATGAAGGAAGACATCCTTCAAAGCCTGAAATTACAGAAAAGTCTAATTTTTAATCATTGCCATTGGGGTAAAACAAACAAATAATCAGACAGTGATTTCAAATATGAGCCCTAAATTAAAAATTAAATACAGCAAATACAGCATATTGTAGCCATTGATTTATTAACTTCTTAGAGTAACAATACTCTGTATTGTGTACCAGGGAGAACATACCAGAGATTTTTCTGTTGAATAATAGTTTATGAGTCTCTCAAGCAGCTTGGGTCAGCCAGCTAATAAAAATGACTCCAAGGTCTTCATCCAATTTTAGTGCATGTCTCTGACATTAAAGTTTTAGGTACTAATGTTACAATGAACGTAGCATAAACATCAAATGTTATTAATGTCAGCGCAAGTGTGAAAACCTCCATGGTGGCTGCTGGTTTAATTGCTAGTTCTGGTCTGTCCTCCTGTCCTGAGTTGTTTGCTTAGGAACTTAGTTTAATGTAGAATCTGCCTTCTACACATTCACATATTTACAGATAAACCTCCAGTAGCTTTTGTTGTCTTACAAGTAGTAGTACCCTGACAGCACTGCCTGATTCTTTGGCTCCCAGACTTGTGCTCTCATATGCCTGTCTTTCTTAATCATCTCTCCTGGGAGCTCCCAATTATCTGATATTAGCTTCGAAGTCCAGCTCCCAATAGATTCAATATCTCTAAAATTCCTTGTATATTTTAGGCATGTTGTTCTTATATGACAAAAGAATACATTTGGCACATTGTATATTATGTAAGAATATACCTTAGAGGAGATTCAGTTAATATATTTAAATGCCAGATTCAGTTAATAATTTTATATATACCTAAAAAGGTTTAATTAGTAAGAAAATAATAAACAGTATTAATAAACATTATATTACAAGTTGATCATCAGAGGGCTTTATCTTTATATTTATGAGTCCTAGAACATCTCCCATCCTACCTCATGTCTACAGGAAATAATCGCTGCTTTCCCTGACTTGCTGCAGAAGTGAAACCCTTTGGTCTAAAACCTCGAACTAGCTCAGTGGACCCTGATGGCTAACAAACTCAGGTCAGGGTGACCTAGAATTCCTTTCCAGTAATTTCCTGTTAACAGACCATCAACTCTCATCTTTTATACTGCAGAAGTCAGATTACATGAATATGAAAACCCTGTTAGCCTCATAAATAGTAACTTGAATCCTAGTATTAGAATGCTGAAATATGGATGAAAATAACCAAATTACAGCAGTGTAGAGGAAGGTATTAGAAATCCTATGTCTCATTGGAACATTACAAACAATGACAGGATTATCCTGATTTTCTTTTTGCATTTGGTAAAATTTAAGAATGATTTATTTTCATTTACTCCATTACCTTAAAAAAATTGACAAATAAATGTAAAGAGAATAAAAGCAAAACTATTGACTGTAAATTTGCCAGGTACAAACACACGTGAAATAGAGAAATTGCTTTTGTAGTAGGGACATTTCACCATATTTTTACCAGTTAGAACTTCTCCCCAAAATTTGATAAGTGACAATGGTAGTCATGTTTATCAAGGAGATGATAAAGGGTTTTCCTCAGATGAGGAAACCATCCCTGCATAGTAACCCTGGACAGCAAATCAGGATAAGCTAAACTGGCATCTGTATCAGCTTCCCTGATACAGGAAGAAGTAATAATGGAATCTTTTTCAAATAGCTATAGGATTTCGCACTGCCACTTATTAACACCTCCCTACTGGGCAGCAAAGAAAGGAGCTGCAGTGTTCTCACTTCCCTGGCAGGAGGACATTTCCAGGATGTAGTAGGAGCACACGGTCCTCAGCAGAGGAAGAAATGAAAGATAGTGAAGGACAAATCACAGAACACCCCCACTTTCATCATTTGTAAGGAGAGGCAACAGGTCAGATGGCTCTTATGCCCCTTTCAGTTTGATACCATGTCTCAGGGTCATTGAGTTTCACCAGCCCCTTCCCGTAAGTGTGACTGGGGAGGGGCTCTGACTAAGAAGAATAAGAAACCTGTTTAGACAGCATGGGTATTAGATGTTACTCTGAGACCCCAGGCACAGTGCAAGAAAGGGGTCTCACAAAGGTGCCTTTTTCTTCTTCCTAAATCTGATGATTTCTGCCAGCCTTCTGTCCTGTTCTTCTGTAAACCATTAACCGGTATAAAAATAATGATTTATTCAAAGAGGGGGCCATTAACCGGCATAAAAATAATGATTTATTCAAAGAGGGGGTATGGTACTACTTCTGGTATTTTTCTCAAAATGGGCTTGAATGTACAGGAAAACTCACAGAGATGGGGAATGGCTGGAGCTGAGTCGCCTGCTTCCTGAAGCAAGTACAGTGGATGTTGAGTCCCAGATACCTTTTCTGCCCTCGTCAAGAGCACAGGATGCAAGAATGCTCAGGAGCTTTATATATATATATATATATATATATATATATATATATATATATATATATATATATATATACACACATGGGCTTTATAGTCTTATCACCTAAAACCAACCCATTCACCAGAGACATACCTGTGGAGTCCAGGGAACAAATTACTGAGGATCTCCTCTCCATTCTATGTCTTCCCTGCAGAGTAGTGCAAAACCTGCCCCTCTCCCCTTGGCTCTTCAGCTTTGCTATCTGTGAGTGTGCGTGTGTGTATGCGTACCTGCTATTGCAGAGAAATAAGAACTCTGAAAGAATGGCAGGGGTGTTCATCCTCAAGAGGATGTTGCCATAAAAATTTAACAGATCTAAGTCTTGCATTATGAATTATGTCCCATAGTACAATCCCCAAGGATATGAATGTATTATGTACTTTATCTTGAAATTTTCTTGTCTCCATATCCTACTTTTGGAAAGTTTCATGATGTTATAAATATGACCCCCATGGAACTTGTTAAGGTAGCCCCTCAAAGGACTGTATTTTCTTTAGGGAGTAAATCTTTGTCTGCTGAAAAGTGTTAATGTGCAATAATTTCTATAAATTCCCTTTGCAAATATTATTTTTTATTTGGAAACTCATAGAGATTGAATCCACTCCCTCAGTGCTTTCCTGCCTTCTTTTGGTTTCAAGCTACTCCCCAAGTATTTGTCCATTTTCTAAAATATTTCTCCCCTAAATATATATCCTACATTTAAAGAACCCATTGTAATCTCTCCACTTAAAGCATTTAGATTATAGATTAAATTTAGATGATGGATGGCTTTGCCTGCATCCCCAGGTCTAGAGAAAACATGCAAACATAATGGCTGAGATCCCTTTAAATTCATAAATATTCACATTAATTTGGCTCTTGATGTTATCCCAAATGATATTAAATTTCCCTAGTCTTGGGCTTCCCTGGTGGCGCAGTGGTTGGGAGTCTGCCTGCCAATGCAGGGGACACGGGTTCGAGCCCTGGTCTGGGAGGATCCCACGTGCCGCGGAGCAACTGGGCCCGTGAGCCACAACTACTGAGCCTGCGCGTCTGGAGCCTGTGCTCCGCAACAAGAGAGGCCACGACAGTGAGAGGCCCACGCACCGCGATGAAGAGTGGCCCCCGCTTGCCGCAACTAGAGAAAGCCCTCACACAGAAACGAAGACCCAACACAGCCAAAAATAAATAAATAAATAAATTAATTAATTAAAAAAAAAAAAAAATTTCCCTAGTCTTCTCTCCCACATGAAAATTTCCTATTTCCTCACTCTTTAAGTCTGTAATATATTCTCTCATTCACAGCCTCAACAACTGAGTGAGAGTAATTGAGAACATAAAAGAAATCAGATGACAACCTTCACATTCTATACCAGCCGTCCCCAAACTTTTTGGCACCAGGGACCGGTTGCACGGAAGACAATTTTTCCATGGACAGGGAGTGGGGGGATCGTTCAGGCGGTGATGGGAGCAATGGGAAACGGCAGATGAAGCTTTGCCCGCTGTCACGCTGCTCACCTCCTGCTGTGTGGCCCGGACCCTTGATTTATACCATCACATTCACAGTTACTAAATCTATACATTTATCCCAACTTCTCTGCTGTTATTATTGAGTTACTAGTTTGTCCTTAGCAAAGGCCAGCCTTCCACTTATGCTATGAATCCCATCCTTCTTGCTTACACAAGAACTTCTCTCCAGCAATTTCTGTCTCAAATGTCTCTGCTCTTATTCTCTCGTGAACACAGCTACTCAAAATGTGAAACTTTTTATCAAAGACACTAATTAAATTTAGTTTGCTAAATCCAGGGATTAATTCTCAATCGTCCTACGACTAGACTTGCCAGCAGCATTGAACATAGTCAAGTGCTCTCTCTGTTTGAAACATTTTTTTCTACTTGACTATCATGTTTTGTTCCTTCAGTTGCCCTTCTACCTTCCTGGCTGTTCCTCTCCCATCGCCTTTGCTAGTTTCTCTTCATTTCCTGTATCTACAAACACTGGCAGTTTTCAGGATTTGTTCTTTGTGTTTATTTTCTATCCACTTCCTGTGAGACCTCATCAGGCCCAGGGATTTCAATACAATTTATATGCTGTTAACACATAAATGAATTTCTCAAAGAATGTTTACCTACTGTACACTGGTGTGAATCAGCAGGTCCTTTGACTTCCTATCTCAAAATCTTACACCTTAAAGCCACTTAAAAGGCCCCAGTTATAAGCGTCACCTTCATGCCTTACTTCTCTTGTCAAGAGTGCCTGTTTTGCGTGTTATCAAGCATTTCTTAATTTCTAGACTTTTTAAAAAGTTGATTGACAAATTTTGTCAGTGCCCTTCTTGCTTTTATGGAGCAAAGAATCTGGGGGAGTCCTTACTCTGCTAGTCCTACTGACCAATACTTATTTTTATTATTATTATTATTTTTTACTACAATGAGATATCACCTCACACCTGTTAGAATGGCTATCATCAAGAAGATAAGAGATAGGGCTTCCCTGGTGGCGCAGTGGTTGAGAGTCTGCCTGCCAGTGCAGGGGACATGGGTTCGAGCCCTGGTCCAGGAAGATCCCACATGCCACGGAGCAACTAAGCACATGTGCCACAACTACTGAGCCTGAGCGTCTGGAGCCTGTGCTCCGCGACAAGAGAGGCTGCGATAGTGAGAGGCCTGCGCACTGCGATGAAGAGTGGCCCCCACTTGCTGCAACTAGAGAAAGCCCTCACACAGAAACGAAGACCCAACACATCCATAAATAAATAAATACTTAAATAAATAAATAAATAAATTTTAAAAAGTGAAATTCTTTAAAAAAAAAAAAAAAAGAAGATAAGAGGTAACAAGTGCTAGAGAGGATGTGGGGGAAAAAAAAGAAACCTCTGTTCACTCTTGGTGGGAATTGGAGTTGGTTCAACCATTATGGAAAATCATACGGAGGTTCCTCAAAAAATTAAAAATAGAAATATAATATGATCCAGCAATTCCATTTCTGGTTATAATCCCAAAGGACATGAAAACAGGATTTCAAAGAGATACACACACTCCCTTGTTTACTGCAGCATTATTCACTGCAGCCAAGACATGGAAACAACGTAAGTGCTCATCAGTGGATAAATGGATAAAGAAGATGTGGTATATATACACAATGGAATATTATTTAGCCATAAGAAAGGAGGACATCCTGCCATTTGCAACCACATGGATGGACCTTGAGCACATTATGCTAAGTAAGATAAATCAGAGAGAAACAAGTATGATATCACTTATATGGGAATTTCAACAAGCCAAATTCATAAAAAGAGAGTAAAAATGGTGGTTACCAGGGAATGGGGGCAGAGGGATAGGACAGACGTTGCTTAAAGGTACAAATTTAACGAGTAGTGATTAAGCCCTAGAGATCTAATGCACAGTATAGTTAATATAGACAACAATATTGTATTATAATCAAACTTGCTAAGCAACTAGAATTTAATTATTCTAGCCACTATAAAAAAGGATAATTATGTAATGTGATCAAGGTGCTAATTATTGCTACAATAGCAATCACATTACAACATATAAATGTAACAAATTGAAATTGTACACCTTAAATTTACAAAATGTTCTATGTCAAGTATATTTCAATTTAAAATATAATGAAAGAAAGGCAAATTAGTTTAGAAAATTATAGTAAAGAATATAGCCTCAACAAAGAAGGTTATGAGCATCAATCACTAATCAGAGCTGGAAGAAACTTTTAATACAGTTTACCCTGCAGCACTTAAAAAGCTTCTGTTTCAGCCCCTACTGTGTGTATAATATTATATAAAGTAATAACGAAGGTTATACACATTTAGAAACAGTGTTTCTGTTTTTGAAATCAATAATCGGCTAGGGAATATTTTCTAGATGTTATTATGATAATGTTTTACATTAAAAAATAACTTCTTGTTATTTGCACTTTCTCTCCTCTCTCCTCAGGATTCTTAGCAATTTCCATGAATAAAGTCGCTTTCTCTAGGACACTAGATACATTTTATTGTTTTCAGGGCTATTGCTAAGTATAATATAAATCAAGTTGCCTCCTTTGCAACTGATAAGCATTAACTATAATGCCTACCAAAACAGAGGATTAGAATTGCAGATCTGTGACACCATATTGGCCTTGATTGCTGTTCAATTTCTATTTTTATTCCTCCTCCCAAATGCCTATACTTTCCTATCTACAAGTCCTTTTCCTCATTTATAAGCATATTCTATGGGTATTCCTTCATTCAGTCAGTCATTTATTCATACATGCATTCATTCAAAAATATTTACTGGGCTTCCCTGGTGGTGCAGTGGTTGAGAGTCTGCCTGCCAATGCAGGGGACACGGGTTCGAGCCCTGGTCTGGGAAGATCCCACATGCCGCAGAGCAACTAGGCCCGTGAGCCACAATTACTGAGCCTGCGCGTCTGGAGCCTGTGCTCCGCAACAAGAGAGGCCGCGATAGTGAGAGGCCCGCGCTCACCGCAACTGGAGAAAGCCCTCGCACAGAAACGAAGACCCAACACAGCCATAAATAATAAAATAAATAAATAAATAGCATTCCCTTTAAAAAAAAATTTACTTCACTATAGTACTATTCAAACACTAAGGGTAAAGATCAATTGATTACTAGAATGGACAGAAATATTGTTTTTTTAGACTATTTAAAAATTTTAAGTTTCTTTTAACATTATTTACACAAGTGTTTGAAACATTGAAGTTTCTCCTAATAATGTCAAAGTGATATTAAAAATTCTATACTGTGACTAAATATTGTATATGTAAAATAACATGGCAATCTGGTTGGCTTTGTTCTCACTTCCCTGGGAGATGAGTATGAACATGTTCAAAAACATTGACAAGGACGTTGCGTGTTTATGCTTAGGTTCAGTTTTAGGTATATGGAGATTTTAAAAGAAAAAGGAAGTAGAGAGAGAAGAAGGGAGGGAGAGGGAGAGAGTTGATGGAGAGGAAACACAGGGAGGAAAAGAGAAGATACAGCACCTCTCCCTTCATTTCCTCACTATTACTTTACAATTCCTGCGGGGTGAGTCGGGGGGTGAGGCTGGGGGGGTCATATAACACAGGAAAGGGGAAACTGAGTGCTGGAGAGCTACAGACAGGTTAGAACCAAAACTGCTTCCGAAAAGTTGATAGGATTTAGACGGTTGGTGTCAAAGACAAAACTAAGTCTGGGGCACAATTTTAAGAGGCTGTTATTTGTAGACGTTAGGCTCAAACTCATCTGCTGTTGCTTTTATGTCAGTAGGGGTACAAAGTTTTAGCAAGGAGAGTAAGTTTTATACAGTAAAAAAAGGAAACACTGAGACAAGCCTCTGATTGGCAAACATTCTACTATGGTGGGAATTTTTTTTTTTTTTTTTTTTTTGAAGCGGGAGAGTCTTTCTAATTGGTTTTTAAGGACATTTGGTAGCTCTTGGTTGGCTGCAAGGAGGTAAGGGAGCAGTTTAGGGACACTCAAAGGCAGAAGGGTTGTCCAATGTTAGAGAGAAGTATTTTCTGTGTTCCATTTCTTGAAACAAGTGGGTGGTTGAGGTGTTTTTGGGGGTCAAACTGCCACAATGGTCCTCACAGGGCTGGTGGCAGGCAGCCCTGTGCCGTCGCAGGCAGTTGTCACTAGGAAAGAGGTGGAGACCACTCCAGCGTGGAAAACAACAGGAATGAAACATGAAGTGATAATCAACAAACAAGGGGTCTCGCTATTTAAACAGTGAGAAGACCACCCTAATGAGAGGTCATGAGAAATGAAACCTGTGCTACCAGAAGATGAAATTTGAATGCCTATGACTAGAATTTGGATTTGATGGAATAGAACTTTGGATATCATTTACAGGGTTTTGAAAACAAGTGTGAATAAAAAAACAAAAATTTAAAGAAGGTTATAAGGGAGACATTAATAAAGAGAGACCAAGTGACTTATAAGGGAATCACTACTAAGCATAGAGATGTTACTTTGAAAATAATTCTGGCCTTAATGATCCACATGTTCTTTGTGGGAAAGAAAAAAAAATACCTAGCATTTAAGCCTTGGAGGAAAATACACACACACACAATTTCTGAATACCAGAGACTGAGGGAAAATTCTGCCCATCCTAACTAGTGGAAAATACAAAGCTAACTCCAGGAATGAAGAGTTTGTACAGATGAAGAAAAACACTTAAGCATTACATGCTAACCGTAGGAGCCCATTTTTAAGAAATTTTCTCGGGACACTTTGAGTCAACTAGTTAAAAACAGCTATACAAGAGAAAGCCTTCAGGAAAGAAATAGCTTCTTCTACAGCTAAGGAAGTAGGGTTTATTCACCATGTGTGTTGGTCAATTTTATTTTTTAAGTTCATGAATAAACAGAGACTTTAACCAAATGTTTCAGATTTGCGTTCTATTCACCATGTAAATGGCACAAGTTACCAAAGTTATTATCAATGCATCCCATTTCCCTCCAGGAGAGATTCAAACCATTCATCAGCAAAGTTAAAAAAAAACAAACCAACCTCATCTTGCACGAAATAACCACTGTCCCCTTTTGTGGACATCCTCCAAGCACTGGTGCCTTTAAGCGCCAAAGAACAGTCTCCCAGTTATAAAGTAGCCATAATTAGGGTAGCCCTTTGAATAACACAAATTCTGCCCTAAAATAAAGGAAGATTTTGGAGGTGAAAGAAGTTTCAAGCACTTACCTTCAGTCTTTCCCTCACCCCAGTGCAGATTCAGAGCTGGAACGGAAACTCGGCTGACTTGGGAAAGCTGAGGTTTTCGGTTGCTGTACTTCTCAAAAGACCATAATTGATTGAGGACATTGGTGACTTTGGGCAGCAAGTTTAGCAAAATACTGGACGTTTCTACCAAAGTTCCATGGTCTTTTTATGACGACTCCTTTTTAGAAGAGCTCTCCCACCTACAGGCTAATTTCTTTTTCCGTAAGCACAGCACCCTCGTGCTGCTTTCCCGCTGCCTAAATCTGCCCGTGGTGGAAGCGTTTCCTCACGGCCCGGATTAAAAGACAGGCAGCTCTCACAGAGCTGTAACTGGTTGTTTGATTAAAACTGGGATTTTTTTTTACGCTTAGAGGGCACATCAGAATCACCTGAGGCCGAATCACAGCGCCTGACTCTGATGATGACGGTGTGGTGTAGAGTCCCGGCCTGTCGCGCTCCGCGTGGGATGCTAATGACAGTGCCGAGGCTGGGAACATCGGTCAAAACGACTTCAGAGATGTTACTGGATGTTGTGGGGAATGGGGGTGGGGAGGAGTGATGCGCTTGTAAAAGTTAAACCTGACCCCCAAATAACCTCTAACTAGGAGAACCTTCAGGAGGATCGTTTTGATTAAGAGAACCTGCCCCTTCTTAGATCTATCCCACTTGCAGGAATTTTAAAATGGGGAGAAGGAATCCACTTTACAGTCAAATTGCATTTTTTTCCCCCACCCTTTCGTTCTATCAAACAAGGCATTTAGGGATGGGGGCATGGGACTCGATTTTAGGAGCCAACAAAGACACTTCTGGGTCAAGCCTGGATCTGTCTCCCTACCCCTTACGCTGGAGAAATTTGCTGAAGCTCAAGTAGGGGAGAGTGTCTTGACCTTTTCCTAAGGGAGTTTTGAAATATGTTCGACCAGTTCTTTTTCCAGTTTACATTGATACAATCCAATCCTTACAAAAGGTGCCAGATGACAGAGAATCAGAAGTGGCTTCTCTGGGTGAGAACCTAATTACCACAGGGAACTTCCCACCGAGACCCTCCAGGAACCTTCCAGACACCCTCCCCCAC
This sequence comes from Balaenoptera acutorostrata, assembly GCF_949987535.1. Taxonomy (NCBI): domain Eukaryota; kingdom Metazoa; phylum Chordata; class Mammalia; order Artiodactyla; family Balaenopteridae; genus Balaenoptera; species Balaenoptera acutorostrata. The sequence goes on from NC_080070.1 coordinate 11,696,988, forward strand.
CACATCCTTTAACCCTCTGTCTACTCGGCACTTTCCTCTCCAGTCTGATAGTCTCCCAACACCATGCATTTGGATTATACGTCTCTCTTAGTCCACCCCTCTCCTGGTGAAGGGAAAGCTTTGGTGTTTGGGGGAAGAAGAGAAAACGTGTGTCTGTCCTGAAGGTGATGATCAAAAAGGGATTTTCCTTTGAGGTAGCTGATCTCGCTGGTTTTCCCTTGACTGGCACCAGCTGCATCACCCGGAAACTTGTCGGAAATGCAAAACCTCACTGTAGATTTATGGAATCAGAAACTCCAGAGTGGAACCCAGCAATCATAATTTTAACAAACCCTCCAGGTAATCCTGGTGCAAACTCAGGTGTGAGAACCACTGGTGTGTCGTGTCTTCTGTGGTCTTCTCCTTTCCAAGTGCAAGAGAGAGAGAAAGAGAACAAAGGGGACTTACTACTACTTTTACTTTTGTCTGGAGCCTGTATGGAAAAGGGAGAGACAATAAACAAATAAATAATAGATAAACCCAGTGAACATAGAAAAAGACATACTTGCCCGTAGAAAGGATGAATGGCTTATTCAAGACACATTCGGTTAAAGTTCTCTTTGAGTCTCCATAGCTGCAGCTGAGAAGATGCTTATGTTTTCAATTAAGAAAGTTGGTCTAGTTGATCCCTAATATCTCTTCCAATGCCAATTCAATGGATCTATGAGTTTTTAGGATTAATAAAAAGTAGCAGGGAGTAAGAATCATTAAGAATATAGGAAGGAATGCTGTATTAAGTTGGGAAATATGTATATATTTAAAGATAACTTCTCAGACAAAATAGTTTTGTGCCTGCATCACAGTTTTGTTTCAAACATGCTGGTAAATGAGAGGTTGCTGATAAGCCACACTCAAGGTTGCCCCCTGATAGTAAAAACATTTTGTGGGTAAAAAGAGAGGCAATAACAATAAAGAAATGTCGGGTTAAAGATTATTAGGCCACTCACAAAATAGATTAAAATGCAGGCAAGTTTCAAAACTGATAGTCAGCTGAGTGGGTGATCCTGAAAGGATCTTGAGAGATCATGAAAGTCCCTTAGAAAACTGTTGGAGTTTTATCAGGATTGTAATTGCTTTCAGCAGGGGCTGTGAATTGCCTCTTCCCAAAAGGCCTGTCTTACTACAGGTTTAAGACAACTCTTTCCTCAGTTTCTAGTTTCTCTCTTCTCACTGAGTTTCTTTTTTCTTTTTTCATTTTTGGTAAGTAATTTAATCTTCCCGAATCTTTCTGATTGCTTCGTCTATAAAGTGGGGAAAATAATTTCTTCCCCAAATGAAAGAATAAGGCTAGGAAAAAACAACTCTCTCTTTAGAGTCTTCCAAGGTCTATCACTGACTAATCAAAATTATACATTAAAGGGGAAAGTTAATATGATGTAGTTTTCTATCCTTGGATTCTGATCTAACCATAATGCTAAGCCTGTGGTAGATTTATTTATTCTATGTCATGTATCAATTAAACACATAGTTTCTACTATGTGTTATGCATGCCCTATGCATTTACAAAAGTTAACTCAATCTACATGATTACCCTATGAGGCAGGTGCAGTTATATTCTCCCCATTTTACAGATGATAGAACTGAGACAATGAGAGGTTAAATAACCAGCCCAGGCACAATATCTGGTAAGTGGCAGAACCTGGATTTGAACTCAGGAAGCTGGATCCAAAGACTGTGTTCACTAAACTGTTTACTAATTGATATCCCGTCCCCCTGCTTGATTCTCCACCAGTCAGGCTGTGCCTTGTCAGGGATCAAACTACGACAGATAATCTTAAATAAGTTGAACTTTAAAGGGCTCCAGTAGGAGGGAATGAAATACCTAGTCCAGGTTATTAAAGCCTAGGTCATTTCCTTGTATTGAATTGTATTGCCCACTGCCCGCTCTGATGCTTGTGCATTTATATTTGTCATCTGTCCCTGGATTGAACCTTCTACACCATAGGCACTAGCATGCCTTCTCAGCCCTTATCTGAGAAGATGGTAGAGAAAGTGTCCCAGAAGCACCTGTTTTGACAAATGAGGGTTCCCTACCTGTGTACAGTTAACCCTTGAACAGCACAGGGTTGAACTGCATGGACCCACTTATATGCAATTTTTTTTCAAGAGTAAATACTATAATACTACACAATCTGTGGTTGGTTGAATCCACAGATACAGAAGAACCACCTGTAAGGAGAGCCAACTATAAGTTACACACGGATTTTTAAAAGCCCATGTTGTTGAAGGGTCAACTGTAAATGCTGCTGGTCACCTAGCAGGTTCTCTACATTATTCTTAAGAAAAAAAATGTACCATCTCAGGATAGAAGATATTACTGCATTGATGTTTTTAGAGCTCCTGCCATTTTCTCGAGGCTTTAAAAATACCACTTTCTCAGGTAGTACAAGAATGAAAGGATCCTTGTTGGGGATAAGAAACAAAAGAGATCTCTGAAGACTCTGAAGGCTAAAAAACCAATAATAATCAGGTGTAATAGTGATAACTAGTAAGTATACAGCTGCTACCAACAAAACTGCTTCTTCAGGTGTGAGAGGCCCCAGAGTGGGCCCCCTGCTCTTGGATGCAGACCTTGAGTGGAAAGAGCCTTACTTCCGGGCAGCTGGACACACATGATCTGTTCATATTGTGTCCACAACTGGGGACAATCCTCAGGCTTCAGGCTTGACCAGTGGTCTCTGGATAGTATATACTTGAGAGTAGCATTTTCTCAGTGTATCTTATGTGTCAAGCACTGTGCTGATGCAGTATCTTATAGGCAGGTCTTAACCTTCTATGACATAAGGTTATTCCTATTTTTCGGATAAGGGTCCTGTATTTTAAGTACTCGCTCCATCCACACAGTAAGTAGGGAAAACGGGGTTCATTCACCCATTTCTCTGGCTCCAACCTAGCAGTTGGTGTCTGCTCTTTTAACTTCATGTATCTCTGTATTCTTGACCTCTGATATTTGAGGTATTGTACTGCTCTCATATAATGCCAGTGTTGTCTCCGGGGGGGGGGGGTGTGTGTGTGTGTGTGTGTGTGTGTGTGTGTGTGTGTGTGTGTGTGTGTGTGTGTGTGTGTGTGTGTGTGTGTGTGTGTGTGTGTGTGTGTGTGTGTGTGTGTGTGTGTGTGTGTGTGTGTGTGTGTGTGTGTGTGTTCCCTCTTCCATGGCCTACTTGTGAGAATGACAGATTTCAGTCAGGTTGTCAGGGAGCATTTGTCTCCACTGTGACTCAGTAGAAACTTCCTAACTTTGGGAAGACCCTCCAATCACCAGAAGACCACTACTGCTGGTCTCCTCCTGTAATGAAAGGTTCTATAAGCTTTACTATAATGCAGCTTACAATACAGTATTTACAACTACATCAGAACAACAAAAACATAGCTCTAATATCTTGGAAGTATTACGGAAATGGAAAGGAAAGATGTGTGAAAGTGAAATTTTACTCTAGAAATTATTCTCTCAGAATAATGATTTTGAATCAGATAATAGTTTAGAAATGCAGTTTTTATTCCCTTATTTTAAGAATATTAACTTTTTTCTTTGATTTTTCCATTCATTCTCTCTGTAAAACAAGATAATGGAGAAATGCTTTATATTTTTACCTAAAAATGAGCCATGTTTAATATTATAACCAAATGATTTTTCCTATTTTTGATTATATAGAGAAGATAAACATTTGATTCACTGGAATAACTTTATAGTTTACAAGACTTGCTGATATTGCTGCATATATTTAAGTTTATTCAAAATATACAGCCTCACATTTTAGAGTCTGAGGTACTGACTTTGGGCAACAGTTAAGCCAGTTTTTAAATTTGCACTGGAAGCACTGAATTGGAACACTGAGATCTTCTCCAGAAATATTTTCTTTAAAGAGTTTCTAACTCTAAAAATGGTGGCAATTTATATTTCAAGGAAATATGATTATCTTGCTCAGAAAAGGGAAAAAACAGAATTGCCTTTATTTTAAAATTATAATGACAATCATACATTGGCAGCACATGTGAACAATTTAGACAAAATTATGATGGAAAAAACCTGCAACAAAGAAGTTTGTAGATAGTGATCCTCTACCAAGTAAAGTGAATTCTGTTTATTTAGATATTGTAAATGTCTAGAGCAGTAATCTGGACTTCACCTTTTTTAATACCTATATTTGCTTACCATGTTGAATATTATGTATTTTATGCTTTGGGCACTATATATTTTTTAAATGAAAGTTAATTATGTTTAATTTTGTAATAAATCTAGAATTTTATAACTCTTGAAGTAAATAAAATTTTTATGACTTGTCAGAAAATAGAGAATAATCAATATTGTTATGATACATTTTATAATAAAAACTGAAAATCTTCTGCAAGCAAAGGAAACCATTAACAAAATGAAAAGGCAACCTATCAGATGGGAGAAAATGTTTGGAAATCATATATCTGATAAGGGGTTAATATTCAGAATATATAAAGAACTCATACAACAATAGCAAAAAAAAAAAAAAGAAGAGAGACAAGCCAATTTTAAATGGGCAGAGGATCTGAACAGACTTTTTTCTAAAAAGGACATACAGATGGCCAACAGGTATATGAAAAGGTTCTCAACATCACTAATCATTAAGGAAATGCAAATAAATCACAGTAAGATACTACCTTACACCTATTAGAATAGCTAGTATCAAAAAGACAAGAAATAACTGTTGGCAAGAATGTGAAGAAAAAAGAACCTTTGTGCACTGTTGGTGGGAATGTAAATTGGTGCAGCCACTATGGAAAACAGTATGGAGGGTTCTCAAAAAACTAGAAAAAGAACTACCATATGATCCAGCAATTCCACTTCTAGGTATTTATCCAAAAGAACAAAAACATTAACTCAAAAAGATATGTGCACTCCCATGTTCACTGCAGCACTATTTACAATAGCCAAGACATGGAAGCAACCTAAGTGTCCATCAAAGAATAAATGGATAAAGAAAATTATATATATATATACATACACATACATATACATAATGGATGACGGAAATTTTGCCATTGGCAACAACACGCATGGACCTTGAAGGCATAGGATAAGTAAAATAAGTCAGACAGAAAGACAAATACCATATGATCTCACTAATATATCTCACTAATGTAATCTAAAATAAAAGAAGACAAAAATAAAAACAAAAACCGAGCGTGCTGTTACAGAGAACAGACTGGTGTTTGCCAGAGGCAGGGGGAAAGGGGTGGAGGGTGGGCAAAATGGGTGAAGGAGGTCAAAAGTGATAAACTTCCAGTTATAAAATAAATAAATCAAGGGGATGTATTACAGCATGGTGACTATGGTTAATAATACTATATTGCATATTAGAAAGTTGCTAAGACAGTAGATCTTAAAAGTTCTCATCACAAGAGAAAAAATTTTTGTAACTATGTATGGTGATGAATGTTAACTAGACATTGCAGTGATCTTTTTGCAATATATACAAATATCTAATCATAAAAATCACCATTAGCATCATGAAGACAGTTGTTCGATCTGTTTTCATAAATCCAGAGGAACTTTTGCCACCATGAAAGAGAAATAATGTTGGCTATATCATAGTTGTCTCATGCTGCTTGGTGCTACCCTAAAGCATCTTCAGAGAAGTTGTTTCAAAATTACAAAAATATTGGTGAGAAAAATTTCAAGAGCTTCAACAGCTGATTACTTTGCCTTATTAGAAATTATCATAATCCCACAATAAATGTAAAGCTTGAGCAATGCTCAAAACCCATACCTCCAGTACAATTTAAACATTACTAATGAATTTCCTTCATTTGACCAACCCCCTTGGGGTTACAGTGTAGACATGATGTCCGTTTACCCTAAATTCCTCATTTTTTCACTAAGAGCAAAGATATTTACTAACCTAACCACAATACAATGATCAAAATCAGACAATTTAGTATTGACATGATTCTTTAATTTACAGTAAATTATATATAATTGGTCTCTAGCCCAACCACTCCCCATCTAGGACCCAATCCAAGGTTACATATTATATTTAATGTCATCTGTCTTTAGTTTCCTTTCATGTGGAATAGTTACTAAACCTGTCTTTGCTTTTCATGACACTGATATTTTTTAAGAGTATAGACCAGTTCTTTAGTAGAGTGTTCCTCAAATTGAAATTGTATGACATTCCTCATTTTCGATTCAGATTATTCACTCTCTTCAGGAAAAACAGGTATCCTCCTCGGTGTATCCATGAGTGGGTGTATGATGTTAATTTGTCCCACTGTTGGTGACACTAACTTGGATCACTTTGTGAAGATGGTGCCTCCCAACTATCTCCATTATAAAATCGTTCCTTTTTTCCCTAATGTAATTTCTGGAGCATCCATTAAAATTAATATGTAAATATTCTGTTCCTCATAAAGCTTTCAGCCACTAATTTGAGCATCTATTGATTACTTGACTCACTCAATTATTGGTCATGATTTTTGCAAAATGTGGCCTTCCAACTCCTTCATTGCTTTTGTATTTAGTACTGGTTGTCAATTTTAGTATACGGAAAAGTTTTCTCTCTCTATCCATCTATCTCTATGCATCTGTATCTATCTCTTATCTCTCTTGCTCTCTCTCTTCCTCTCTTTCATCTATCTGTCAGTATGGGCTCATGAATTTTTTTATCAAGGGATTACAATTATTTATTATCATTACATGCTTAACTGTTCTAGATATGAACCCTGAAAGCTTACTCCTTTGTCATTTTAACATGTTCCCATAATTTTTGAGTACTTCCTTACTTCTGATAAGACATTTCAAGCTTTTTTTGTACATCCCCCACTTCAGCCATGGACACAGCCATTTCTTCAAAAAGATCTGATTACTTTCAGTAAAGAATCATATAAAGCAATATCTGAATTTTAATAATTTATATTTTTATTATATTGGCTAACCCTGGGATGGAGAGTCCCACCAGGGTCCAGCAAGGTCAAAAGATGTCAAAGCATCAAATAAAGAAACTGTAGAGATCCCAGGAAGATGGCGGAAGAGTAAGACGCGGAGATCACCTTCCTTCCCACAGATACATTAGAAATACATCTACACGTGGAACTGCTCCTACAGAACACCCACTGAACGCTGGCAGAAGACCTCAGACCTCCCAAAAGGCAAGAAACTCCCCATGTACTTGGGTAGGGAAAAAGAAAAAAGAAATAACAGAGACAAAAGAATAGGGACGGGGCCTGCACCAGTGGGAGGGAGCCGTGAAGGAGGAAAGGTTTCCACACACTAGGAAGCCCCTTCGCGGGCAGAGACTGCGGGTGGCGGAGGGGGGAAGCTTCGGAGCCATGGAGGAGAGCGCAGCCACAGGGATGCAGAGGGCAAAGCGGAGAGATTCCCGCACGGAGGATCGGTGCCGACCAGCACTCACCAGCCCGAGAGGCTTGTCTGCTCACCCGCCGGGGCAGGCGGGGGCTGGGAGCTGAGGCTCGGGCTTCGGTCGGATCGCAGGGAGAGGACTGGGGTTGGCGGCGTGAACACAGCCTGAAGGGGTTAGCGCACCACAGCTAGCTGGAAGGGAGTCCGGGAAAAAGTCTGCAGCTGCCGAAGAGGCAAGAGACTTTTTCTTGCCTCTTTGTTTACTGGTGCGCGAGGAGAGGGGATTCAGAGTGCCACTTAAAAGAGCTCCAGAGACAGGCGCGAGCCACGGCGATCAGCGCGGACCCCAGAGACGGGCATGAGACACTAAGGCTGCTGCTGCCGCCACCAAGAAGCCTGTGTGCGAGCACAGGTCACTCTCCACACCGCCCCTCCCGGGAGCCTGTGCAGCCCACCACAGCCAGGGTCCCCTGATCCAGGGACAACTTCCCCGGGAGAACGCGCGGCGCGCCTCAGGCTGGTGCAACATCACGCCGGCCTCTGCCGCCGCAGGCTCGCCCCGTATCCGTACCCCTCCCACCCCCAGCCTGAGTGAGTCAGAGCCCCCGAAGCAGCTGCTCCTTTAACCCCGTCCTGTCTGGGCGGAGAGCAGACCCCCTCAGGTGACCTACACGCAGAGGAGGGTCCAAATCCAAAGCTGAACCCCGGGAGCTGTGTAAACAAAGAAGAGAAAGGGAAATCTCTCCCAGCAGCCTCAGGAGCAGCGGATTAAAACTCCACAAACAACTGGATGTGCCTGCATCTGCTGAACACCTGAATAGACAACGAATCAGCCCAAATTCAGGAGGGGGACTCTGGGAGCAGGAGATATTAGTTTTTCCCCTTTTCCTTTTTTTGTGAGTGTATATGTGTATGCTTCTGGGTGAGATTTTGTCTGTATAGCTTTGCTTTATAATAGCTTTATTTTACTTCACTATATTTTACCCTCTTCCTTTCTTTCATTCTATTTTTTCTCCCTTTTACTCTGAGCCGTGTGGATGAAAGGCTCTTGGTGCTCCAGCCAGGCATCAGGGCCGTGCCTCTGAGGTGGGAGAGCCAACTTCAGGACACTGGTCCACAAGAGACCTCCCACCTCCACGTAATACCAAACGGCAAAAATCTCTCAGAGATCTCCATCTCAACGTCAAGACCCAGCTTCACTCAACGACCAGCAAGCTACAGTGCTGGACACCCTATGCCAAACAACTAGCAAGACAGGAACACAACCCCATCCATTAGCACAGAGGCTGCCTAAAATCATAATAAGGCCACAGACACCCCAAAATACACCACCAGACGTGGACGTGCCCACCAGGAAGACAAGATCCAGACTCATCCACCAGAACTCAGGCACTAGTTCCCTCCACCAGGAAGCCTACACAACCCACTGAACCAACCTTAGCCACTGGGGACAGATACCAAAAACAACGGGAACTACGAACCTGCAGCCTGTGAAAAGGAGACCCCAAACACAGTAAGATAAGCAAAATGAGATGACAGAAAAACACACAGCAGATGAAGGAGCAGGGTCAAAACCCACCAGACCCAACAAATGAAAAGGAAATAGGTAGTCTACCTGAAAAAGAATTCAGAATAATGATAGTAAGGATGATCCAAAATCTTGGAAATAGAACAGACAAAATGCAAGAAACATTTAACAAGGACGTAGAAGAACTAAAGAGGAACCAAGCAAGGATGAAAAACACAATAAATGAAATTAAAAATACTCTGGATGGGATCAATAGCAGAACAACTGAGGCAGAAGAATGGATAAGTGACCTGGAAGTTAAAATGGTGGAAATAACTACTGCAGAGCAGGATGAAGAAAAAAGAATGAAAAGAACTGAGGACAGTCTCAGAGACCTCTGGGACAACATTAAACACACCAACATTCGAATTATAGGGGTCCCAGAAGAAGAAGAGAAAAAGAAAGGGACTGAGAAAATATTTGAAAAGATTATAGTTGAAAACTTCCCTAATATGGGAAAGGAAATAATTAATCAAGTCCTGGAAGCACAGAGAGTCCCATACAGGATAAACCCAAGGAGAAACACGCCAAGACACATATTAATCAAACTGTCAAAAATTAAATACAAAGAAAGAAATATTAAAAGCAGCATGGGAAAAACCACAAATAACACACAAGGGAATCCCCATAAGGTTAACAGCTGATCTTTCAGCAGAAACTCTGCAAGCCAGAAGGGAGTGGCAGGATATACTTAAAGTGATGAAGGAGAAAAACCTACAACCAAGATTAATCTACCCAGCAAGGATCTCATTCAGATTTGATGGAGAAATTAAAACCTTTACAGACAAGCAAAAGCTGAGAGAGTTCAGCACCACCAAACCAGCTTCACAACAAATGCTAAAGGAACTTCTCTAGGCAAGAAACACAAGAGAAGGAAAACACCTACAATAACAAACCCAAAACATTTAAGAAAATGGGAATAGGAACATACATATCGATAATTACCTTGAATGTAAATGGATTAAATGCTCCCACCAAAAGACACAGACTGGCTGAATGGATACAAAAACAAGACCCATATATATGCTGTCTACAAGAGACCCACTTCAGACCTAGGGACACATACAGACTGAAAGAGAGGGGATGGAAAAAGATATTCCATGCAAATGGAAATCAAAAGAAAGCTGGAGTAGCAATTCTCATATCAGACAAAATAGACTTTAAAATAAAGACTATTACAAGAGACAAAGAAGGACACTATATAATGATCAAGGGATCGATCCAAGAGGAAGGTATAACAATTGTAAATATTTATGCACCCAACATAGGAGCACCTCAATACATAAGGCAAATACTAACAGCCATAAAAGGGGAAATCGACAGCAACACAATCATAGTAGGGGACTTTAACACCCCACTTTCACCAATGGACAGATCATCCAAAATGAAAATAAATAAGGAAACACAAGCTTTAAATGATACATTTAACAAGATGGACTTAATTGATATTTATAGGACATTCCACCCAAAAACAATAGAATACACATTTTTCTCAAGTGCTCATGGAACATTCTCCAGGATAGATCATATCGTGGGCCACAAATCAAGCCTTGGTAAATTTAAGAAAATTGAAATCGTATCAAGTATCTTTTCCGACCACAACGCTATGAGACTAGATATCAATTACAGGAAAAGATCTGTAAAAAATACAAACACATGGAGGCTACACAATACACTCCTTAATAACCAAGTGATCACTGAAGAAATCAAAGGGGAAATCAAAAAATACCTAGAAACAAATGACAATGGAGACACGACGACCCAAAACCTATGGGACGCAGCAAAAGCAGTGCTAAGAGGGAAGTTTATAGCAATACAAGCCTACCTCAAGAAACAGGAAACATCTCGAGTAAATAACCTAACCTTGCACCTGAAGCAATTAGAGAAAGAAGAACAAAAAAAAGCCAAAGCAGCAGAAGGAAAGAAATCATAAAGATCAGATCAGAAATAAATGAAAAAGATATGAAGGAAACAATAGCAAAAATCAATGAAACTAAAAGCTGGTTGTTTGAGAAGATAAACAAAATTGATAAACCATTAGCCAGACTCATCAAGAGAAAAAGGGAGAAGACTCAAATCAATAGAATTAGAAATGAAAAAGGAGAAGTAACCACTGACACTGCAGAAATACAAAAGATCATGAGAGATTACTACAAGCAACTCTATGCCAATAAAATGGACAACCTGGAAGAAATGGACAGATTCTTAGAAATGCACAACCTGCCGAGACTGAACCAGGAAGAAATAGAAAATATGAACAGACCAATCACAAGCACTGAAATTGAAACTGTGATTAAAAATCTTCCAACAAACAAAAGCCCAGGACCAGATGGCTTCACAGGCGAATTCTATCAAACATTTAGTGAAGAGCTAACACCTATCCTTCTCAAACTCTTCCAAAATATAGCAGAGGGAGGAACACTCCCAAACTCATTCTACGAGGCCACCATCACCCTGATACCAAAACCAGACAAAGATGTCACAAAGAAAGAAAACTACAGGCCAATATCACTGATGAACATAGATGCAAAAATCCTCAACAAAATACTAGCAAACAGAATCCAACAGCACATTAAAAGGATCATACACCATGATCAAGTGGAGTTTATCTCAGGAATGCAAGGATTCTTCAATATACGCAAATCAATCAACGTGATACACCATATTAACAAATTGAAGGAGAAAAACCAGATGATCATCTCAATAGATGCAGAGAAAGCTTTTGACAAAATTCAACACCCATTTATGATAAAAACCCTGCAAAAAGTAGGCATAGAGGGAACTTACCTCAACATAATAAAGGCCATATATGACAAACCCACAGCCAACATTGTTCTCAATGGTGAAAAACTGAAACCATTTCCAGTAAATCAGGAACAAGACAAGGTTGCCCACTCTCACCACTATTATTCACCATAGTTTTGGAAGTGTTAGCCACAGCAATCAGAGAAGAAAAAGAAATAAAAGGAATCCAAATCGGAAAAGAAGAAGTAAAGCTGTCACTGTTTGCAGATGACATGATACTATACATAGAGAATCCTAAAGATGCTACCAGAAAACTACTAGAGCTAATCCATGAATTTGGTAAAGTAGCAGGATTCAAAATTAATGCACAGAAATCTCTTGCATTTCTATACACTAATGACAAAAAATCTGAAAGTGAAATTAAGAAAACACTCCCGTTTACCATTGCAACAAAAAGAATAAAATATCTAGGAATAAACCTACCTAAGGAGACAAAAGACCTGTATGCAGAAAATTATAAGACACTGATGAAAGAAATTAAAGATGATACAAATAGATGGAGAGATATACCATGTTCTTGGATTGGAAGAATCAACATTGTGAAAATGACTCTACTACCCAAAGCAATCTACAGATTCAATGCAATCCCTATCAAACTACCACTGGCATTTTTGACAGAACTAGAACAAAAAATTTCACAATTTGTATGGAAACACAAAAGACCCCAAATAGCCAAAGCAATCTTGAAAATGAAAAACGGAGCTGGAGGAATCAGGCTCCCTGACTTCAGACTATATTACAAAGTTACAGTAATCAAGACAGTTTGGTACTGGCACAAAAACAGAAATATAGATCAATGGAACAGGATAGAAAGCCCAGAGATAAACCCACGCACATATGGTCACCAAGCATATACAGTGGAGAAAAGACAGCCTCTTCAATAAGTGGTGCTGGGAAAATTGGACAGATACATGTAAAAGTATGAAATTAGAACACTCCCTGACACCATGCACAAAAATAAACTCAAAATGGATTAAAGCCCTAAGTGTAAGGGCAGACACTATCAAACTCTTAGAGGAAAACATAGGCCAAACACTCTATGACATAAATCACAGCAGGATTCTTTTTGACCCAGCTCCTAGAGAAATGGAAATAAAAACACAAATAAACAAATGGGACCTAATGAAACTTAAAAGCTTTTGCACAGCAAAGGAAACCATAAACAAGACCAAAAGACAACCATCAGAATGGGAGAAAATATTTGCAAATGAAGCAACTGACAAAGGATTAGTCTCCAAAATTTACAAGCAGCTCATGCAGCTCTATAACAAAAAAACGAGCAACCCAATCCAAAAATGGGCAGAAAACCTAAATAGACATTTCTCCAAAGAAGATATACAGATTGCCAACAGATACATGAAAGAATGCTCAACATCATTAATCATTAGAGAAATGCAAATCAAAACTACAATGAGATATCATCTCACACCGGTCAGAATGGCCATCATCAAAAAATCTAGAAACAATAAATGCTGGAGAGGGTGTGGAGGAAAGGGAACACTCTTGCACTGTTGGTGGGAATGTAAATTGATACAGCCACTATGGAGAACAGTATGGAAGTTCCTTAAAAAACTAAAAATAGAACTACCATACGACCCAGCAATCCCACTACTGGGCATATACCCTGAGAAAACCATAGGTCAAAAAGAGTCATGTACCAAAATGTTCATTGCATCTCTATTTACAATAGCCAGGGCATGGAAGCAACCTAAATGTCCATCGACAGATGAATGGATAAAGAAGATGTGGCACATATATACAATGGAATATTACTCAGCCATAAAAAGAAATGAAATGGAGGTGTTTGTAATGAGGTGGATGGAGTTAGAGTCTGTCATACAGAGTGAAGTAAGTCAGAAAGAGAAAAACAAATACAGTATGCTAACACATATATATGGAATCTAAGGAAGAAAAAAAAAAGGCCATGAAGAACCTAGTGGCAAGATGGGAATAAAGACACAGACCTACTAGAGAATGGACTTGAGGATATGGGGAGGGGGAGGGGTGAGATGTGACAGGGTGAGAGAGTGTCATGGACATATATACACTACCAAATATAAAATAGATAGCTAGTGGGAAGCAGCTGCATAGCACAGGGAGATTAGCTCGGTGTTTTGTGACCACCTAGAGGGGTGGGTTGGGGAGGGTGGGAGGGAAGGAGATGCAAGAAGGAAGAGATATGGGAACATATGTATATGTATAACTGATTCACTTTGTTATAAAGCAGAAACTAACACACCATTGTAAAGCAATTATACTTCAATAAAGATGTTTTTAAAAAAAAGGAAAAAAAATAGCAAAAAGTGAAAACAATCCAAATATTAACCAACAGTTGAATGGATTTTTAAAATTTTGATATATCCATATAATGGAATGTCATTCAATAAAAATAAATGAACTGCTAATACATGCATTAACATGGATGAATCAAAAACCTGACAAGTAAAAGAAGATTAGGGCTTCCCCAGTGGCGCAGTGGTTGAGAGTCTGCCTGCCAATGCAGGGGACACGGGTTCGAGCCCTGGTCTGGGAAGATCCCACATGCCGCGAAGCGACTAGGCCTGTGAGCCACAATTGCTGAGCCTGCGCGTCTGGAGCCTGTGCTCCGCAACGGGAGGGGCCGCGGTGGTGAGAGGCCTGCGCACCGCGTTGAAGAGTGGCCCCCACTTGCCGCAACTGGAGAAAGCCCTCACACAGAAACGAAGACCCAACACAGCCATAAATAAATAAATAAATAAATAAAATTTTTAAAAAAATAAAATAAAAGATTAAAAAGAGTATATTCTGTGATTGCATTGATATGAAATTGTATAACAGGCAAAACAAATCTACAGTGGCAGAAATCTATAGTGGCATATCAGAGGATAGGGCAGAGGATAAGAGGGCATAAATCCACTGAAAAGGGATACCAGGAGAGTTCTCTGAGTGATGGAAATGATCTAAATTTTGATTGTGTTGATTTGTCATGACTCATTGGACTGTACTCTTTTTTTTTTTTTAAGTAAATTTTTTTTTTTAAAGAATTTCACTTTATTTATTTATTTTTTGGCTGTGTTGGGTCTTCGTCTCTGTGCGAGGGCTTTCTCTAGTTGCGGCAAGCGGGGGCCACTCACCATCGCAGCCTCTCGTTGCGGAGCACAGGCTCCAGACGCGCAAGCTCAGCAGTTGTGGCACACGGGCCCAGCCGCTCCACGGCATGTGGGATCCTCCCAGACCAGGGCTCGAACCCGTGTCCCCTGCACTGGCAGGCAGACTCTCAACCACTGCGCCACCAGGGAAGCCCCTGGACTGTACTCTTAAAAGAAATACACTTAATTGTGTGTAAATTATTCCTCAATGAAGCTGACTAAAAAACAAAATAAGTTCATACTGATTGCTCCATCTCAATCCTACTCTCTCTGGGTGCTTTCTACCCTATTACCATTTTACAGTTGTGAGTACCTTTTCCAGTTGCAAGTCCTCAAATTATTTCCTTACATGCTCAATCAATTACTTATTTGCTCAATGCATCCAATCTCCAAACCATGCTACTTCCACAATCCAGTACATGTACACAGATTCCTGAAACATCACCCCACCCACATCCATACAGCTGGCCAATTGCTGATTTCTTCTTATAGGAAAAGAAGGTGGGAAAGATAGAAATATTTAATTATTGCTTTTTATAATTTTATTCTCTTTTCTTCATTATATCTGTTTCCATTGATTTCTTCTTTTCTTTTTGCATTTGTCTCTCATTGGAAAAATCCATATATAGAGTTTTTACATAGGGTTACGGATGGTCCAGCTAGCCATTTTGTTGAGATTTTCTCAAATATAAATGTCTCCTGGGCTCTTTGGTTTCTCCAATGAATTCTCTAACCCCTTGTGTAACTGTGAGCAGGAGGTGTAGAACGCACCTGAGTGTGAGAGAATTGAGGTGCAGGGAGAGTAACGGGGCTCACCTTCTCATCTTTCAGTACTCAGACTTTCACTTAATTCCTCTGTTTGCAGACCCAAGCTTCACTGGCTCCTGCTTTGTCTGGGACACCAGAATTTAAGGCTTCTAATCTTCAGGTTTTCCATAGAATCTTTCCATAGAGATCTTTCCATAGAGATCTTTTAAATTGTATGGGCTCATTTAAATTAAATGTGCTCTTGCCCGGGGTGAGATGTTACCTAGCTGTGTAGAGATGGTGCAGAAGTCAGAAGATCCAACCACTGTAATAAAATACTTTCATTTTATCTCCATTTCACCCTTTGGGTACCCCAACCCTCCACTGTTGCTAGTGTCCTCAAGTCTCTAGCCCCTAAAGGGCTCTGAGAGGTAATTCATCTTACTTCTTAATGGTTTCCCCTTCTGCATGCTTGTTATTTGGTTGCTTCCTCTCTGCTATGTTCGTTATCATCCCTCCATGTACTTTTCTTATATTTTTTAATGCTGCAATTTCTCTTGTTTGCTTATGTCTCCTCTGCCATTCTATTTGTTCTTGTGGATTATACCTTTTGCTCTATGGCTATATCAGTGGTATCTTAGAAGGGAGAAAAGATACACATGTATGATCAATCTTCCTCGCTCTAAAAGAGTACTTATCACTTAACATTTTTTATTTCTATCAAGTAATTCTTCACCCTAAGAATTCTCTCTCTCTAAAGTAAATTGAATTTAATTCATCTAAATTTTTACACAAGAAAATAACCCTAGCATATTCAGGAAAATCTTTTGACTACTAGTAGTTTGCTGGCTTATTTTTTTCGAGAGGTATTTGAGAAATGGGGAAATTATTTACGTTTACATAATGGTCTAAATCCTCTTTATTAAATTCCATCAGAGATATCATGTCAATGTCTCTCCTGCCTGGACTGTCTATAATGAATTGAACTCATCCCAGGTTCTTCTTCCATTTACCTTAATCTCAACCCTGTTCCACTGGTATGTTTGATAGGTGGTTAAGTATGAAAATCAATGTAAATGCAAGGTCAAAGAACTCAGAAGAATTGGTCACATCAGCAATAAATTTCAGTCCTTTCCATTACTTGCTTCATGCACCCAAACTTACTTCTACAAATGAGTTTAAATTAAATGGTTTTCATCATGAATTGCTTGATTGGTTCAATTACATGTCCAATCTGCTTTGTGCATGTATAAGCATATATATATATTTTTTTTCTTTGTTGATTTCTTGGGGTTGAGGGGATCACCTGACACACCCATCAGGTTAATTAAAGCCCTGAGGTAGCCTGAGTCTGGGGATAGAGTTGGTGAGTGTGTGCTTACGCTCCCCACTGTAGATCTGGTGAGCGCTGTAGGTCCTCCAGTTGCCAGCCAATAAGACAGAGGCCCAAAGTCTGTACTCAAATATGAAACTACTTGGAAGAGTCTCACTTATCAGTGACTTATTAAAGACGGCCAAAGTACTCTCCCCCACTTCCTCCCTCCCTCAGCGACTGCAAATGAATTTGGAGAGATTCTAAGTTACAAGGTGTGTGCACCTCTGAGCCTGCCCAGGGAAATCACTGTTAGGGTTTCTTGGAAGTTTTCATTCCCTTACTCCCCAACAGCTCCTGCAACTTTAGTTAGTTCTCTACAGAACCTCAAGGCTCAGGAGCCTTTTAGAGAACTCATTAAAAAGGCACAGCTGGAAAGTTGCCTCAGGCATCCTGGCAGAGATGGAAAAAAAAAAACTTTTTAATTGATCTCGAAGGAATAGAAACTATTTCAGGATCTAAAACTAGGTGTCAGAAAAAATCTCCTTGTGGATTCATTAAAACGTTGCCACTATTAATTACAGCAGCAGAGCTCTTGTCAGGCAGTTGCTCAAGAAAGCATGCGGGCACTTGGCCTTTTGGGGAAAAGTCCTGGCTGCTCATCAGTGGGGCCCCAGAGTTAAGGTTTAAGTGGAGTGTGGGGATACCCTCTTTGGAGACTGGGGCTCCAAGTGTCTTATCAATGGATTGAGCTCTTTTCCTATCCACACATTTAGATAAGAGAATAATAAACCAAATAACTGCAATATACTCCAGGTACACTGTTAAGGACTTTATATGAATTATTGTGAATTATCAAAATGATATTTTAAAGTAGATGTTTATTACCTTGCTGTTTATAAAAGAAGCAAGTTCCATCAAGTTAAATAACTCATCCAAGGCCATATAAGTGACAGCTCCCAAATTTAAAAATGATTCTGAAGCCTTTTCCATTTTTCTGCTAATAGACTCTAGTATGGACTCAAGCACAGTCTCTCTAGACCACCTCATAGTCTTTAGTTCAGCTACTCAAACAGCTGCCCTGTATATTTTTTCTTAGCAACAGCAAGGAAGACAAAACAAAGCAACATTAATGGAAGATATGATGATAACCCCAGGTCTAACTCAACCATCTCCTTGCCATATATTCCATTTATACACATTTGCTGATATGCTACAATAGAATTGTCCAGTAGATTGATACCAAATCGATGGCAAATTATTCAGCCCTCTTCGTTCTTCTGTAAGCCTTAACTAAGGCTCAAGGCATGGGGGAATGCTTGAGGTTAATGAGCTACAGTGTTTGTCTGGGTCCTCTAAGAAGCAGATGCCAAGAAAAGATTAGATGTGCAAGGGATTTATTGGGAAAACACCATGAGGGAAAATGAGGGATCCAGTGAAAGCCTGAAGAGCCATTTGATGCTGGTCTGATTCCTGTGATGGAGAGAAAGAAGGAAGGGATCAAGGCATGTGTATCATCTAGGGCCACAGTTGGAAACAGATGGCACACTCAAATGTGATAATTTGAGGAAAGTTTAATAAAGGGACTATTTACAAAGGTATGTGCAGGGTGTGGGGAAACCACAAGGGAAAGTGCAAGATCCTATGCTAGTGCAAGAACCTGGGCTAGTAATAAAACTTTTTACAACCCCTAGGTCTAAAGGAGAAGAGATTGATGTTACTAGAACCTGGAGACAAGGAGGGCTGTGCAGAAAGAGTAGCCTGATAGAAACTGGAATCTTAAGGCAAATGGACCAGTCCACAATGATGTTGCAGAAAGTAATAAATACTTAGCCTCACTCTCCTCCCTCTCTTTGGTCTTTTGTCTTTGTTTCTAATGAGCCAAACCCAACAAGACGCCAGAGGGCAGTGAAGCCCCATGACGTAGTACATGCAGATCAGTCTTACCAGGCACAGAGCAGGGGAGAGGAAGGTAAAGTGTGGATATGGAGAGGCAAATGGAAGATGCCCACACGGCATTTGATTTGTATGTTCATCATAACTGGCCATGGTTTTAGACTCCATCAGATCAGAAACCTCAAAGAAATTACACACATTTTATTTATAAATATTTACTTACATGAATAAATAACATTTTGGATAGTAATAAAAGTACATTAATTAATAGTGATAAGAAGAGGGAAAGTTCTTCTTTAGCAAAGAATGTTAACTAATAATTGTAAAAGGACAGTATTAGAAAATCACTATTTTGTGGCCAACTTAATAATTGATTCAGGCAGTCAATGGATGCTAAAATAATTGGCTGAAAATAGTGTTAGGAGACATAATCCTCACATAATTTCCAAGATTCATGCTGCAGAATACTAATTGATTTCAAAGGAAGAAAAAGTTCCTTTACAATGGAGAAATCTAATAGAAACCAGTCTACCAAATTACCAAACTTAACATTATCAATATTGGGACAGACTGACATCATGGGCCCCCTAATATGATGCACTAGGAAGAACACAACATCATCTATGTAGAATTCCTTCCAAAAAAGTTTTATCTGGCTCTAAATATGATGAATCCAAATTTCAGGACGTTCTACAAAGCAACTAGCCTGGATTCTTAGAAATGTCAACGATGTGAAAGACAAAGTCTGAGATTAAATGAAACTAAAGAGATAAGAAACTAAATGCAATGCATGACCTTTGATTGGATTCTGAACTGGAAAAAAAAAAATCCAAAGAACCATTTGTAGATAATAATATTGTATCAATGTTAAATTTTGTGAGTGTAATAATGGTATTATGTTTAATATCTGTTCTTAGGAGATACATGTTACTCATTGGTGAGAAGGCTGTATGTACATATATTCTATGAAAGTTTACTCATAATGTCTAATGTACTTAAAAGTGATTCAGCAATATATATATAAATGTGTAAATTATATACATTTATTTTAAATATACATTATATGTTGTATCACATAATATATATTATATTAACACACACACATGTTATTTCCCTCTTTAACCTCAGCATCATTGACATTTGGACTAGATAATTCTTTGTTGTGGAGTGTTGTTTGATACATTGTAAAATGGTTAGAAGCACCCATGGTCTTCACCCAGTAGATGACTATAGCATCCCTCTCCAATTTTAACAATCAAAAATATCTCCAGACTTTGTAATATATCCCTTGGGGAAGGGGTACAAAATTGCCATGGATATATGTATATGAATAGCTATACATCTATATAGAGCTAGGTAGTTATCAAAAGAAAGCAAGATAGATAAATAGATAGTTGATAGGCAATAGATAAAATATATCAAAATACTAATAATTAGCAATTAGTAAATATAGGAAGAGATATAGGTGTTCACTATATTATTCTTTCCAAAATTCTGTGAATTTTAAAATCTTACAATAAAACATTGGTTAAAAAGAAAAATTCAATCAAATAAAACATCAACTAGACTGGCCAAAAGATGTGATACAAAAATAAGAAGACAAAGTAAGAGCATGAGATATAAAACAGTCTGTATCTGTCAGTCTGACTCTGACCCACTTTCCTTCTCTCATCATTTACTCTGATTTACTTTTGATAGCCAAAGATCACCAAAAAATCTGTTCATATATTTTTTCTATTTCTTATACTTTTAAATTATCCAACACAGAGCAGTTACCTGGCACAGAGGTGGCCACCAAACACAAGCTGTCGTTGCTACTGTGAAACATTTAGGGTCAGCATCATCCCTACTCATGCTCTGCTTTGGGTTTTAGAAGATGGTGCTCTATTTATGAAAAAAAAAAACTACTATACAAATAAAATAACCCTACCCTGAAGAATCAGTCTAATTAGTGAGTACACATTTCCAAGTCAGCCTGCTTGGGTCCCCTTACTCCAACCTTCTCTCCTTTTCTTCCCCTGTTTTCCAGTCTCTCTTCTCATGCTAAAACCCTGAGTTAAACAAAAAATTAAAATTAAAAAAAGACATTATTCAAGCTGTTCTTTCCACACTTAAGGCTCTGGTAAGGTTATTTAGCTTCAGCTTTTAATTCCATCATTTAAGCTAAAGATTAATAATTTTACCAAGCTGCTTTTTAAAGAATCAGATTAATGTGATTAAAAGAAGAAAAAACAGTACAATATGTTCAGCTTAATTGCCTGTATTTCCCTCCTCTGCTCACTCTCTGTCCACTGAGCCCTGTGGCCACCTATAATCTCTCAAGCACAAAATCCACTCATTAGCGTTCCCATGCATTGGAATTCACTTATCTTGGTTCTCTGACTTCCTGAGACCCTCTAGTCTTTCCATTTTTCCACCCTTTCTTCTATTACTCTCAGCTGTTTTCACTTTTTTTCTCACCCTACTTATACTTCATGTTCCATCTCTTTAACAATGTTTTTAATAAATAATCTAAATCCCGTTGTCCTTTCTCTGAAATTGCCTGGGAAAGACACTGTTCTTGGATCCATCCCACTCTTTTACTGTCTTTCCCTTCAGACTCAGGCTGAGCACTGCTGAAAAAATATGATCTTAGATATTTTCATCTAAAAATCTCAAAACAGGGGGACTTCCAGCTTTAGTAATGGGATATGTCTTAGTCTCTTTGGGCTGCTGTAACAAAATCCCATCGACTGAGTGGCTTATCAACAACAAGTATGTATTTCTCACAGTTCTGAAGGCTGGGAAGTCCAAGATGACGGTGCCAGCAGTTTTGGTGTCTTGCGGGGCCCTGATTCATGTGTCATAGACATGTGCCTTCTCACTGTGTCCTCACATGGTGGAAGGGACTAGGGCATCCTGTGGCATCTTATACGGCCACTAATCCTAATCAGGAGGGCTCAGCCCTCATGACCTAACCACCTCCCAGGCCCCCACCTCCTAATACCATCTTCTTGGGGATTAGGATTTCAACATATGAATTTTGAGGGGACACAAACATTCAAACCATAGAAACATTTGACATTTCCACCTTCTCTTCCTTGAAGTTCTCCATAAACCTCAAAGACAATAAAAAACAAAAATTACAAAGTCTATTTTGGAAAAACTAAGGTCATCCTTTTGTTACTTTATAACTTTACTGAAGTATTATTGAAGAATAATAAACTGCACATATTTAAAGAGTTCAATTTAATGAGTTTTGACATATGCATGCACCCATAAATAGCACCACAATCAACATCACCCTCAAAAGCTTCCTTTGAAATCCATCCGTCATCGCACCTCGTTCCCACTTAATCTCAACTTTGTTTTCTGTTACTATAGATTAATTTATATTTTCTAGAGTTTTATTTGAAAAGAGTCATACAATATATATTCTTCTTGATAAAACTTTCTTCATTCAGCATAATTATTCTGAAATTTGTAGGTGTGGTTGCTTGTATCAATAGTTTATCTCTTTGTATTGATACATAGTATTCTGTTGTATGGATATACTATAATTTGTTTATCCATTCACTTACTGATGGACAATTCTGGCTACAAATAAAGATGCTATGGACATTTGTGTGCAAATATTTGTGAGGATCAATGCTTTCACCTCTCTTGGGCAATGACTGGGCTGTATGGTAGGTATATGTTTAAAATTTTAAGAAACTATCAAACTGTTTTCCAAAGTGGTTGTGCTGTTTTACATTTCCACTACCACATGATGAGAGGTCCAGCTTCATCAACACTTTAAATGGTCAATTTTTAAATTTTTGTCGTTCTAATAGTTGTATATTACTATCTCATTGTGGTCTTAATTACCATTTTCCTAATAATTAATTGTATGCAGTAATTTCCTTTGTGCTTATTTCCTACATGTATATATTTCTGTGAAGTGTATATTCAAATCTTTTGCTTACTTTGTTGGGTCATTTGTCTTATTATTGAACTGAGGAAATTCTTTACCTAACACAGATACACGTTTTTTGCAAATATTTTCTCTCAGCTTATAAGCTGCTTTTTCATTTTCTTTATACTGCATTTTGAAGACTAAAATGTTTCAATTTTTATAAAGTCCAATAATCAATATTTCCTTTTATAATTTGTTTTTTGGATATTATTTTAGAAATCTTTGCTAACCCAATATCACTAAATTTTCTCATATTTTCTTCTGAAGTTTTAATAACTTTACCTGTTACATTTAGAGCTATAATACATTTTGGATTAATTTCCATATGTGATGAGCGATAAGGGTGGTTGAGTTTTGCTATTTTTTGTTTATTTACATATGGCTATCCAATTGTTCTAGCATAATTTATTGAAAAAATTGTTTCCCCATTGATGTCTTTTAGCACCTTTGTCAAAAATCAATTGGCATTTTAATAATAGTGAATATTCTTTTACTTGAGCATGATATATCTCCATTTCTAAGGTTTCCTTTATTTTTTTATTTTTATTTTTTTTTACAGTTACTTTTCTGTTTATTTTTACTAACGTTCATTAACAACTAGAAATGAACAACTGTGAAGATGAGGGATCTAAGGTTTCCTTTAAATTGCCTCAAAATACTTTGTAGTTCTCAGAGTATAGATCTCACACAACTTTTGTCTCATGTTTCATAATTGTGTTGCTATTATAAATGGTTTTTGTTTTCCAAATTCAATTTTTATTTGTTTTTAGTACTTAGAAATATAATTGATTTTGTATATTGGCTTTATATCCTGCAATCTTGCTGAAATAACTTGTTAGTTCTAGTAGTTTTTTGCAGTCCCTCTCTCTGTGTACATGTACACACACACACACACACACATTATCTGAGGATAAAGATATTTTTCTTTTTCATTTCCAATCTATATACTTTTTATTTCTTTTTACTGCCTCAATGCACTTTCTGGATACTTCGGTACAATACTGAATAAAGGTGGTAAGGGATAAGCTACAGACTGGGAGAGAATATTTGCAAAAGACAGTTCTGATAAAGAACTGTTATCCAAAACAAACAAAGAACTCTTAAAAGTCAATAACTGGAAAACAAACAACTCAATTAAAAAAATGGCCAAAGACCTCAATGGACACCTCACCAAAAAAGACATACAGATGGCAAACAAGCATATAAAAAGATACTCCATAGCATATGTCATTGGGAAAATGCAGATTAAAACAATAAGATACCATTACATACCTACTAGAATGGCCAAAATCCAGAACAATTACAATATCAAATGCTGGTGAGAATGTGGAGCAATAGGAACTCTCATTCATTTCTGAAAGGAACGCAAAATGGTACGTACACTTTGGAAGACAGTTTGGTGGCTTCTTACAAAACAAACATACTCTTATCATATGATCAAACAATTGTACTCCTTGGTATTTACCAAAAGTAGTTGAAAATGCAAGTCCAACAAGAAAACTTGTACATGGATATTTATAGCACCCTTATTCATAATTGTGAAAACCTGGAAGCAACCAAGATGTCCTTCAGTAGGGGAATGGATAAATAAACTATGGTATATCCAAACAGTGGAATATTATTTAGCACTAATTCGAAATAAACCATCAAGCCATAAAAAGACAGGAAAGAAACTTAAATGCATATTTCTTTGTGAAAGAAGCCAATCTTAAAATGCTACCTACGGTATGGGTCCAACTGTATGACCTTCTGTAAAAAGCAAAACTATAAAGACAATAAAATTATCAGTAGTGACCAGAGGTTGAGGGGGGAGGGATGAATATGTGAAGAAAAGAGAATTTTTAGGGCAGTGAAAATATGCTGTATCATCAATTATAACAAATGTGCCACTCTGGTGGAGGATGTTGATAATGGGGGGGCTATGCCCATGTTGGGGGGCAGGGAGTATATGGGAAATCTCTGTAGCTTCTGCTCAATTTTGCTGTAAACCTAAAATTGCTCTATATATAAAGCATTAAAATAAAAAAACAAGTCTAAAAAAAAAATCTAACCCTGTATTTCCCCCAGAAGTGCTAGTTATGTATTTGTTTTTTTTTTTTAAATTAATAGCTACTTTTTATTTATTTATTTATTTATTTATTTAGCTGTGTTGGGTCTTCGTTTCGTGCGAGGGCTTTCTCTAGTTGTGGCAAGCGGGGGCCACTTTTCATCGTGGTGCGGGGGCCACTCTTCATCGCGGTGCATGGGCCTCCCACTATCGCGGCCCCTCCCATTTCGGGGCACAGGCTCCAGACGCGCAGGCTCAGCAGTCGTGGCCCACGGGCCCAGCTGCTCCGTGGCATGTGGGATCCTCCCAGACCAGGGCTCGAACCCGTGTCCCCTGCATTAGCAGGCAGATTCTCAACCACTGCGCCACCAGGGAAGCCCCTATGTATTTGTTAATTCAGTGTTCACAGCGACTTTATAGAACATAACTACTACAAATAACTAAAAATCAACTGTATTATTCTGGTTCATAAGGAAATTTCCTGTTGGTTTTGGCTCTTTCTTTACTTGTCCAGGAAAAATTTATCTGCTTCAAAGATAGTCCACAGGAAACAGACTAATACAGCCGATTCTCATTATTTGCAGTAGTTGTGTTCTATAAAGTCACTGTGAACACTGAATTACCAAATACCGAACTAGTGCTCTCAGGTAAAATACAGCATTAGGTTCCTGCAAACCTTTAGTCACAACATGTTTATCAACCAAAATGCCATTTGCATTATATAGGTTCCCTTACCAAAACAAGCCCATCTCATCAGCATTGAAAACTTACTCTTCCACTTAACTTTTTTTCTTATATAACACTTAGCAAGTATTCTAAAAATTCTTTCACAGTCCCCATATCTGCAGAGAACACCTTGCCTGAGCGTTTAACATTTTTCACACTGCACTGCCTTTTGAAAACTGTGAGCCAGCCAGCACTAACTGAGAAGGATTAACATTTTTCTGACTCTGGGTAACATGATCACAACTTTTTTGGCTTTAAGACTCACAACAATGTTGCACATTACACTTTTTATCATTTTTCATCTTATGAATGCACATTTTAGCCATGTTTCCATCTCTTCCATAGATTCATCATGCAC
Organism: Balaenoptera acutorostrata; assembly: GCF_949987535.1. Taxonomy (NCBI): domain Eukaryota; kingdom Metazoa; phylum Chordata; class Mammalia; order Artiodactyla; family Balaenopteridae; genus Balaenoptera; species Balaenoptera acutorostrata. Next base: position 11,722,877 of record NC_080070.1, read on the forward strand.
TATAGCTGTTACATTAGCATTTTAAGAGAGTTCTCATGTACACATCAGCAAATTTCCTCTTCGTTTTTCTGGATATACTGTATTGTTGATTCATTAACATTGGACTCAAGGCCAAGAGCAAGATAAATCATGCCTGAAGAAGGTTATCTAACCTTCATCAACCAAATTTATGGTTATTTTTTCCATAAAGCACATCACAATCTTCTTGTGCTCAGGAACACTAGACAGCACTTCAGTGTTACATTGGGAACTATTTTAAACAGTGAAATTACCAACAAAAGGCACCAAAATGTGAAAAATGTGGCATTAATTAGACTACAAAAGGGACACGAGTTTACGACATGAGAGCTGAAAAAAGAAGGCAGAGTATCAGCTTGTTCACCTTAGCTGGAAACATGCATATTGAGAAACTCAAATTTTCAGCCACTCTGCTCATGTCCATGAATGACCATGAAGGTATCACACGTGTTTATTTGGGGTTACACGTACATTTTAGCAAGTAGACAAATTCACAATTACAAAATATTCAAATAATGAGGATTGGCTGTATCTATGAAAATACTCTGCAAGAAAAAGGAAAGAAACTAGAAAACTTAATAGGTGATAAAGAGTACTCATGAGAGAAATTTTCTCGCATAATAGATGAAAATGGTAACCAAACATTTCTCCATAAAACTTTATGAAGCTCTTTTCTCTGTAAAACAAAACTTTGCAGAGACTCACAACTTTGTAGAGAATCAAGAATTTAGGAAAAGACAAATGGATAAAGAAGATGTGGTACATATATACAATGGAATATTACTCAGCCATAAAAAGGAACGAAATTGGGTCATTTGTAGAGACATGGATGGATTTAGAGACTGTCATACAGAGTGAAGTAAGTCAGAAAGAGAAAAACAAATGTCGTATATTAACGCATGTATGTGGAACCTAGAAAAATGGTACAGATGAACCGGTTTGCAGGGCAGAAAGTGAGACACAGATGTAGAGAACAAATGTATGGACACCAAGGGGGGAAAGCAGCAGGGGGGTGGGGGTCGTGGGATGAATTGGGAGATTGGGATTGACATGTATACACTGATGTGTATAAAATAGATAACTAATAAGAACCTGCTGTAAGGCTTCCCTAGTGGCACAGTGGTTAAGAATCTGCCTGCCAATGCAGGGGACACGGGTTTGAGCCCTGGTCCAGGAAGATCCCATATGCCACGGAGCAACTAAGCCCACGAGCCACAACTACTGAGCCTGCGCTCTAGAGCCCATGAACCACAACTACTGAGCCCACGTGACATAACTACTGCAGCCCGCGTGCCTAGAGCCCGTGCTCCACAACAAGAGAAGCCACCACATAACTACAGAAAGCCCGCACGGAGCAACGAAGACCCAGTGCAACCAAAAATAAAATAAAATAAAATTAATTAATTAAAAAAAGAACCTGCTGTATAAAAAATAAATAAAATAAAATTCAAAAATTCAAAAAAAAAAGAATGTGTGTATGTGTGTAACTGAGTCACTTTGCTGTACAACAGAGATTGGCACAACATTGTAAATCAACTACACTTCAGTAAAAAAAAAGGTAATAATAAAATATGGAAACAGAATGCAGTGCTAAAACTGGCCTGAACTCTTACAAAAAGTAATCAGACAAAAAGGCTGAGTATGGGGCACAGAATACTCTTCTATATTAAAAGAGACTAAAAAGACCTAACAACCAAACATGTGAACCTTGCCTCCTGAACTGAAATAAAAAATGCTGTAAAGACATTCTTGAGACCAGTAGGGATGACATGACTGAATGGCTGTTTACTTCCTTCGATGTGATGTGGTGCTCTAATGGTGTAGAGTGGGGTCTCTCAGTCTCAACACTCTGGAGACAGATAATTCTCTCTTCTGGGACTTTAGCAGCATTTCTGGCCCCTGCCCACTAGGTGTCAGGAGCACCACACCTGTTCAGGTGCAAGAAGCTGAAAAGTCAGTGCCGGTTTAGAATTAGGAATGACGGTTGCATCACACCATGAATTTACTAAAGAAACACCTTAAAATGTTTAAATAGTGAATTTTATGTTATGTGAATTTTTTCTCAATAAAAAATGTAAAAAAAAAAAAGAATTTAGGAAAAACATAGTGATGTAGCAAAAGGAGATGAAATATGGAAATATAAAGCTTAAAATAGAAATGAAAAACTATGGAAAAAACACCAGAAATGAAGTTGAAATTGGAATGGGGAAAAGAGAATAGAGACACTGCTGGAAACACACTAAGGAAATTGAGCATAAAAATAATAAAAGCAGCATAACCAAATTGAAATAGAGAGTTAAATTGAATTAGGAAAATAAAAGATATGAAAGTTAGGCATAGGAGACAATGCATTCATTTTCTAAAATATCTAAATCATAAAATACAAGTATTTAAAAATACAGTTCAAGAAAATTTTTGTGAAGTAAAAAAATAAATGAATCTAGAAACTGAAAAGACAAACTTTGTCCCTGGTAAATTGACACAGAATGGTCATATAAGAATATATCTTGGGGCTTCCCTGGTGGCGCAGTGGTTGAGAGTCTGCCTGCCAATGCAGGGGACACAGGTTCGAGCCCTGGTCTGGGAAGATCCCACATGCCGCAGAGCGGCTGGGCCCGTGAGCCACAATTACTGAGCCTGCGCGTTTGGAGCCTGTGCTCCACAACAAGAGAGGCCGCGACAGTGAGAGGCCTGCGCACCGCAATGAGGAGTGGCCCCCGCTTGCCACAACTAGAGAAAGCCCTCACACAGAAACGAAGACCCAACACAGCCATAAATAAAATAAATAAATAAATAAATAAAATTTAAAAAAAAAAAAAGAATATATCTTAGTAATGTTACTAGATTAAAAACATAAAGAATCATGTGGTTAGCGAGCGGAAAAAACTACTTATAAAGCAAAAAAAAAAAAAAATTCCATCTGGACTTACACATTTCTATAGCAAATTTCAATGCTAAAGTTTGTGAAGCAACACCTACACAATCCTTCAGGAAAGAAGGAATCAACCAAGTTATATACCCAGCCAAACGGTTATACAAACACAAAGCACAGTGTAGAACATGAAAAAAATCCAAAGAATATCAGTCCTAGAAAATCTATGGCAAAAGAATTGGCAGTGAGAATTGAAGCGTTTTAATTGTAGACTATGATGAATATAATTATGAGGATTAAGGTGATAGAGCAAAATTCAAATGCTTAAAACATGCCCTGACAATGCAGAAACAAATATAAGTAACAAAAGTTGACAGGAAAGAAGGAGAGGCGTTCTGTAACCCTGACTTCCTCATCTTTAGTATCTAGGAACAAAAATATTTGACTTAAATAAAAAAACCAGGTGATTTATAAGTACATTTAGTTGATGACAGTAATAACCAAGAATGATAAGATCAACTAAATGTAGGTGGAAGAAAAGAGAGAAAGAAAGAAGGATAAAGAGTAAGTACTCAGAGAAATTTCATTATTGCCCACAGTAGGTAATTATTACCTGTGGTAGATAATTAAATTTAATGTAAAAACATAGAAAATTAAGGATGTTATACAAAGTTATAGATATAAAACATAACCTCTAGAATGAAACCACAGTTTTCCTAATTATTAATAGACGTGTGCATGACAAAAATAAAATATACAACATAGTTTTTCAAGGCTATAAACCCATCAAGTTTAACATAAAATTAGATGATAGAATCCATACCAAACATTTTAGTCACAACAATAAATGTAAAGAGACTTAAACTCACCTACCAAAAAAAACTTAGAGACTAGATAAGAAAAACAAAGTTCAAGTCTATGCTGTTCACAAGAAACATAGGCAAAGCAGAGATTCAGAATATTTAGAAAGAAAAGTGTGGATAATGGCAAATGGGGCAAATACAAACACAAGTAAAGCATGAGTTGTAATCTCAATATCAGAGGAAGCTTAATACAGACCAAAAAAAAGCATAAATCATATAAGGGCACTCATAACACCAAGCAATGTAATTAACACAGAAGATACAATAGTTATACTGATGTAACTTCAAATGAAATAAGGTCAACCTTCACAAAGCAAAAACTACAAGTGATTTAAGGAGAAATAGAAAAACAGAAGCGGTAGGAGATATTAGTTCACCTTTCTCAGTCCCTATCAGATCACTGAAAAAATTAAGATATGGAGGATTAAAAATAGCATAATCAATAAAGTACATCATATTAATATTGCACAGACTCTATCCTGAAAAAAATGAGTCTTCTTTCCAAATGCCAATAGAACACTCACATGCACACATACACACAAAGGTCACATATCAAGGCTTAAAGAAAACTAATTTCAAAAATTAGAACTAATACAGACATTATTTTCTAAACACAATCCAAAAAAATATAGAATACTAGTAAGAAAACTAAACATCCATGGTCTCTTAAAAATTAACACAACATGTAAACACTATGTCAAAGAAACTTTAAAGAATTGCTTAGTGATGCAAAAACCTGATCAAATGGAAAAACTTTTATGTTCTTGAATAGGAAGTCTGAGCATTATAAATATGTCAATTCCCCTAAGCAATTCAATAAATATAATGCAATTCCAAAGTAGCAACAGGATTTTTAAATTAGATAGGACATGCTAAAATCATACGGAAAACTAAAAAGCATGAACAACTGGCAAAATTTTATAAAAGAAGAGTCATAAGGAAGACTAAACTTTTTCTATTTTCAAACTTCGTAAGATTACAGTAATCAAACAGTGTGTTACTGGTGCATGAGTAGAGAGATACATGAATGGATCAGAATAAAAAGACCATAAATAGACAAATGTATATTGGAATTTTATGATGAAAATGGCATCTCAAATCAGTGATGCAAAGTACAATAAACGTACTAAAACCTCATCAAAACACAACACAAATTCAACCTCTTCTAAAAACTACTTTTTATTCACTTCACTCTTAGCACATATTTCTTATTCTTCTGAATTCTTATAGAAACTTCTGTCCGGATATTTCATTAAGTATTTTAACTCATATTGAATAATTTAAATATTTCATTGTCATCTTTAACATATTAATGTCTATTTCCTGTGCTGGCGGTAAATTATGTGAGGTCATGAACCATGCTTTATAATTCTTAATATCCCGTCTAACAGTTCATTTCACATAAGTGCTCAGCTTTTTGCAGACCATGAGAAACTTCTTAAACTTTCAAAATCTCAGTTTAGTAATTTGTATAATGAATTATACAGATTATATAGACCAGATGACCTTCAAGGCCTGTCTCAGTACTAACTCTCCAATGCCAATTTAATCGTTGAGTATTACTCATATTTGCCACTAGATGGCACTGACACCAAATAAACACTGCTTGAGAAAAATGACTTTTTTTTATTGAGTTGTAAAAGTAAATAATCAGAATAGGTAGCCTATTATGCATACCAGTTATAATTTGTGAAAAATCAATTACAGAGAATCATAGAATTTTTTCTACTTTTTTAAATGGACAGTTACTTGCTAATAAACAACGAGTATCCTCAAAACACACATTTTTTGCAGTAATGTTTGTGAAATCAACCGAAAATACCTTGTTAAACAAATGCTTGCTGAGTTCCTACTCTGAACACAACAATATGATGGTTGTTTGAGACTACACAAAGGTAAATCATGCGTGGATGCTCCTATAAAGAAAATGAAATATATACAATTTTTTTTTTGAAATATATACAATTTTAAAAAACAAAATGCAACTTGAAAATGAGTTTATTCAGAGGCTGCAGATATTACTTTCAGGTCAGAAATCAGCACTGGTCTTCATGGGGAATGGGGCATTTTATTTTGGGTTTATGGGCTCAATTTGTTGTGTCACATAAAAAAAAGCTTGTTAAAGCAGATAGTAGAGGATATTGAATATAAAACAAAGGTCTTTGGACTTTATTCATAGACAATGAGATAAAATTGAAGACTTTTCCACACAGAGTTTCATGATCATAGATACGTTTAAAAGTTATGACTTCCTGACTGAAAGTGAGGGGATGAAAAAGGTATTTCATTCAAGAGAGCAGGGGTAGCAATACTCACATCAGACAAAACAGACATTAAAACAAAGACTATAACAAAAGACAAAGAAGGGCATCATATAATGATAAAGGGACCACTACAGGAGGATATTACACTTGTTAACATATATGCACCAAATACAGGGGCAGCTAAATATCTAAAGCAAATATTAACAGATATAAAGGGAGAAATTGACAAAAATACAATAATAGTAGGAGACTTTAACACCCCACCAACATCAATAGACAGATCATCCAGACAGAAAATCAAAGAGCAAACAGTGGTCTTAAATGATACAATAGACCAGTTGGACTTAATAGATATCTACAGGCCATTCCACTCAAAAATGGCAGAATACACATTCTTTTCAGGTGCACATAGAACCTTCTCCAAGATAGATCACATGCTAGGCCACAAAATACATCTCAACAAATTTAAGAAAATAGACTATACTCTAAAGCTATAGTAACCAAAACATCATGGTACTGGTACATAAATCAATGAAACAGAATAGAGAGCCCAGAAATAAACCCACAAAGTAATGGTCAATTAATATACAAAAAAGGAGACAAGAATATATGGAGAAAAGACAGTCTTCAATAAGTGGTACTGGGAAAACTGGATAGCTACATGTAAAAGAATAAGATTTGAATATTTCCTCATTCCACATACAAAAATAAACTCAAATTGGATTAAAGTTCTAAATTTAAGACCTGAAACCATAAAACTCCTAGAAGAGAACATAGGCAGAACACTCTTTGACATAAATCACAGCAATATTTTTTGTAGATCTGCCTCCTAATCCAAAAGAGATAAAAGCAAAAATAAGGAAATGAGACCTCAGTAAATTTAAAAGCTTTTGCACAGCCATGGAAACCACTGACAAAATAAAAATGCATCTACTGATGGGAGAAAATATTTGCAAATGATATGACCAATAAGGGGTTAATATCCAAAATATAAAAACAGCTCATATAACTTGGTATCAAAAAACCCAAACAAACCAATTAAAAATCGGGCAGAAGCCTGAACAGACATTTTTCTGTAGAAAAGATATAAAGATGACCAACAGGCACATGAAAAGATACTCAAACATTGCTAATCATCAGAGAAATGCAAATCAAAACAACAGATATCACCTCATACCTGTCAAAATGGCCATGATCAAATAGGAAACAAATGACAAGTGTTGGCAAATATGTGTAGAAAAAGGAATCCTTGTTGTATACCATTGGTGGGATTGTAAATTGGTGCAGCCACTATGCAAAACAGTATGGAGCTTCCTCAGAAAACTAAAAATAGAACAACCATATGACCAGAAGAAAATGAAAACTAATTCAAAAAGATACATGCACCCAAATGATCATAGCAGCATTATTTATAATAGCCAAGATACAGAAGCAATGTCAGTGTCCATCAAAAGATGAATGGATAAAGAAGATGTGGTACATATATACAATGGAATAGTACTCAACCACAAAAAAAGAATGGAATTCTGCCATTTGCAACAATGTGGATAAACGTACAGAGTATTATGCTTAGTGAAATAAGTCAGACAGAGAAAGACAAATACACTGTGTTGTCACTTATATGTAGAATCTAAAAAATAAAACAAATGAACGTGTATAACAAAATTAAGACAGACTCACAGATACAGAGAACAAACTAGTGGTTACCACTGTGGAGAGGGAAGGGGGGGTGGGGCAAGATAGGGGAATGGGATTAAGAGATACAAACTACTATGTATAAAATAAATAAGCAACAAGGATATATTATTGTACAGCACAGGGAAATATAACCACTATGTTGTAATAACTTTAAATGGAGTATAATCTATAAAAATACTGAACCACTATGTTTTACACCTAAAACTAGTATAGTGAGCCAACTATACTTCAGTTTAAAAAAAGTTATATCTGCTCACATAAAGACTACATGATCTCACTGATACATGGAATCTAAAATAGCCAAATTCATAGAAGCAGAGAGTAGAATGGTGTTTGACAGGGCTGATGGAAGGGGCAAGGGGGATGATCAAAGTGTACAAAGGTTCAGTTATGCAAGAAAAATAAGTTCTGAAGATCTACTACAGAACAGAGTGCTTAGAGCTAACAATACTGCATTGTATACTTAAAATTCTTCTAATAGGATAGATCTATACTAAGTGCTCTTACTAAAAAATAACAATAATTAATAATAACAACAAAAAGGGGGTGGGAGGAAACATTGGGAGGTGATGGTTATTATGTCATGGCCTTGATGGTGGTGATATACTTACAGGTGTACACAGCCCCAGACGCATCAAGCTGAGTATATTAAATACACACAGCTTTTACATGTCAATTATACCTCAATAAAGCAATTTTTATAAAAGATACATCTGCTGGTGGTGTGGTTATTTGATGAGAATAAGAGAAAGGAAATAGGGCTACTGGTTGAAGGGATATGACAGTACGTTCTTGTGAGAGATTTTGATGGCTTAGAGCTGAATGATGGCAACAGTGATGAGGGGTATAGGCCATCAGGGAACATAGTAAGGGATGGACTGAAGTGGAGAGCAAGGAAAATGAGAACAAAGATAATAACTGGTAATAACTGGAGAAAATGAGTCAGTTTTATTTTTAAGAGTTACGACGATATTAAAGTGATTAATTTGAACATCCTGAGTTTTAGAAGCTGACACTACAGTTTCTCTCTCCACAAATCCAGTGTTTTTTTCTGCTCAGCGACAGCAACAGCTTCCCATTTCTGTTTCTGCAGCATGCTACATGCTCGCTGATGATTTAAAAAGCTACTAGATCTGCTGAGTAAGCATTATGATTGTAGCATCATCTAAAGCAAACACTCAGAGCCAGGTCTTTCTTGAGTCTGTTAGTAATAGCCACAGAATTGTGTACATCTTTAGGATTCTTCTCATAAGGAAACTTTTCAAGACATTTACAGTAGTATTAGAGAAATACCCTGTATAAACTTCTTAGTTCCTTTCCTTTTACTCAGAAGCACAAACTCTCCCTTAATTCAGTTCAGGTTAGATTAACACTGTTAATCAGGCATCAACTATATGCCAGGGGCCGTGTTAGACTCTAGGGAGACAAAGATGAATAAGACAAGTTCCTGTTCCTTTGATATCAGGAAAGAGAATGCAGGACAGCTGATAGTGCCTCAGACAGAAAGGGGAGGTAAGGTTCCTGAAAGAGGTGATACCTAAATTGAGTTAAAAGAATGAAAAAACAAAAACAACCCATCACATAACTGGAGATGGCAGGATGTTTTAAGCTCAGGAAATAGCCTGAACAAGACAGGGATGCCTAAAACAGCATGTTGTGCTTATAAACTACAAGAAGTTTGAGACCAAAAGTGTCAGGTGGGAATATCTGACACTGATGCTGGAGAAGGAGGTGCCGAGGTGGGAAGCATGGGCAGGAACACAGCAGAGAGCTTTACGACCCAGCTAAGGACCTCGTCTTCGTAGGTGTTGAAGAGAAACAATGAAGTGTTTTAAAGAGGAGTGTGACAGGAGCACAGTAGCATTTTCATTTAGGGGGGAGTTATTTTATCTTGGAAACAGGCAATACAGCATTTATTAAGCAGAAAAACAGTAGAAAATATGAGGTAAGTAAAAAAAGGAAAAGGAGGACCAGAGGGAGGAGGACGAGACACAAAAATCTTGCAGTGCATCCACTCCTAGACAAACACTTCTTCTATTTTGCATCTGTATCTCTAGATTTTTTTCTTTTTAGATTATTATTGTCCACATGGCCTCAGCCCACCATGGGGACATTTCAGTGTCTCAGACTAATCATGAATCAAAAGAGAAACACTCCAAATGTCAAATATGTTTTATGTAGAGTTATAATAACTGCTTTAGTATGCTCTCAGTTCTGAGCCCTACCGTTACCATGACAACCTTCACAGCAAAAGGCAAGGTTGATGAAGTTGTTCTGATCTAGAAGCTTTGCCTTGCTATTTGATGCTTTAGATTTTTTAATACCAAATAAACCACATCCTTTGTGCATACTCTGTTATACATTAGAAACATTAATTTACCTAAATTTCATATTTCAATATAACTTGTTTACCCTATGTATACACTTATGGGGTCATAACCAGCCCAATCCACGGAGGCTTCTGGGCCTCAGAAGAATCTGTCAATAAACAAAAGGGAAAAAGGAAAATCATACTTTGCCATTCATTGTTATTCTGCCTTGGTGTAATATCACTAGTACAGAATGTAGGAAGCAGGTTAAAGAAATAGCTGCCTAGTTCTCTCAAACTATATTGGGCTATTAAACCTTCATTTGATTAATATTTGACCCATCTACTCTCATCTCTGCAGCCTGAAAATTATTAATGCTTCCTCCTTTTATCTCTTTTCATAAAAGTATACATATGCCATATATTCGTGTATTTTATGAGATCACACTGTACATCATTTTTGTAATTGCTTATTTGCAAACTATTTTTTACCCAATAGTATACTACGAGCCACTTGCCATGTCATTTTTTTTAGCTACAATATTTTCCATCACAAGGACATTTTTCTCTATCCAACTATATTTTTTAACATGCTGGGGTTTTCTTTATTCATTTTTTTCTATTATAAACAACATTGCAATGAGCATCTCCTTAATTATTCCCACATGTATGCATTTCCTTAGTATAAATGTCTAAATTGGAATTATTATACTACAAGTTTTACTTTACTCCGAGCATTATTAGCCTTCTCCACATAACATGCCACTCTAATTCTCACTACAAGCGGCTAAACTCAGTATGTGTTTTGCCTATAAAACTCTGTCCCAAACAGAAATAAAAATAATCCTTTACTGAACACTTACTCTGTGCTGAACACTAAATTAATTACTTTACCTGTATTCACTTATCTTCAAACCAATGCAATGGAGCAGGTACAGTTATTAGCCTCATTTTACAAATGAAGAAACTGAGGCACAGAAAGATTAAACTTGCCCAAGTTTACACAGCAGGAACTAGTTTCAAAGTAGGTAGTGTGGCCCCAGAACCTGTGCTTTTCAGTCACTGCACTTTATTTGTCATGACTAGCTACTTCTCATCATTCAGGCTTTGTGTAAAATGTTACCTCCTCATAGGCCTTCCTAGACCACTGTTACTAAAGTATTCCATCATCAAAAAGTCTACAAATAATAAATACTGGAGAGGGTGTGAAGAAAAAGGAACCCTCCTACACTGTTAGTGGGAATGTAAACTGGTGCAGCCACTATGGAGAACAGTATGGAGGTTTCTTAAAAAACTAAAAATAGAGCTACTATACAATCCAGCAATTCCACTCATGGGTATATACCTGGAGAAAACCATAGTTCAAAAAGATACATGCACCCCAGTGCTCACTGCAGCACTATTTACAACAGCCAAGACATGGATACAATCTAAATGTCTATCAACAGATGAATGGGTAAAGAAAATGTGGTATATATACACGATGGAATATTACTCAGCCATAAGAAAGAATGAAATAATGCCATTTGCAGCAACATGGATGGACCTAGAGATTATCATACTAAGCGAAGTAAGTCAGACAGAGAAAGACAAATATCATATGATGCTGCTTATATGTGGAATCTAAAAAGAATGATACAAATGAACTTATATGCAAAATAGAACAGACCCACAGACATAGAAAACAAACTTATGGTTACCAAAGGGGAAAGGAAGGGTGGGGGATAAATTAGGAGTTTGGGATTAACACATACGCACTACTATACATAAAATAGATAACCAACAAGGACCTACTGTATAGCACAGGGAACTATACTCAATATTTTATAATAACCTATAATGGAAAATAATCTGAAAAAAAGATATATATGTATGTATAACTGAATCACTTTTCTGTACACCTGAAACTAACACAACATTGTAAATCAATTACACTTCAATAAAAGAATAAAATAAAATAAACTATTTCCTAGCCACATGCTATTATCATGTTGCTTATTTACCACTCGCCCTGCCTCGCCCCACTGCCCCACATCTAGTCTCCAACAAATAAATAATGAACATGTGCCAACATTCATTTAACCTGTTAGTAAGAAGCAGGAAGACAAAATAAATTGTCCCAACAGCATTAAGGAACAGAACTTTACACAGTCAGCCAGGAAAGGAATACCAACATAAGATTACTGAATTAGATATAAGCCTGGTGAACTTTTCACAGCCCAATAAACCAAATCAACTTTGGTTCAACTTTTCTAAAGAGGCTGAAGAATTATAACATCTTGTCAATGTCTGCAGGTTAACCGATAACTATATAGGGCTTTAAATTCTGCACCTTTGTCTGTTGTAAATTGTTGGTCAAATGTACGGCAACATTCCCCAAGAAAGCTCCATTAGTATCAAACAGGCTTATTAAAAAAGGCTTTGGCATAATATCAAAAAGTCAAGAAATTGTCATTCTGCCTTTTTTCCAAGTTTGAAAACATTTTTAAAAAAAAGAACAAGAGCTCTATTCTTCCTATACAGAGAGGATTGCTTATTGGCTTGTCATCTTGGACCTGGAGCTCAATGTAGCACCCATGAGAATTGGGTTGTCTCCATTTAGCAATAGAGGGGAGTGATGGGGGAGGATTTTTTTGGTAAGCATGAGCATCTTAGAAAGTTTATCTTAGGAAATAAGGTATATGGGGGTTCTAGGCAACCAAAATGGAGTAACGTAGTGGGCATTTGCAGTTCTGAGCAGCCAAACTCAAATTGCTCCCTTGTCTTGATAACAAAAAGATTTCTTTTTGTTATCAAGGCAGATTTCTTTTTGTTATCAAGACAGATTTCTTCTGTCTGTAATGATCTTTGCCCAGTTAGTCACATGTCTTGCTCCTTCAGCTTCTTCACATATTTGCTCCAATGTCACTTCCTCAGTGAGGATTTTCTGGAACCTCGTATTTAAAATTTCAAATCTTGGGCTTCCCTGGTGGCGCAGTGGTTAAGAGTCTGCTTGCCAATGCAGGGGACACGGGTTCGAGCCCTGGTCCGGGAGGATCCCACATGCCGCAGAGTGGCTAGGCCTTTGCGCCACAACTACTGAGCCTGCGCTCTAGAGCCCGTGACCCACAACTACTGAGGACCGCGCACCTGGAGCCCATGCTCCGCTACGGGAGAGGCCACCACAGTGAGAAGCCTGTGCACCACAACAAAGACCCAACACAGCCAAAAATAAATAAATAAAATTTCAAATCTTGGTGGGGGGCTGGTGGTGGGATGAATTGGGAGATTGGGACTGACATATATACACTAATATGTATAAAATAGATAAAAGTTCAATGGCCCACAATTTTTACTTAATGTATTACATGAAATTTTCCCCATGACAATAAATATCCTTCTACAATATGAAACAAAAAAATAAAATAAAGTAAAATTTCAAATCTCCACCAGCACTTTCCAGTACTCTTCCATACACTGTTTTCCCCATAGCACTATTGCCACCTGAATTGGTATACATATTTGTTTCCTAGGGCTACTGTTGTTACAGTATTAACTAATTTGTTAATTAATTAAAACTAATTTGTTAATTACAACAAACTTGATAGCTTAAAACCACAGATTTATTTTCTTACAATGATGGCGGTCAGAGGTCCAAAATCTGGTGCCTCCTTTGAAAGTTCTAGGGCAGAATCTTTCCCTGCCTTTTCCAGTTGTTGGCGGCTCCAAGCATTCCTTGGTTTATGACATCATAACTCCAGTCTCTGCCTCCATCTATCTTCACATGGCCTTTCCCTCAGTCTTCTCCCCTTCTCTCTCTTAGAGGAACATGTCATTGGATTTAGGGTCCACCCAGATAATCCAGGATGATCTTATTTGGATATCTTTAATTTAATTACATTTCAAAGACGCTTTTTTCCAAATAAATTCATAATCACAAGTTCCAAGTTGAGGATGTGGACATATATTTTGGGAACCACCATTCAACCCACTACATACATTATGTATGTATGTATGTATGTATGTATTATAAATGTACAAATATATTGTCTGCTATCTGTTCCTACCTACGAGGGTGACAAGTTTTGTGTTTTGTTATTGTTATATCCCTATCACTTGTGCCTAGTACATAGTAGATACTCAATAAATACTAGTTGAATGAGCTAATTAATATAGTCCCCTTAAAAATATACTGCGTGTAGGGCTTCCCTGGTGGCGCAGTGGTTGAGAATCTGCCTGCCAATGCAGGGGACACGGGTTCGAGCCCTGGTCTGGGAAGATCCCACATGCCGCAGAGCAGCTAGGCCTGTGAGCCACAATTACTGAGCCTGCGCGTCTGGAGCCTGTGCTCCGCAACAAGAGAAGCCGTGATAGTGAGAGGGCCGTGCATCGCGATGAAGAGTGGCCCCCACTTGTCGCAACTGGAGAAAGCCCTTGCACAGAAACGAAGACCCAGCACAGCCATAAATAAATAAATAAATAAATAAATAAATAAATAAATAAATAAATAAATAATATACTGCATGTATAAGTAATATTTTTTTATTTGATGAAGCTTCTTATAAGCTTGGTTGATTATATCTAAATCCTGAGGGATTAGTCTCAGGGTAAACTGCTAAAACTGACTAGCAGAGTTTATATTATGGTTACCTAAACCCACGCAGGCTGGGTCAAAACTTGTCCCTTGCTTTATGCATCTCACCTTACAAATAGCTCTCTTCTGTGTGCATTTATCCATTACACTGCTATTAAACATCTTCTCTCTGCTGAGGCTGATTCCCATATTGGTCTGATCTGTACCGTCTACTTTTCGGAGGCCATGCATTTAGATATTCTTCTCACAAAGAGGTCAAGGCTACATTTTGCTGATTCCCATCTGCTCTTTGAAACACAATAGAATTTATGAAGAAATTCTACTTCCACGCTCTCTCTCATTCAGACACTTCTGAAAATAATAAAGAAACAAGCATCCCCTTCCATCGGGAGTCTCCCAGCTTATATACATGAAGCTCAGGCAGTGTGGACAGTTTCAGACAGGTCGAGGGCACAACCTTCCCCACCAGTTTCCTCATGTAAACCCTAACCAACCTTCAGTTTGCTTAGGTCTCACACTGGTCCAGATTTTTAACAATCAAGATCTTTTGCATCATGCCAGGTGATCTTCAAGACCACTGTGTAAAGGAAGCAGAGTAAGCATTATTATTCCTATTTTACACATGAGGAATCTGGTTCAGAGAGTTTAGATGGTTTGCTCCAGCTCACATGACAAAAATATATCTGGGACTAAAACTCAGATTGTCAGCAACCAGTTGGTTGTTTACACCCCTCATTTACTGATTCCTGCTAAAGATGTCTTTGCCTGTTTTTCCGTGTACACATTTCAGAGCCCTATATGACTTTACTGTTATGTTTTGATTCATCTGAATTATCTCAAAAATAATCACTTATCTTTATATGTTTGGGTTTTAAATGGAAATACGTTTATAACCACTTTTTTGTGTATGAAGGGACCAAAATATGTTCTAGGAGCAAACATTGAATCATTTCCATTATGAGAATCATTTCCTTTTGTATCTTTATTCTCTAAAGACGTTTGCATTTTACCTTTGTTTCTTTCTTTCCTGAGAAGTATACTTCATGTGTCCATTTTTATTTTATTAACAGTTCTCTAGATATAGTAATTGATGATTCCAACCACATCCCTGCACAATTGGCTTCCACACTAGGCTTGCTAAAGGAGCATGTTTTCTCTCTGGGGAGACCCCATGAGCTAAGAAAGGACCTAGTGCTTTGAGTTAGCAGATCTGGGTTTTGACCTCTGTTCCCCACTGTCTGTGATTATTCATTATTTACTTCCTTCTGTTCTGGAAGTTTGTAAAATGCAGCAAAGAGCCCACCTAATGCCTCTTACTTCAAAAGAAAGAGAAAACATTCTTGAAAGTATTGTTTGTGAAAGAGGATGCAAATTATAAAAGCCATTCTATTTTAAACTGCTCTAATGGAAGACTTAAATTCCTACTGACATCAGCATGTTACATTGAATACAACTTAAAGTATAGCTCCCTTTGCCATTGTCAGAACTACGAATCAAGAGTGGGCATATCCATGTGCCCTTCTGCAGCTGTGTGGGTTCATTTTATGAAAAAGGTAAGGCGTACATGGGTAGGGTGTCAGATAAACAAGTAGGAGAGTTGAGAGACACTGTGGTATAGGACGAAAATCTGTCAATTCCTAAGACTGGGCTAGTGATTTGTATATGAGGTGAGGGAGTGAGCCCAGAGGAAGTAAAAGAAAACTGAAGAGGAATGAGGGAACACTGAGATCAGAAGAACAGAGGACTGTGAGGGCAAGCTTCCTTTAGCAAATAATATACGAGATGATATTTATTTATTTATCAGCTATTATGTGCTCATCCACTAGAGGATACAAATAAACATACTGTGACATCTAGGAGGCAAATATGAAATTCAACACAAAACAACTGAATAAGTTATATAAGAAGACAAAATATCATTGAAAAAGGTACAGTTCACTTACGGATAACAGAAAGCACTCCAGCTGTTTGAAGCAGAAAGGTACTTAATACAGGGAAATGGGTGCTTACAAAAAGTGCTGAAAGGCGTAGAGGAACAGTCTCTAGTCTCTGCCACCAAGATTGGCTCCTGGCATAATATCCAGAATGGATTGTTAAAGCAGCTGCTACCTCTGTCTCAGTCAGGAAACTGAGAAGTCAGGAAGCTGTCACCAAATCTGTTTCTCCCAAATGTTTAATGCTTGCTAGATAAAACAGCTAATTCATATGCTGCCATCTCTCTCTCCCACTTAACTCAGGAATTTACTCACAGTCTTAGAAACCCCATTTTGGATCAGAGCCAAAGAGAATTCTCTATTCAAGGGGTATGCCCTTAGAACACAGACTGATGCAGACCTCAGGACACAGCCAAGAGCCCGTGGTTAATGTGGATGTGGTGAGGTCACATTAACGTGAGTAATATCCAGGTGAGGCATTAAAGGAGAAAGGATGGAGGACGGAATAGCAGGCACCAAATCAAATTACTTCTTTCTAATCAATTGTAACAGACTAGCCAGATCGGATGGCCTGGCAATAAGCCAGTTTCTTCAGAGCCTCTCTGACCTCTCGGTTCCTTAGACAATAAATGAAAGGGTTAAGCGCAGGGGTAACAGTGGCATAGAAGATGGAAATAACTTTGTTCATGTTGAAGGCATGAATGGCTCGGGACCAGACATACATGAAAATAGTAGCTGAACAGAAGATGGTGACCACCACGAGGTGGGAGGCACAAGTAGAAAACGCCTTCTGCTTTCCTGTGGGCATGCGTAGGATGGTGGCCAGAATGCACCCATAGGACAGGACAGTGAGAGAGAGGGGCAAGAGGAAGATGGCCAGTGCCAGGACAAAGTCCACCGATTCAGCTGTGGACATGTCTGTGCAGGAGAGGTTAAGTACTGGAGAGATATCACAGAAGAAATGATTGATGACATTGGGGCCACAGAAGCTGAGGCAAGAGATGAAGTAGATCTTAGCCAAGGAGATGCCAAAGCCATTGGTCCAACCAAGAGGCAGGAGGAAGCAGAGCCCATGGCTCATAATGATGGGGTAGCACAGTGGGCGGCAGATGGCCACATAACGGCCGTAGGCCACGGCAGCCAGGAGCACACATTCTGTGCACATGAGTGCAATGAAGAAGTAAAGTTGTATCATACAGTGCGTGAAGGAGATGCTGCTGCTCACGGACCAAAAACTAAACAGCACCGTGGGTACAGTGACAGAGAGGTACCAGGTCTCCGAGAAGGACAGCTTGGCCAGGAAGAAGTACATGGGCTTGTGCAGCGGCCGGTTCTGCTGCACCAACAGGATGATGATCACCTTTTCAGCCACTGTCAGAATACAGGCCACGAGGAACATGAGGAACACTGTTGCACGCACACCCCAGTTCCCAGGAAACGCCACCAGAATGAACCTGGTGACCCGTGTCTGGTTCTCCACTTCCATATTGGAGACACAGGGCTTAACTCTCCTGGGGGAAAAAAATCACTTGGTCAGAATTCCATCTTTGGCTTCTCTGACTAGTAATAACAGTAACAGATATCATGTTTTAATAGTATATTATAGGCTAGATCATACACTGGGTACATTATGCACATAATGTAATTTGATTCTCACACAGCCTCTTTATACATGTTATTATACCCATCTTAGTAATGAAGAAACTGAGCTTTGCAAAGGTATTAAGTTACTTAACCACATTCCCACTGGCAGCAGGGCAGGAATCACATTCAAGTCCAAGTCTAAACAACATGCTCTATCTAATATCCTACACTGCCCTTCACAACCACACCCAAATTAAACAGTATCAAAACGCCATGTTCCATGTTACCACTGCCAATTCTAAAGGATACACCTGGCTTTCTTGGCCTTTCATCCACCCAGAGCTCTGGAAATTCTACCTTTACAATTCATTTATCCCTCAAATACCAATACTTTTTTCCCTCTACAATCCACGGAGATAGAGTGAAGCCTGTCATATTCTGTGAGGTGCATGAGAAGGTGAGATGAGGAGAGTTCAGCTTTTCAGTATTAAAAACCTGGACCTCGGGCTTCCCTGGTGGCGCAGTGGTTGAGAGTCTGCCTGCCAATGCAGGGGACACGGGTTCGAGCCCTGGTCTGGGAAGATCCCACATGCCACGGAGCAACTAGGCCTGTGAGCCACAACTACTGAGCCTGCGCGTCTGGAGCCTGTGCTCCGCAACAAGAGAGGCCACGATAGTGAGAGGCCCGCACACCGCGATGAAGAGTGGCCCCTGCTTGCTGCAACTAGAAAAAGCCCTAGCACAGAAACGAAGACCCAACATAGCAATCAATCAATCAATCAATCAATCAATAAAACTTAAAAAAAAAAAGAAAAAAGAAAATAAAGACTATTACAAGAGACAAAGAAGGACACTACATAATGATCAAGGGATCAATCCAAGAGGAAGATATAACAATTGTAAATATTTATTCACCCAACATAGGAGCACTTCAATACTTAAGGCTAATGCTAACAGCCATAAAAGGGGAAATCAACAGTAACACAATCATAGTAGGGGACTTTAACACCCCACTTTCACCAATGGATAGATTATCCAAAATGAAAATAAATAAGGAAACACAAGCTTTAAATGATACATTAAACAAGATGGACTTGATATTTATACGACATTCTATCCAAAAACAACAGAATACACTTTCTTCTCAAGTGCTCATGGAACATTATCCGGGATAGATCATATCTTGGGTCACAAATCAAGCCTTGGTAAATTTAAGAAAACTGAAATCGTATCAAGTATCTTTTCTGACCACAATGCTATGAAAATACATATCAATTACAGGGAAAAAATCTGTAAAAAATACAAACACATGGAGGGTAAACAATACAATACTAAATAACCAAGAGATCACTGAAGAAATCAAAGAGGAAATCAAAAAATACATAGAAACAAATAACAATGAAAACACAATGACCCAAAACCTATGGGAGGCAGCAAAAGCAGTTCTAAGAGGGAAGTTTATAGCAATACAACCGCACCACAAGAAACAAGAAACATCTCAAAAAACAACCTAACCTTACACCTAAAGCAGTTAGAGAAAGAAGAACAAACCCCAAAGTTAGCAGAAGGAAAGAAATAATAAAGATCAGATCAGAAATAAATTAAAAAGAAATGAAGAAACAATAGCTAACGTCAATAAAACAAAAAACTGGTTCTTTGAGAAGATAAAGAAAATTGATAAACCACTAGCCAGACTCATCACAAAAAAAAGCGAGAAGACTCAAATCAACAGAATTAGAAATGAAAAAGGAGAAGTAACAACTGACACTGCAGAAATACAAAGGACCATGAGAGATTACTACAAGCAACTATATGCCAATAAAATGGACCACCTGGAAGAAATGGACACATTCTTAGAAAAGGACAACCTCGTGAGACTGAACCACGAAGAAATAGAAAATATAAACAGACCAATCACAAGCCCTGAAATTGAAACTGTGATTAAAAATCTTCCAACAAACAAAAGCCCAGGACCAGATGGCTTCACAGGCAAATTCTATCACACGTTTAGAGAAGAGCTAACACCTATCCTTCTCAAACTCTTCCAAAATATAGAAGAGGGAGGAACCCTCCCAAACTCATTCTACAAGGCCACCATCACCCTGATACTAAAACCAGACAAAGATGTCACAAAGAAAGAAAACTACAGGCCAATATCACTGATGAACATAGATGAAAAATCCTCAACAAAATACTAGCAAACAGAATCCAACAGCACATTAAAAGGATCATACACCATGATCAAGTGGGGTTTATTCCAGGAATGCAAGGATTCTTCAATATATGCAAATCAATCAATGTGATACACCATATTAGCCAACTGAAGGAGAAAAACCATATGATCATCTCAATAGATGGAGAAAAAGCTTTCAACAAAATTCAACACCCATTTATTATAAAACCTCTCCACAGGTAGGCACAGAGGGAACTTATCTCAACATAATAAAGGCCATATATGACAAATCCACAGCCAACATTGATCTCAATGGTGAAAAATTGAAACCATTTCCAAGATCAGGAATAAGACAAGGTTGCCCACTCTCACCACTATTATTCACAATAGTTTTGGAAGTTTTAGCCAGAGCAATCAGAGAAGAAGAAGAAATAAAAGGAATCCAAACTGGAAAAGAAGAAGTAAAGGTGTCACTGTTTGCAGATGACATGATACTATACATAGAGAATCCTAAAGATGCTACCAGAAAACTCCTAGAGCTAATCAATGAATTTGGTAAAGTAGCAGGATTCAAAATTAATGCACAGAAATCTCTTGCATTTCTATACACTAATGACAAAAAATCTGAAAGTGAAATTAAGAAAACACTCCCATTTACCATTGCAACAAAAAGAATAAAATATCTAGGAATAAACCTACCTAAGGAGACAAAAGACCTGTATGCAGAAAATTATAAGACACTGATGAAAGAAATTAAAGATGATACAAATAGATGGAGAGATATACCATGTTCCTGGATTGGAAGAATCAACATTGTGAAAATGACTCTACTACCCAAAGCAATCTACAGAGTCAATGCAATCCCTATCAAACCACCACTGGCATTTTTCACAGAACTAGAACAAAAAATTTCACAATCTGTATGGAAACACAAAAGGCCCCGAATAGCCAAAGCAATCTTGAGAAAGAAAAACGGAGCTGGAGGAATCAGGCTCCCTGACTTCAGACTATACTACAAAGCTACAGTAATCAAGACAGTATGGTACTAGCACAAAAACAGAAATATAGATCAATGGAACAGGATAGAAAGCCCAGAGATAAACCCACACACATATGGTCACCTTATCTTTGATAAAGGAGGCAAGAATATACAATGGAGAAAAGACAGCCTCTTCAGTAAGTGGTGCTGGGAAAACTGGACAGCTACATGTAAAAGAATGAAATTAGAACACTCCCTAACACCATACATGAAAATAGACTCAAAATGGATTAAAGACCTAAATGTAAGGCCAGACACTATAAAACTCTTAGAGGAAAACATAGGTAGAACACTCTATTACATAAATCACAGCAAGATCCTTTTTGACCCATCTCCTAGAGAAATGGAAATAAAAACAGAAATAAACAAAGGGGACCTAATGAAACTTAAAAGCTTTTGCACAGCAAAGGAAACCATAAACAAGATGAAAAGACAACCCTCAGAATGGGAGAAAATATTTGCAAATGAAGCAACTGACAAAGGATTAGTCTCCAAAATATACAGGCAGCTCATGCAGCTCAGTATCACAAAAACAAACAACTCCATCCAAAAATTGGCAGAAGATCTAAATAGACATTTCTCCAAAGAAGATATACAGACTGCCAACAAACACATGAAAGGATGCTCAACATCACTAAGCATTAGAGAAATGCAAATGAAAACTACAATGAGGTATCACCTCACACTGGTCAGAATGGCCATCATCAAAAAATCTACAAACAATAAATGCTGAAGAGGGTGTGGAGAAAAGGGAACACTCTTGCACTGTTGGTGGGAATGTAAAGTGATACAGCCACTATGGAGAACAGTATGGAGGTCCTTAAAAAACTAAAAACAGAACTACCATACGACCCAGCAATCCCACTACTGGTCATGTACCCTGAGAAAACCATAATTCAAAAAGAGTCATGTACCACAATGTTCATTGCATCTCTATTTACAACAGCCAGAACATGGAAGCAACCTAAGTGTCCATTGACAGATGAATGGATAAAGAAGATGTGGCCCATATACACAATGGAATATTACTCGGCCATAAAAAGAAATGAAATTGAGTTATTTGTAGTGAGGTGGATGGATCTAGAGTCTGTCACACAGGGTGAAGTAAATCAGAAAGAGAAAAACAAATACGGTATGCTAACCCATATATATGGAATCTAAAAAAAAAGTGGTTCTGAAGAACCTAGGGGCAGGACAGGAATAAAGACACAGACGTAGAGAATGGACTTGAGGACATGGGGAGGGGGAAGGGTAAGCTGGGACGAAGTGAGAGAGTGGCATGGACTTATATATATGACCAAATGTAAAACAGATAGCTAGTGGGAAGCAGCCGCATAACACAGTGAGATCAGCTCGGTGCTTTGTGACCACCTAGAGGGGTGGGGTAGGGAGGGTGGGAGGGAGGCGCAAGAGGGAGGGGATATGGGGATATATGTATATGTATAGCTGATTCACTTTGTTATAAAGCAGAAACTAACACACCATTGTAAAGCAATTTTACTCCAATAAAGATGTTAAAGAAAATACAATGAGAAGCAAGTGAAAGGATTCAAGCTGAACAGGGGTACGGAATGATTCATGCTTGGAAAGATAACTTTGTCATTGCAAAAGATTCTAGGGAGGCAAGAGTGGGAGTTGTGAGACTGTTGGAGGGTGCTCGGGGAAGGTGACAGTAACCTTGAAAGCAATGGTTTCAGGGAAGTGAGTGCACTGCAGATCCATTTTAGAAGCATCTTTAATGGTAACTGATGGATTAAATAGGGGAGGTAAGAGAAGAGAGGAATCAAGGAGGAATCTCAGGTATATGGCTTATTATCTGGAAGTGTGCCATTTACTATGATGGGGAAAACGGGATGTTTATGGACATTTCCTCAGGGTTGCAGAGATGGCAATGGGCACGAATTTGGTAGGGTTTTGTTTTGACGAGTTTTAACATGAAGCCTGAACAATCAGTCCAGAATATTCTCTAATAATAATTTATCAATTATTGCTAGGTGCTGGGAAATTTGCTAAGTATTTTTTGACTATCCCATTTAATCTACAAAACAAACCAGTGAGGTATTGTTACTCTGATTTCACAGAGGACACTGTAGTTTAGACTGATTAAGTAACATTTCCAAGTTTGAGAGTGAAGAAATCAGAATTACAGTGAAGCCATGGTCTGTCTGACTACAAAAGCATAGTCTCAACCACTAGGCTGTCTCATGTACAGATAAGGAATACCAGATTTTGCCCTCGACACCTTTTTTATATTTAAAATTTCTGATAACTTCAGGAAATGTTCTCTAACTGTACTGAAATTTCATTATAGGCACAGGCTATTATAGACGAGCTCAAATTTTAAGAAATGTGACACAGATACATATTTAATCACACATATAAAACAGCAATGAACATATAGAAATGCCTGGTAAATGTATCAGAGAAGAGATAATCATTAGATTGAGTCTTAAAATATAAATAAGTTAGAGGATGAGGCATTTTAGGCAGATGAATCAGAGTGAACAAAGGCATAGAGATAGGAAATAGCCTGACATTTTCAGGGAAGCAACTCATTAAGATTTACCTGCTCTGTGAGTGGGCAAGTTAATTAATGAACAGAAAAGGAGAGAGAGAAAAGGGGGGACAGGAGAGCGAGAGAAAGGAGGTGGGGGAGAGAGAGAGAGAAGGAGAGATAAAATAATGTTAAGGACCAGATTATGGAGACCTTCATATGAAATACTACGGGATTTAAGAATTATCCCGTATTATAGACAATAAGTAATCATTGAACGTTTTTCAGCAGCTGATAGCATCCTCACATTCCACCCTGGTTTTTGATGTGAGGGGGGGGGTGGATTTGGATGCATCCGGGTTGCCAAATCAGAGATTAAGACACTAGTTGGAATACACCCTCATACTTTACAGACACACTCTTAAAGACACACACACAAAAAAGAAAAATCACCCCAGTTACAATATTTGTTAAAGAAAAAAGACAAACATATTTAGATATACCTGCTCATAAGTTATACAAGTAACTCTGCACTCCTAGAGGAAGCTCAACAAAAGACTTCCCTCTTTCTCATCAACTAAGTGAAGAGTGCATAAGCACTAATTATTGCACACAAATAGGAGGAATTGACTATATGTGTTGTCAATGTATTATCTTACCATCAACTTTGTAGACCTTTTCACTCATAGCAGTTGTTACTCCACTACAGTGAACTCAAACTTGTTACCCCCTCATTTGAGATTTTTACCAATGATCTAGAATCAAACACCTTAGCTTTTTCTCTCTGTTCTTGTGCCTGCTGTGTGTCCACTCTCTTTTAATTCTGTCTGGATTCTGTACAAGAGTAGATTCCAAGTAATTAAAATTTGATAAAACTATACCCTCCTTCCCTGTCAAGACAACAGCAGCTGTTGCAGCCGCCATCACAAATGAATTGCTGGGAAGATGCAGCAGCCTGCAGTGCGTGGATGTCAGAAGGCATAATAGGAATCTGTAGGTTGGGATCAGAACCGGATGTGCTTGTTTCTGACCCAACTTCAAGAGATGCCCCTTGAAAGTAGTAGAGGGAATGTGTTCTCTCTGCTCACTGCATATATGGCTGTACTTAGAGTTCAGAAGATGAGATTATCACCCTGACTGATTGCTGGAGATTGAGGGTGGGTAGGAGGGAGAAGCATGATAACAGAATTAAAGTTTTGGATTTAAACATTGCCGTGCCATATGAACCTGAAACAGAGGTGCCTGTATCGTTAGAAAGTGATGTTCTGAGAGGGGACACTTACCTCGGCTCAGCAGCCTCTGAGGGGGTAGAATGTGAAAAGAAATTCTTCACTGATCTAAAATAGGAAGAAGTAGAAAAGGTTCAGGTATTGAATAGCTGTGAGGAACCCACTCTCTAAAACCTACAAAGTGTGAAAGGGCACAGATTACCCAACTGCTTCCAAACTGATCGCCAGGACTAGATGAGAGGTGAGCCCTGGGCACCAGGACCACATCTGTGCCTGATGCGGCACCAGGATGACCATCCTAGCACCCTGGGGCCAGAGCACCCACTGCCTTCCTGGTGGAAGCTGCAGTGGTCTTAGGCACACCAAGCTGTGAAGATCTTTGGCTTCTGAGGGCTTTATATGGTTTCAAGACTTTGCCCTACATCTCTGCAAACACCCAAGAGAAAAGCACTTTGACAATGGCAGTTCAGGCCTCTCGTGGGAGCCATGAGAAATTTCTATTTGCCTATTATACAGTCTTACTTATTTTATACAATATTAGTTCCACAGGGGAAAGAAATTCACTCATGGCTACATGTTTTGAGAAGAACCACATTTGAATTTATTCTTTGCTGAAACACGAAGAGAAGTAAAAGTACTACTTTTAAATCTATTTATAGATTTTCAATTATTATTCAATCTTCAGTTGCTTGAAACAGGACAATCATATCAGCACTCCAGGGGAGATATTAATATCCAAAGTAAACATATTGCTAGACTTCAGTAAAATTTTAAATAAAAGTTTTTGTTTTAAATGCTTGTGCCATAATTGTGTGCTAAATAAATTTATCATGATGGGATCATTATTACTTTGTCAGCTGCCTTTGGGAACCATTTGACCAATATTTCATGTTCTGGGACAAAACTCTAGTTTACTAAAAATCATTTCTCTGTAATCTGATGAACTCTTAAGTACCCTCACAGAAAGAAAAGCTGTCAAATTCATTGGGGTTTCATGAAATGATAAACGGAAATATTGGCAGTTATAAGCAATTCAGTCTGCCACATGTGTTTATGGTAATTAAGCAGCCTTTAACATAGTTTATCTTTTAGGGCTGAAGTATAAAAACCAAATTGCAACAAATAAAAATAAGGCACTTCTTTCAAATCCCTGACCCCTATTTATCTCAAAATCCTAGCAAACTCTGCCATCCCCCAAAATGTTTCATTTGATATCATCCACAATTTTCCAAAATGGATTTTAAATCTATCATGATGTTGTGGTCACTAATGGAAAGAAATGGCAGAGCATCCACCAAACAATAACTGCACTAACCAGGTTCTGGTCACCTGTTGTGGTGGCAGTGTGCCAGGGAGACTGAAAAGGGGGAGCACACTTCTCCAAAGATAGGGAATGTCTGTCTAGTAATTCTATGAATTACTGTGTCTGTGAGCCTTTATACAGCATGTTTAGGGTCCGAATTTCATACAAATAATCCCAAATAGGTGGGAGATGTTCATCAGATACAAACCGGCTATGTTCCATGACATGCTGACACTATCTTATCCTAGAATTCGGCTATACGGGCTTTTCTTGGAGCTGTTTTTTTATACCTTGTTGGCAGTTCCAGGTTGGAGAACTTTGCAGATCTCTGTCCAGGATATGTGGGAAGCATTAAGGAAACCCAGGGAACTCATTGTCTGTTGTGTTGTCCCTCAGGTCCTGAGGTTCCTTGGCTATGTTTTTCTTTTTTTTCGGTGTGTTCTTGTATCTGTTCTGTTATGTCTGGATTTTTTAATTGTAAAGGACAGTTCACTTTTTTATTTCTAAGTGGTATTCCACTATATGGATATTACCCTGTTTGTTATCTATTCACCACTTGATGGACATTTGGTTCTGCTTGAGGCATGCTTTAGACACTTACCCAGGACGTATATATCTCTATCTTATTCTTCACTTCCTGCAGAGCCTGAAGGTCACCCAGAGGCGAAATCCTTGGGCCTTCTCAGGCTTTTTCTAAGCATGACTCCAGCCTTGAGCATGCCTGAAGCCTTCTCAATTCCCTGGCATGTACCTGAGGTTTTAAAAGCCCTTATTCTCCTATATATATCCTTTTCCAGCCTCTTCCTTCCCAATCTTTTCAGTCTGGCTATTGGCTGTCTCGACTGTTAACCCTAGTGTCAGGCTGCAATACTTTTGCCTTTAAATACTTTCTGCAAACGCCACATGGAAAGCCATCCCAGCCCTAAGAACACTGAGTCAGTGAAACAAAGGTAAGCCTTTATGTCAGCCCTTCAGGTAGCTGCCAGATAAGCTGAAACAACCTAAATTCTTTGACAATAAGGTCCAGATTGCTGTTTTTGACTAGCAACCTCCACCAGGAGTATAGACTGTCACATCCATGGCTGTCACCAATAGGGGAGGTGAGAGGTAATAAGTGGGTAATTGAAATGCCCCAGCACTATTTTACCAAAATGCAACAGTTTCAGTCTTTATTAGTCTTTCCCCTTTTTGTAGTCAATTTTTTACTAGATTTCAGAGTTCTACAAAAGTTAATTCCAAAAGTTTTTGCCAGCTTATTTGCTGTTTTGAGGAGAAATAATATCTTGAAATTCCCTATTCACCGTTTTCAGTAATGTTTACAGAAACATCATTACCTTAAATATGTATAGAATATAATTTATATTTATATATTTAATTAACCTACATATTTAAATGCATATATACACACACATACTTCGTATATTGTCTTTGCATCTTTCAACTTTGCCAAACTCCCTTATTAATTCCAAGACCTTTATTGTAGATTCTTGGAGGTTTTCTATGTAAATGATAATGTTGCCTAAAAATAAAAATGATTCTATTTGTTTCTTTCTAATTTGCATTCCTTTTATTTCTTTTCTGGCCTTATCACTTTGGCCAGAATTTCCAGGTAAAGAAAAATGATGATCATGGACATCAGGTACTGTTCACAATCTCAAAGGGAAAATTATTCAGTTTTTCACCATTAAGTATGATGTTAGCTATGTTATTTATATATAAACTTTATTAGGTTAAGAAGTTTCCTTCTATACCTAGTTTGTAAAGATTTTTATAACTAATGTTGAATTATATTAACTACTTTTTTGCCATCTATTGAGGTGATAAATTGGTTTTCCCTTTTAGTCTGTTGATATACTGAAATATGTACCCTGATTTATTTAAGGATGCTGAACTAAACTAAAATATAAACTGTTACATTTTTGTAAATTACCAGATTTTATTTGGTAATATTTTTAGAATTCTGTGTGTCTGTTCATAAATGTTATTGGTCTGTGGTTTTCTTTTCTTGTAATGTCTTGGTTTGGTTCAGTGTGAGGGTAATACTGGCTTCATAAAATAATGTGGTGTTTACTCCTTTTCTATTTTCTGGAAGAGTTTGAACTAGTATATATAGTTTAATAGAATTCACTAGTGGAGCCATCCGGGCCAGGGAATGTTTTTCATTGTACCTTCAATTTCTTTCACAGGTAGAAAATTTGCAGGTTACCTATTTCTTCTTCTGCAGGTTTTGGTACTTTTTGATTTTCCAGGATTTTATCTATTTCATCTAAATTCTTGAGATTATTGGTGTAAATCTATTGAAAATATTGTCTTGGTATTTTCTTGAACAAATTAATTTTTTGAAGTATAGTTGATAACAATGTTGTGTTAGTTTTTCTGATGTAGACCGAAGTGAATATATATATATTTTTTTATTTTTTGTATTATTTTCCATTATGATTTATTACACAATATTGAATATAGTTCCCTGTACTATACAGTAGGACCTTGTTGTTTATCTATTTTATATATAGTAGTTTGCATCTGCTAAACCTAAACTCCCAATTTATCCCTCCCCAGCCCCATTTCCCCTTTGGTAACCCTAGGTTTGTTTTCTGTCTGTGGGTCTGTTTCTGTTCATGAATAAGTTCATTTGTGTCACATTTTAGATTCCACATGTAAGTGATATCACATGGTAACTGTCTTTCTCTTTCTGACCTACTTCACATAGTACGATAATCTCTAGATCCATCCATGTTGCTGCAAATGACATTATTTCATTCTTTTTTATGACTGAGTAGTATTCCATTGTATATACGTACCACTTCTTCTTTATCCATTCATCTGTCAATGGACATTTAGGTTGCTTCCACGTCTTGGCTATTGTAAATAGTGCTGCTATGAACACTGGATGCATACATCTTTTTGAAATATAGTTTTCTTACACCCAGGAGTGGGATTGCTAGATCATATGGTAATGTTATTTTTAGTTTTTTTTTTTTTAATTTTATAGCTACTTTTATTTTTATTTATTTATTTACTTATTTTTGGCTGTGCTGGGTCTTCGGTTCGTGCGAGGGCTTTCTCTAGTTGCGGCAAGTGGGGGCCACTCTTCATCGCGGTGCGGGGACCGCTCTTCATCGCGGTGCGCGGGCCTTTCACTATCGCGGTCCCTCCCGTCGCGGGGCACAGGCTCCAGATGCGCAGGCTCAGCAGTTGTGGCTCACAGGCCCAGCTGCTCCGTGGCATGTGGGATCTTCCCAGACCAGGGCTCGAACCCGTGTCCCCTGCATTAGCAGCCAGATTCTCAACCACTGCGCCACCAGGGAAGCCCTATTTTTAGTTTTTTAAGGAACCTCCATACTATTCTCCATAGTGGTTGTACCATTTACATTCCCACCAATATTGTGGGAGGGTTCCCTTTTCTCCACACCCTCTCCATTTATTGTTTGTAGACTTTTTGATGATGGCCATTCTGACTGGTGTGAGGTGATAATCTCATCGTAGTTTTGATTTGCATTTCTCTAATAATGGAGTATGAGCAGAGGTCTAGGGTATGATCACCAAAGTTGATGACTGAAGTGGGTCAGAGGACAAAACAATGGAAAGAAATAGAAAGTCAAATAACTGAGATGCCAGGATACTGAATGGATCTTCTGCATTGATGTAGAAATTTTCACATGTACAACAGAATTAGTAGTAAACCAGTGTAAAACAAGGAGGATGGATGGTAAGTGAAGAAAAAAAGAGAGGATGATGGTGCAACAGTCTGATAGCATATGCTTCAAAGGAATTGGAGTCATTTAGGGAAAAATAAAAAGAGCAATGGTCTGGAAGTGGCAGAGGATCAGGAAAGATACCCTCTTCACTTTCCTACTCAGTATTAGAGAAAATACAAGAGAAAATGTGTGTGCATTTGAGAGGACTGAGTGGAATCAGAGCTCTCAGTGAACAGTCGGCTTGACGTTCAAGTACGAAAGAGAAGAATACATTTTTTAAAAGCCATTCAGAATATAGAGCATTTTGCTGATAATGCAGCACAAGTTTCAAGGGACAACTGGGAATGACTGTGGTATCAGAGCAGATTAGTATTTTGGTCAGATATTTAGGGCAAATTGAGATAAAAGCCCAGATGATGAAGGACAAGCTGTAAACTGTGGACTTCCTGCCAAGCCTCAGATACACAGGGTTGTGAGGCATGAAAGAATTACTTGGGATAGTCTCTTGAGGGAAAGTGGTTAATCAGAGGTAATTAAGACCTCTTTCTAGACACTGCACTCAATCCAAGTCCTTATTCCCTGTGGGGGCAGCAGCTTCATTTTGCACTCCCCACTCTGGCCTTTGTTTCTTCACTTTCAACATGTAGAAATATAGAGATTTTTTTTTTTTTTAGATTTGATGAAAGTTCATAATGATGCAATTGACAAGGAAATTTAGTTATTTCTGAGATATACATTTTAAAGTAGTAACTAGAATTATGACTTATAAAATTATACCAGAACATATAAGATTTTTAGAAATTTCATGTAATGTCTGAAACATTTATATTAACATATTTCCATACAAATAACCCAAAGAAAGTTTAGCATTAGTTGTTTTGTTTGTTTCTTTATACTGCAGATTCTTATTAGTCATCAATTTTATACACATCAGTGTATACATGTCAATCCCAATCACCCAATTCAGCACACCACCATCCCCACCCCACCGCAGTTTCCCCCCCTTGGTGTCCATACGTTTGTTCTCTACATCTGTGTCTCACTTTCTGCCCTGCAAACCGGTTCATCTGTACCATTTTTCTAGGTTCCACATTCATGCGTTAATATACGATATTTGTTTTTCTCTTTCTGACTTACTTCACTCTGTATGACAGTCTCTAGATCCATCCA
This sequence comes from Balaenoptera acutorostrata, assembly GCF_949987535.1. Classification (NCBI taxonomy): domain Eukaryota; kingdom Metazoa; phylum Chordata; class Mammalia; order Artiodactyla; family Balaenopteridae; genus Balaenoptera; species Balaenoptera acutorostrata. The sequence continues at coordinate 11,754,097 of NC_080070.1, forward strand.
CGTCTCAAAAAATGACTCAATTTCGTTCCATTTTGTGGCTGAGTAATATTCCATTGTATATATGTGCCACATCTTCTTTATCCATTTGTCTGTTGATGGGCATTTAGGTTGCTTCCATGACCTGGCTATTGTAAATAGTGCTGCAATGAACATTGGGGTGCATGTGTCTTTTTGAATTATGGTTTTCTCTGAGTATATGCCCAGTAGTGGGATTGCTGGATCATATGGTAATTCTATTTTTAGTTTTTAAGGAACCTCCATACTGTTCTCCATAGTGGCTGTATCAATTTACATTCCTACCAACAGCGCAAGAGGGTTCCCTTTTCTCCACACCCTCTCCAGCATCTGTCGTTTGTAGATTTTCTGATGATGCCCATTCTAACTGGTGTGAGGTAATAGCTCATTGTACTTTTGATTTGCATTTCTCTAATAGTTAGTGATGTTGAGCAGTTTTTCAGGTGCTTCTTGGCCATATGTATGTCTTCTTCGGAGAAATGTCTATTTAGGTCTTCTGCCCATTTTTGGATTGGGTTGTTTGTTTCTTTAATATTGAGCTGCATGAGCTGTTTATATATTTTGGAGATTAACCCTTTGTCCGTTGATTCGTTTGCAAATATTTTCTCCCATTCTGAGGGTTGTCTTTTCATCTTGTTTATGGTTTCCTTTGCTGTGCAAAAGCTTTGAAGTTTCATTAGGTCCCATTTGTTTATTTTTGTCTTTATTTCCATTACTCTAGGAGGTGGATCAAAAAAGATCTTGCTGTGATTTATGTCAAAGAGCGTTCTTCCTATGTTTTCCTCTAAGAGTTTTATAGTGTCCGGTCTTACATTTAGGTCTCGAATCCATTTTGAGTTTATTTTTGTGTATGGTGTTAGGGAGTGTTCTAATTTCATTCTTTTACATGTAGCTGTCCAGTTTTCCCAGCACCACTTATTGAAGAGACTGTCTTTTCTCCATTGTATATCTTTACCTCCTCTGTCATAGATTAGTTGATCATAGGTGCGTGGGTTTATCTCTGGGCTTTCTATCTTGTTCCATTGATCTATGTTTCTGTTTTTGTGCCAGTACCATATTGTCTTGATTACTGTAGCTTTGTAATATAGTCTGACATCAGGGAGTCTGATTCCTCCAGCTCGATTTTTTTCCCTCAAGACTGCTTTGGTTATTCGGGGTCTTTTGTGTCTCCATACAAATTTTAAGATGATTTGTTCTAGTTCCATAAAAAATGCCATTGGTAATTTGATAGGGATTGCATTGAATCTCTAGATTGCTTTGGGTAGTACAGTCATTTTCACAATATTGGTTCTTCCAATCCAAGAACATGGTATATCTCTCCATCTGTTGGTATCATCTTTAATTTCTTTCATCAGTGTCTTATAGTTTTCTGCATACAGGTCTTCTGTCTCCCTAGGTAGGTTTATTCCTAGATATTTTATTCTTTTTGTTGCAATGGTAAATGGGAGTGTTTCCATAATTTCTCCTTCAGATTTTTCATCATTAGTGTATAGGAATGCAAGAGATTTCTGTGCATTAATTCTGTATTCTGCAACGTTACCAAATTCATTGATTAGCTCTAGTAGTTTTCTGGTGGCATTTTTAGGATTCTCTATGTATAGTATCATGTCATCAGCAAACAGTGACAGTTTTACTTCTCCTTTTCCAGTTTGGATTCCTTTTATTTCTTTTTCTTCTCTGATTGCCGTGGCTAGAACTTCCAAAACTATGTTGAATAATAGTGGTGAGAGTGGACATCCTTGTCTCGTTCCTGATCTTAGAGGAAATGCTTTCCGTTTTTCACCATTGAGAATGATGTTTGCTGTGGGTTTGTTGTATATGGCCTTTATTATGTTGAGGTAGGTTCCTTCTGTGCCCACTTTCTGGAGAGTTTTTATCATAAATGGGTGTTAAAATTTGTCAAAAGATTTCTTCTGCATCTATTGAGATGATCATATGGTTTTTATTCTTCAGTTTGTTAATATGGTGTATCACATTGATTGATTTGTATATATTGAAGAATCCTTGCATCCCTGGGATAAATCCCACTTCATCATGGTGTATGATCCTTTAAATGTGTTGTTGGGTTCTGTTTGCTAGTATTTTGTTGAGGATTTTTGCATCTATATTCACCAGTGATATTGGTCTGTAGTTTTCTTTTTTTGTAGTATCTTTGCCTGGTTTTGGTATCAGGGTGATGGTGGCCTCATAGAATGAGCTTGGGAGTGTTCCTTCCTCTGCAAATTTTTGGAAGAGTCTGAGAAGGATGGGTGTTGGCTCTTCTCTAAATGTTTGATAGAATTCACCTGTGAAGCCATCTGGTCCTGGACTTTTGTTTATTGGAAGATTTTTAATCACAGTTTCAATTTCATTACTTATGATTGGTCTGTTCATATTTTCTGTTTCTTCCTGGTTCAGTCTTGGAAGGTTATACCTTTCTAAGAATTTGTCCATTTCTTCCAGGTTGTCCATTTTATTGGCATAGAGTTGCTTGTAGTAGTCTCTTAGGATGCTTTGTATTTCTGCAGTGTCTGTTGTAACTTTTCCTTTTTCATTTCTAATTTTATTGATTTGAGTCTTCTCCCTCTTTTTCTTGATGAGTCTGGCTAATGGTTTATCAATTTTGTTTATCTTCTCAAAGAACCAGCTTTTAGTTTTATTGATCTTTGCTATTGTTTTGTTTCTATTTCATTTATTTCTGCTCTGATCTTTATGATTTCTTTCCTTCTGCTAACTTTGGGTTTTGTGTGTTCTTCTTTCTCTAGTTCCTTTAGGTGTAAGGTTAGATTGTTTACTTGAGATTTTTCTTGTTTCTTGAGGTAGGCTTGTATAGCTATAAACTTCCCTCTTAGAACTGCTTTTGCTGCATCCCATAGGTTTTGGGTCGTCGTGTTTTCATTGTCATTTGTCTCTAGGTATTTTTTGATTTCTTCTTTGATTTCTTCAGTGATCTCTTGGTTATTTAGTAACGTATTGTTTAGCCTCCATGTGTTGGTGTTTTTTACTTCTTTTCTCCTGTAGTTCATTTCTAATCTCATAGTGTTGTGGTCAGAAAAGATGCTTGATATGATTTCAATTTTCTTAAATTTACTGAGGCTTGATTTGTGACCCAAGATGTGATCTATCTGGGAGAATGTTCCGTGTGCACTTGAAAAGAAAGTGTAATCTGCTGTTTTTGGATGGAATGTCCTATAAATATCAATTAACTCTATCTGGTCTATTGTGTCATTTAAAGCTTCTGTTTCCTTATTTATTTTCATTTTGCTTGATCTGTCCATTGGTGTAAGTGAGGTGTTAAAGTCCCCCACTATTATTGTGTTACTGTCGATTTCCTCTTTTATAGCTGTTAGCAGTTGCCTTATGTATTGAGGTGCTCCTATGTTGGGTGCATATATATTTATAATTGTTATATCTTCTTCTTGGATTGATCCCTTGATCATTATGTAGTGTCCTTCCTTGTCTCTTGTACCATTCTTTATTTTAAAGTCTATTTTATCTGATATGAGTATAGCTACTCCAGCTTTCTTTTGATTTCCATTTGCATGGAATATCTTTTTCCATCCCCTCACTTCCAGTCTGTATGTGTCCCTAGGTCTGAAGTGGGTCTCTTGTAGACAGCATATATATGGGTCTTGTTTTTGTATCCATTCAGCAAACCTGTGTCTTTTGGTTGGAGCATTTAATCCATTCACGTTTAAGGTAATTATCAATAGGTATGTTCCTATGATCATTTTCTTAATTGTTTTGGGTTTGTTTTTGTAGGTCCTTTTCTTCTCTTGTGTTTCCCACTTAGAGAAGTTCCTTTAGCATTTGTTGTAGAGATGGTTTGGTGGTGCTGAATTCTCTTAGCTTTTGCTTGTCTGTAAAGCTTTTGATCTCTCCATCGAATCTGAATGAGATCCTTGCCGGTAGAGTAATCTTGGTTGTAGGTTCTTCCCTTTCATCACTTTAAGTATATCATGCCACTCCCTTCTGGCTTGTAGAGTTTCTGCTGAGAAATCAGCTGTTAATCTTATGGGAGTTCCCTCGTATGTTATTTTTCGTTTTTCCCTTGCTGCTTTCAATAATTTTTCTTTGTCTTTAATTTTTGCCAGTTTGATTACTATGTGTCTTGGTGTGCTTCTCCTTGGATTTATCCTGTATTGGACTCTCTGTGCTTCCTGGAATGGGTGGCCATTTCCTTTCCCATGTTATGGAAGTTTTCGACTATAATCTCTTCAAATATTTTCTCCGGTCCTTTCTCTCTCTCTTCTCCTTCTGAGAACCATATAATGCAAATGTTGTTGCATTTAATATTGTCCCAGAGGTCTCTTAGGCTGTCTTCATTTCTTTTCATTCTTTTTTCTTTAATCTCTTCCGCAGCAGTGAATTCCACCATTCTGTCTTCCAGGTCACTTATCCGTTCTTCTGCCTCAGTTATTCTGCTACTGATTCCTTCTAGTGTAGTTTTCATTTCAGTTATTGTATTGTTCTTCTCTGTTTGTTTGTTCTTTAATTCTTCTAGGTCTTTGTTAAACATTTCTTGCATCTTCTCGATTTTTCCCTCCATTCTTTTTCCGAGGTCCTGGATCATCTTCACTATCATTATTCTGAATTCTTTTTCTGGAAGGTTGCCTATCTCCACTTCATTCAGTTGTTTTTCTGGGGTTTTATCTTGTTCCTTCATCTGGTACATAGTCCTCTGCCTTTTCATCTTGTCTATCTTTCTGTGGATGTGGGTTTTGTTCCACAGGCTGCAGGATTGTAGTTCTTCTTGCTTCTGCTGTCTGCCCTCTGGTGGATGAGGCTATCTAAGAGGCTTGATGGGAGGGACTGGTGGTGGGTAGACCTGACTGTTGCTCTGGTGGGCAGAGCTCAGTAAAACTTTAATCCACTTGACTGTTGATGGGTGGGGCTGGGTTCCCTCCCTGCTGGTTGTTTGGCCTGAGGCAACCCAACACTGGAGCCTACCTGGGCTCTTTGGTGGGGCTAATGACAGACTCTGGGAGGGCTCACATCAAGGAGTACTTCCCAGAACTTCTGCTGCCAGTGTCCTTGTCCCCACGGTGAGCCACAGCCCCCCCCCCACCTCTGCAGGAGACCCTCCAACACTAGCAGGTAGGTCTGGTTCAGTCTCTCCTGGGTTCACTGCTCCTTCCCCTGGGTCCCAATGTGCACACTACTTTGTGTGTGCCCTCAGAGCGGAGTCTTGTTTCCCCCAGTCCTCTCAAAGTCCTGCAATCAATTCCAACTAGGCTTCAAAGTCTGTTTCTCTAGGAATTCCTCCTCCCGTTGCCGGACCCCCAGGTTGGGAAGCCTGACGTGGGGCTCAGAACCTTCACTCCAGTGGGTGGACTTCTGTAGTATAAGTGTTCTCCAGTCTGTGAGTCACCCACCCACCAGTTATGGGATTTGATTTTACTGTGATTGCGACCCTCCTACCATCTCATTGTGGCTTCTCCTTTGTCTTTGGATGTGGAGTATCTTTTTTGGTGAGTTCCAGTGTCTTCCTGTCAATGACTGTCCAGCAGCTAGTTGTGATTCTGGTGTTCTCGCAAGAGGGAGTGATTGCACGTCCTTCTACTCCGCCATCTTGGTTCCTCTCCTCGAAATTTAGAGCTTTTAAAACTCAATTTTACACTTAGAGGATTTTAGCTTGTTGCCTGTCTTATCACAACTTCATTTTCATGCCCCCTGGTCCTTCGTTTACACCATATTTTGTTTGAAGTCTTCACATTTTTTGTTGTATTGCCTGTAGTCTTAATGAAGGATGAATGGGTCATAATTTTGAGTTCTTGCATACATAAATATGTATTTCTATCACCATTTAAAAGTGAATGATGTCAAGAGAATGAAAAGACAATCCAGAGGCTGGGAGAAAATTTTTGCAAAAGATACATGTGATAAAGAACTGTTATCTAAAATATACAAGTAACTCTTAAAAATCAGCAATAAGAAAACGAACAACCTGATTAAAAAATGGCCCAAAAACCTTAACAGACACCTCACCAAAGAATATATACAGATGGCAAATAAACATATGAAAAGATGCTTCATATCATGTGTCATCAGGGAAATGCAAATTAAATCAACAGTAAAACACCACTACACACCTGTTAGAATGGCCAAAATACAGAACACTGACAACACCAAATGCTGGTGAAGTATAGAGCAATAGAAACTCTCATTCATTGCTGGTGGGAATGCAAAGTGATACAGCCACTTTCGAAGACAGTTTGGTGGTTTCCTACAAAGCAAAACATACCTTTACCATACGATCCAGCAATCATGTTACTTGGTATTTACCCAAAGGAGTTGAAAATATGTTCACACAAAACCTGCACACGAATGTTTATAAGCAGCTTTATTCATAATTACCAAAACTCAGAAGCAAATAAGATATCTTTTAGTAGGTAAATGAATGAACTGTGCTACATGCAGACAATAGAATTTTATTCAGTTCCAAAAAGAAATGAATGATTAAGCCATGAAAAGACATGAATGAACTTAAATGTAAATCTCTAAGTGAAAGTAGTCAATCTGAAAAGGCTGCATACTATATGATTCCAAATATAAGACACTGTGGACCACTTTTTTCCAAGTTTGCAGTGATACATAATTGACATGTACTATTTGGTGTTTATTTTTATAACTTTTTCTGCTTATTGTATCCATTGAAAAAGAAAGACAAAATAAACAAATGGAATGAATTGGAGAATCAAAATTCAAAATAATCTTGGCAAGTTGGTGTGACGTGTGAAAATCAGTAACAATTAGCAGAACAAAATGCATATACCTTTGTTTAAGCTAAAAAAGAAAAGAGTGCAATGGGTGTAGAGTCTTTGTAACCAGATTATAGGAACCAGGTCTTGGGAAATTAGTTGTATAAAAGACTGGTAATGAATAATTTTGGAAAAAAGAAGTGGTGATGTTTGCACAACATTGAGAATGTAATTAACACCACTGAAGTGTACACTTAAAAATGATTAAAACAGCAAATTTTGTTACATATTGTATGTTTTACCACAATAAAAAAAGACTACAGGGCTTCCCTGGTGGCGCAGTGGTTGAGAATCTGCCTGCCAATGCAGGGGACACGGGTTCGAGCCCTGGGCTGGGAAGATCCCACATGCCGAGGAGCAACTAGGCCCGTGAGCCACAACTACTGAGCCTGTGCGTCTGGAGCCTATGCCCTGCAACAAGAGGCCGCGACAGTGAAAGGCCCGCACACCGCGATGAAGAGTGGCCCCCGCTTGCCACAACTAGAGAAAGCCCTCGCATAGAAACGAAGACCCAACACAGCCAAAAAAAAAAAAAAAAAAAAGACTACAGTGAAGCCACAGATTTCTCATCTTAAAAGCAAATGAGATCCAGCATAATGGCCTGAACAAATATTCTATCATATATTATTTATTTCAGCATATATCACAGTCTAGACTAAGGCACAGACGGTATTGAAAGTTTCAAAACTGATATTTTTTTTAAAAGAGTTGAAAAAACCATTTGTGGTTATCCTGGAGGAAATTAAGCTATTCTACAAACAATTGGAGTATTGTCATGTAGAAAGAGAAACAGACATTATCCATTCTGTTTCACAAAAGTATAAGTGAACCTAATTGATAGAATCCATCTATCCATTCAATCCACAAACCAGGTCTGCTTGATGAAGTCATGGCTCATTTCTTTAAACGCTGGTACGCTAATAAAATTTTTAAATAGGCAGATGATGTCTAAATACTACTGGATACCTGAGAGAAGACGATCTAAAAAAAGACCCTCTGCTGAATCACTGACATGTAAATTATCTGGTATTGGCCTATATAAGGAAACCCATTAATCATGTGGAGGAATTCTTCATTTGAAAGCAAGGGTCTGACCATAATAGTCTTTCTTAGTGTGAGTGTGGCAGTCCCACCTTCACTTATCTGATCTCCTTTTTGATTCTGATGATAGATAACAAGAAGTTCTTATAGTCTTTAACCCTTTATCTCTGAATTTCTCTAAAAATTTAGAGAGAGCAGCCATAACTTCCTTGTTCCTCAAGCTGTAAATCAAGGGGTTCAACATAGGTGCCCCCACTGCATAGAATAGAGCAACCATCTTCTCCTCTTCCACTGAGGAGGCTGACCGTGGCCCCAGGTAGGTGAAGATGGTAGCCCCAAAGTACATGCAAACCACAGTGAGGTGAGAAGCACACGTCCTAGATGCTTTGCCACATCTCTGAGTAGAACAAATGCGCAGAATGGCAACAACTATACGACCATAGGAGAATAGAACCAGGGAACAGGGAAGCATGATCACCACAAATACTGAGGCAACCACCATGACCTTATTGAAGTAGATGTCCACACAGACTAGCCATAGCACTGCTAGGGTCTCATAGGCAAAGTGATTAATAACACGGTGACACAGGAGAAGCCGAAAGGTGATGATTGTTTCCATCAGTGAATTCATGAAACCAGCCACCAAGCAGCCGGCAGCCAACCCCAGGCACAGCCCTCCGTGCATGATGACTGTGTAGTGCAGCAGGTAGCACACCATCACACAGTGGTCATAGGCCACGGCTCCCAGCAGAAAGAACTCAGACCCACCCAGTGCCAGGGATGCACAGAGCTGGAGCACACAGCTGTGGAATGGGATGGACTTCTAGACTGAGAGCAGGTGGGCCAACATTTGTGGGGCAAAACTGTTTGCATAACAAAGGTCCACAAAAGATAAAACACTAAGGAAGAAATACATGCGGGCATGAAGCCTGCTGTCCAGTCTGATCAGAAGAAGAATGAGGAAACTTCCCACAACAGTCACCAAGTACATGGCCAAGATCAAGACAAAAAGGGAGACTTGAGTCCCCCAGTCACTGGACAGCCGCAGCAAAATGAACTCACTCACCCATGTCTGCGTTTTATTTCCCTGGCCCATGAGTTTCTCCGGACTGATGTCAAAATAACAAATTAAGGAAACTCAGAATGGGAAGGTGGCTTTTAGACCACAGAGAGAACCTACCCACTTGAACTTAAAGTTCTCCTTGAATGTCTCAGCCAAATCATCATCCAAACTCTGCTTGAATGTATCCGTAGATGAAGAACACAATGGGACCCAGTTTTGCAGCTGGAAATCAAGGAGAAAAAAAGTTACATTCTTGAAATTCAATTTATTGGAAGATAATTTCTTCTCCTAAACATCTTCTTTTAAATGGAGGAAAGAAATTAATGAAGTGGTTAGACAAAATCCTAGTCAATTTAGTAGTTATTATAGGGGATAATTTCTGTCTTTCTGGTGCAACATTTTTTAGCCCACATGACTTTTTCTGAATTCTACATGATGTTCAATACCATTTAACTTTTTTGTTTTGTTTACTCTGGATACCTCAGACACAACTCCACTCACCCCTCCTTAATGGACTGTATCCATGAAATCCTGAATGTTTTAAGTGATATTCTCATACTTCTCATTACTAAGTGATTTTGAATTTACTTTCTGTAATTTGTCCTTTTAATTTGAGAGTGGCAGGTGGAAGGCCGCCTCTCCACCTACCTCATACCAGTGGCCCAAGTGGGCAAGATCAACCCAGGATGGCCAACTTCAAGACTCAGGTTGAATGAAGAGAAGGTATACATAGCTGCTAAAGTTTATGTCTTATGTCCCCCAAGGGAAATTTAATAAAGCATTTAATGATGTCAGGTTATTACTTAATAATAATGTTTTCTCAAGGAAGGGACAACTTATTTCCCAATATAACAGGGATCAGTCCTCAGCAGGGAAAGCAGAAGGATAGAAAATCAGGTCTTAATTATAGAACATGACGACAGAGACAGTAGTAGTTTTTTGACCCAAAATCAAAATTTCTTTTATGTTTGCTCATTTAAAGAAAGAAATAAGTGATCCATAACTAAAATATACAGATGGGAGTTTGAGGTCTCTGAGACAATCCTGTGACAGTACATGAAAGATTCACATGAAGATAATTATTCCAATGGCTTCTATACTATTCATGCTATAATTATAGATGGACAGCAGATTACATTTATTGAAAGTTTCCAGTTTCAGCATAAAAACTTTTAGAATGATTGTTACAGATCACACCACTTATAACACAGATGGTTGGAGGACTTAATATTATAGTTTATTATCATATGGTTAGTTATAAAATATTCAGGATTTAGTATTGTTTTGAATAAGGTCCAAAATGTCAAGGAATTATTAAAAAGAGAGCTTTCAGAAATTGAGTATCACACAGAAATTAGTGGAAATGATCAGTGTCAGAAACCATGTTCAAGGCCTTGCACTGAAAGCTTTCAGTCACTTACACCAAAATTGATTGGAACAAGATACTCAGCTGCAACACTGGCAAAGAAATGCACAATATTTAAAGATATAAGTAATATTCTTCACCACATGAAAAGATAAAGAATTCAAAATCTTGATGACAAATAGGTATAGTTTATACTCAAGAATGATATTTTTTTCTAGAATGTTGAAAATTAACAGCTTGTCAGCCTCACAGCTACAAACCAATAGCCTAGTCTTAATTATTGTGTATTCCCTTCTTTGTAATTTTATTTTGCATTTTACCTATTTATACATCAATATCTTTTTGTTCTGCTACATTTTACATTGGAATAAAAATTATTGTCATTATACTTGTTGGAAATTTTCCTAGTCATTTCAAGCCATGATAAAAATGTGGACTGGTAATATCTACAGTGCTTTCCGATCCCTATGTAAATGGACTCTGGCATTCCAATGCTTTTTAGAGATTTACCAATAGCTAGAGACCACACTATAAAATACAGCTAAATGCAAGACCCATCCATCCTTCCCCATCCATTCACTTTATTCCCAACATATAGCTGCCTATGCTTACAGTTTTCAGAATATTTGGACTGAGAGAGTCATCAGGCCCATTGTGACAGGCAAGGGAGTTTTCTGGAAAATTCATTATAAGTACTTTATCTGGGGATATCAGTTTTGCATCTAAATATCTGAACTATATTTTCTCCACATGGAAGTGTTTGCTCTTCTTTTTACTTTCTCCTTCCCCACCTAATATCATGATGGCTATAGATGGCCATGATGTGTGTATATGTATCATATATTTGTGGTTCCACGTATTAGTGAACTCACACAGTTCAAACCCATGTTTCAAAGGTCAACTGTATATATGTGTGTGTGTATTTTTTTCAAAAATTGCTAACAACATAGATATTGAAGAAATTAAGTTATTTTGTGTTTAATGCTTTGTGTTATGATTTAATTAAATAAACAACTATGTAAATCACTAATAAGACCTAAAACATATCAAAGTGGATGAATTGTTTCCAAGAAGTATTTCTACTGTGACCTGTTCTTTAACAGAATACCAGTGATTTGTCGTACGTTGTATGTTCAGGCCTGTCTCCCAGGGCTCAAATGTAACTGTGATGCAGGAACTCTTCCAGGTTTATCAGAAGGTATGTATGTGCAGATAGGTAGCATGGATGTGACAGTGATAGTTAATGGTAGATTTACACTGTTTACACTTCTATAACCAGGACTCAAACGAATGTCAATTTTTAAAAGTCAATGTAACAACAAAAAAATAAATGGTGTCTGTTTACCTATCTCCAAAACCATATCCAAAAAAAGGGTATTTGTGCTTAAAGTCATGTTGCTTTTGCTCAGTAATGAAGTCAAGCAAGTGAATTTCCAAGTGACACATTACTTGCAAGCAGTTTTGTCTTTTTTAAATAAAATACATTTGATATTTTTAAAAAGTGATGTGTAAAGTCAAAATAAACCTGTTTCTTTGTAAAATTGTTTCAAATAACTTAACAGGTCAATTGCCCTGTGAATCACTGAATGGTAAGGTTCAGTTTTAGAAAATGTTCTCAGTCTTGTCTATTATTTTGGAGACAGATGGCAGGAAGAAAACAAACAAGCTACTGAAACACTTTTGCCCAGAGTGCAAAAATCCACTGGAGTGGGAAAGATGGTAAGAGAAGAAATAAGAATCATAATTATACTTATTTTTATATTGAGTTGATATAAATACTTTATTTGCTGAACACTTACTATGTACTAGGCATCATACTACTTTATATATCTACTAATATAATATAATATAGTATAATAATATTCACAACAACACTCTGAACTTTGGCTTATTATCTCTATTTTACAGATGGGAAAAAGACTAGACCATGGAGGAGTCAGCAGGTAAACAGGATTATCTGATAACCTGGGGCACACCAATGATCCTGCTCCTGTACATAGCAGACCTTGTGTATAGCACAGTGAGAGTAATTTTTTAAAGGTTGTGGATTCACCTAACATGAAAATCAGAAGACATATCAAGAGGACTAATTGAGTTCCTACTTTTGATCCCATTTACTTCACAGTCATGGTGGACCAGAGTAGGTACTTCTCACTCACCTATGAAGTTGAAGTCTGGCCTTCAAGCCACATCAGCAACATAAGGAAAAGAAACACAGCCCATCACCCCTATTAGGGACTCTCTTCATGAAGTATGTGATTAACTGGCCTCTTTCATAAATTTGAAAAGGTGATCATGCTTCTACTTTGTGTCTCATATTGTGATGAACACAACATCTTATAATGGATCCATGGCAGGAAGTTCTTTCTTCCTCTTATAAGAGAAAATTAAGGGCTCTAATTATGGAAAATAAGGAAAAAAATAATTTAATAGAAATGGATAAATCGAGTGCTTATTTTTTAAAATTAGCTTTCAAAAGAAGATTTGAACCTAAGGATAGTTTTGTCTACCCAAAAATATCCCTAACAAGTAAGAGATGAGACATGATGAAGGGTCCTGGTCTGAAGGTATGAGTTTTATCTGGTTGGGAAGATTTGTCCCTTCTGAGCTGTCTCCCATGGGGAACTTGGAATCTATTCTCTGTACTGGTGAGTGCTTATAAATAGTGCCAATACATCCCCTACTGTGTAAATAGTTACTATCGCACTAACATAAAAAGTGGGCTATGTTTCCAGGTCACCTGGCAACCACACCAAAGGCAGAGGAAAACTGCTGAGTGGCCAGGTAGTTAAGCCAAAATCATTACACAGGTGGAGAAGAGAGCCAGGAGTTCTTTCCACTCAGAGGAACGCTTTCCATAGTGTCCTCTTTGGATCCCACACATCAGCACACTCACTCATGCTCAAGCTGTTCACAAACTTCTTTTCAAACCTACTTAGCTGTACACTCACAAATGTAATTTGAATAGCCAGAACATATTTTTTAGAATAAATTTCTACTAGAGCACAACTATATCAAGCCGCCATACTCTTAGGTTTGAGGAGTATGGCAGGAGAGGCCATGGATTACAGGAACCTGGTTTCACAATTTATGCTGCTAAATAAGTGATGAAGAAAGACTGAAAATGCCTGACTCACCTCTGGAGAATGGAGGAGGCCATCCTGTGCCTTGGAAAGATGGCAGGGCTGGGAAAGTTATGGAATTTGAAGCAAGTGCAGTTGGAACAGGTAACTTTCTATAACTTAGTGATAAAATCTCAAGGGACCAATTATTTTTTGTTTATTAGATTTCTTTTATTTTCCATTTCCTTCTGTCTGGTCACTTCTGCATCTAACACCCTAACCTACATTTCAACTTTGCAAATGAACATTTTGTTTCCTTGTCCCCGGAGCCTGGGAAGGAGCTTGCCAAACTTTAATTTCTCAAGGGAAGTGTGTCTGAATCTTCAGTGATAACACTTTTGGATGGTGGGAATTTTTATCCCACTTTAGGACCGTGAAGATTAAATCGAAACTTTCTCATTCCAACTCATCCATCTCCATGTTCCTTTGAGTGATAGCTCCTGGGCCGGGCAACTCACGGGACCACTGACATGCTCTATGGTACATCATCTAATCTGAGGTTGGATAGGGAGAGTTTCTTATGCCAATCCCTAAACAGATGTTGCTTATTATTGGGCTGCTCTCAGGTTTGTAATTCTACCATCACATCCTGTAACCTTAGCAATTTCACCTTTCCCTTCACTTTAAGGAAGATCATCTTTCATATCCTGGTTTGTACTTAGGGATTTTTAGTGTTGGGAATCTTTAATAAAAGTACAACCTCCTCTGTGAAAAACCTCTAGTGAGGATGTTAAGCATTGTGCAGTGACACCTCTAGTCCCCATTTCCCTTTCCCAAGAGTGAGAAGGGAGATTTCCACTGTACGCCTTGTCTACGTCAGAGTGACCAGTCTGTTCTCATCCTCTGCTCAACTACCTGGCATTGCCCCAGAGAAGGGCTTATTCTGGGAGCTGGTGACAAAAGCATCTTCTGGTGACCTGAAACCATAAAACTCTAGGAGAAAACATAGGCAGTTTACTCTTTGACATCAGTCTCAGCAATATTTTTTGTGTGTGTGTCTGTCTCCTCAGGCAAGGGAAATAAAAGCAAAAATAAACAAATGGGACTACATCAAACTAAAAAGCTTTTTCATAATGAAGGAAATCATAAAATGAAAAGACAACCTACTGAACAAAGGAAAATATTTGCAAATGATATACTGGATAAGGGGTTAATATCCAAAATATTTAAAGAAATCACACAACTTAATATCAAAAAAAAAAAAACAAAACCCAAAGAGGTCTATTAAAAAATGGTCACAGGACCTGAATAGACATTTTTCCAAAAAAGACATACAGATGGCCGACAGACACATGAAAAGATGCTCAACATCACTAATCATCAGAGAAATGCGAATCAAAACCACAGTATCACCTCACACCTGTCAGAATGGCTATCATCAAATAGACAACAAATAACAATTCTTGGCAAGGATGGGGAGAATGGGGAACCCTCTAGGCAGTTCCTGTTGGTGGGAATGTAAATTGGTGCAGCACTATGGAAAAGTGTGGAGGTTCCTCAAAAAATTAAAAACAGTACTACACAGTCCAGTAATTCCACTTCTGGGTGTTTTCTGAAGAAAACAAAAACACTAATTCAAAAAGATATATGTACTCCTATGTTCATTGCAGCATTATTTACAGTAGCCAAGATATAGAAGCAACCTAAGTGTCTACAGATAGATGAATGAATAATGAAGAGGTGGTATATAGCTATATACACAATGGAATATTACTCAACCATAAAAAAAGAATGAAATTTTGTCATTTGTGACAACATAAATGGACCTAGAGGATATTATGCTAAGTGAAATAAGTCAAACAGAGAAAGAGAAATACTGAATGATTTTACTTATATATGGAATCTAAAAAACAAAACAAACCAACAAAACAAAACAGAAGCAGACTTACAGATAAAGAAAACAAACTGGTCATTGGAAGAGGGGTGGGAGGTTGAGGAAAATAGGTAAGAGAGATTAAGAGGTACAAACTTCCAGTTACAAAATAAATAAATCATGGAATGTGATGAACAGTATTGGGAACATAGTAATTTGTAATAGATTTATCTGGTGACAGATGGTTATTAGACTTATCATGGTGATCAATTTGTAATGTACATAAATGTTAAACTACTATGTTTTATACTTGAAACTGATATACTATTGTATGTCAACTATACTTCAATTTCTAGAAGTAGAGTAACAGGATTACATGGTGCAAGAACAAACGAACAAACAGAAAAGAATAGAATTTAAAGGCAGACCCATATATAGGTAAACTTAATGTACATGAAAGTTATTAAAATGACTGAATAAAGAATAGACTGTTTAATAAATGGACCACACATGGAAAAAAACACTAGATCCATGCTTAACAACATATGTAGAAGTAGATGTCTAAAGAAATACTAAAATACTAAAGATAAACTAAAGAAATACTGTGAAAGGTAAAAGTATAAAACTTAATTAAATAAAACAGAATATTTTATGACCTAGATACAGGGATTTTTATTTAGAAAAACAAAACTTCATAAGCATAAATCATTGGACAAAAATGTGATAAATTGGATTACATCAAAATGAAGGTTCTTCATTCAACAAAGGACTCTATGAATAAAATCGACAGAGAGGTGATGGATCAGAGGTATTTATTTGCAATGGTTATAACCAAAAAGCATTCATATAATATACACACCAACAAGGAAATGGTAGAAAACTCAAAGGAAAAATGAGCAAAGAAAATGAGCACAGAGTGTCCAGCAATAGAAACCCAAAAGGCTGACAATATGGTTCACTCAGAAAATATTTATTTGGTGCTAACTATAAGACAGACAATATCCTATATTCTTGGTATATATATATATTTACCTGAACCAAAGAGCCCTGCTCTCAAGGGGCTTATATTATATTCTGGGGGCAGTGGAGGGATGAGAGACAGACATTAAACAATGAGTTAATTGCAAATATGTTAGAAAAGATAAGTTCTTTGGAAAAAATAAATAACAAGGTAAGAGGGAACAGGAGTAGGGGGCAAGGAGAAAGTCTGCAGCATCAAATAGGGCAGTGATGATAATTAAATGAAGAATTGGAGGAGATGAGGAAGTGGCTACCTGAGAAAGAAGCATTCCAGGTAGAGAGGCATAGTTAGGAGAAAAGCCTGTGTTCATTGTAAATACTTTGGATTTAATTCTGAATAATTGCATGGTTGAAAAGAGGAAGGACATGATTTGAGTTCTGTTTTAAAGGGATCACTCTGAGTGCTGGGATATAAGAATAGAAGCAGGGAAATTTGATGCAGGCAATTGCAGTAACCCAAGTGGGAAGTCAGGGTGGCTCACATTGGGGTGTAAGAGTGGAGATGTTGAGAAGTGATCATACTATGTATATATTTTGAAAATAGAGACAACAGGCTACTCTTGCCAATTCATGAGAAAAAGACTGGGAAATTGCCTATCACTGCAACGATGGAGTTACCACGAATTGAAGCGGGGAAGGCATGGATAGAGTGGTGTTGGGTGAAGGTAGACAAATCAGAAGTTCAGCATATGAAGACATGTTCATATTGATTACTTATCAGAGTAACGCAAAAAAAGACAATTTTATATCTTTTAGGCTAGAAAAAATTCAAAACATGCAGGCTGTGGATAGATAAGACCCGTCAGGCACTGACGTACGAGTGTAGACTTATAAAGCCATTCTGGAGAGCGTTATCCATTACCTAGCAATTTGGCTCCTGTGTATATTCCTTAAATAAATTCTCACAGGTCCTTAAGTACACATGTATTATGATGTTCACCATCAGGCTATATGTGGTGGTAGGGAGCTGGGTACCATAACAAAGAGTGATAGCTAAAATATGATGAACACCATGGATTACTCTGAACAGTTAAAAGTAATAGACTAGCAACATGTATCAATCTTAAAAATATAGTCTTGAGTAAAAAAACAAAACTAAGACACAGTATGAGTAGTTAATATATATTTTAAATACATAAACGCACTCTCAAACATCATTATATGCATTAAACATATCAGAATAGTTGAGGAATAAAGAATGGGATAAAACAGAATTAATTAATTTTAATTAATAAAAGAAGGCTTGTATGGGTGATAATATTTCATCTACTGAAGAGTATTATGAACCAATTAACTCTGAGCCTGAGATTTTTTAAAGCCTATTTACTATTATACTAAATTCCAACATGCATTATCTTTATATATTTCTAAGAGGCAACCTCTAGAATAGTAAAGAAAGTTTCACTTAATAAATCAATCAGCAGGAATTTATTAGCGTTGTTAAGGCACTGGGAACACAAATAAGATAAAATGCATAGTCCTTGCTCTCAAGAAGCTTATGGTCTAACTGATGAATATAATACTTTGCCCTTTCCACGGTAGAAACTTGAATTTTCTCCTTTTAAAAGTGGGAGATAAAACATCTCTTCTCTTGAGATTTTACTCAGAAATTTGAGCCCAGTTATTCATGATGTTAATTGATAGGATTCAGAATTTCCAGTGAAAGGAAGTATTTATTACTAAATTTATTAGTGCTTATTAGTAAATTATTAAGACATTGGATAAGTCTCAGATTTCACATACAAAAAATGTACAGGTCTACAATTATTTTTTCCATGAATGTCTATGACTTGTAAAAAACAATAAATTTTCCTTTTATAGAGATTTAGCCGTTTTCTTCCAACCCTTGTTAGACAAGCAGTGTGCCATGAGAGCAGTAAGAGAGAGGAAGAAGGAGTCAAAATGCAGATGAAGAAGCAGGCAGCAGCTGGACCAAGTTAGGTCCTGTACTTGTGGAGTCTGGATTTTATTCTAAGCAGGAAAAGGATGTGACTTGATTTATTTTCTAAGATAAAGGAGACTTCTACAGGTCAAATGGCCCAGGTCACTCAAATAAATTGTAGGGAAAAGAAAGAGTTGGAGGGGACCTATAGATTAATGAGATTTCAAAGCATATCAAATTGAAAAAAAATGGGCAAAACTAAACTACAGTGACAGTGACTAGGGATGTTTGCTTGAATAATAAAGCCATAAAGAAATGCAAGACAGTGATTACTACAGAGGTCACGAGAGCAGTTACTTTTGGGAAAAAGGAGTTGTGATTATGATGAGGCACATGGAGGGACTGCTACAGTAGCTGGCAGAATTTTTTTTTTTTTTTTTTTTTTACTTGAGTGGTGGTTACAAGAGGGTTTGTCTTACAATAATTCCCTAAGCTACACATTTATTTAGTGTGGTGTTCTGCCTGTGTTTCACCTTACAAAATAAAGTCAAAAAACAAATAATAATTTTAAAAATTAAAGCTGTTGTGTGCAGAATAGAATGTAGAAAGCAGAGGTGGAAACAGAGAGACCAGTTAGTTGATCACATATTTTGTTGACAAGCTAATGAAATCTATTGCTGGGTAGGGTGTAAAATAAAGGAATCAAGAATTACTCTGATGTATGATGGTTCCTTTTACTAATACAGTGAAGGTGTACTGGGGCAAGAGGAAAGGAATAGCTTGGGATAGAGGAAGCAAGAACAACAGCTCTATTTTAGCTATGTTAACAATGAGATTCATATAATGTAAGTGAAAGGAGTTAAGTAAGCATTGATACATGTGTTTGGAGATCATAAGAAAGGTCTTGTCTGGCTTGGAGCTAAAAAATACATAGATAGATACATAGATAGACGGATAGATAGAGATAGAAAAGTTGGATGGATAATGAATGGGTGGATGGATGGATGGATGGAGAGATAATAAATTGGATGGACAGATGCCATGGTTCTGGGTAAGGTGACTACTTGGAGCAGACATAGAACAGTGACCTACTAGAGCCACAGCAAAAGGAAAAAATTCATTTTGAGTAACTCTATATAGAGAGAAGGTTGCATAATGTGTAGTGCTATAATTGTGTCCTACAAGCTATTTTTAAAAAATAGTTGAATATCTACTCTATGCCACCACTCTACTAGGTATTTTACATAGATAATTTATAATCTTCAAAATAATCACACACACTGGATATTATTACTTCTTTTTATAGTTGAGGAAACTAGAGGTCAGAGATGTTAAGTACCTTTTTCAAAGCTACATTGCTGGTGATGGGTGGGGTCATGATTCAAAGTGTGGCTCTTCTCACCCTGAAAATTTTTACTGTTTATATTTCATTTTCTGAGGGAATAGGCAGGAAGTATATGAAAGTAAAAGGGGGAATATGAAGTCTAGGAGGAGAGATTATCCAGCAGACTGCAGCTTAATAATTAAAGGCTTTTTTTCTTTTTTTACTCTATGTGTAACAGGGCAGTGATACATAGTCAAAATGTGGATGAATGTGGAAAGTCAGTCTAGAAAAACTTGTTCACCATGATCTACCTTATGAGAAAATCTGAGAAGAAAGGGCATGTCCATCATTTTCTCTTTGTTTAGAATGTCGTTCTATGGGCTGTTGGAGGGAAGGAGAAATTCTTTGAATCTTTACCCTTTGTCACTAAGTTTCCCCAACACTCTTCTAAAGGCGCTCATCACTTCCTTGTTCCTCAGGCTGTAGATTAAGGGATTCAGCATGGGGGTCACCACAGCATAGAAGAGGGCGACCATCTTCTCCTGTTCTGCTGAGGAGCCAGCCATGGGTCTCATGTATGTGAAGATGGCTGTTCCAAAGCACATGGAAACCACAATGAGGTGAGTGGCGCACGTCCCAAACACTTTGTGGCGTCCCTGGGCAGAATGAATATGCAGAACGGCAGCAACTATACGACCATAGGAGAACAGAACAAGAAAACAGGGAAGCATGATCACCAGAAATCCTGAGATGGCCACCATGACCTTGTTGAAGGAGATGTCCACACAGGTCAGCCTCAGCACAGCCAACATCTCACAGGCAAAGTGATTAACAACCTTACGGCACAGAGGCAGCTGAAAGATGATGACTGTCTGCATCAGTGAATTCACGACACCAGCCACCAAGCAGCCGGCAGCCAGCCCCAGGCACAGCCCTCCGTGCATGATGACTGCATAGTGCAGTGGGTGGCACACTGCCACATAGCGGTCATAAGCCATGGCTCCCAGCAGGAAGAACTCTGTGCTGCCCATTGCCAAGGAGATAAACAGCTGGAGCACACAGCTGTAGAATGGGATGGACTTCTGGGCTGACAGGAAGTGAATGAGCATCTGGGGGACAGTGCTGTTGGTATAACAGATGTCCACAAATGACAGGATACTGAGGAAAAAGTACATGGGTGTGTTTAGCCTGCTGTCCAGTCTGATAAGGAGGATGATGAGGAAGTTCCCCAGCACAGTCATCAGGTACATGGCCAGGAAAAGGACAAAGAGGGAGACCTGAGTCTCCCAGCAGCTGGACAGTCCCAGCAGAATGAACTCACTCATCCATGTCTGGTTTTCCCTGCCCATGAGCTTCTGAAGACCAAACCCAAGTTATAAACCAAAAAAACTAGATATGTAAGGTGCCAGAGGACCTTATAAGGTCACTTAGATCAAATAGCCATCTAATATTAAGTGGTGTGGTTTTTCAGATTGTACGTCTCCTTCTGGGAAACAATAGAACCCGCTGATGTGGCTCAGATCCAACGAGAAAACTCTTCTCCTTCCTTAAGCAGGAAAGTTTTCATTAAAATGCTTATTTGAGTTAAAAAGATTAACTGTAAAACGTGATTTTTTTTCTTTAAAGCCAACTCCTAACCATGGAGTTTGTTTACTTCTCTGTTAGACACCGGTTTTTCCCTCCTTACTATCTCAAAATCCATACTGAATGGAACCTAATAGGTACGAACAGGTTTTTTTTTTTAATTTACTTTTTTTACTTCTGGATTCTTTGACTATGAAAATGAGATACTAAATTTCCACCCTTTTAAAATCACAAATTTGGGGTTGTAAGTTAAAAGGTAGCAAATATAAAATAGTTTTTAGTAGCTAAAAATTATCGAAAATTACATTTCAGAGTCAGTGAGATAAAAAATGAAGACCTGGGTGACGAGGCTCATTTTTGAAAAATCTTCACCTGTTTGTCTTTTACCTGGCTGAGAGAATAAGAGGAAAGAATCTGCAATATTGCATTTCTCCTCCCTTGAAAGAGCAGCAGATCATGGGGTTGACAGCAGAGTATGACTGTCAAGAAACAAATCAAAGATGCATTAACTATCTTCCTTAGTAAATGATAAGAGCTCGAATAGTTGCCACACGTGCTAGCCTATTAACTAAAAGATAAGGGAAAACTGGTTGCACATTCCCTCTGATTCTATTTGTATGTATTCTGGATAGTGATTATTGTGATTTGGAGACTATATAATGTGATGGAAAAAATTAATTAGAATTAACTCAGTGAAATGACTGTTGATGATCTTTCCTTTAACCGTCCTTACTTTTATCTTTATCTGAAATATTTGACTATCCCCTGCCCCTTAGAAAACTCTGCCTTTTCTCATCCTTGTGCTATGCTCCCTCTACTGTGACTCACATGACCAGAAGGTAATTCTCTAGTCTGCTCAATACCATCCGCAAACTTTCTAATCCTGCTGATATATTAGTATTTCCGAAAGCTCAAGGGCTCTAGTATTCTCTCTAGAACTCTTAGTAATCTTATTTGTACATTACTTGTCAAATCACAAGTGATTTCCAAAAACCTCACGGACTGAACAAAGCCCACTCTAGATTTCCCACATACCCTGCCCCTCTAATTACTCTGTCCTTTAGGTACAGAAAGTGAAACGCATGCACTGCTGTGACAAGGAGATATTATCTGTTTGCTGTCTGTGATCAGATAGTGCCATTGAATATATGATGAGAATCATACTTTGTGTTGAGGGTATTCATGACAGTAAGGGCAGCTAACTGCAGATAAATATGGTGCCAAAGGTGACTGGATTATCCAGCAGAGAAGGGTCTATTGGCATTTGCATTTGATAATCTTTTATCTAGAAATGAATTAAGCTTGATAAACCATTCCCACTCCAAGAGATAATTTATGTAAATTACAAGAAGAGGCAATAAAAGTACAAAATGTTCTTTAATTCTTTAGAATTTACTCTAGAGCTTCAGATCAGCAAGCCACTTTGTAATATTTCTATCAAAGAAAGAGGAAACCTACCTTTTTATCCCCAATGAAAAGGGAAAAGTTGGAATATAAAATTATCACTGGTGAAGAACTCAGGTACAAAAGAGAGATAAGTGACTTCAAAGGGGAAAATCCGTGCCTGAGACCTGTCAGTGGAACCTGACAATGTACAGATGGTATCTTAATAGATAATATTCCTAGGAAGGTGCATGAGGCAGTCTCTGATTCTGCTATAATACATGAAACAATTCATGTAACATGAGTTCACCAGGAGAGGGCTAAAAGGAAAAAAAAAATACAGTACAGGAGGTAGCTGATGATTATTGAAGGTATTCTCAGGTACCAAATAAGGAGACTTGACTGAAAAATCTGATGATAATATCTTGTGGTTTTGAGTTTTCACTTCTTAAAAACTAATAATAGTTAAGGGCTCGACAAAGAAAATGTAGTGGTCTTGGATCAGTAATTCCACTTAAAGGCTCAGCAAGGTATTGTTTACAAATAGAAACACTCATGGTTCACATGACACGTTTCTGTATCATCTTCATGTTTTTTAAAGTGCCTCTCCCTGGGAGTGAATGAACGACCTGCTTGGCCAATGAACTTGCATTTCCCAGTTCAACTGTCACTACCTACAGCTGCTCCTCAGTATCCCTGGGATTGGTTTCAGGACTCCAGTGGATACCAAAATCCACAGATGCTCAAGTCCCTTATATAAAATGGCCTAGTATTTGCATATAACCTACACACATCCTCCTGTACACTTTAAATCATCTCTAGATTACTCATAATACCTAATACAAAGTAAATGATAAGTAAATAGTTTCTAGCATGAAGCAAATTCAAGTTTTGCTTTTGCAAACTTTCTGGAAAATTTTTTCATATTTTCAATCCATGGTCGGTGAATCCACGGATGTAGAACCTGTGGATTTGGAGGTCCAACTGTAGCTTCTTCATCTGTCTAAAGGAGGCATAAATTCAAGTCTGTCCCAATTCGTTGGAGTGGGGGAAGTAGGGAGGATAATAGAAAAAGGATATGACATCAGTAGGAAAAAGAATAATTTTTTAACCAAAAGTAAAATGTTTAAAACACTTTTGAAAATATGGTGTGTAAATAAAAGTTAAAAACAGATTTTCAAAAATAAGGCGGAGGTGTTGTAAGTGACAATAATAGTAAGATAAACAGCATTCCTGAACCACCTCTCCTTCCAAGAACTGTGATTCAAGCTTCCTAAAGTTCTACATCAGAAGTGTTCTCAAAAAAAGCTGCCTGGAAAGCTTGAGATTTCCCAACAATGTTAACCGGCTAAGTTGCTATCGCCACCCCATTCCCACTTCCTAATGCATACCTACACTACTTGGAGCAACAGAAACTTTAGAGCCAGTCATCTAGACTAAGTTACCTTCTGACCATCACTGTTTAAGAATAAGCTGGTTAACACAAACCTGTTCTCAGGTCCAGATTTCCAGCAGTGGACAAGTGCTGGGGGGGAGTGCAATGTGACACAGGGAACACGATCTGTAGTAAATAAGTTCAATGTTTCCTATGAATGCAGTAAAAGCCCTAGGCTAGGTGCTTCATTTCTCAGAGGTATTCAAGAGAAATTTCTCCCCAGTTTGGCTACCCAAACGTATTTTCTTAAAACCAACTGCAAAAATGGGACCTTAATCTCTGTAGTAACCAAATAACCCAATTTTCACATGAGCCAGAAAGAAGCTCTGTGTTAAGGAAATCCTTGCTTCTTGACTCATAATCCTAAGAACCCAATGGAGAGCCTCTGAGCATGACTGCCTTACCTCCAGGAAAAGAGGTCAGCATTGCCCCAGGAAGAGCAGGGCTGGGCAAGAAGTGGGATTTTATTTTCCCTCAGAGATAAAATCTCTACAGGCCAATTATGCTGTGCTTGTTAGGTTTCTATTGTTTTTTCTCCTTCTCTGTATGGTGACTCTCTCACCTTAAACTCTCATCTGCTTTTAAAAGAATTTACAAGTGAGAATTCAGTTTTTCCTGAGCCAGAAACATGAGAAAAGAGAATCTGAATCCCCAGTTCCCCTGGAGACATTCTCCTGTCTTTGTTGAAATTTCACTTTGAGGTAGTTAAAACTTGCCCATGACTTTCTGTCCATGTACTCACGATTGAGACTATCTGAGCCAAAGTGCCCAATTATTTATGGACCGTCAAGGGGATCTTTGGGCAATATCTCCTGTAACAAAGTTCTGAAATTGTACATAAGCTATGATTATATATTATCTACACAACTTATGTAACTATTTCATGGGACATATCTCCATTTTGTCTCTATTAGAAGGTTCCTTTTAACTGTGCATTGTCATTATGTATTTTTATATCTAGATGTTTGCCCTCATTTTCTAAAAATACTACAAAAATTTACTACCCACTTAAAGGCATCTCAAATCTGATATCCATCCCATTGATAGACATTTAGGTTGTTTCTAATTTGTGGCTATTAAAAACAACACTGCTATGAACATTCACATAAACACACTCACAAACACACACACACTCACTCATCTTTTGTCCCAGACATGTACTGTACTCATTTCTGTTGCCTAGTAGTGGAATTGCTATATCACAGATTATGTGTGTGTCCAACTTTAGCTAATATCATCAGTTCTGTCAAAACAAATGTTTCAATTATATTCCCACCAACTCTGTATGAGTATTCCTTTGCTCTAACCATTCTTTGCCCTTGGATTGTAAGTCTTTTTCATTTTAGCCATTCTGATGTGTACATAGTAGTATCTCACTGTGATTATATTTTACATTTCTATGACGACTAATGAGGCTCTACATATTTTTAAGTATTTATTGACTATTTGGATATTCCATTTTCTGAGGTGTATGTTCAATTTCTTGCCCATTTTCCTATTGGGTTATTTCTCTTTTTCTTATTGAGTTTAGTTCTTTATATATTTTGAATATGAGTCACTTGTCATTTATATGTATCACAAATATTTTCTCCTACCTATTCATTCTCTTAATGGTGTCTCTGATGAGGAGATGTTCTTAATTTTAATGTAGTTCTATTCATCAATTGTTCTTCATACAGTTACTGCATTTTGAGTCTTGAGTGAGAAATCTTTGTCTCTCCCAAATCATGAAGTTATTCTTCAATGCCATCTTCTGGGAGTTTTAATGTTTTACTTTTCACATCTAGATCAACAATATATCTGGAAATTTTTTCTGTGCATGATATGACATAGGAACCTAGATTCATTTATTTCTATGTGAATACCCACTTTTATTGAGAGACAATTCTTTCCTCACTATTCTCCTGTGTTGCCACAAATCAAATTTTAGTTTATATGTGTAGGTTTTTCCCTAGACTATTTTTTTATGATCCATTGGTCTACTTATCTATTATTATACCAGTACTGCATTGTCTTAATTACTGTAGCTTTATAATAAACCTTGTTTATAGTAGTATAAATCCTCCAACTTGATTCTACATTTTCAAATTGTTTTGGCTCTTCATGGCTATTTGAATTTTCAATCTGACTCTAGAATTAGCTTAAAGATTTCCAGGAAAAAAAAAAAAAACTTTGTGAAATTTTAATTGGGATTTTTACCTAAAAATCAATTTGGGGAGAAGTGACATTTCTATGCTAGTCAGTATTCCAATCCATAAAAAAAATATTCTCCCATTTATTTAATATCTTTCCTTTTTTCTATGTATATTTTTTCTGTGTGTTGTATATGTCTTATTAGATTTGTTCCCAGGTATGATGGTTTGAAATGCTGTTTTAAATAGTAACTTTTAAATTATATAAAAATGTAACTGGCTTTTATATATTAAATATGTATATATGAAATTACTTTTGTGGATGAGTGGTGTTATTTCTTCCTTATATATTTGGTAGAATTCACTGGTGAAGCCACTTGGCCTGAAATGCTCTTTGTTAAAAAATTCTTAAATATGCATTCAAATTTCTTAGTATATAGGACTATTCTACTTCTTAATGTGTCCATTTTGGTCAGGTTTATCTTTCCTGGGAATTTATCTCTTTCATCTAACTTTTCAAATTTATTAGCCCAAATTTGTTAATATCTTCTTATATATTTTAATGTATATAGAATCTGTGGTAGTGTCTCTTTTCTTTCCTAATATTGTCTATTTCTTCCATTTCTCTTTGTCTTCTTTTATTAGTCTTGGAAATGGATAATGGTTTACTATACACTATTTTTAATATCACTTGATGCAAGGAGAACAAAGATGGGGTAGTCCCACCCCTTAGAAAATACCATTTAATAGGTAATAGGGAGAAGACAAATATTTCCTCTTTCAAGCAGTTAAATCTGGAAACTATAAAAGAAATCAAACATCATAAAAAATTTCCTAAGATATAGGTGAAGAGAACAGAAGTATCCACCACCCAAAAACATAAAACTCAGTGTCTGTAATCCAGTAAAAAAATTTTCCAAGCATACAAAGAGGCAGAAGAGTTTCCAGGCCACAGCACAAGGAGAGGGAATGCAAACAAGCCATGATGAGGAGAAAAATCAACCAATAAAAATTATGCAGTAACAACAGAGGTGATAAAGTTATAATACAAGTACATTAAGATAGCCATTATAAATACACTTCACATTTCAAGAAGACAGAGAAAACACTAAGCATGATGAGGAAAGAAACCAAAGATATAAAAATACCCAATTCAAACTATAAGGTGATGAAAAATATGATATCTAAAATGAAAAATACACTGGATAAAATCAATAGCAGATTAGACACTGCAGAAGAAGAGAACTGAGAACTTGCAAACATAGCAATAGAAACTATCCAAAATGAAGCAGAGAAGAAAAGACTGAAAAAAATTGAACAGTGCTACAATAAGCTGTGAGAAATATCAAACATGAAATCAGAGTCCCAGAAGTAAAAAAGAGTACTGGGGTATAGGGGAAGACATAACCAATATTTTAAAAATATTAACCTCATATTTCCAAATATAATGAAAAGAAAGAACCTACACATTCAAGTAGCTCAGCAAACCTCAAGCATTTTTTTAAAATGAAGAAAAACATTACAAAGTGCTACATTATCAAAGTGCTGAAAAGCAATAATAAGAACAAAATTATGAAAGCAGTTGTATAAAAAAATGCATTACATACAGAGAAAAAAAATAATATTAACAGAAAAACTGAAAGAAAAAACATGCCATCCTAGAATTCTATGCCCAGAGAAAATGTCTTTTAAAAATAAAAGAAATAAAGATACATTCAGTTATTGATAAAAAGTATTCATAGTCAGCAGACAAAATATTACAAGCAAAGTTAAGGACATACACCTAAAGAAAAAATACAGATGAGCATAGAAATCAATGGAATAGAAAAGAGAAAAATAGAAAAAAAAAATCAAGATGATTCTTTGAAAGCATCAATAAAATTGATGAACTTCTATCTAGACTGATCAAGAAAGAAGAAACAAGACACAAATTATCAATATAAAAAATGAAAGGGGTGACATCACTACTGATCCTACAGACATCAAAAGAATAAAAACAAAACCTTATGTATATAGTCTATGTTAATACATTTGACTACTTACACGAAATGGAAAAATTTTAAATTTCTTTTACAAGTTTTGTGCTGCCAAAACTCATAAAAGAAGAAACAGATAACGTGAATAGTCTTATATCTAAACAACAGACCAAATGGCTTTACTGGTGAATTAAACCAAACATTTTAGGAAGAAGTATTACAAAATCTACTAAACTCTTCTAGAAAACTTTAGCAGAAGTAACTTTGCTCCTTTAATTAATTCTTTAAATATTACCCTGATATCTAAACCAAACAAAAACATTGCAAATAAAAAAAAGAAAACCACAGATCAAAATCACTCATCATCATAGACACAAAAATACTTTAAAAATATTAGTAAATTGTATCCAGCTTATAATAAATATGTTATTTCCAAGTTGAGTTTATCCCACGAATGCAAAATTAGTAAAACTTTCAATTGGTCAATACTCTTCAAAAGTGTCAAGGCATGAAAGACAAGGAAAGACAAGCTGTTACAGAGTGAAGGAGATTAAAGAGAAATAATAAGCAAATTTAATGTGGGATCCTGGATTGTGTTCTAAATTTAAAAAAAAATAATAATTAGTGAGAAAACTGATAAAATTAGACCAAGCACTATAATTTAGCTAAAAAATGAAATAATATTAATTACACCAGTGTTAAATTCCTGGTTTTTTTATTTGTACTATGGTGATGTAAGATGTTAACTTTACGGTAAACTTTCTGTACTATATTTTCAAACTTTCCTTAAGTCTAAAACTAGTTCAAAATAAAATCATTTTTAAAAAAATTAAAAAATGTGATTTACCAAATCAAGAGTCTACAGAGATTACCTATATATGATAATATATGATATCTATTGAGATATATATATGATATATATGATATCTATATGAGATATGATATATCTCAATAGACATGAGAAAAATTGTTTGACAAAATTCAATATCCATTAATTATAAAAACTAAGGAATCTAGGGATAGAAGAGAAAGTCCTCGGTCTGAAAAAGGACATTAACAAAGTTCTAATAGTTAACATCATTCTTAATGGTGAATGACTGAATGATTCCCCTCTAAGATCCAGAAAAATGAAGCAGATTTACTCTCAACACCCCTATTCAACATTGTATTAGAGGTTCTAGTCACTGCAATAAAGAAAGCAAAAGAAATAAAAGGAGAATCTACCAATAACAAAAAAAGGAAATCTAATAAAGGGTTTTAACAAAGGACAAAGGATGCACATCAGTATGAAATAATAAATTTTATTTCTATATTCTAGCAATGAATAAAGTGGAAACTGAAATTATAATAGAGTATCATGTAATGTAGCATAAAAATCATGGAATACTAGAGAAAGAGCTAATGAAACATGTGTAAGATTTTTATCATGGAAACTACAAACAAACTGATCAGAGACATTAAAGAAGACCTAAATAAATGGAAAGAAATACCATGTTCACGAATTGTAGGATTCAATATTGCTGAGTTGACAGTTCTCCCCTACTATTTGACTTATAAATTGGATGCAATCCTAATCAAATTTCCATCAGGCTTTTTTGAAACATTTGACAAGCTGATTCTAAAATGTATGTGGAAAACAAGGAACCTAGAATACAGACTAAGTAATTTTGAGAATGTAGAACAAATTTGCAGTGACACTCTCTGATTTAAAGACTTACTATTAAGCTACAGTACTCAATACAATCTAACATTGCTTTATCCGTAGAGGCATGGATCAATGGAACAGACAAAAGAAGTTTCCCCTTCTAGCCAAGATACAGAAACAGGGCTTGAACTTCCCCTCCCATCAGAAACAACTATAGATCAGGACAAAATATATTAAACTACAATTTTCATGGTATTGGACATCAGGCAATGAAGGACAATGATCCATGAGATATGGTGAAAAAATACCACGTTAACACTAATCAAAAGAAAGCTAGAGTTTCTATAGTAATATCACTCAAAGTAGATTTCAGAGCAAAGAACACTACCAGGGATAAAGAAAAGCATTTCATAATAGTAAAAGATGCAATTCATCAAGAATACAGAGCAACTGTAAATATTGAGGCACTTAATAACAGAGCCTCAAAACACATGAAGCAAAAACTGATAGAAATGCAAGGAGAAATAGGCAAATTCACAATTATGGTTAGAGATTTCAATACTTCTCAATAATTGATAGAATAAGTAGAAAGAAGCGAATAATAAGGAAATGGTAAGGAAATAGAAAACTTCAACAGCACTATCAACCGTGGACTAATTAACATTTATAGAATACTCCAATCAACAATTACAGAAAACACGTTTTTTTCAAGTATGTATGGAACATTTACAAAGATTGAACATATGACTGGTGATAAAATAAGCTTCCATTAATCAAAACAATTCAAGTAAAAAATATGTTAATGCCTCATAACCCTAACAGAGGGCTTGACTGAGGAAGGGCCACACCACCCAGGGTAAGCCGACCTGGACCCATCTCTGAGCTTTTTCTGCTGGAGCTAGCAGACAAGTCAGGATTCTGTCTCTCACATCATGTTGTATATCTGGGGCCTCCAAGGGTCACTTTTTCCACCTCACAGAGGAAATCGATGAATGATAGAAAAGAACAAGTTCCACAGAGAGAAGCAAAGCCAAGAGGCAGGAAATAAGAAAAAATTTAAAAAGACAAACTTCAAAAAACTTTTTAGACTCTAGATTCAGTTATTCATGATACCATTCATGATATTCATTACTATATTCCACAGTTAAGGTATTTATTTAATTTTTAGTTTTGCTTATCCATTTTGCTTTGGGTCTTACCACTTGAAACCCTAACAGTCCTAACTATAATGGTAACACTACGGGTCTGTGGGTTTTTCACATCTTCAACTGAACGCTGATCCACACACAGCAGACTTAAAGTGCCAAAACTCCCTGTGGTATCCCAAAAGGGGTGTCCTTGTCGAGATTTAGGATGCCTTTGGATTCAGACAAGCCAAGGCTGAACTGAATCTAGGCTGTATGTGTTGATTACTAGCTGTCTGAGCTTGCGTCTGAGTTACATATACTTGAAACTCATATTTTACCCACAATGTGGATAATAATATCCGTATTTTAAGGAAAGCCATTAATATAAGCTTATAGAATTTAGGAGACCTTTAAAGTTTAAAATTCATAAGTGTAGCACAGAGCTAGCTAATATTACTCTGCTCTTTCAGATTTTTATGAATCTGACTTAAATCCTATATTTATATAACTGATGGGAATTCTAATACCCCCTCTAAAAGTTTCTAGACTTCTTGGCTCCCAAAAAGTGAATAAGCATCTGTGAAACAGAACTTTGTAACAGAACCCCGCAAAGCACAGTCATTAAATAAAAAATATATAGAATAGGTGATCAAGTGTCCGGACTGCTCATAGGGGCTTGATGAGGAAGTATCACAGCACTGCCACCAGGTACTTGGCCAGAAGTTGAACAGGGTCTCCAGTGACTCAGGTCCCACAGCAGGGTGAATTCACTCAACTTTCAGTTGTCCATACCTTTGTGGCTGTAAAGGCCAAAAATAGGGGTAGAAACCAACTGGGCAGGATTTGCTTAGATAGAGTAGGTCAAGGTAGTCAAGGCCCAGGGTTATAGACTAAGATAGGTAAAAAACAGATGAAGCAGACATCAAGCCTATAATGAATTAACTCTGGGACTGTATGTCTTCTGACCTCTGTGCTTATGATTCACTTGTGAATACTGGTGCCCAAACAAGGACTAGTTCTCTACAGACAGCGCAGTTTGTCTCAGCCTTTTATGCATCATCATCCCTCAAAGAAAACTTTTTAGACATCTTTTTCTTAATCACCCACCCCGTGGAAATTTAATACCTTAGATATTCTGTATATCTGTTTATATGGTCCCTTTGAAGGACCATAAGCCATTGCAATATCTAAGATATTTTTGCCCCCCCCATAAAGACCAATTTTCACCGCTTTGGGGATGATACCTCTGACAATGAGAATGCATGAGACAGAATTTGTTCTTTGTTGCCAAAAATTAGAGGTCTGTTTTCTAGACACTTTCCTGGCATCTACTCTTCTGTCAGATCCCTTAGATTGTTTGGGATGGACTAGTGAGTTGGTCTAAAATGTTTGCCAGAGGGTCAGGGAGGACAGGAGGTGGGAGAAAATTGGTAGAATACTCTATGAGAAAAAAACAAAGATAATAGCAAACAGTTACCAAGTGCTTTTTGTGTGTCAGCCATTTTACTAACTGCTTTACATATAACATTTCACTCAATCCTCTCAAATTTCTCATGAGGAGCTTATTATTCTTTGTAAGTTACGAAAAAGAGAGCTGATTCTTAGAGAGGTTTTATAACTTGCCCAGGATCACACTTCTTGTTTTGTTATCCTGCTATACTTTGATGAGGAAGATGTAGAAGGCTCAAAGAAGTCAGGAAATAGTATGCATACAGTGATGAGATATTTTCCATGAGATGGGAAAAAAAAATCTCATGATACTGAGGATCAGATTTCACTGGAGTAGCCTAGCCCAAATTTGGAACTAGAAGGACAACCAAACCACATCAGTCTGACTTGGTTGTGTATATTTTATAGGACCTATATTTTATACAATAGGCTTAGGTCTCAAGATCCTGAATTTTAGTGGGATGAATAGGGGAGAACCTGATGGTCCCAGACATCATGATAAGGGACAGTACAGAGTGAAGCTTCAGCTTGTATGTAAGGGAATGTGACCCCAAAAGACCTGTCACTGTGGTTAAATGCTGCTAGGGCTAAGAAGTAATACAAATCATCCAATTAGTATTCAGCAGATATCTAAGAATTATGCTCAGTGTGTGATTCATGTCCTCCATTCACCCATTAGTATGGAGTCCTTAGATCTTGGGTAAATGGACCTAAATGACTATGAGAAATGAGATGCTTTCTGAAATGCAAACTGAAGTCAGAAACACTTCATTTTCTCTTAGAAGCCTTCACCATTATAACAGTCTACATGCAGAAAAGAATCTCTTCTTCCTTTGAATATCAGGACTCTTTATGAATCCCTTCTTCCTTTGAGTATCAGGGCTCTTTATGTGCATACCTCGTGTTATAATTTTGCACTTTTGTTCTATTTCCCCTATAATGGTGTAGCAAACTATTGCCCAACGGCCAAATTTGGCCCGCCATTTGTTTCTGCATGGCCCACAAGAAAAGAATTTTTTTATATTTTTTAATTGTTGAAAAAATAAAAAGAATATGATGTAAAAATTATATAAAATTCAAATTTAAAATTTCAGTGTCCATATATTTAGGTTTATTGCTACCAGCCACATTCATTCTTTTTTTATGTATTATCTATGGCTATTTTAGTGCTGTCATGGCAGAGCTGAATAGCTGTGATGTAGAATGTATGGCCCACAGAGTCTAAAATATTTTCTATTTGTCCTAATACAGAAACAGTTTCTCAACCCCTGCCCTACAAGACTGTAAATTTCTTGAGGTAGCGGCCATATCTGAACACAACTTTGATACCCCACAATGCCAAAAGCACTGTCTACAACAAAGTCAATGCCTACAAAATGATCATCTGTAACTTTGTTTTAGAGAAGGTTGAGAATAAAGATAAAGTTGGTCAAATTAGAGGAAAAATATGACCTTTGTGACCTTGTAATTGAAGATACTGAGATGAAATTCAGAGATACTTTAGGCTCAGTGATGTCCACAGGTAAAAGGGGCACATTTGTCTATACCCATGTGGACTATTAACCTTCACCATTCTCGGACTTCCCTGGTGGCGGAGTGGTTAAGAATCTGCCTGCTAATGCAGGGGACATGGGTTTAAGCCCTGGTCAGGGAAGCTCTCATACGCTGCGGAGCAACTAAGCCCATGCGCCACAACTACTGAGCCTGTGCTCTAGAGCCCACAAGCCACACCTACTGAGCCCACGTGCCACAACTACTGAAGCCCCCATGCCCTAGAGCCCATGCGCCACAACTACTGAGCCCGTGTGCTTCAACTACTGAAGCCCATGTGCCTAGAGCCCATGTTCCGCAAAAAGAGAAGCCACTACAATGAGAAGCCCGCGCACCACAACAAAGAGTAGCCCCCGCTCACCGCAACTAGAGAAAGCCCGCGTGCAGCAAAGAAGACCCAACACAGCCAAAAAAAAAAAAAACCTGCACCATTCTCAAATCTCACTCCTGTATCTCTTCCTCCTTCCCCTGCCTGTACTCTCAGCCATGGGTACTCCATCTTATTTCACAGAGAAAATAGGTGCCGGTGGAAACCCTTCAACTTCTGATCACCAACGCCCAAACGCAAATCAACCAAAAACCAATCAACTGACTTAATAATGAGACCAGAAAAAAAGAAGAGTCCCTCTTTTATACTCCTTGAAGAGAGTGAGAGGACCCACTATTACCATATTTTTTGTCTCCTTCCCTTACCTATCCCTTGTTTAATTATTTCTTTCCCCTCTTTTACCTTATTTAGGTTTATCCTCAGAGACAAGGTACACTCACAGACAATGCCAGCTCACAAGATTTACAGAGATTAAGTAGGGTTTTGGTGTCTGTGTGTGTGTGTGTGTGTGTGTGTGTGTGTGTGTGTGTGTGTGTGACGGGGAGGGGAATACAAGAAGGCCTTTAATGTGGAGACTTGAGAATAACATCTGCAGAGCAGACTGACCTATCCTGATAACACAAAATCAAAGCTGTACTATCTTCCACTGGCTTCTCCAAGAAAACTGCTTTTCTTAGATTAACTATGTCTTAACATTGTATTCATTTATTTCCTTGTTTATTTGCTTATTTTTTTCCCAAGATTTCAGAGAAAAGAAAGGTTTGCTGAATTTTCAGAAATTACAATTTTACCTTTTGAATGGTACCCAATATACATGCAATAGTTTTCTTATTAAATTATTCATATGCTAATTAGCAGTAACTGAATCTCATATTTTTCTTAAATAATGTCATTGTGTACAAACAACCCTTGATTATATCCTTCTCACGGTAAAATATGAATTTGGTTGATGCTTCTCCTCTCACTTATTTCCATTACTCACACAGAGTCTGTATATCCACATGCAGTAGGTCATGCACAAAAACATCTTAATCAGCGCTGATAGCAACGCCCTCCTTAGGATACTGACTCACACAATTAATGAACGTGACTATATACGCCACACAATATTTTAAGTGAGTGTTCAAATATGAAAATGCATTTTGTTCCCAATGGAAATACAATAACCTCCTTAAAATGTGGTTGAATAAAATCAGTGTTCCAAGGTAAGATCCAAGAATGGGTCAATGATTACAACAATTTTTCATGCTGCTATCAAAAACAATAAATGATATTTTCCTCAAATACTCTGAGGCCGTATGAATGGATACTGAGTGGTTAACAGTGGGAAGTTCTATTACAGCAGGGCTTAATTTCTCTGAACATGCTGTTGTGACATAAAAACACCCTTACATCCCACACCCCAACCCACTCACTCAGCCTCCTACCCAGTATCACAAGTACACATTTCGTCATCTCCTTCCTGGTTGCCAGGGCAATGCAGTTACAATGCTTCATATCTCAGTTGGGTGGGAAAGCATACAAGTAAAGCTCTTTTCTCTAAGTGATGCTCATGATTCATCAAGTTGCCAGTTTTGACGTTAATCCAGATAATTGCCCTAGTAGTTTCTGAAAGGCCCCCTTCACCTCCTTATTCCTCAGACTGTAAATCATGGGGTTCAGCATGGGTGTCAAAATGGCATAGAAGAGAGAGATCAACTTCTCCTGAAGGACAGAAGGGCTGGAGCGTGGTTGGATGTAAGTGAAAATGGCCATGCCATAGCACAGTACAACTACTGCGAGGTGAGAGGCACAGGTGTGGAAGGCTTTCTTTCTCCCCTCTGTGGACTGGATCTTTAGGATGGCGGAGATGATCTGGATGTAGGACAAGAGAACCAAGCAGAAAGGTGTCATCAGCAGAACAATACTAGAAACCATGATTGCGATCTCACTGGAGGAGGTGTCCACACAGGCCAGCCTGACCACAGCTAGGAGTTCGCAGGATATGTGATCAATATACTTGTTCATACACATGGGCAACTGAAAGGTGATGGTGGTCTGCATGAGAGAGTTGACAGAGGCACTGACCCAGGATGTGATGGCCAACCTAGCACAGAGCCCTCCATGCATGATGACCAAGTATCTCAGGGGGTCACACACAGCCACATAGCGGTCATAGGCCATCACTGCCAGGAGAACAAACTCAATCCCACCCAGGCCCAGGGAGAAAAATAACTGGGCTGCACAGCTCACATATGGGATTCCTTTATGTTCTGCAATTAAATGCACCAGCATCTGAGGGACAATGCTTGTGGCATAAGAGGCATCAACAAGGGAGAGGTTGGTGAGAAAGAAATACATGGGAGTGTGGAGTCGGCTGTCCAGTCTGATCACAAGAACAATGAGGAAGTTCCCCAGCACTGTCACCAGGTACATAACCAAGAACAGGACAAAGAGAGCGACCCGAGTGTCCCAGTCACTGGACAGGCCGAGGAGGATGAATTCTCTCACCAAAGTCTGGTTATCTGCTCCCATTTTAAAATGTGAGGATTATTAATCTGCAGAGAGAGTCAGAAATAACAGAATCTACTGAATCACAGAACCATAAAAATAACTTTTATCAATACAAACTATATACAATTGGCCACCCTTAGTCAGATGTTTCACATCACTCATGGGCTAAGATGACAGGCTTCACCCTGATATTCATTGTATCCATTCTGCATCAGAGAACAGGACAGCACCTTCATAAGGACTTGATGTTGTCCCTGGGAGGCCCAATTAAAGCCTGAAGATAATGCATTACAATTATAGGAGCTCCACATCTTTACCAACTTGCCTAAGTTTCTAGGGCAAGGAAAGGATGGTAGATAACAATGGCAGGTAAACTGATAAACAGTGAAGAAAAGCTTGGTGGGAAAGTTACAAAAACTACCTTAAATATGTCAACTAGATCCATCATGATGAAATGTATAAATCTATTATAAAAGGAAATACTGAAAAGAGGCAGGGGCTTGTGAGAAGATCTGGAATCAGAGAATCTAGGTTTGAAAACTGATTTTATTTACCAGTTATGTGATGTGGGTACATATGAAACAGATAATATTATACAACTCACAAGTACATTTAAGCTCACATGTAGGTAACTTATGGAGAAAGTACTCTGTGAACTGTTACTTGTAGCAGTACTGTAGTTGTATGGGTATTAGTAGTCATATGATCTCTGCCTTGGCGTAAATAAAGTAGCAAACATGATTTTCTCATGCAACCCCACCCCCAACAATTCAGTCATAAATAATATCGGAGGCAATTTTTAATAGAACTGAGGGCTTAGGAGTTGCTGGGTCACTTTGAGGACCTGGGGACCATTTGTCTTTCTGATAGCCTTGGGTCTCTTTAGCCTCAGTGAGATACAGTGGGGTAGATGACTGTAATTGTACCTTGTTCTTTTCATTTTTCTCCTTTCAACTTGCTGCTGTTAAAAATCTACCCTTTTATATGGGCTCAAAATTAAGGAAATGAGAGTGTGAATGCTTGACTTTTTATTTACAAGAGAGAAAGGGAAGCAAATGTTTAAATACCTTTCTTAATTGTCGAAGGCAGAGGAGGTATGAATTCATGTAGATGTACAGAGGAATCGAGTTGACTTTTTGCTTTCTTTCACCCAGAAAGTGCTTTTTCAGTAGAACTGTATGTTATAATGTCAATTTTGAATACTAATAAGCCATTTACATTTTAAAAAATAGTTTTATAGGACTCATTCATTATTATTTCTCCATGCCTGCCTAATCACTAACTTTTCTTTTCTTGCAGTGTACAAAATAAAGTACAAAATAAAGGAAAATAGGAGATAAGGCAGTAAGAGGGCTTGAGGGCAGCAACAGAGCTGCTTGTGTCATCCACAAACCCTTAGGGGTTGAGGTAGGGTCTCTGAGCAGAAAAGTGAATATTGTCTATGCTTCAACTCTCTTACCTGTGTGAAAATTAATAAAGGAAAACCCTGAATAAGGGAGGCCTGATAGGGAGTCTCAAGCAGACCATCAATGTAAATTACAGGAAGAATTGTCAATTACAGGCCCCAGGGAAGAATCATCAACAGGAAAGAATCATCAATTACAAACCTCAACAGGAAAAGATAAACACATTGCATCTCTTGTAAGTAACGGACTACCCCAGCAACTCAGCCAGTGAGAAACCGTCATAACCCTGAATTCTCAATTTTCTCCAAAGGACTTTGGTTCAAAACAACCGGTCCCAACATCCTCCTTTTTCTCTATAAGGTTCCTCTCCTTTGTTTGTGGGACTTGCCTATGGCTTTTGCTACAGCTTGCATGTCCTGAATTGCGATTTCTCTTGCAATAAACCCTCTCCCAAATAAACCCATTTTGCTGGCAAAATAATTGTTCCGTTTTTAAGTTGAAAACCTGTTAAAGGACAAAACAAAGCAAGTAGGTCTAGAAATGGCCATATATTTCATGATTCAGATACATAAATTTTCATAAACCTCTTTCGTAATGTCCACAAACCTGATGTCCTCTACTGCTCTATCAAGGTATTTCTACCACCACCCCTCACTTTGCTTTTCTTCAACATGGTCAGGCTGAAATAACATCTACTTGCCTCAAAGAAGGCCTTCAAATATAATTGTAAAACTGCAAGAAAATATTTAACTTAAAAAATCTGTTGGGCTTCCCTGGTGGCGCAGTGGTTGGGAGTCTGCCTGCCAATGCAGGGGACACGGGTTCGAGCCCTGGTCTGGGAAGATCCCACATGCCGCGGAGCAACTGGGCCCGTGAGCTACGGCTGCTGAGCCTGCGTGTCTGGAGCCTGTGCTCCCCAACAAGAGAGGCCGCGATACTGAGAGGCCCGCGCACCGCGATGAAGAGTGGCCCCCGCTTGCCACAACTAGAGAAAGCCCTGGCACAGAAACGAAGACCCAACACAGCCATAAATAAATAAATAAATAAAAATTTAAAAAAAAAAAAAAAGGGAACACTGCATTGACTGCAGTTTAAAAAAAAAAAATCTGTTAACTTTTGTTGAATATATAGCAGATCTGCAGCAGAAAGTAGACATTTCTTTTTCTATTAATTTGGCAAATATCTATAAAGTCTCATCTTGGCTAGATGTTGGTGTTTCAAGGCGAATATTACACTTACCTGTGTTCAAAGACCTACCCCATCCATAGAGGAAATGACACAAAACAGATCATCATCACATCATTTTTTCCCCCTGGTGCATGTGCAAGCCACCTGGAGAACATGCCAGCCAATGACTCACCTGTGCTCCTTTTACTCACCCTGCACATCTCTCTACTACAGCTTGTGCCTCATTACAAACAAGTTACAGTGCCACTTAGTGCAGGTATGAGCTTCGGAATCTAATAGTTTCTGCTTTGAATTCATTCTCTTCCACTTCCTGTAGCAAGCCACTTGGCCTCTCTGAGTCTCATTACTCTTCATCTATATAATGTGGATAATATTGGCCTACTGAAAGGATCATCGGTGAAATTAAGCAGTTGAAGATCCAACATTCCTATACTAATGACTGAATTAGGGCAGACACCCATTATTTGGTGATGACAATTGATCTAACCTTTGATTTCATGCTCTCTCTTTCAGGATCTTATTTCTTCATTTAGTCCATCTCTTTGTCATCCTGGGGTTTCTCCTGCTTCAGATGGACCCCTTTTCCCTCATTATAAAAAATATGCATACCTCTCACCATGGAGAGAGGAATCTTTGCTATTTTTCACTCTAATTATTTCTTTCTTTCACATCCAGAGTTCTCAAATGATTGGTATCCACTTGCTGGGTTTATTTCCTCAAAACATTCTTCATTTAAGCCATGGAAATGTAGTTTTCACCTTCACTAATCCATAGAAACTGTACTCTTAAAGGTCACTCATGGCCTTCTAGGCATCAAACTCAGAAACTTTCATTTCATTTTCATTGCTAACTTTTAACAGCGTTAACTAATTCCTCCTTCCAACTCTCAACTCTATCATTCACTTCTGATCAGATTTTCCTCCAATCTGTTATTCCTCATCTGCATTCTTGGGTAATTTTCCTAAATTCTCCTACCTACCCCAGTACTGTGAGAACTTTGTAAGTTTCTTGCTCACAGTTAATACTCTTCTTTCTATAGTTTTCTTTTCTTGAAGGGTTTTTGGTTTCTAACTAAAGTAATATTATCAACTATATGTAGCTCACCCTCAATTCTACATTTATCTCCTAGACTTCCCTCCAAAGCTCCAGATGCTTTTCCCAACAATTTGAAAAATATTTCATAACTATCTCACGAACATCTCCATTCATCTCCCCACATGCTGTATTCCTTCCTGACTTCTTCATGTCTGACAATGGAACTAAAGTTCTCCCCCTCTTCTAACACATCAGGATTGATTTTTTTCTTCTTCCTCACCACTCCATAGAATAAATCCTCATTTATTTAAGCCTCAAATAAATAAATCTTTGTTTTAATTACATATCTTCCATCTTTCATTTAGTGTTCATTCACACTTACATTTGCCCTCATCAATCCCACTTTATGAAGTGTAATAGCTTCCTTGTAAATTTCCCTGACGTAAGCTCTACCCACTCCACACATCCTACATACTGCCTCCACATTAATCATGCAAAACAAATTTCTTCACATCACTTTCATGCACAAACAGATCTATGATGTCTAAATGTATACAGAATTAAGTTCATCCTGAGCAGAAGAATTCCCACACAATCCACAATCTTGTCCTATTTCTAAATTTTATTATCTGTAGAATTATTATACTATGTTTTACAGCAAAGTATTTTATTAAAATAGCTGAAATATCTTCCATTGATATGCTACCTGATTAATTTTAACCTAAGACTACTATTCATTTTTGAACACCATGGCTTATTTCAAAATTATTAACATCCAAATACACCTTACATCCACACTCACATAGTCCCTTTTGGGACTCACTGTAGATAAAGAAAACAGAAATAACATCAGCATTTGGAAAGCCAAATGAAGGAGAAAACATGTGTTTATCAGATTCTTTTAACACTCCCTGCAGTTAATACTGTCTCCATATTACTTTGGGGTCAGCTCCACTGGAATAGAGCTGGATTTCTACCCTGGCCCAGGGTAGAGAATGGATTAGTGCCTGATAATGTGCTTCATATCTCACTGCTCCTATCAGGAAGCCAGAGCGTGGTCTTCTCAGTCCAAACTAATTTGTAGAATATGTAGCTCTCTCTAAACACGTGTTTTTCATTGAAGTCAAAAAACTAAGAGAAAAATCTGGGAATATTTCTCCATTTGTCTGTGTAAAGAAGACAACAAAAACCTCATGGTGCAGACCTGAGCATACAACTGATCTTCAAAACCGGAGTTAAACGATGACCACAGTTAAGAGGCCAATCTATTTAGCTTTTCCTCCTGTAAAAGTCATTTTGTATTTTCTTCTCAGTATTTATTTTAACTTCGGCTAATTCACCTTTTTTACAGGTTTGTAATGTTCCATTAATAAAAAACAAAATCCTATTTTACATCTTTTGGGTCATATCATGCTCACACTCAACAAATCTCAGATCATACCTCTCCATTTGTTTTGAGCTTTCTTGCCTGCTCAAAAATAAACAACCCATGTTGACTGTTCAAAACACAGAACTGAAGAATGATGTACCCAGGTGGTTCATCTCCTTAGATACGAGCACCATGAAGGAAGGGCATCTTCATGCCTGTGTTTTATGAATTATAGTGGAGATAGGAAAATTACTGTGGCTCTAACGAGTATAGAATACTATGTGACTTAATATTAAAGGTGCCATTGAAATATTCCATAAAAAATTATACCCTTAAAGTACTGTTACTAATGCCTGGAATCTGTTACTTTTATGTTGAGTATTATCCTTGTGGTGAACTGTTTATATATGAAATAATACTAAATGAGGGGGTTAAAATATGAAGTATCTAATCTTATTGTGGATAAGTATGTGAATGACACTAAAACTGCAGGAAAAGTCAGAAGTGAGATATGAACAGTAAGATCAAATTTTATCAGTTAAACTATTACATTTTCAGACCTTACTTATAACTACTGCCATGTGCCTTCTCCCATTACCCAGTAATTATCAGTTATATATATATCAGGACTGAAATGTTCTTCTCTTGACTGAAATAAGAAGTAGGTGAACACATTTCTCACACAACTCCTTTTACATGACAAAATACACCTAAATTTTATCAGTTAAACTATTACATTTTCAGACCTTACTTATAACTACTGCCATGTGCCTTCTCCCATTACCCAGTAATTATCAGTTATATATATATCAGGACTGAAATGTTCTTCTCTCTACTGAAATAAGAAGTAGGTGAACATATTTCTCACACAACTCCTTTTACATGACAAAATACACCTAAATTAAAAGTTAAATTTCAGTCAATTATTACATTTTTTAATAAAAGTAAATCTATTTATTGATTCCATGGGTACTGTTTATTCTCTGGATTATAAAAACTTGATTTAAATTGTAACAAATATAATGTTATTTTCCAACCTATTCTATCTCTATAAATTCAGCCATAATTGTTTTTCCTATTGCTTCAGTCTCCTACTACCTGATAACACTTTTGGCTAAAAATATTCGTCTCCTGAACAGGATGATGAGTGCAAAATTCTGACAACGGTGCTAGCTGATATTAAAACCAGGATTAGTCGTTATCTAGGGGTTTGACGGGGAGGAAGATAAAATTTGGCGTTAGCATGCTCCTGCCCTCCTTTTCTAGGCCTGCCTTCTAACTCTTCATCTATGAGCCAAATAGTTTCATGCCATCTCTCTAATTCTCTACACCAAGGCCTGCCTTCCAGTGGAAATGGCCTGTGCTCTAAAACTGCCCTTTCCTCTTCTTATCTGGTAATTAGGAGTCATGGAGATCAGGCATCTCCAACCACTCTGTTATAATTTACTTAAACTCTGAGCAGAAGATCTCCCAGATGAAAGACCCTTCCATACCAAACCCCCTAGAGCTCTACAGTATGCCTTTCAGGTACAGCCCCAAGCAGGTATGTGGCTTCTCAATTTGCAGAACTCTTTTAGCTTTTTACCACTTCTTCCCCCACTTTCTCTGCCGTAATAGTACTAATAAGGCCTGAAGAACTATGAGCAACTGCTCATCAAGAAAGATTAGAAACTTGACCCACAGACAAAGTCAAACTAATATTGACAGAATTTTCATTATGTTGGTGTCACATAGATAGGATCATTATTGTGGTTCTCCGGAGATGTTTTCAGAAGCTGCTGTTTCCATTTTTAAATCATTTTCTAGTTGAATTAAATTTCCGTTGCTACTCTATGGACAAACACCCCAGAGTACTCCATGAAATTTTGCAAAGATGGAAGTATTCAGGGCTTAACACACGGCTAACTTTTCCACTTGCAACATTCTTACCACATTTTATTTATCCTACCCTGGTGTATTATACATTTAAACC
Source organism: Balaenoptera acutorostrata (assembly GCF_949987535.1). Taxonomy (NCBI): domain Eukaryota; kingdom Metazoa; phylum Chordata; class Mammalia; order Artiodactyla; family Balaenopteridae; genus Balaenoptera; species Balaenoptera acutorostrata. The sequence continues at coordinate 11,797,556 of NC_080070.1, forward strand.
TACCTAACAACATTTTCTATTTCTGTTGGCTGTCTGCTTCAATAAGTCATCTCTATCTCCTCCTACATTAGGAAGAGAGAAGTATTAATTTGAAAAGATTCAGGAAGTATGCACACTATAAAAGTGATCCTGAATATCTCACCTTCCAGAGTTATATTTCAGAATAATAATCTTCCCACTCTTCATGCCAATTCAAAGACTACATAGTTGGACAAAACCTTGGATCAGCTTCAAAAATCCAATCTGAAACACAGTGAGGCTTACGAGTGAGCCTATTACTTCATTATAAAGATAGTGCACTATAGCTAAGGGATAAAAAGCCAAAGTCTTTTTTCCCCTAAAAGTTTGTGCATCATGTTTTGTAACATTCTTGAGTCTTAATCATATTGTGCTTCTTATTAGAGTCCTCTACAGTCTTAGCTGATACAAAGAGAAGTCCTGAATACAGAAGCAGAGCACATGAAGGTAAGTCACACAACCTACAAGTAAGTTTTCTTTTATGCTGATCAAAATAAACCAAACCATACCTTCACACAGTTAAGCTGTCAAAGAAAATGGCTTTAATTTAGAGAAATATTCATTTGATCTGTGGATGAATATATGTATGCTCTGTACATTGAAAGCATTCATCACGGGCAGGAATATTTGCATCACCCTAATGTTTGGAACAGGGAACCCAGGACCACTTGGATGGGTGATTTCTCAAAAACAGTTTTATATCCTCAGAAGGTAATTAGGTTTTCTACTACTGTCTGGACTTGGTTTCCTGGCTTTTCACATAATCAACAATTATAGAGGCCAAGCTTCTCCAATAAGTGCAAACCTGAGATCCTTTGATTATTTGTTATCATGACTTCATTTTGTAAATGCTCGCCTTCTTTATATGTCTTGTTCTATAGGTAAGACTAGGCCATTCTTTTGCAATATAATTCCCTGAGTTCACCATGTGTCCACAGTGCAATCCCTGAAGCTTATAGAGTCACCAACCTTTAAACGAGAGTCAGGAGACCTCAATTCTCATCCCACTTCACATTCTGGGTATCGTACGACTTTGAGTAATCCATTTCATCATCTTACAATTCTATTTTCTAAAACTCAAAGTAAAATCAGAATACTTTGTATACATACTCTTGGGGAAATAATTGAGATAAAAGACTTCATAGCAATTAACAATTTATCTTTTTTGGAAATGTAATATATTCTTACTACATGTTCATGAATATTAAAACCTAACCATCATTTTACAGATCTTGGTTTGTTCCTTAGTGTCTCGCCCAACTATAATGTAGAATTTATCCATACTATCTCCAATTTCTAAATATTAATCATTTTCTACCTCATTCCCTCCATTTCACTATTACTCTTTCTGCCATTACTAAAGTTTGGAATTGAGAACTGTTAGAACAGAAATATACCTAAGCCCCCAGGTTCTGGAAAGCAGAATTACTTCACTACCTTTGCCATACTTATTAAGATGAGAAGATTTCAATGTTCATGTTTCATATCCCTGATCCTCTAATCAGATCAGTTCTATTTCTGCCCCTGTAGAAGCCTGTTTACACACACCCTCTGTGGATACCTGTTAGAGCTCTCACTCACTGATTAGTGCCAGACAAAACAGGCATGTCTCCTTCAGTCTAGGTTTATGTTGATTTCTTTAGAGTACTTCCCCCCAACAAAGTGATGGACCAGAGAAATGAAGGGGCCCACACTCCTTGGTTCCTGTGCTAAGATCACCTGGGACTAGTTTAGATTGTGAGGGAAACTGCTAGGAGAAGGTTCACAGGTGCCCCAGAATTGGCTCAGACACAAACGTAATGAGGTGTAGCAGCGGCTGAATTAGCAATGTGGGCCAACAGATTCCCCTAAGGAGCCTTATGCATTAGAGTGTTAACTGCTGCCTCCACTCCCAGTTCTCAAGGGCAGGGCCTTGATGCTACCCTTCTCCTCCCTGTGCAAGACTATTCTCTCCATCCTCCTCAGACTACAACAATCCACTGAAGCCTTAGGTCATCTGAAAACTCACTGAAGCCAGTTTTCTGAGGTTTTAGGATATTCTCCTACAGCCCAAACTGACTTTAGTGCTCATGCCCCTATTCTAGTGAGCAGTGGCTAGGCCTGCATCCACCTGGTGAAAAACCAATTATCCTCTTCTGCTCAGGATGCCCTTACCTCTCCTGGAGACAGGAGAGGTGTTTTCACTCCCCTGAGATATGTTCCAGGAGTCCACTGGGCTGCTATGAGCACTGCATTTTGGTTTTTTTTTTTCATAAGGGAAGGGGCTGTGTGGTTTCAGTCTATTTATCTCTTGTAAAAATAAAATACAGTGTGTGTGTGTGAAAAAAAAATAAAATTAAATTAAAAAAAGTTAATAAAGTGGACACAGCCCCTTCCCTTATGAGCACTGCATTTTAAACGGACCTGAGTACATTGCTCATGGTAATTGCAACATAAAGACTTAAAACTCCAAATAAAATTTACAACAATAGATTTTTATGGTCTCCAGATAAAAAAAGGAAAAGAGGATGCAAAGTCCTTAACACAGTGTGTTAACATTTTATGCCTCTTCAAATTTTTGGTATTTATGAAAAGATTTAATGTAATTTGGACAGAATGCAGTCACATTATCATTCTCTGATACGTTCCTTAGGCATCATGCACCCTTTAAGTGAACCATGTATCCGTTTACTCTTCTACCAAGTCATATACCCAGTAATCCTTAACACCACCATTACCGTAGCCACTCGTTTACCCAGCTGTCTACAACCATCTCAATATTCACTCACCCATTTGCTCATCTGCTAGTCCAACCACTTACGCATTCCCTCATCCACATGCCAGCTCATCTCTTTACCTAATATCCATTAATTATTTGCCAGATCATTTATACTCACCCAATGTATCATGCTTCTGCTCATCCACTAACACATTCCATCATGTTCCCATGGCTTCTGATATTACAGCACCCAGTGACTGTGACAAAGTTTATGTGATGTCCCAAGCAGTACACAGGGAAAGTAGAGAGGCTCCTCATTCCTCACCTGAATTTCTTAACTCCCACACAATTAACAGATTGGTTGCATATTTTCTCTCAGGAAAGTTGGAAAAATCCCATTACTGTGAGGGTTCTGGTCACAGTATCCAGAAGTCTACATCACTACTGTTCTTTTCCTCTCACCTGCAGACAACAGAGGTGAATTCCCAAATGCCAAGCTTCTCACAAGAATTCACAATCCTCTCAGTCACCCCTGCTCAAAACCTGGGGAAATCTTCCTCCTCATCCAACCTCTATCATTCAGCAAGTTACATCAACTCTTACTTCAAAACATCGGTCACATGGGTCCTTCATTTCCATTATTAATACTGCTGGTCTCTATTATTTTAGCATTTTGTTCCTAAGTGTGACTTAATTCAGTACCTTTCAAAGTGTGATAGACTACACTCTACCCAGACTTGATGAATAAGAAACTATGCAGATGAGGTCCAGCAAATAGTGATTTACGGAGCCCCTCAGGTGTTTCTGATAGAATAAAACACTTTTCAGGTGTTTCTGAGAGAATAAAATTTGAGAACTACTGGAACAATTCACTCTGTGGACCACTGTCACATTAATCTTTCACTACAACACTTTACTATTATACACTTCACAAATATTTGATCTAAAGTTTCCAAGGACTTTAATCCCGTATCTCAACCATCTGAGGGAGAAAAAATTTTAAGTCAACCACAATCTAAGAGTTTCCCTGCTTCTCTCCCATGTGAGACCCCATGATTCTAAAATTCTTGCTGTTCCCCAAACAGGAAATACTCTCTCTTCTACCTAGGAAGTTTATCTCATAGATGTCTACCTAGAAATTGAAATAGTTCCTTCAAGAAGCATTTGTGACAGACACACTAATACATATTATCAATGTGTAGGCTTGGATTTTTAAGAAAAGTATGAACATAAATTATTTGCTCCAAAACTATGCATATAATTTGGTTAAACTGCTTCCAGAAATTCATTTGTTTAACTTGAAATTCCTTAGCTTGAAAATCATTATTTGCTATTGTTATATATTACTGAGCTGTAAATTATCACCCATCTCCCCCACTCTTACTTTATCTGTTAAAAGTCCTTTTAAAAATTGAAAATGTCCAATCTCTGCTGGAGGATGTTTATAGTGGGAAGGCTGTGTCTGTTGTAGGGGGATTGTCTGGGGGGACAGATATAATATTTGGGAACTTTCAGTACTTTCTGCTCACCTTTGCTGTGCATCTAAAAATGCTCTAAAAAAGAGAGTCTACTTAGATAAAATAAAGTAATTGAGCTTGTTCTAGCTTCCATTTAGGTTGTAGAAAGCTGGAAAGAGCATTGGCTCCATCCTAAAACAAGAAAAGTTTTGGTAATCTACAAAATCATAACTATTCTTGAAATCATCAGTAAACTAAGATTGCAGGGCAACCAAATAGCATGAGATCTCGGGAAAGATAAGTACATCCAGAAAGAGATAGGATATGAGCTCTTACTTACCTGGGCCAGAGCATAGAAGGAAAATAGGGCCCCCAAACTAGCCAGTGAGAATTTCTTTAACAAATTGCTAACGTTTAAGTGCGGGGTACTGTAAGTATAAAGTAGCTGAGAGCCATGGCAAAAAGAGGAGTTCCCATCAATTCTCAATATTTTCTCCATAGACTTAGAACAGTCCTCACACGAATATTTGGGGAAAAGCGGAAAACCAAAGAAAGCCTTCTTCCTGGTGCAGGTCTATGTGAAGGCAGCCGCAGCCACTGCTGTGAGCAGAAGAAACTCTCCAACCACCAAATCATCTCCATATGGAACAAAAGCCTGAAGCCACTAGGGGAAGGATAACAGCACCTGTTTTCCTCAGAGACAGCTGAAGATTCATTAAAGAGGGAAAACAGAAAAATAAATAAATTCTTGTGCAGGGTCCTTGGGACAGGAAACTGCTCTGTGTTCAGATCATAAGCCATCTATCTCCTCACTCTGCAGAAGTGGCAAGACCACTAACAGAGCTCCAACCCTGAGACACAGGGACAAAGGATGTGCCTAAGTCTGAGATAGACCCAGGACAACAGAGAATAAACCCTCACCCTCCATCACCAGACCAGCAAGAATTAGGAACAAGTAACAGCAGTTTACCTCGGATTAGAGAGAACATGTGGAAAGACACATCCTGTGACATGCAGTCTCACAGTGTAGCTTAAAACTAAGGGAGGAACAGGAACACTGGGAAAAACCCTCCAATGACTGAATATCCCACCCGAAGCACAAGTAGTAATAGAAATCATTGAGTTTGTTGTTGCACTGGGATAACCACAGCAACACAAGACTCAAACCCAGCTCCACCCATGACTACACTGATTCCCACACTCTTCACAAGACTACAGGATAAACAGTAGAGATGTGTCCATTTCAAGGTATAAGACTATCTCATTATACACACAAAATGTCTGGGTACCAATCAAAATTAAAGGTCGGAGGAAAAGGCAAGAAAAATTACACTGCACTGAACAAAGAAATTAAAGAACCAAAATTAGATATACCTGTATTATAAGAACTACCACACAGGGGGTTAAAGTAACTCTCACAAATAAGTAAAGGATCTAGTGGAGAAAATGGATGGTGTCATAAATGCTTGAGCAATTTCAATAGAGAACTGAAAACTATATGGAGGAGTTAAATGGAAATGCTAGACAGAAAGGACACAGTCACAGAAACAAAGATTGCTTACGAACAGACCCATAGAGCCAAGAAACAATCAGTGCGGATAAAGATAAATCAATAGAAACTGGCAAAACTGGAACACAAAGAGGAAAAAATTATAATGATAAAAAGAGAAAAGAGCTTCTGAGGACTGTAGGACAATAGCAATCTAACATATGGGAAATTCTCCTTCTTAAAGTGTCATGTGTATATTTGACATGTGTATACTTGTATTTTTTACTAATTTTCTTCTTTCATCACTTTCCCCTACCATTTTATATAGTATGTGCTCGTGATGGTACATTTAGTACTTTACTCCACAATTTACTGAACATTCAGGCAGGATTATGACATGTTAGATGAGGCGGTGGATCCATATAAAATTCTAATCTAAGAAAACAGGAAATGTTCCTCTGAACTCTCTTTTATCATGTGACTTTACTTGACTTCTCTCTTTGCCCATTGCCACTACCTTAGTTCAGATTCCTTTTATGTCTCAGTAGTATCCCTGGAGCAGCCCCCCTGGATGGTCTCCTTGCCTCTCATCTTTTCTTCCTTTGACCCTTTTGCAAAAGTGATAATTCAGAAATGTAAATTTTATCAAGCCATACCCTGCTTAAAAACCTCTACTAGGTCCCCATCGCTCTCAGATAAAGTTGAAAGATAATACGGCATCAGTGCCCTCCGTGCTCTGACCCTTCCTGCCTGCCTGCTTCACCCTCACTACTGCCTCAATCTTCTCTGCGCTGCAAGCGAGGATTCGGGACATTTCTGAACTTCCATGCTCTCCCAGCTCCGCACATTTCACAGGTTGTCTGCACCTTTGTTTGGATTGTTGTCATCTGAAGAACTTTTCCTCACTTTTCTGGTCTCCACTTGGACCTTTTCTGGTCCTTTCATACAGAAGACTCCTGAAATCACCCCTGAAGTCTTAGTCTCTCTGTGACACTTATCACACTGTATTTTAACTGTTTCATCATCTGTCATCCCTACTCTAGGGTCATGTTATTGCCAGAAATGCGTCATATGGTTTATTGTATCTCAAAAACAATTCATTGTCATACACATAGTAGACACTCCATTAATATTTCTTAATTAACACCAAGAGAAATTTAGCCCACTAGTATTGACATGTTTGGGGATGCTTGTCTATAACACAGATTATAGGTCTAAATTATTTTAAGGTAAAATTAAATATCAAATGGGACTTTGACTCTGCTTGAACACTGAGACTGTGTGACAGTGTGTTCACAAGTGGAAGAACTGCACATCACCTGACTTAAAGAAGAGACAAGGAAGAAAGGACCTAAAGAAGACGTCTTCAAGGGAGTGTGAAGATGAGCCACTACCATATTCTTTCTCCCCTTTCCCCTTCTTTATCTCTTGTACAATTATTTCTTCCCCCTCTTTTACCTTATGGAGGCTTTCTCTCAGAGGTGAGGTCTGCTCTAGACTAACTCAGCTCAGCAGATTTACAAAGATCAACTAGGTCCCTGCTGTGTGAGGAGGAAGGATGGGAGAAGGCATTTATATGGAGACTGGAGGGTGACATCTGCACAGCTGACTCAACTATCCTTATTCACCAAATGAAATGTGTCTTATTTTACATTAATTTTGGCTGAGGAATCTTTCTTTCTTGGACTAAATACATCTTTAATATTTTATACACTATTTCAAATTTTATGTACCTATTTTGTATCTGAAGTCTAGGAAAAGAGGTAATAGATTTTTCAGAGATTGGACAGTTTTAACATTTGAATGGTACCCTCTCAAACTGTTTGTAAACTGTGAGGTAAAAGTCCTCTCAGTTCATATACTATCAGGAAGAGCTTGAAATGTAGCTTTTCCTGGGCCAGTCATAGCCATGCATACAAACACCCTTAGTTACATTCCATCCGTGTAAAACAAGACCTTTGCTTGATGGTTCCCCTGACTTACCTCCAGCACTCGAAAGTTAAGTTTTATCGCCACACGTCCAAGGTCGAGCTCAAAAACATTTTAATCAGCCTTGATGGCAGCACTCTCCTCAGAACAGTGATTCACACAATTACTGGTTATGGATACATATCCCAAACATTATTTTCAGTAAATCTAAAAGGTGAAAATGTTTTTGTTCCCAATGAAAACACAATAAACTTGTAAAAAAATTTGGATTGATAAGGACCAGTGGTATTGTGAGCAAAACTACTATGAACATTTATGAACAAGTCATTTTGTAGACAATATTTTCATTTCTCTTGGGAGAGGATGCCTAGGAGAGGAATTGCTGGGTCACATGGTAAGTATATGTTTACTTTTATAAGAAGTTGCCATTCTATACTCTTAACAACAATGCATAAGTTCACACTGCTCCACATCCTTACCAAAACTTAGCACTATCACTATTTTTAATTTTAGTCATTTGAGTGGGTAAAATGGTTTTTAAAAGAGTCATGTATTTGGAAATTAAAACACATATTTCTAAATTAAAAGAAAAGAACCAGTAGTTCAAAGTAAGATCTATGAATAGGCCTATGATTACAAACAAAATGATAAAGCAAAACAAATGGTATTTTTTTTTTCATTACTTCAGGGTCATATGAATGAAGATTGAGAAGTTCTATTACAGCAGTGCTTAATATCTCTAAACATGCTGCCAAGACATAAAAATATGCCCACGTCCCACACTCTAACCCAACCACTTAGCCTCCTACCCAGCATCACCAGTACACGTTTTGTCATCACCTTCCTGGTTGCCAGGGCAATGCAGTTAATGCTTCATATCTGAATTAAGTGGGAGAACACACAGGCAAAGCTCTTTTCTCTAAGTGATGCTCATGATTCATCAAGTTGCCAGTTCTGATGTTAATCCAGATAATTGCCCTAGTAGTTTCTGAAAGGCCCCCTTCACCTCCTTATTCCTCAGACTGTAAATCATGGGATTCAGCACGGGCATCAAAATGGCACAGAAGAGAGAGATCAACTTCTCCTGAAGGACAGAGGGGCTGGAACTGGGCTGGATGTAAGTGAAAATTGGCCATGCCATAGCACAGGACAACTACTGCGAGGTGAGAGGCACAGGTGTGGAAGGCTTTCTTTCTCCCCTCTGTGGACTGGATCTTTAGGATGGCGGAGATGATCTGGATGTAGGACAAGAGAACCAAGCAGAAAGGTGTCATCAGCAGAACAATACTAGAAACCATGATTGCGATCTCATTGGAGGAGGTGTCCACACAGACCGGCCTGACCACAGCTAGGAGTTCGCAGGATATGTGATCAATATACTTGTTGTGCACATGGGCAACTGAAAGGTGATGGTGGTCTGCATGAGAGTTGACAGAGGCACTGACCCAGGATGTGATGGCCAACCTAGCACAGAGCCCTCCATGCATGATGACCAAGTATCTCAGGGGGTCACACACAGCCATAGCGGTCATAGGCCATCACTGCCAGGAGAACAAACTCAATCCCACCCAGGCCCAGGGAGAAAAATAACTGGGCTGCACAGCTCACATATGGGATTGCTTTATGTTCTGCAAGAAAATGCACCAGCATCTGAGGGACAATGCTTGTGGCATAAGAGGCATCAACAAGGGAGAGGTTGGTGAGAAAGAAATACATGGGAGTGTGGAGTCGGCTGTCCAGTCTGATCACAAGAACAATGAGGACATTGCCCAGCACTGTCACCACGTAAGTGATTGAGAACAGGACAGAGAGAGCGACCTGAGTGTCCCAGTCACTAGACAGGCCGAGGAGGATGAATTCTCTCATTCAAGTCTAGTTATCTGCTCCCATTAAAAAACAGAGGATTATTAATCTGCAGAGAGAGTCAGAAATAAAAGAAGCTGTTAAATTAAAGAACCATAAGAATAACTTCTTAAAAGAATGCATATCATAATGATCGGCCAACCGTGGCCAGATGTTCCAGATCATTTACGGGTCAAGAAGACAGGCTTGATTCTACTATGCATTATATCTACTCTACATAAGAGAGAGAGGCTAGCACCTTCCTAAGGACGTGATGTAATCTCAAGGAGTCAGTTAAAGCCTGGAGATACTGCGGTGCAATTTTTGGAAGCTCTATATCTTTCTAACTTCAGTTTCCAGGGAGGGGAGAACTGTTGATGATAATGGGAAGTAGAATGATAAGCAATGAAGATAAACATGGCTCGAAGTTCAAGGACTACCCTATATGTATTTACTACACAAAACATGATAAAATGTATAAATAAATTATTTTTTAAAAGATTTGTAAGAGGCAGATATGTACTGCAAGTAAGGCTGGTGAATGATGGAAAAATCTGGAATTTGAGAACCTGAATATGAATCTTGTTTTTTGACTTATTGGATGTTTGATTGGGTTAGAAATTTAAACTTTTACATACAAAATTTGATAATGCTGCATAACTTACAGGTATATTTATGCTCAAATGTAGATAACTTATGGGTAAAGTGCTTTGTAAACTCTTACTCATCGCAGTATTTCAGTAGTATGCTACCAGGTGAAGCATGAGCTCTGCCCTGAGAGAGAGAGAGTAACAAATGTGATTTCCTCATATCCCCTCCACAATTTCAGACATTTAAAAAAAGGAAGCAAAACCTTTAATAGATTTGAAGTCTAAGAAGTTAGCTTGGATACTTTGAAACTCCAGAAAAATATAAGTCTATTTGAGATTTGGTGTCTCCAGTCTTTGGAAGGAGAGGGAGAAGAGGGTAACTTTATCTTGTTCTTTTGATTTTTCTGCCCTATTTTTTAACTCATTCTAACTCGCTCTTTTTATTTTCTGTAACTCTAGCCCTTATATATGATCTCAGTAAAACTGATAGTATGAAAATAATTTCTTAAGCTTTCTAGTATTAAAGGAGGAAAAGAAAACAAATCTTTTAACTTTTGCTGAGTATTTAGCAGATCTGCATAAGTAGACATTTCGTTTTTGAATAATTTGGCAAACATGGATGAAGTGCCACCTTCCCTAGATGCTGGGATTTCAAGTGTGAATATTACCCTTCCCTGTGCTCATAATGCTCAAGTGGAAGAAAACGACACACATTATGTTATCACATTATTTGTTTCCCTTTGCACCTGCAGAACATGCCGCCCATGTCTCCCTGTGCTCCTCCGACTCACCCGGCACACCTCTCTACTACAGCCCTCATTGCAAATGAAGGTCAGCGTCACATCTTAGAGAAAGTGTGACCTTTAGAGCCTAACAGTCCCTGCTTTGAATCTACAGTTGACCCTTGAAGAATGTGGAGGTTAGGGGCCTTGGTGCAGTTGAATATCGGAGTATGACTTACAGACAGCCCTCCGCATCCCCATTTCCTCCTCATCTGCAGATTCAACCGACCTCTGATGGTGCAGTACTGTACCATTTACTGTACTGTAGTATTTACTGTTGAAACAATCTGCATGAAAGGAGACCCACGCAATTAAACTCGTGTTATTCAAGGGTCAACTGTATTCTTTTCCGCTCCCTGAGGCCTAGAGCAAGCTACTTCGCCTCTTTTTTTTTTTTTTTAATTTATTTATTTATTTTTGGCTGTGTTGGGTCTTCACTGCTGTGCGTGGGCTTTCTCCAGATGCAGTAAGCAGCGGCTACTCTTCGTTGCGGTGCGCGGGCTTCTCACGGCGGTGGCTTCTCTTATGGCGCAGCATGGGTTCTAGACGCGCGGGCTTCAGTAGTTGTGGCGCATGGGCTCAGCTGCTCCGCAGCATGTGGAATCTTCCCAGACCAGGGCTCGAACCCGTGTCCCTGCAATAGCAGGAGGATTCTTAACCACTGCACCACCAGGGAAACCCTATGTTGTCTCTCTTAACTTCAAAGTTTCTAATCTGTAAAATGTGGGTATATTGTTCAACTGAATGGGTAGTTGGTGAACCCAGTGTGTTGAAGATCTAAAGTCCCTAAGGCAGGTGTCCATCATTCAATGATGATAACGATTAACCTTTCATCTCAAGCTCTTGATCATATTCGGGATCTTATTCCTTCTTTTATTCGCTCTTTCTACCATCCTTGATTTCTCTTACTCCTGATTAATTCCTTTTCTCTTATTATAAAAAATAAACAAAGCCAATTTAGGGGGGCAAAATCTTTTTTATACAATTACCATTCTAACTCTCTCTTCCTTTCACATCCAAAATTCTCAAATGACTGGTGTCCACTTGCTTGGCTTATTTCCTCATAACATTCATCCTTTAAGCCATGGAAATATGTCTTCCATTTTCATTAATCTATAGAAATTGCACTCTTGAAGGTCACTCATGGCTTTCTAATCATCAGATTCAGAAACTTTAATTCTATTTTACTTCTTTACTTATTGTTTGAACCATTCCACTATTTGTTCCTTCAAACTCTCAACTCTCTGATCCTCTTCTGTCCTGATTTTCTTCCAAACTAAGCTTCTTCATTTGTATTCTTGGATAATTATCTTAAATTCTCCTGCTCCATTACTGTGAAGATTTTCTAAGGTTTTGTGCTCAGAACCTGTACTCTTCTTTCTACAGCTTTTCCTTGGAGGACTTATTTCTAACCATAATAATTTTTACCAAGGCTGTATGGTTTCCTTTCAATTTTACAATTATTTCCTAGACTTCTTGCTAAGAGTCCAGATGATTTTTTTCAACAGCATAATGAATGTTTCCCAAATATCTCACTATCAACTCAACTCTTCTCTCCACAAACTGTATTCCCTCCAGACTCTTTTATTTCTAGCAATAGACCAAAATTCTCCCACTCTCCAAAGGCATCATGTTTAATTATTCCTTCTTTCTTAACACTCCATGGAATAAATCATCTTCTTTCATTGTTTTATTATATATCTCCCACCTCTCCTTTAGACCTCACTCATACTGCTAATGTACTAACACGTCTCATCACCTTGCAGCTGATGAGGTGCAACAAATTCCTTCTGAATCTCACTGATTCAGCCTGTGCCTACTCCAAAGCAGCCTATACTCTTCCACCAGATTGATCATTCTAAATGCAAATTTAATCATAGCCCTTAAATATGCCAACAAATCTTGTGATATTTAATTGCTTACAGAATTACATACATCCTGGACTTCCCTGGTGGCGCAGTGGTTAAGAATCCGCCTGCCAAAGCAGGGGACATGGGTTCGAGCCCTGGTCTGGAAGATCCCATATGCTGTGGAGCAACTAAGCCCGTGTGCCACAACTACTGAAGCCCGCACGGCACAACTACTGAAGCCCTCGTACCTAGAGCCCGTGCTCCACAACAAGAGAAGCCACCGCAATGAGAAGCCCGTGCACCACACCGAAGAGTAGCCCCCATTCGCCACAACTAGAGAAAGCCCACGCGCAACAACGAAGACACAATGCAGCCAAAAATAAATTAATTTAAAAAAAAACAAAATAACTGAGACCCTTGCAAATGACGGAGGGATGAGGAATGACACAGAAATTATAGGAAAAATCAGGCATGAGGTTTGGAGAGCAAAGACCAACTCATCACGGTTAAAATATAACCTTTGCTGAACCTAGTTAAAAGTACCTCCATGTGCCTTCTCCCATTATTCCAGTTATTAATACAACAAATAGAACCAAAATGCCTTCTACGACAAAGAAATGAAAACAGAAAATTAGTTTTCAGATTCCTAATACAACGTATTTTATATAACTTAATACAACTAATTAGTTCAAGTTAGTCAGTTATGTTTTTTTTGTTTAAATAAAGAAAATGTGTCCATTTAAGCTTAAACCTATTTGACCTCTGTATTGGGATTCTAAACAGTCTTGGATGGGACAAGTGAAAGCCCTGAATAAAGAAGCAGAACACATAAGTGTGGGTCCCACATATTTATATACCTGCAGATATGTTTCTTTCTTGCTGATCAAAAGAAATGAGTCATACCTTTATAAAGCTGAACTGTCCATAGAAATGGCACTTTCAGTTAAAGAAAGAGTTCTCTGACTTGTGACTCAAGAGTTGGTTGATGCAGACACTGAGTGTATCCATCTTGAGAAGTAGTATTTGCATCATCCTCATGTATGGAAACAGAGAGCCCAGGGCCCTTTGGGTGGCTGATATCTCAAAGATGGGTTTGACATGCTGAAAGAACAATTTTTTTTTCTCTTTGGGGTCTTGTTAACCTCTTTAGCCTGATATGATTACCTGAATTTTTACTTAATCAAGTCCAATTTTTTAAACTCAGTTTCTCAAACATGTGCAACCTAACATACACTTTTGGTGACATATTTTACTATGGTTTCATCCTGTGAATTCTCACCTTCTTTATATTTCTTGTCCCCTGTTGCTAAGACTAGGGTTTTCTTTTGCAGTAAAATTCCCTCTGTCTGGGAAGTCTCCACAGTGCAGTCCCTACAGCCAATTCTAGAGGAACCAACCCTGGGATGAGAGTTAGGAGACATAGATCCTAACTCCAATTCACTCCCTAAGTGCTGAAGGTCTGTGCATAAGCCATTAATTGCCTTACATCTTAATTTATCTGTTATTAAAAGGAAAAGCATAATATCATGTGTACCAAACCCTTCAGAAATAATTGAGACAGGAGGTTTAAAGCAATTAATAATTTATCTTTCCCTGTCTGAAAATGTAATATGTTAATATTCCCACCATCTGCCAGTTAATACTAATACCTAACTAAAGATTTTATAATTCTGGGTTTCTTCCTTTAGTGTCTTTGCCTCTTTATATCAGTATTAAACCTGGGAGAAGTCTGTTGAAAAATATTATACCCAAGCCTCATGCTTTCTGCAAAGTAGAATTATTTTACTATATAATTTGCTATGATACTTAGAATAAGAAGATTTCATCAGTCATGTTTTATATCCCTAATCCAAAGTCCCTAATAAGTCACATAATTTCACACTCCCACATGCTGTTGATGCCTCTCAAATATTAATCAGTGTCTAACAAAATAAACATCTCTGTTACCATCTATGTCTAAGTGGATCTAAAGAGTTTTCCCTTCCAACAAAGGGATGGACCATATAGAATAGAAACCCTCAAATTCCTTGGGCTCCAGGCTCATAAGTCATCTGGGACGAATTGTGATTGCGAGGAACACTACTGGGAGGAAGTTGACAAGAGCTCCAAAAACAGCTCCAACACAGACCTAATGAGCTTTGGCAGCAGTTGCACTGGCAACGTAGGGCCAACAGATTCCCCTCAGGAGCCCCGTGCATTAGAATGTTAATTGCTGCCCCCATTCCCAATTCACAAGAGCAGGGCCTCCATGCTGCCCTTCTCCCTGTGGAAGGCTGTTCTCCATCCTTCTCCCACCAACATCTTCATTATAGCTTTAAGTCACTCTAAAAAGAGAAGCAACTTACTGAGGCTTTAGTATGTTCTCCTATAACCCAAATCAAACTTTAGCCTTCAATGCCCCAATCTAGGGAGAAGTGACAGGGCTGCATCTAATTCTAGTGTAAATACCATTTCTCCCCTTTTGGATCCAGATGCCCTTATTTCTTCTTCTAGAGACAGGAGAGATGTACCTCAGTCCCCTGAGGTACGTGCAGTCTCATGGGCTTCTGTGAGCATTGGGAGTATAATGGACATCATAGTACATTTCTCATAGTACTACGAGCTCAGAAAATAGACATCAGCATTAAATAGACAGATTTTAAAATCCAGCTCTACAGAAAGTTGATAAAGGGAGTTTCAGCAACTACTGAAAAACAAATGGAAAAGCAATAAGGTCACCCAAAATCCTTAACACAGAAGGGTGAAACTTCTACACCTCTTTAAACATTTTTTCAGGTTTACTGATGTATAATTAACAAATAAAATTGTAAAATATTTGATGTGCACAAAGCAATTATTTCATATATGTATACATTGTGAAGTGATTCAAACTATTTTTTAAATTAAATTTTGTATTTTAAAATCATTGTGGATTTACATGCTGTTGTATTAAATAATACAGAAGTATCACTTGTACCCTTTTCTAGTTTCCCCCAATGGTAATATCTTGCAATTTATAAATTTATAGCTTTACATTTAAGTCCATGGCCCATTTAGGTTAATTTTTTTAATAAGCTGTAAGACCTATGGAGCTGCTTTTTTTTCTTTTGCCTATGAATGGATGGCCAATTGCTCCAGTACCATTTGCTGTAAAGTCTATCTTTCTCCATTAAATTGCTTTGGACCATTGTCAAGAATTAGTAGGGTACATACATGTATTATTTCTGGGTCCCCTATTGTGTTCCACTGATCTATGCATCTATCCCACATAGATGGGATACCACATAGTCTTTATTACTGTCGATATATAATAAACCTTAAAACTGGATAGATTGATTCCCCTCTAATTTTATATTCCTTTTTCAAAATTGTTTCACTATTCTATTTCCTTTGCCCTTCTATGTAAATTTTAAAACAGTCTTCTGTATACATACAAAAAAAACTTGTTGGGCTTTTGATAGGAATTGTGTTAAGCCTATATATAAATTTGTGGAGAATTCAAATCTTTACTGAGTCTTCCAATCTGTGAACATAGTATCTCTCCATTTATTTAAGTCATTTTTATTTCTTTTATTTGCAATATGTAGTTTTAAGCATATAAATTCTGTATATTTTGCCAGATTTACATAAAATTATTTCATTTTTGAGCTCTTGTAATTGGTACTGTATTTTTAATTTCAGTGCTCACATATTTATTGTTAGTATATAGAAATACAATGGATTTTTGCTTATCTTATATCCTGTGGCCTTGATGAATTCACTTACTCTAGGAAATTTTCATAGATTTCTTGGGATTTTCTATGTAGACAACAGAAACTGTCTAGTAGGGACAGTTTTATTTCATCTTTTCCAATCTACATGTCTTCATTTTCCTTCTTACCTTACTGCATAGCTAGAATGCCTAGCACTATGTTGAATACGAAATGTTGAGAGCCGATATTACCACCCTATTCCTGATCTTAGGGGGAAATCATCCATTTATTATTTAGTATAGTGTTAGCTGTGGGTTTTTTGTAAATGCTGTTTGTCAAGTTGAGGAAGTTCCCCTCTAT
This sequence comes from Balaenoptera acutorostrata, assembly GCF_949987535.1. NCBI lineage: Eukaryota > Metazoa > Chordata > Mammalia > Artiodactyla > Balaenopteridae > Balaenoptera > Balaenoptera acutorostrata. The sequence goes on from NC_080070.1 coordinate 11,814,242, forward strand.
TCCTATTTTTTGAGGATTTCTATTATGAATATATGTTGAGTTTCATCAAATGTTTTCCTGCATTAGTTGATGATTATGTAATTTTTCTTTCTTAGTCTATAAATATTGTCTATACATCGACTTATTTTCAAATGTTGAACCAGACTTGCATTCCTGAAATAAACTCCACTATGCTGTATATTTCTTTTTATATATTGATGTATGCTATTTGCTAATACGTTGTTGAGAATGTTTACATCTATTTTCAAGAGATATATTGGTTTGTAGTTTTATGTGTCATCTTTTTATGATTTTGGTATCAGGATAATACTACCTTCATAAAATGAATTTGGAAGTGCTTCTTTCTTCTAATTCTGGAAAATATCAGGCAGAATTCATGTTAATTCTTCTCTGTCTGGTAGAATTTTCCAGTAAAACCATATGGGCCTGGAGAGTTATTTGGGGGGAGTTTTTACATTATGAATTCAATTTTCTTAACAATGAGAAGATTAAAAGGAGGAGGGTACCTCACTACAGCCAGGTAGGGGTAAAAGTCTAGGCTCTCCACATAGTTTCCACTGATGCCCAGGTGGAGAGGTGGCTCACTGCTGGCTGGCATGGAGGAAAATCCTGGCACCCTACTTGGTCATCTCTAACACAACCCCAATGGGAGCTCTGCAGAAGGCCCTTGCCTGAGACTCGGGAACAAAGGATGAGCCTAAGACTGAGAATCAGAACGAGAGAAAAGAAACCTCTACCCCCATCAAAACTATGTAGGCCGGAAGGCAATGGAGTGACAATTGTGAAGTGTTGACGAAAAAAGAAAAGCTGTCAACCCAAATTTCAGATAAAATATCTTTCAAAGATCAAGAAGAAATAGGAGTTCATCAGAAAAAACAAAAACAGAACTTATTGCTAGAAAACCCACACTACAAAAAAGTTCTTGGAAATTTGTCAAAGGGAACATAATACCAGACAGAAATCTGGATACACACAAAGACATGAAAAGTGCTAAAATGATAAAATTGAGGATAAACATTAAACTCATTTTTAGAAAGTTTTAACAGACGACTATATAACAGAGAGTCTAAAGCAGAGTCTACTCAGTGTTATCTCATGTGAAGGACACCGGAGCAGCATGTGGTCTTCACCCTCTACAGACCAGACCATCCCAGAGTCAGATCCAAATTGGAGATTCAGTGTGCTTCTAATATAGTTTGCTTTTAATTTGGTGTATCCCTGATCTAATACCTAAATAGTACAAAGAATATTTTTAAAAGTTAGGATGCAAGTGGGAGAAAAGTAGTCATATGAACGTTTAATGGATAATTAATGACTTAAGGAACTACTGCTAAATTTTATTAAGTGTAATAATAGTATTTTGGTAATAAATTTAACAAGTCTCTATCTTTTAGAGGTACATAATGAGATAGTGCTTCAGAATAATTGAAGGAAGGAAAAATGGTGGTGTTATATATAAAACAAGATTGGCCATGATTTGATCATTGTTGAAGCTGAGTGTTGTACACATATAAACACGGAGACTCATTACTATTCCTTCTCTTTCATAGATTTTTTAAATTTTGTATTAAAAATTTCTTTAATCCTATCAAGAGCCAATCATTTTAATGTAAAAATAATGAGTAACTCCTTATATATTAATGACATAAAATGGATTCCAAGATATGTTGAAGAGTAAAAAAAGTAAGATATAAAGCAGTTTGTATGTGTACAAATTGTGTTAGAAGGGCTATTTGTATATACATACATACATACATATATACAAACTGTGTTTGCTTTGGAAGAAGACTACAGTGAATGTGTAGAGGGGATTTATGTTTTATAATATACCCTTTTGTACTATCAGAAAATTTTGTCAGCCCCAAGTAATTCAAAAGAAAATAATATGTTCTAAAAATCAATTTTCAGTATCTTGGCTCTATCCCCTACTAGCAGTGTGGCCTTAAGGATGTTTCTTAACCTCTCTGGGCCTCAGGTGCCTCTTCTATAAAGTAGGGATAATAAAGGTGCTTTCCCCAAAAGGCAATGTACTAAATGAGTTAACAGTGAAAAGTGCTTCCAACCACAGCTCATAAGAACTCAAAACTCATAATTTTACTTGTATTCTTCAGAAAAATAAATAAGGAAATGGTCTAATGCTTAAGAGATTCAAAACTTTCACCATGTAGCCCATTACCCAGGTAGAAGAGTCTATTGAAAAATTAGGATATTTCCAGCTGGGAAACAATGTTTTGTGAGGGTTTTTGGTTGTATACACTGTAATCCAGTGGCTCTCAACTGGGGGCGATTTTGCTCCCCACCCCAAACCCCAAGGGAACGTTTGGTTGTCTAATGGGTAGAAGCCAAGGATGCTACTAAACACCCTTCAATGGACAGGACAATCCCACACAACACACTACTATACAGCCCAAACATCAATACTGCCAAGGTTGAGAAACTGCTCTAATCTATGACCAGCATATAGCGCTGTTTATTCCAGAGGCAGAAGAACAGTGACATTTCTCACTATAACACCTGTCATATCAACAATCACTCAAATGCATCATTTTAAGATTAGGAATCTGCCAAAATCCTTCATTTACCTTCATATGCATAGAGAAAATAGAAGAATCATGGTATTTTTGATTAACAAAAAGACATAACTGTTCATAGATGTTCTAAAATTACACACGTTAAAGTATCATTGTCCATGGTGATTAGTTATCCTAAAGGCTTGTGGATTTAAATGTAAAATTCCACAAGAGAAACAAGTCAACTTTTGAAACCCAAATATCCCCAAAGGGCTTGCTTTGCAGACAACCTTCAAGGATGCCTTTATGGTTATTAAATTCTGAATCTGATTTTTATTCTCAAACATTTTTAGCGTCCAACTTTAAAAAACAAGTTTTTTCTTAATGGTTTTATTGTTTAGAATTTCCTCTTACGTTGCTCCTGTATTGACAGCTCTCTCTCTCCTCTCGCCTACAGGCCCAGAATGTCTTTCATAAGCAGCTACTAATTAGGAATGCCTGTAGCCTCCAGGTGGCCAGGAGGAATTTAATTTATTGGCACTGGCTGAGAAAATACCTCCCTGAAAAAACATAATGTCTACAAAATGAAAAAGAGAAAAACAGAAGTCAACAGATAGACTCTGTGGTACACGATATTATGTTTCTACATAGGTAATGCCCACTCTCAACATTTCTGTTTTCTCAGAATGAACATTGGTTGACTCTCTGGGTGAAGTGAAACAAGCAGTGAAGCTGGGTAAGGGTAAAGATATCATGGGACAGATGGTGGACAAAAGTCACAAATACTGTGACCTCAATCCCGGTCACAGAAATAAGGATTTAGCATCTTCACACATTTTCTTCCTTGATGTGTCCTGTGTGCATTTGTATATTTGACTCGTTTTCTTCTTTCATCTCCTTTCCCCCTCTTACATATAGGGTGTGCTTATGGTGCCGCATTTTTCACATTATCCCACCAATTACAGAATATCCAGAGAGGATTTTCACATTCTAGAGAAGGAGTAGGGTCCTTCCAGGAATTCTGGTCTCAGAGATGGATGAGTCTTTGACACCACTGGAGAAGTCAGCTAGTGCACTTGAGCTGTGCATTGTGGTAGACGAGAGAGAGCTTTTTACAGGGGAGGAGTTGTTAGGTTGTAAGAAGGAAATATGTTTTTTAACCCGCATCTGAATATTCCCTCTCTGTTTGGGGTATCCTCCCTCATCAGAGGCTAGAATGTTCTCAACATCCCTTGCAGCCGGGGCACAGGCGTGACCCAAGCTCTGTCGCTCAGGTGCTTTCGTGCCAGAATTTGGCACAAAGACCAGTAACGGTAGAGGGAGGAACTGCCCAGAATTAAATGTCATAAGGCTGGCAGTAGAAGCTGTAGCAAGTCCAGCACACACTACACTGTCCAGGCCCACGAAAGACTTTTGGGGTGGTGTCCTCATGGAATCAGTTCTGCAGAATGATTTTTGACCATTTTGCATGACACTGGTCAACTCCAAGCCTGATTCTGAGAGACTATGTGAGCTATTTTGTACCCCTTAATAAATGTGTTTTCTGCTTTAACTAGCCAAAGTTTACATCTATTGCTTGCAACTATGAATACTGGATGATGATGATATATGTGGAAACTTGGTGAATAACAGGAGTGGTATAATGACTGGGTTTTTTCTTCTTTCCAATTATCTGTTAAAATGCCATAGAGAAGAAAGAAAAAGAGCAAGTTTCCTTTTTTGTTTGTCCATCTGATATTTCTTTAAAAAGCTTGGGCCCAGGCTATAACCACAGGGAGGAGACCCTCAAAGAAATGTCTCAAAGATTAACCCTTGAAACTTCAAGGCACCAATCTCAGTTCACTGTCTTGCCCTGACCTGAATGCACCAACAGGACAGCTTTGCCCTATAAAAGGATGATTCACCACAGATAATCAGGAAAATTACTTCAAGCTATGTCAGCAATTGCCTCTCTGATAGTTTTCAATGCCTGCCTTCTGTCCCTGCCAGAGTCAATTTCCTAGCTTAAGCATTGAGAGCTAATTGAAAAGATATATTTAGTTTGTTTTTCTATCTACCTTCATTATCTGGAAAAATCTTCAGTATTTCCTGCTGTCAATCTCCTCAATCTTTTTGTCTCGTCCACCTGAAACCCAGAATACAGCTTCTTAGATTCATAGAGGTATGCCTTTCCTAAAATCATGAAAACACCCATGACTAGTTCTTTCCAGTCCTTAAAAGCCTTTTGATTTTTTTTTCTACAGGCATACCTCATTTTACTGAGCTTCCCAGTTACTGCATTTTTTACAGATTTAAGTTTTGGTGGCAACCCTGCATCAAGCAAATCTATCGGCGCCATTTTTCCAACAGCAATTGCTCACTTGGTGTCTCTGTGTCACATTTTGGTAATTCTTGCAGTATTTCAAAATTTTTCATTATTACTATATTTGTTATGGGGATCTGTGATCAGTGATCTTTGATGTTACTATTGCAAAAAGATTATGACTCCCTGAAGACTCAGATGATGATTAGCATTTTTTAAGCAATAAAGTATTTTTTAATTAAGGTATGTAATTTTTTTAGACATAGTGCTATTGCACACTTAATAGACTACAGTACAGGGTAAACATTAACTTTTATGTGCACTGGAAACCAAAAAGTTCATGTGACTCCCTTTATTTCAATGTTCACTTCATCGTGGTGGTCTGGAACTGAACATGCAATATTCCCAAGATATGCCTGTATTCATTTTTTAAAATTGTTTATTTTCTGTCTCTTCTCAATAGAGCAGGGACTTTTGCTTGTTCAATAATATTTTTCTAGGGCCATAACAGTGAAACTGTGCAAAAATTAAAATTGTATGTTGTTAGGGTGCATGTGGCTGGAAAGGGGTGGCATGAGGAAGCTTTGTGGTGATGGAACAGTTCTGTACCTTGATTGTGGTGGTTACACAAATGTACACACGTGATAAAAACAGCACAGAACTATTTATACTGTACATACACACAAATAAGTGAATATAAAACTAGTGAAATCTGAACAAGCTCTGTGGATTGTACCAATGTCTGTTTCCTGGCTGTGATACTGTACTATAATTACACAAAATGTTACCATTAGGGAAAACTAGGTGAAGGGTACACAGAAATGCTCTGTACATCTTTTTACAACTTCCTGTGAATCTACAAGTATTTCCAAAAAAAAGTTTTAATAATTGTTGAAAGATTTAATTAATTAATTAAACCCAATTTGCAACTATGTTTTTAAAAATAGGAAAAGGAAGAAAATATTTAAGGTTAAGAGTAGCTTTCTTTGGATCTTGTAATGATGGGAGGTTTATTTTTATCTTTCTGCCTATCTGTTTAAATTCTTAATGGAAATATTTCACTTTCGGCTTTAATTTTTGGTCCACACCTTTATTTTTCCTTTAGATATTCTTTCAGTCTCCTACCACAGAAGGAGGCATTTAAATAATCTTTGAAATTTAAAGATATCAACCTTCCCTCACCCCTAGCCCCTAAACTGAGCCCCAAATTTGCTCTAAGGTGAAAGACCATCCACGGAACATGGTGAGCCACATGGATAATTAGGGAAGCTGTTAATTATAATCTCTTTAGACAGCCTTTTTAAACTGCTTTCCTTCCTCTGTCAATACAGTCATCTATTTGTCTTGTTGGTATTTGAAGTTCACTGAAAGAACAGGTTTGATTTTGTGTTAGTATGACTAAAGGAAATTTTTTCTGCTTGCCCGATCCCCTGAAACAGAGAAGTTCTGTGGGCAGGTAAAAGCACGGTGTTCCTAATGCCATTGGAGAGCCCACGCCCATGACTAATTCTTTCCATTCCTAGAAGGCAGCTCAGCTTTTTAATTGTATGTATGTATGTATGTATGTATTTTAATGCAAAACAACCTTCTTCCTTCTCCTGTACGCTCCTTTACCTGAAAGCCCCTTGGTGATAATTTTCAAAACCCTGTTGGAACTCGCCACCTCCAGCTGTGCAGAATGTCTCTGACAGCACTTCAGTGAGAAAGCTATGTCAGACTTGATTCTTTAAAAGAAGAAAAATCACATTTTAATAAGATTAAAATATTTTTTAATAGTTTTGTAATTTCTTTGCATCCAGCTTTATGAGTTTCTTAAGCATAGGAGCTCCAAGAGCTGTGTCTATAAATCTTGTTGAATCAGAAGCGTCTCCACAGAGAACGCCCTCCTCGGGCCTCCAGTGAAGCCCAGCAGGAACAAGAGGCTTTTATGGATAATAACTCTCTTTTCCTACTTTTTAAAACTGCAGGCTGTTTATCTGTCTCTTCATCACTTCTCTCACAATGAATCTCCATCTAAGCACATTCTGAGTGGGAAGAGCAGCACAAAAGAGGGAGATTTTACCTCTAAGAGTTTCAGGAATATGGCAAATTTAGCTTAACAGGTGTCAAGCATGAGAGGACAGATGGAAAGTTCCTTGGGTGGGGGTGGGGAGGAAAGCAGTCTTTGAGCACTCATGTGGTTGGAATCTCGGACCTTTGTGAATGTGTGGAACGTAGGAAGGTGTGTCTCTGGGTTAGAGACTGTAAGCCCAAAGTGGGCAAAAGTTTTCTTGATGATTATCTGTTTCTATTGTACTCCACTTGTGTTACTCTTGCGCCTTATTTCTCATCTCAGAATTTCACAGTCCTGACATATCCCTTTTTTCCCCACAAGGCATGAAAACTGAGGTCCAGAGAAGAAAACGGACAGCATCACAAAAGGAATTAAGGATGGAACACAGGCAGGAGTTCCCAAGTTTGCTACCTTCCATCTGCTCTTTCTGCTACATAGCCCCTGGAGCTGAGTATACCCACCCCCCTGTTTACACATGTTGGAGGGACTGGAGATGGCAATCCGCCACCTAGCACTCATACACGTGGCATCCAGACCCGGGTGCAGCCTCCACTCATGATGGCAGATGTGGACGAAGCTTTCCTCTCCCGTCTGCTTTTGCCATCTCACTTTCTTCCTACACTCCCGTCAAGTCCTTCTTCTCTTTTGAAAATCAAAATTGCATTTTATATATGATTCCCTAACAACCTAATTTAGACAAATAATTCTAACACATATATTTTGTTTTTATATAGAATAAAAGGATTTATCTAATTAGTCTTCCTTATAAACGGTTGTATAAACTTGAAGAAATATACTTTCTGCACATTAATTTGTATGTTCAAAGTGAGATATTAGAAACCAACAGTACAATGTTCCTACATATAAATTGAGAACAAGCGATACTGCATATCAAAAAAAAAGGTAAGGGCTTCCCAGCTGGTACAGTGGTTGAGAATCTGCCTGCCAATGCAGGGGACACGGGTTCAAGCCCTGGTCCGGGAAGATCCCACATGCCGCGGAGCAACTAAGCCCGTGCGCCACAACTACTGAGCCTGCACTCTAGAGCCCGCGAGCCACAACTACTGAGCCCACATGCCTAGAGCCCGTGCTCCACAAGAGAAGCCACTGCAATGAGAAGCCCGTGCACTGCAATGAAGAGTAGCCCCCTTCGCCTCAACGAGAGAAAGACCGCGTGCAGCAACGAAGACCCAACGCAGCCAAAAATAAATAAATCTTAAAACGAAAAAGAAAAAAGGTAAGAAAAGTGTTCTAAATAATCAAATAAAGAAGGCTAACATGACACCAAAATTGTGCAAATACAAATAAAGCCAGGTCAGTGGCCTTAGGTATGTCATTGCCACCACATTTGGAAAAAGTGAGTTTGTGGGGTTATAAGGTGGGGTGCACTAAACTAAAATAGCATTAGAGGACTGTATTGTAAAAGAACTAAATGAGAGATTTTTGCTAAAGAAACAACTTCTCGGGCTTCCCTGGTGGCGCAGTGGTTGAGAATCTGCCTGCCAATCCAGGGGACACGGGTTCGAGCCCTGGTCTGGGAAGATGCCACATGCCGCAGAGCAACTAGGCCCGTGAGCCACAACTACTGAGCCTGTGCGTCTGGAGCCTGTGCTCCGCAACAAGAGAGGCCGCGATAGTGAGAGGCCCTTGCACCGCGATGAAGAGTGGCCCCTGCTCACCGCAACTAGAGAAAGCCCGTGCACAGAAATGAAGACCCAACACAGCCAAAAATAAATAAAAAATAAAAATAAAGGAATTCCTTTAAAAAAAAATGAAACAACTTCTCAACTGCTTGGCAGACACCAACTTAATCAAGTAATGAACATAAATATCATTAGTAAAGGGATAAGTTGAAATTATGTAACATCCAATAGAATTAAGAACTCAGCATCATTTCTGTGATACTCTTGCCAAAATGCATAACCTGAAACTAATCTCAAGGAAATAGCAGAGAAATTCAAATGGAAAATATATAAAATTCCTGCCGTAGTCTTCAAAAGTTTCAAGATCATAATGTGCAAGACTGAAGAACTGTTCTAGACTGAAGACTAAAGAGATAATGACAATTAAATGCAACACCTGTTGCCATTTTACATATTCCTTTGTCTTCTATATTTCTAATAAAATGATAGTTGGTTTTCTCTACATTTTAAAGTATCCAATATCAAAAGAACCTACCGTCTTCTAGGCAGAGGAGTGAATCATCATGGAGTCACTATTGCCTGGGCATATGTAAATTTAACCATCTGAAATATAGGCCTTAATGGTCCTGCCATCTTTGTTGAGTTTTTCACATAGATAATAACACAAGCAGTTGAATTTTAAATTTAATTTGGAAGCCTAATTGTGGCTAAATTTTCTTCAGAGATATTGCTCTGAAATTCAACTTTCAATAAAAAGTTTAATTGAAATGAAGTGTTTGTATATAGAATAACACTTAAGTTGTGGAGTATAAATTGATCATAAATGAAGCAAGTGTTCATAGCAAGAAAAACTCATAAATTCCCATATTTTCTTGTAAAGCAACAACCAAGTGCTTTATAGGACCTAATACAGGTAGATTTGCACAGATAGAGATGCATTTCATTTTGTCATCAAGATGCATGCAAAACCACTTCCAGCCACACATTCTAGGTAATTCCACTTAGAAGCATAGGTAGTGCCAAATTCTTCAGAGGAGATAATGGAATCTCCAAAGGTCAGGGAGGTTGTGTGATCAATAATGAATTGGGCCGGTCTCTGATCCAAATGCCCGACATCTATTTAACAAAATTATCCAACTGACTATTAAGACACTTTGTTTAACTTCAGTACTAAAGTGAAATCCCTACAGGAGAGTAAAGTTTGTGATCTCATGTCCATCCAGTCTTCATGAATAACAAAAGTTGAGATGTCCTTTCCACCTGAATCCTCCCCCCGGCCAAGGTGGGGTTTGCTGCATCTCAGTCCTCTCTGCCTTTAGAAGCAAAGAGCCACCATCAGTTCCGCCTGTCACCTTGTCCATCATACTCTGAGACTTGAGCTTGGGTCTAAGATGCAGTCTCAGCAGTTCTATCTTGAGTCTCATATTTCTCCCTGGCTTTGGCTTCCTCCTCTTCCATTTCAATTATACATTAGCAAAAAGAACCCCAAACAGCTCTGAGCCTGGTTATGCCAGTGAGTCAGTCAGTTGTGTTTGACTCTAAATGCCTCCTGTCTGTGCCTTAGCTGAACCTGGTCACATTTTTAGGAACTTTATTATTGCCTTACAGAAAACTCTGTATAATCTCATTGCATAATTAGAATTTTTGCCCATTGCCTAATAGACAGAAATCTGGTATGCATTTTCTCAGTCCTCTCTATTTTAGAGATCTGTATTCTGACTTACATACGATCTCATTTCTTTAGCATTTCTTCTTATCTCAGAACACTTCTGTGGACAGTGGGAATTCTGAAATTTTGCTGGATTGTGACTTTGTTTCTGGGATCTTTGAGTAAAGAGTATTCACAGAATTGTAGATCTCAGCACTGAAGGGCCTTCAGAGATGATGAGGTCCTGCCCCTGACTTCAGCTAAGATCTTATCAGCCTCACCTGAAGCCAAGAGAGCTCAAGAGACCTGCCTAGGGTCTCACAGAACGGATGGGGGATCAAAGGCAGAAGGAAGTTAGGATTTACCCAATAAAATTAGGACATTTGGGGGACTTCTCTGGTGGCGCAGTGGTTAAGAATCCGCCTGCCAATGCAGGGGACATGGGTTCGAGCCCTGGTTCGGGAAGATCCCACATGCCACGGAGCAACTAAGCCCGTGCACCACAACTACTGAGCCTGTGCTCTAGAGCCCGCAAGCTCTACTTGAAGCCCACGCGCCTAGAGCCCGTGCTCCGCAACAAAGAGTAGCCCCTGCTTGCCGCACAACTAGAGGAAGCCCAAGCACAGCAACGAAGACCCGAACACAGCCAAAACTAAATAAATAAATAAATAAAAATTAAAAAAAAAATTAGGACACTTGGTCACTTCCATTGTATGTGAGTGTCCATGGCTCTTGGTGTCAAACCCTCAACTTCCTAAGAACCAAGGGCATTTCTGTACAAAAACTACGCTTGTTCACTGCTGTCCCCAAAAGCCAGTTACAATTAGATGCTTCCTCAAGACTTAGCTATAAAAGGAACAATAATTATGATAATAACAGGTTAATGCCATTTTTCTATTTTCCTACTGGTTTTCTTTCTAGTTCTGAGAATTGCAAAATGACAGCGAGGGATGTATTTCAAGCTGGAAAAGTGACAAAGGAAGAGGGAACAGAAACAAATCCTCACCAGGAAAGAAAAGACAAGTAAAGGACAAAGTAAGCTCCGGTGCCTCTCGGGACAAATCCCCGCTTTGGGCAGAAGGCCAGGCCCACGGGGAGGAGCCGAAGACCCGGCCCGAGGGAGCGAGATGGAGGGCAAAGGGGCGGGAGAGAGTGACCTTCATTTTCAATCCAGCTGGACTGCGGGGAGACAGAAGCAAAGCCTCCGTCGCAGAGTAGAAGCAGGAACGGGACACATTAGACAGAGAAAATATCATTGTGTGGCTGGAATTTCCATTCGCTTCATTCTCCTACCAGGCGCCCAGCAACACGGCAAACAAAAGACTGGCCTGCTCACGGGTAACCGTCCCCGGCACCGGCACCCGCTCCTCCCAAGAAAACCGAGGTCTGAACGCAGAGCCCCACACCATGACTTCGTTTGGACAGAGCCTCTCTGGGGAGACAGAGGAAGCGAGGCGGCTACATCCCCCATCACACCTCACTGCACAGCTTCACAAATGTCCCCCTGAAGTATCCGGGCCGTTTTCAACCCATGTTCTGCCCCAGAAGTGTCACCAGGGAAGCCCATTAACTATTTCCTGACAATAAAAATACAATCTGGGTAATAAAATAAAGCCTAACCTTTTTTTTTTCCTTGTGCTTAGTCCGGTTTCACTTGCTCACAGCGGGTCACCGTGCAGAGGCCTCGCACCCGGCTCTTCCGACCAGAGTTCCTAGTGTGGAATGGCTGCCGCCAGCACCTCGCCTCAGGCGGGCGTGTGCAGAAGTGAGGCGAACGACATTGCATCCAAGATGGCGAGCGGGGGCCGTGTGCAGAGAGGCTGCACGTGACGGTGCAATCCAAGATGGCGACCGGGGGCCGTGTGCAGAGAGGCTGCACAGGACACTGCAATTGAAGGTGGCGGCAGCGGGCGTGTGCAGAGATTGCTGTGCCCGGCACTGCCATCTGCAGTTGTGAGCAGCAGATATATCAACTGCAAATCTGATTTTAAGATAGTAAATCTTCCTAACGTCCCCATACACTAGCTTATATTTCAAAATATGCCTTTCTCTCATTTTAGGATCTACATGTGTTGGACCCGGGAAGGAGAGAAAGGAGAGAAAAGCCCATTAGGCCACACATGTTTCAAACTATACGAAAACGGATTTCAGTCAACATGTGGAAATACTACATAATGTTTAGAAAAGAAGATATTCAGTCCATTGGAAGTCCAGATGGATACATTTATGTTGAGCTGAAATATATAAAACATTTCTAGAGGATAATTTGGCACTATGTATCAAAAATCTTCTAAAGGCTATGTCTTTTGGCTCATTACTTATGCTTCAAGGAATCCATCGTATAATCAGAATGCAGATCAAGATGTAAGTAAAACAGATGTTTTTAACCAGACTATTTTGACTAGCAAATTTCTGGAATAACCTAATTTCAAAATGGAAAATAATTAAGTATAATTTCAGTAAATGAGTTGAACTGTTATACAGCTATTAAAAGAATATGTTTAAAGAATATTTAATGACATGGTAAAATGTCCAAAATGTAAATCATGGCGAAAAGAATACGACATAGAACTGTACACAATACACACGATAATTTCAATTTTATAAATATCTGAATATACATAAATCTAAGATAGATACCTATATAGATAAATTAAAATTGATTAGAATGTTAACCACAATTATCTCTAATATTGGGAATACATATAGGTGACAAATATTTTTGTTCTCTGATTTTTGGTATTTTCCCAATTTTCTGTAATGAACATGTGGTAGTTTTATAATCATGAAAAATATGTTATTTTAGTATTTTATAAATAAACCAAAATATTGACAAAGCTTTATTCATGTCTAGATTCTATATAGTTAACATAGCTTTGGTAGTAAACCTGGCAAAGTTAGAACAAGAAAACAAACCCATAGACCAATTTGTCCCCAATTGGTATTCCACAGAACTCTGTACCTAGATATCCCAGAAAAATAGAGTTTCATTTCTAAATAAATATAAACAGCTTAATAAATGTATAACAGCTTAATGAAAACAGAATTTACTATAACCAAGTACATACATTCCTCCAATGTAAGAAGTTCAAATCTGGAAATCTACTGGATCACTAAGAAAAAAACAGAAGAAATTCAATAAGATGCTTCACCCATTCCAGATTTTATATATTTGGGTACACTAAGAAATAAAAAGATATTTCCTTAACCTGATAAATATTATATCAATTTTAAATCAATAACTAATATCATTCTTGATAGTTTCTTTAAAAACAATCAGTAGCATTCCTTCAGATTAGCAATGACCAGTCAGAAAATGTAATGAAAACACACACACACACACACACACACACACACACACACACACATTTTAGTTGGAAAAAAAGCAGGATATAAATAGGATTTATACCCTGAAGCCAAACCCTCACATAATCACAGTGTTTGCATACCCAGGTTTGGGTTTGACCTCTTCAGCCCTGCTGCACCTGCCATTGGAAGTGCATCAGTCACGTTGGTAGGTTGCACCATTTCTTAGGGATGTTTTTTAGTTAATCCACATGGGTATCTAACTTAGTGAGGATGTTAATTTTTCTATCCATAAGCAAATCAAAACATAGAGGTTTGGGGTTTTGTTTTGTTTTGTTTTGGGCAACAGCAGAGATTGAGGGCAGAGGATACCTTCTAGATAAAGAGGGTCACTATGAACATGGATTGACCATTACTAGACCAGACATGGAGACCCTAGAGTGTGATGGGTTCGGGGAAGAACTTGCAGTTAGCTTAAGGGATGTGGGTGGGTTGAGAAAACAGGCTTCCCTTACATCCAAGGGTCTGTTGGAGTCTCCTGCCTTTCAGAACACACAAGTCTAGGTCAGCTTCCAGCCCCTCTGGGACTTGCTGGCCTAGTATTCAGGCCCTGGTTGAAAGGGATGAGGGTAGAGCAGCTGGCTGGCTCAAGACAGATGGATGAGTTGGGAGGCTTCCCCTGCCCCAAGCTCTGTTGAGGCAGACCCCTAGTGTCTTCAGGATCTGGGAGCTTCCTCCAGGAATGGCCAGCCTAAATCTGACTTGCCCAGGGTCACATGCCTAAAATCCAGGCCCTGAATCTGAGGGAATGGGGGCCTGGGAAGAAGCTAGGTAGAGGAAAATGAGTGGATTTGGAGTCTCCCATGCCCCCAGGCTCTGGTAGTGCCATCATCAGTAACTTCTATAAGCCAACGAATGTCTGAGAGTGCCTCCCCAAGAGTGTCCCAGCCTGAGCCTGGACCAAAAAAAGTGTCAAGACTTTTTTTTTTTTTTTGGATCCTGCTTTAAAATAGATTGTTTTTCTTCCCTTAGAAGGATGTTAGGTTATTTTTTTTCTTTCTTCAAAACACCTTATTTGAATTTCTAAATGGGATTTAAAGAGAGACAGACAGAGAGCAAAAGAAAGAGACTGCAGATTTAGGGTAGAGAGACTATTTATTTGAGAGACTAAGAGAAAAATGACCCATAAAACTTTTTTAAGTTAATGTAAAAAGTGTGATCACTTCAGAATTCTATAAAAGAAAATAGATGAAATCCTTCCAGAAACGTGTTGCTTAGCATAAATGCTTACTTCTGTTAGATGGCAGCTGTAGGAATTTCCAAGTAAAGATGGCAGAAGGAGGCCAGATCACAAAATTCCCTTCCATCAATATGTAATGAAATTAATTTAAAGAAAGGTGTAAAAGCGCAAAAGAAATATTTCTTATCAGTACAAGAAGGAATGGGGGCACAACCTCATTTCATAAACTTCTGAAAGTGAATATAATTTAATAATAAATGCATGGCCCTTGCTATATACCAGGCTCTCTTCTAGCCATGTCTTATATAAAAATGGGTATTTGAAGCCAGCTTCCAGATCCTGCCTCTACAAAAAATTAGATTTTGGTTCATCCTGGAATAATGTTTAAACACTACCCTCACTCATGTTGCTAACAGCCCCAGCAGAGGCTGAGAAATTGTACTGAGGGAAGAAGGTGACTGTATAAAATGCTAAGAATTCTCACTGCTATCATCCAGTCCTGAGACAGTGGAATGACATGGTGAGTAGCCCTGGAAAAAGTCAGAGTACAATCTTTCAGATGTAGAAACTTCTCTCTACCTCCATCATGGTCTTGGCAGAGAACAGGGAAACCTGCAGCACTCATGGTTTCCCAGGGTTCAAAAGTATCATGCCACAAGTAGAGGACACACCCAGCCCAGTGGAGAAAACCCTGGTGCAGAACACTTATTATTTCAGATGTTCTTGTTGTAGAGAAACATTTACCTGAGCAATTCTTCATCTTCTTTGTTGAATTCAAGTTAGCTTAAAAGTAATACTGTTATGGAATGAATGTGTCCCCCAGAATTCATATGTTGAAATCTTAAACCCTAATGTGATGGAGGTCATTAGGCTATGAGGTTGAAGCCCTCAAAAATGGGATTAGTGCTCTAGGAAGGGGATGAAGAAATCTGAGCTCTCTTTCTCTGCCGTGTGAGAACATCAAGAAGACACCATCTATGAACCAGGAATACGGTTCTTGCCAGACACCAAATCTGCTGGCAACTTGATCTTGGATTTCCCAGCCTCCAGTACTGTGAGAAATAAATATTTCTTGTTTAATTCACCCAGTCTATATTTTTGTTATAACAGCCCGAACTATCTAAGACAGATACCTTTTAAATTAAAAATAGTATGTACAGTATGATCCTCTTTATGTTTTTCCTTTTTTCCCCATCTATTTATGCATTTATTGCTTTCATAAAAATGAGGAAGTCATTATCCTAAAAAAAAAGATAGCACTTAACCTTTCTTTTTAAAAAAAATTCTCCAGCTTAATCAGTCTTCCTCCAGTTTTCTCCCATCCTCCCACTGTTCCTAATTTGATTATATTTATTTCTCAGTGAAGTTCCTACTTAAGA
Source organism: Balaenoptera acutorostrata (assembly GCF_949987535.1). Classification (NCBI taxonomy): domain Eukaryota; kingdom Metazoa; phylum Chordata; class Mammalia; order Artiodactyla; family Balaenopteridae; genus Balaenoptera; species Balaenoptera acutorostrata. The sequence goes on from NC_080070.1 coordinate 11,830,323, forward strand.
CTGAGCAAACTTGATTTCCAAACACAAAATATTCCAAGCTTGAGCTTTAAAAATTTTCTTCTTTGCGTTGGTGTTTGTAATAATTCCATTTTAAACATCTATTTTAGTCCCTATAAAAGTCCATAGGGAGGGACGTATGAGGAGATGAGGGAAAAAATGGGGAGAGAAGGAAGCAACCATAAAGACTCTCCTGTAGCAGATTCCCTTGGGGTTTTATCCCAGACTAGGGTGAAGAGTTACAATCAGTGTACTGAAATCTCCCCCTTCCACAATGGAAGTCCGTTTGCTATACAACATAGATCTCTAACGGGTGGTGAGGAGAAAAAAAGCACGAGGAAACACATGGAGTAAGGCCTGTCCTGAGTTCACCCTTCGCTTCTGTGAATAAAGAGGAGCCCCTGTGAGGGGCTTGTATTCAGGAGTTAACAGGAGTGACCAGCAGCAGAGCCATGTAGAGACTGGGAGCAGTGCGGGGGGCACGGGGGGTGCACATAGTGCTGGTCAGCAAGTTCCAAATGAATAACCCAGGAGAAGGTGGGGGCCGTATTAGTCAGAGTTCTCCAGAGAAACAGAACCAACAGGATAGATGGATGAATAGATAGATAGATAGATAGATAGATAGATAGATAGATAGATAGGGAGAGATTTATTGATATTATCAGGAATTGGCTCCCACAGTTATGGAGGCTGGCAAGTCTCAAAGTCTGCAGGGTGAGTCTGCAAGCTGCAGGCCCAGGGAAGTGGAGGGTGTAACTCCAGTCTGAAGGTCAATAGGCACAACACTCAGGAAGAGCCCATGGTCCAGCTGGAGTTCGCAGGCAGGACAAAAGGCCACATCCCAGTTTGAAGGCAGGAAGAATTCCCTCCTACTCAGGGGAGGGTCAGCCTTTGTGTTCACAGCACAACCTCTGCTCCCTTCTCCCATGCCTCCTTTACGCGAAACCCCAGCATGTCATGAGTCCCCTCACTTCCCTGCAAAGTCTGATCTCCCTCAGAACTACCCTACCAGGCCTGACCTGGGATCGGAGGGCAGACAACGGGGTGCACTTCTCAGAGGTTTCCAGAAGTGAGCAACCCGGCAACCCAGGCACAGAGGGGTAGTTTCTGACTACAAAGTCCTTTGAAGGTGAAGGGAAAAGCCAATGTTTGTGCAGTTGAGTGGGGCATCCTGGGGGACCCGGTGGATGCAGATGGGTGTTGAGGGATTGCAGACTGAGCGTTGCTAAAAGACCTGGGTTCCTTGGCCTTGAGCTTTCTCTCTTTCTCGTTCTCTCTGCCAAGACAGCTGCATTTCTCTCTTGCCATACCCCTCCTCCTCTCAAAAACTGACAGTCAGAAGGCAAGTACATGCCTGCCTGCCCGCACTCTCTTCCCAGACACAGCAGCAGAGCCCACCATTTTCAGCTGGGGTTGTTTTTGCTGTGCAACTGGTCACAGAGTTTCAGAGCTAAAGCATCTCCTCCAGTCTCCACCTTTATCAAAAAAGGAATACTGAAACACAGGCAGCAGAAAGGGTGCGCATAGGTGGAGATGCAGCATGCCCTGGACATTCAGATGTCTAATTAGGCTCCAGTGGTTTCAGTACAAAATCCCTGAGGCCAAGATCACTGGCCCAGTCCTTTAGGCTTTGCTGTGAGTGTGTGTGTGTGTGTTTTGGGGGCTGGCAGGAGACAAGGCCAGTGCAGCCTGTGAACCTCCTCCAGCCTGCAAACACAAGCAGACTACGTGGACTTCAGCCAGCAAATTCCCTGCCAATGGGGACCAGGCAGTTCTGCTCAGCTCCTCTCCTCCCCCTGCTGCCTCCCCCCACCCACAGGCCCCTCGCCCCTCCTCCTCTGACGTCACCGACATGCTCTTTGCAGACTGGCTCTGGGCATGGGGAGGAAAGTCTGGGCTTGGGCAGGGCCTGAAGAAGAAAGGAGGGAGAGAGGAGCCCACGAAGACTGGGAAGTTACCTGACAGCCCCTGGGAGTTTAGAACGTCCTTCTCACACATGTCACATGTATGTCAACAACTCTGAGAAGCAGCAGACTTTTCAGCAGCAGTAGAACAACGCAAGTGTTCTGGTGATAAGATGTTCTACCCACAACACTTCCTACCCGTAAAAAACTAAATTATCTGGGGGACAAAGATGAACAACGTAAAAGGGAGAAGATGAACAGAAAGACCGAAGGAAATGAGCATAAAAAGGGCAGTAGATTTAGAACTGAGGGATGCCTGCTGGGTCCAGGACACAAAGGAACAGGTCAAACTCACTCAGAAACAAATGAAAGAGGAGAAGCAGAGAATGGGATGTGATGACAGAAACAGAGATCCAAGGGATGAGATTGTTGGCTTTGAAGACAGAGCAAGGGGCCCAAGCCAAAGAATTTGGGCAGCCTCTTGAAGCTGGAAAAGGCAAGGAAATAGGTTCTCCCCTAGAGCCTCCAGAAGGAACTGGGAGCCCTGCCTACACCCTGATGTACCCAGTGAGATGCTCACTCGCTGGACTTCTGACCTACAGAGCTGCAAGATAGCAAATGTGTTGTTTCAAGGCACTAAGTTCGTGGTCATTTGTTAGGGCACCCATAGGAAAGGAATGCACTCCCCAGCTGGTAAGTAGAAGATGTGGCAGTGGCTTCAGAGTTCAGGCTTTCAACAGCTACACCTTTCTATCTCTCCCTCATGCCCAATATCTGTCACCTATTTGTTGGTCAGAAAAAAATTTTAACACCTTCCTGTTTTATTTGGTTTATAAAACAATACATGTGATATTTTTTAAAAATTAAGTGGTTATGAAGGTAAGTATCAATAGCCAACTTCTTCATTCTTAGCCCTTCGCCCTATATAAGCACCGTGAGATTGTTTTCTTTTTATATAAGCACGTAACCATACCCTCCATTTTAAGGCAACTTCATTCTTTTAATTAAAAATATGTCTAGGACCCATAGACTTAACTCGTCCTTGGAAATAATTGTGCATTATACTATATGAAAATATATTATTATTTTCAACCGCTCACTTGTTCATAGTCTGACGGATTTCTTGTTCAACAAATTGCCCTGCTGCACTCCCAGCGCAGGGGCTGGGGTCTGCATCCTGAATTTAAGGCTGCATCTTCGTGCAAAAACTGACACAAAGCGGGGCCTCTGCGATTGGGGTGGCCGGCCAGGCTCCGCCCCCACCACCGCGGCCACCAATCAGATCCCGGGACCGCCCCCCTCTTAGGCCCCCCACCCCGTCCTTTCTACGTCCCAGTCCTCAGTCAGCGGCCCAGTCCCTTTTCGCCTGAGGAGCTCCTGCCCTTTGGGAACCGCCGCCGCCCCCTCCTAGCCGGTGTTCTCTGCCCCCAACCCGCGCTGCAGGGAATAGCGGGGCTAAGGGTGAGTGTGGGCCCGCGATGGGTTCTGGACCGGAGAGGCCTGGCGGTGACACAGGCCACAGTCCGGAGCGCGGGTGGCCGGGCGGGGAGACGGGCGACGTGGGCGATGCGGATGCCCGGGACGTGCGTTTGTGTGGGGCCCGGGAGGCGTGAGGGCTGCCGTGGGGCCTCTGCGGTACCCAAGGGGAGGCAGCAGGTGAGTGCCACCGAGGATTGCTTGCTGTTTACTTCTCGTTTCCTTGTCTGGTGTCTGCCTGCAGCTCCATCTCTGTTCCCTTCTTGCTTCGTTGTTACTCACCCTTGCTGGTCTGGAGGCGCAGGACCCCCTGTTTTCTTGTGCTTTTTTGTGCTCCGCAGGGAGCCGTCGACATTTCAGCTGAAAGGAACCGTGGAGGCGATGTCATTTCACCTCCCAGGGACTTGCTCTTGAATTCTTTGGGGGTGGCTTGCTTCTGCAAAGCCCGCAAGGTGCAAGTGCGTTCCTCCCCAAGTGCTCTACGCGCCCTCAGGCTCTGAGTGTGTCTGCGGTGGGGGGTGAGGGGCAAGGTGCGGGAGAGTGGGTGCGGGGAGTCGGGCGGACTCTTTAGTCTGCAGTGCCTTTGGCCTGAGGCAGTCAGGGTTGGATTGAACAGTTCCCAGGTAAACAGACCCGAGCTGGCCCCTGACTTGGCTCAACCTGAAATGGAGGGAGAAGGCCTTACTCATAGGAGAAAAGAATTTACGAATCAGATAATCATGGAAACTTCTTGGAGGAAGTGCAGGTCTAACTAGACAAAAGACAGAGCATATGTCTAGCTGACCATCCATCCATCTGTCCATCCTTCTGTACCCCAAAATATTTATTTGTGAATTGACTTCAATACTTTGCTTTCTTTTTTTCTTTGATTTTTTAAAAATTTATTAATGAAAGGTATATACGATAATAAAGTGAGTGCCTGACCATCTCCTAGGTCAAGAAATAGGACATAGCAGTACCCTAGAAGCCCCTTTGTATCCTAGGTCATGCCTATCCTTCTCCCTTCCCTGAGAGATAACATCTATCCTGATTTTTTGTATTAATCATCCCTTTGCTTTCCTTTATAATTTTACCATTTGTGTGTATGTTCCAAAAACATATATATGTGTTGGCTTTCCCTATTTTTTACTTTCTTATTAATGGCATTGTACCATACGTATTCTTAAGTTTTTGAGGTTCACACCAGTTGATGAGTCCTTCATTTTCACTGTTTATGGCTTGAGTCTACTATAATTCATTCATTCTACATTTGTTGGTTGTTGTTCCTTTGGGGTTTATATTAGTTATCTATTGCTGTGTAACAAATTACCCCAACACTTAGCAGCTTTAAAACAAAACAGACAAACAAAAAGCCTATTGTCTCACAGTTTCAGTGGGTCAAGAATCCAGGAGGAGCTTTGCTGGGAGTCTGACTCAGTGTCTTTCTCAGGCTCTAAGCAAGGTATTGGCTAGGGCTACAGTCATTTCAAGGCTGGGTGGAGGGAACCCCTTTAAGGCTCACTCACATGACTGTTGGCAGGCCTCTTGGCCTCACTGGCTTTGGTTGGACACATCACTTCTTTGTCATATGGGCCTCTGTATAGGATCAGCATGGCAGCTTGCTTCCACCAGAGTGAAGGCTTCCAGAGATGGAGAAAGACAAAAGCCAGAGACTTTTTGTAACCTAATCTCAAAAGTGACATCCCATCATTTTTGCCGTCTTCTGTTCATTAGAAGTGAGTCACTAGTTCAGTCCACACTCAAAGGGAGGGGGTTAAACAAGACCATGAATATCTGGAGGCAGCGATTATTGGGGGCCATTTTAAAGGCTGCCTACTACCGGGGATATTAACAAATAATGTCCTCTAACTATCTTGTACATGCCCTCTGGTTCACGTGCACCCATTCACTCTGGTTCCCTGGAGTGTACACCTAGGTGTAGAATACTGGGTTTTAAGATTTGTGTATGTTCAACTTTCTTAGGTTATTGCTAAACTGTTTCCAAAGTGTTGAGCCAGTTTGCACTCTCTCCAGCAACAGATGGGAGTTCCTGTTTTTACATATACCTGTCACAGTTTGGTATTATCAAACTTCATTTTTAGCCAGTCTAGCAGGCATGAAATAGCATTCAGTTTTGATTTTGATTAACATTTCTCTGATAACTAATGAAACTGACCATATTTTCATATAATGATGAGCTATTTTCCTTTCTCTCTAAGAAATTCTGCTTCCTTTCATTCATTTTCATATTGGGTTGTTTGTATTTTTCTTATTGTCTATTGGAATGCTTTCTTTACATAATCTGGATGCTAATCAATCCCTAGTTAACCATATATGCTGCAAATATCTGCTTTCAGTTTGGTGCTTAGTTTTTCTTTCTCCGTATGTCTGCCTATCTCTGCCAATGAATTAAGTTTTGAATTTTAATTTCAATTTTACTATACTTTCCTCTAAAAGTTTTTAAAGTTTTGTATTTGGCAATGTCTTAATCCACCTGGAAGTTTCTGTTATACTGTTTACTCCATATGAATAATCAACTGTCCCAGCACCAGTGATCTGCATGAATCAAGTTTTTCATATATGCATGAATTTGTTTTAAGCTACCTACTCTCTCTGATTATCTATTTGTCTAACTCTACATCAATACAAAATTGTTTTTTTTTTTAATTAATAGCTACTTTATTTATTTTATTTATTTATTTATTTATGGCTGTGTTGGGTCTTCATTTCTGTGCGAGGGCTTTCTCTAGTTGTGGCAAGTGGGGGCCACTCCTCATCGCGGTGCGCGGGACTTTCACTATCGCGGCCCCTCCCGCTGCAGGGCACAGGCTCCAGATGCGCAGGCTCAGTAATTGTGGCTCACGGGCCCAGCTGCTCCGCGGCATGTGGGATCCTCCCAGACCAGGGCTCGAACCCGTGTTCCCTGCATTAGCAGGCAGATTCTCAACCACTGCGCCACCAGGGAAGCCCCACAAAATTGTTTTTAACTACTATAGTTTTATAATAAGTCTTTAAATCTGGTAGGAAAGATTCTCCCACCTCTTCATTCTAATTCAAGAGTTTTTTTAGCAATTCTTGGACCTTTGATATTCCATATAAATATTTAAATAAACTTGTCAAGTTCTTCAAAACAGGAAACAAACAAGCAAAGAAACAAACTTGCTGGAATTTTTATTGATACTGAATTAATTCTATGTTTCAATTTTGGGAGAAATGTTCTCTTCAAGGTGAATTTTTCCATCTAAGAACTTGGTATATAATGCCATTTATTTAGCTTACCATTAATATTTTTTAATGTTTTGTAATGTTTTATAATATCTTTCATTGTTTTCCTTTTGCTCGTTTCTGTTGACTTTATTTCTAAGTACATTATATTCTTATTGCTATTATAAATGTTTTCTTTTATAAAAATTACATTTTGTAGCTTATTGTTTGTTGCTGGTGTATAGAAATCCAATTGCCTTTTATATATTGATTTGTATCAAACTTGATAACCTCTATTAATAATTCTAAATTACCTATAGAGTCAGATTTGCTAAAAAGGCAGTTATATCATCTGAAAATAATGACAGTTTTGTTTCTTCCTTTCTAATCCTTATACTTTTAATTTCTTTTTCCTGTCTTACTGCATTGGCTAGGAACCCCAGCATAATGTTAAATAAAAGTAGGGAGGGCTGTCTTATTTTATTCTTAAGATAATAAAGAAAAAGATTGCACTATATCAACTTTAAATATCACATTCATGATGGTTATTTTGTAAATGCTTTGTCCCATGATAAGAAATTTCAGTTCTTCTTTTGGTAAGCACTTTTATTATGAGTAAATGTTTCATTGAATGCTTCTCCTATAGCTATTGCTTTTCTCATATGATTTTTTTCTTTAAGTATGTTAATGTGGTGAAGTTTGTTTTTTTTTTTTTTTTTTGTGAAGTTTGTTTTATTCAAAGTAATATTAAATCAATTTTACATTCCTGGAATAAATTCTCTATGATAAATATCTAATAACTTTTAGATATAGATATAAGGATAAGCATTAAATATTTGTATCTATATATGTGAATTAAGATTGGCCTGTAAATATTCTTTATGGTACTAACTTTATCTGTCATTAGTATCATTTCATAAAATAAGATGAGTAGTATTCTCACTGTTGCTATTCTCTGGAAGAATTTGTGCAAGATTGGAATTATCTGGTCAAATATTACTTCAAATCACCAGCAAAATACTCAGGGTTTAGAGTTTAGTTTGTCAGAGGATATTAAACTTGTTGGTCCAATTACTTTAAAGATTATAGGACTATTTAGGTTTTCTTATGGAATCAGTTTTCATAAATTGCATTTTCCAAGATATTTAACCAAAATTAATGGAACAAACTTGTTCACAATATTCTCTCATTATCTGTTTAAATATTTTCTATTATTATGGCCCCCTTTTCATTACTAATGTGTGTATATTTTCTTTCTCTTTTTGGTTTGATTAATTTTGCCAGAACTTGGACTACTTTGTTAGCTCTTTGACACACACACACACACACAGTTTGTTTTCTTCATTATTATTTATTTTATTACTTCTTTCTGCTTTCTTAGAATTTTTCTGTTATTTCTTTTCTAAGCTCTTAAGGTATATGCTTAACTCATTAATTTTGAGCTATCATTCTTACATAAACTCTTCAGCCTATAAATTTGTGTCACTGCTCTTTAGCTTTATCTCACAAGATTTGATATATTTTGCTGTCATACTTTAAATATTTATCATTTCTATTATGGTTTCTTCTTTGAGCCATGAAATTTTAAGAAATATGTATTTTAATTTCCAGTCACTCCATAAAGAATATTTTATTATCTTCTAATAAATGTTGCCTAGCTAATTTATAATTAATTCAGAGAATTATGATACCAATTCCTTTGGATTATTGAATCTAGCTTTATATCCTAGCACATTGTCAGTTTTATTTGTGTGCTTGAAAATAATGTGTAGTCTCTAATTATATAATGTCCTGTATATACCTTTAAAACAAGTGTGTGAATTATGCAATCCAGAGCTGCCATATCTTCACCAATTTTATCAGCTTAAATTATCAATACAAAAATAGATACATTAAAATCTCTCACTATGATGGTGAATTTTAAAATTTCTCATTGTAGATCTGTTTATTTTTACTTTATATATTTTGAGGCAATGTTATTAGGGAATTGGAATAAGTTGAAAATTTTATCATAATGTAGGGATATAAAATATTATGGCTAAAATAAAATAAAATATTAATGCTTTTGTTTTGAATTCTTAATTTGTTCATATATCATCAAATCAAGAGTTTCTTGATTGGTGTTTACCTCATTTATCATTCTTTCATCCTTTCACTTTAAATCTTTCTAAATCTATGTTTTAAGTATATATGTCGAATTTTGTCAAAAGCTTTTCTGCATCTATTGAGATGATCATATGGTTTTTATTCTTCCATTTGTAAATGTGGTGTATCACACTGATTGATTTGTGGATATTGAAAAATCATTGCATCCCTGGGATAAATCCCACTTGATCACGGTGTATTATCCTTTTAATGTATTCTTGGATTTGATCTGCTAGTATTTTGTTGAGGATTTTTACATCTATGTTCATCAGTGATATCGGCCTGTAATTTTCTTTTTTTTGTGTGGCACCTTTGTCTGGTTTTGGTATCAGGGTAATGGTGGCCTCATAGAATGAGTTTAGGAGTGTTCCTTCCTCTGTAATTTTTTGGAAGAGTTTCAGAAGGATAGGTGTTAACTCTTCTTTAAATGTTTGATAGAATTTGCCAAAAGCTTTTGACAAAATTCAACACCAATTTATGATGAAAACTCTCCAGAAAGTGGGCATAGAGGGAACATACCTCAACATAATAAAGCCCATATATGACAAACCTACAGCCAACATCATACTCAGCGGTGAAAAGCTGAAAGCATTTCCTCTAAGATCAGAAACCAGGCAAGGATGTCCACCCTCACCACTTTTACTCAACATAGTTTTGGAAGTCCTAGCCACAGCAATCAGAAAAGAAAAAGAAATAAAAGGAATCCAAATTGGAAAAGAAGAAGTAAAACTGTCACTGTTTGCAGATGACATGATACTATACCTAGAAAATCCTAAAGAAGTTACCAGAAAACTACTAGAGCTCATCAATGAATTTGGTAAAGTTGCAGGATACAAAATTAATATACAGAAATCTGTTCCATTTCTATACACTAACAATGAAAGACCAGAAAGAGAAATTAAAGAAACAATCCCATTTACCATCTCATCAAAAAGAATAAAATACCTAGGGATAAACCTACCTAAGGAGGTTTACCTGTACTCTAAAAACTATAAGACCCTGATGAAAGAAATTGAAGCTAACACAAACAGATGAAAAGATATACCATGTTCTTGGATTGGAAGAATCAATATTGTCAAAATGACTATATTACCCAAGGCAATCTACAGATTCAATGCAATCCCTATCAAATTACCAATGGCATTTTTCACAGAACTAGAACAAAAAATTTTTAATTTGAATGGAAACAGAAAAGACCCTGAATAGCCAAAGCAATCTTAAGAAAGAAAAACAGAGCTGGAAGAATCGGGCTCCCTGACTTCAGGCTACAATACAAAGCTACAGTCATCAAAACAGTGTGGTACTTCACAAAAACAGAAATATAGATCAATGGAACAGGATAGAAAGCCCAGAAATAAACCCATGCATCTATGGTCAATTAATCTATGACAAAGGAAGGAAGACTATACAATGGAGAAAAGACAGTCCCTTCGATAAATGGTGCCGGGAAAACTGGACAGCTACATGTGAAAGAATGAAATTAGAAAATTCTCTAAGACCATACACAAAAATAAACTCAAAATGGATTAAAGACCTAAATTTAAGAGCAGATACTATAAAACTCTTAGTGGAAAATGTAGGCAGAACACTCTCTGACATAAATCACAGATCTTTTTCGATCCATTTCCTAGAGTAATGGAAATAAAAACAAAAATAAGCAAATGGGACCTAATAAAACTCAAAAGCTTTTACACAGCAAAAGAAACCATAAACAAAATGAAAAGACAATCCACAGAATGGGAGAAGATATTTGCAAACGATGCTACCGAAAAGAGATTAATCTCCATAATTTACAGACAGCTCACACAGCTTAATACCAAAAAACAAACAACCCAATCAAAAAATGGGCAGAAGACCTAAATAGACATTTCTCCAAACAAGACATACAGATGGCCAACAGGCACATAAAGATGCTCAACATCACTGATTATTAGAGAAATGCAAATCAAAACTACAATGAGATATCACCTCACACCAGTCAGAATGGCCATCATCAAAAAGTCTAGAAACAATAAATGCTGGAGAGGGTGTGGAGAAAAGAGAACCCTTCTACGCTGTTGGTGGGAATGTAAATTGGTATAGGCACTATGGAGAACAGTATGGAAATTCCTTAAAAAACTAAAAATAGGGCTTCCCTGGTGGCGCAGTGGTTGAGAATCTGCCTGCCAATGCAGGGGACACGGGTTCGAGCCCTGGTCTGGGAAGATCCCACACGCCACGGAGCAGCTAGGCCCATGAGCCACAATTACTGAGCCTGCACGTCTGGAGCCTGTGCTCTGCAACAAGAGAGGCCGCGATAATGAGAGGCCCGCGCACCGCGATGAAGAGTGGCCCCCGCTTGCCATAACTAGAGAAAGCCCTCGCGCAGAAACGAAGACTCAACATGGCCATAAATAAATAAATAAATAAATAAATAAACCCAAAAAGTTAAAAAAAAAACAACTAAAAATACAGTACCATATGATCCAGTAATCTCACTCCTTTGCATATATCCGGAGAAAACCATGGTTTGAAAGGATACATGCACCCCAGTGTTCATTGCAGCACTGTTCACAATAGCCAAGACATGGAAGCAACCTAAGTGTCCATCGACAGACGAATGGATGGAGAAGATGTAGTACACATATACAATTGAATATTACTCAGCCATTAAAAAGAATGAAATAATGCCATTTGCAGCAACATGGATGGACATGGAGATTATCATACTAAGTGAAGTAAGTCAGACAGAAAGACAAATGTCTTGTGATATTGCTTATATGTGGAATCTAAAAAAAAAAGATACAAATGAAAATATTTACAAAACAGAACAGACTCACAGAAAACAAATTTATGGGGAAAGGTTGTGGGGAGGGATAGATTGGGAGTTTGGGATTGACATATACACACTACTGTTTTTTAAATAGATAAGCAACAAGGACCTACTGTATAGCACAGGGAACTCTACTCAATATTCTGTAATAACCTAAATGGGAGAAGAATTTGAAAAAGAATAGGTATATATATATGTATAACTGAATCACTTAGCTGTACACCTGAAACTAACACAACACTGTAAATCAACTATAGTCCAATGTAAAATAAAAATTTAAAAAATAAAGAAATAAAAACCACAATGAGATACCAATACATAAAAAAGCATATATGTCGTAAACATGTGTATTTTTTTAAATCCTAGGTTTTTAAAATTTTTGTTAGACAATTTATAACTTATCAATGAATAATTTAATCCAGTTATATTTACTGTGATTAGTAATACAATTGGATTTATTTTTACCATCTTATATTTGCTTTTAATTTTTTCTGCTTTATCTGTCTCTTTCATTCCTAACCACTCTTTCTTTTTTCTCTTTTATTCCCCATTTTACTCCTTCTCTTATTTGGAAGTTACATGTTCTAATGTTTTAGGTCAAATGTCTTAGCAGTAATTCTAGTAGATAGCACACTTAACTCATTGAAGTATAATTGAGAAATAAAACTTGCATATATCTAAGGTGTACAATGTGATGTTTAGATATATGTATACATTGTGAAATGATTACCACAATCAAGCTGATTAACATATTGATCACCTTGCATAGTTTACCGTTTTTTGGTGAGAACAATTGAGATATACTATCTTTGCAAATTTGAAGTATATAATACAATATTGTTAACTACAGTCATTGTGCTATACATTAGCGCTCCAGAACTTATTCAGCCTGCATATCTGAAACTTTGCAACCTTTGCTCAATATTTCCCCATTTCCAGCCTCTCGCCAACTCCTAGTAACGACCATGCTACTCTCTGCTTCTATAAGTTCAACTTTTTTAGATTCCACATATAAGTGAAGTTGTACAGTATTTGTCTTTCTCTTTCTGAATTATTTCAAAACTTAGCATAATGCCTCGAGGTTCATCCATATTGTCACAAATGGCAGGATTTCCTTCTTTTCACTGGCTAAATAAATTCCATTGTGTATATATGTCACAATTTCTTTATTCATTAATCCATTTGTTAGTCACTTAGGTTGTTTCCATATCTTGGCTACTGTGAATAATGCTGCCATGAACATAGCAGTGCAGATATTATTTCCAGTTACTGATTTCATGCCCTTTGAATATATAACCAGAACTAGGATTGTTAGATAATATGGTAGTTCTAATTTTAATTTTTTGATGAATCTCTATACTGTTTTCTATAGTGACTGTACCAATTACATTCACATCAACAATGTGCAAGGGTTTCCTTTTCTCCACATCCTCACCAACACTTGTTATTTTTTCTCTTTTTGATATTAGCCCTTCTAACAGGTGTGAAGTGATATCTTGTGGTTTAGATTTGCATCTCCATGATGATTAGTGGATTTGAGTACTTTCCCATATACCTGTTGGTCATTTGAATATCTTCTTTTGCAAAATGTCTATTCAGGTCCTTTGCTTATTTTTAATTGGATTATTTGTTTTCTTGCTATTGAGTTGTTTGAGTTCCTCATATATTTTGGATATTATTAACTCCTTATTGGATATATGGTTTGTAAATATTTTCTCCCATTCTGTGGGTTGTCCCTTTACTCTGTTGTTTCCTTCCCTGTGCAGACACTTTAGTTTGATATAGCCCCACTTGTTTTTTTTTGCTTTTATTGCCTGTGTTTTGGGGGTCATATCCAAAAATTTATTTCCCAGCCCAATGTTAAGCTTTTTTCCAATGTTTTCTTCTAGTAGCTCTACAGTTTCAGATCTTATGTTTAAGTATTTAATGCATTTTGAGTTGCTTTTTGTATATGGTATGAGGGAAGAATTCAATTTCGTTTTTCTGCATGTGGATATCCAGTTATTCCAACACCATTTATTGAAGGCACTATCCTTTCCCCATTGTGTGTGCTTTGCACATTTGTCAGAGATCAGTTGAATGTATGGTTACAAGATATAAAGTCAACTTACAAAAATCAGTTGTGATTCTATACACTAACAGCAGTTTAGCAATTTCCTGAAAGGGAAATTTAAAAAAAGAATCCCATTTACAATAGCATCAAAAACAATAAATACTTAGGAACCAATTTAACCAAGAAGGTAAAAGACCTGTACACTGAAAACTATAAAACATTGATGAAAGTAACTGAAGACACAAATTAAAAGATATTCTGTTCATGGATTGGAAGAAGTAATAATGTTGAATTGTCTCTGCAAATTTATACATAGAAAAGCTTAAGAAAAGAAGTTAGTCATCTGCAAACAGAGATATCTGCAAACAAAGACAATTTAACTTCTTTCTTTCCATTTTGGATGGCATTTTTTTTTCTTGCCTCATTGCTCTGCCTAGAACTTCCAATACTCTGTTGAAAAAAAGTGAAAGGGGGACCCCTTATCTTGTCCCTGATCCTAGAGGAGAAGCTTTCAACCTTCACTCTTGAGTGTGATGTTAACTGTAGGCTTGCCATATGTGGCCTTTATTATGTTGAGGTACATTCCTTCTATATCCAATTTGTTGACAATTTTTTGTCATGGAAGGGAGTTGTATTTTGTCAATTGCTTTTTCTGCATCTGCTGAGATGATTTTATCCTTCATTTTGTTAATGTGGTAGCACATTTATTGATTTGCAGATGTTGAACCATCCTTGCATCCCTGGAATAAATCCCACCTGATCATGGTGTATGATTCTTTTAATGTACTGTTGAATTCACTTTGGTAATATTTTGTTGAGGATTTTTGCATCTATATTCATCAGGGATGTTGGTCTGTAATTTCCTTTCTTATAGTCTCCTTGTCTGACTTTGGTGTCAGGGTATGGGTAAGGTTCAAACAATGCAATAAATTTAAAACCGTTTATCTTCATTAACCCCCATCTTGCAGCTGTGCTATTGTTATTGTATATTTATTATGCTTTTATATCCCACAAGATGTATTTGTTTATTTAAATATCAATATTGATATTTGCCCAGGTATTTACTCTTTGCAGTATTCTCAATTCCTTCCTATAGTTATGTACTCCCATCTGGGATCATTTTTCTTAATTTTGAAGTACTGCTTTTTATACTATAATGCTAGCAAATTCTCTCAGCTTTTGTTTATCTAAAATTGTCTTTATTCTGCCTTCATTTTTTTTTAAATTTATTTATTTATTATTTTTAGCTGTGTTGGGTCTTCGCTTCTGTGCGAGGGCCCTCCCTAGCTGTGGCGAGTGGGGGCCACTCTTCATTGTGGTGCACGGGCCTCCCACTATCGCGGCCCCTCCCGTTGTGGAGCACAGGCTCCAGACGCGCAGGCTCAGCAGTTGTGGCTCACGGGCCCAGTCGCTCCGCGGCATGTGGGATCCTCCCAGACCAGGGCTCGAACCCGTGTTCCCTGCATTGGCAGGCAGACTCTCAACCACTGCGCCACCAGGGAAGCCCCTGCCTTCATTTTTTGAGGGATATTTTTGTTGTGCATAGAGTTTTAGGTTGGCAGATTGTCTTCTTTTTTTTTTTTTTTTTTTAACCAATACCACTGTGTTCTGGTTTCTATCATTTTCTTTTGAAAAGCCAGATGTATTATTGTTCCTCTAAATGGAAAGTATCCTTTATTTCTCGCTGACTTTCAGATTTCCTCTCTGAATTTGTTTCTTAGCATTTGACTATAATGTGCCTAGGTGTAGTTCTCTTTGTATTTATTCTGCTTAGGGAATGAGGAGGGGTTTCTTTAAATTTGAGTTTTGATGTTTTTCATCTCTTGAGAATTTTCAGTCATTAATTATTAGCATATTGCTTCTGTTTCACTCTCTCTCCTCTTCTTCTGGGAGTCTAATTACACATATGTCAAGACTTTTTACTATGTCTCATAATTCTTATTATAGTTTTACTGTATCCTTTCATCTCCTTATGCATCCTTTCTTTCCTCTGTGTGTTATTTTTAGATACTTTCTACTGATTCTTGTTGCAGTTCATCATTCTTTGGTCACTTGTGTCTAATATGGTATTACAACCAACTATTGAATTCCTGATTTCAATGATTATGTTTTATTTCTAAAATTTCCATTTATGTTTTAATTCTATACTGGAATTCTCCAGCCTATTTCTCTTATTTTTGAACACATTAATCACAGTTATTTTAAAATCAGTCCCTGTCTAAGAACTCAAATGTCTGAACCACTTGTCTGTTTCTATTTTTTGTTGTTTCTCTTGAGTTCTTGATAATTCATCCTTATTTTTAGCCTCCTTCTAAATTTTTGATTGGATGCAGGACATCATGAATGAAAAATCAGAAAGTTCTGGTTGATGTTATTGTTTATCAAAGAGGATTTTTCTGGGGTGGGGGACAGATAAAGTACCAGCAGATTATTTTAATACTATCAGAGATTAGCTTTAAGCTTTCCTAGAACTGGTCCTTTTCAGGTTTTTCCTTTATCCAAGAGCATAGACCTTACTTCTCAGGCATTACTCTTATTCATATGCCATGGTTTTTCTCATGTCTCAACTGAAAGCAGATAGTGTTGATAAAAATCAGTTACTTTGGTGGGACTTGACCTCCATATTTCCATAGTAGTACAGCTACTGAAATGACTGCTCAATTGATTGGCATTTTAGCCGTTATTTTCTGCAAGTTTTTTGGGTCTCTCCCTGTGCATGCATAGCTTAGGAGTCAGCCAGTCACTTAAGGGGAATTTGTACATAGATTTTTAGATTCACTTCTCTGAGGTTTCTTCTTGTCTGAAATTTCACCCCTTTGAGTTTTAACTGGTTTGGTAATCTTGAACCAGTAAGGCTGACACTTCCTGCTTGGCCTCAGTTATCCTGCATTGTGAACTGGAAAATGCCCCAAAAGAAGAAGCCACAGTGAATGTGCAGTTCATGTCCTGTGTTTTCCTTCCCTCAGGATTGTAGCTTCTCTCATCCTGCTTATATTGTTTGCTCTTCAAAGTCTTCCCTTGTTTCCTACATTTTATCCAACTTTTATTGCTGTTTTTAGTGGAAGCGTTGTTCTAAACAAGGTATTTTCTCAATGACAGAATTGGAAGTCTCTCACCATTTTGTCTACATCTCAGATTATTTATCTAAGATTATTTTATTTCTTCTTGAGATATATCCTTTAGAATTTCTGTTAAAGCAGACCTTTTGATAATAAATTCTCAATATTTGTGGGTCTGAAAGTAACATTTAAGACTCTTATAATAGAAAGTAGGGGATTTCCCTGGCGGTCCAGTGGTTAAGACTCTGTGCTTCCAATGCAGGGGGCGCAGCTTCCATCCCTGGTGGGGGAATAAGATCCCACATGCCTCGGCGCGGCCAAAAAATAAAAAGTAGTTTAAAGAAGGTAGTGCCGGGGTGGCACTAGGGAGGAGAAAGCAGTGAGGGTAGCTTTTGGGTAGCGTCCAGACTATTAAGGATAGTGCTGCTTTGAACATTCTAGTACATGTCTTTTGGTGACGTGTGTATGCATTTCTGTTGGGTATATACTTAAGAGTGGTATTACTGAATAGTCTTATTTTTTATTTCAAAATAATTTTTGTAACATTTTAAAAATACAAAATATCTAAAGAAAAAATTACTGGTCAACCCTTCCCACTTCCTGAGGTGGCCAAATATATCCTTATTTTTCCTGTTAGATAAACAGAAACACACAAAAGTAGGATCATTAATTTTTCACTGAAAATATACGTTGAGAGCATTTCTCAAGGTTTGACTTGAGCTCATCTTTTTAAAAACTGCGTAACATTTTGTAGTATGGACTGTTAATAACTTCTTCATTCATTCCTATGTTGCTGAGTATCTACAGAACTTAATATCTCAAAAGTTATTTCAGTGCTCTCAGGATTTCATGGCAGTCTCTATTACTCAGGGCAGAAACTGGAAAGTAAAACAGAACCTCTAGGAGAAGTAGAAATAAGAAAGGATACAAGATTTATAATTGAGCTAGTGAGGTGGAGTCTGAAACAGGGAAGGAGAGGATAGAACCAGTTGAAATTTTGGGAGACATAGAAAAGAAAACAAAAGACTTAAGGGAGAAAATTAAAAGAGCACGAAGATGAGGAGAAAACTTACAATACAGAAAATTTGTAATTTGGTCAGTTTTCTATGTCACGGTCCTATTTGTTTCATAGAGGAGTGATCCTAGGATTGCTTTCCTCACCCCACAATCATCTGTCTTGTCCATTCAACCATCAATTGGACATCATGGAGCACCTGTTTACGGCCACATGAAGTGGAGAACCTGGAGAAGAATGAAAGAGTTCTTGGCTTGTGCTTACTCTAGTTTGGGGAGTTGTAATGAAACCCTGAAGTAGTACAAGGTGTGGTACCCTACCCACTTTACCTTGAATCCACATTCCTGTGGAAGGTCCAGCCTGGACACTGTTTTGTGCTAGGGGAGAAAGCTTTAAAATTGTCTCTTCCTGAGGATAGTTTGGTCTGGGGACATCTTCTTAGGTACCCAGCGTATAGGGACCAGGCTGGTGATGGGTGAGGGGTGAGGAAACAGGACAGTATACAGAGGTCCCACAGATCTTGTAGGCCTTTGGGGCCAGCCATAAAAAGGGGCTGTGGGGGCTTCCCTGGTGGCGCAGTGGTTGAGAATCTGCCTGCTAATGCAGGGGACACGGGTTCGAGCCCTGGTCTGGGAAGATCCCACATGCCACGGAGCAGCTGGGCCCGTGAGCCACAATTGCTGAGCCTGCGCGTCTGGAGCCTGTGCCCCGCAACGGGAGGGGCCGCGATAGAGAAAGGCCCGCGCACCGCGATGAAGAGCGGTCCCCGCACCGTGATGAAGAGTGGCCCCCGCTTGCCGCAACTGGAGAAAGCCCTCGCACGAACCGAAGACCCAACACAGCCAAAAATAAATAAATAAATAAATAAATAAATAAATAAATAAATAAAAAGAAAATCCTTTAAAAAAAAAAAAAAAAAAGGGGCTGTGGTTTTCACCCTGGTTTCTTTCTTTCTTTTTTTTTTTTAAACATCTTTATTGGAGTATAATTGCTTTACAATGATGTGTTAGTTTCTGCTTTATAACAAAGTGAATCAGTTATACATATACATATGTCCCCATATCTCTTCCTTCTTGCATCTCCCTCCCTCCCACCCTCCCTATCCCACCCCTCTAGGTGGTCACAAAGCACCGAGCTGATCTCCCTGTGCTATGCGGCTGCTTCCCACTAGCTATCTATTTTACATTTGGTAGTGTATATATGTCACCCTGGTTTCTAATGTTGAGCTCACCAAGCTAGATGAGCAGACAGCTGATTCAAGACAGTACGTGGTCAGGCATAAAGCCAGATCCTGGCTCAAAAGTCAAGTGTTGCATCCCACTCTTTCTTGATTAAAATGAGTCAGGACTAGGAACGAAATTCAAGAAACCCATACACAGGGAGAAATCATATTTATAGAAGGGTCACTACCGGCTGCTTGAGCAAGGATATTTTATCTATTCTTAGTTGATTAAATTTATCTGTTTTTACCACAAAATAATATACATTACCGTTGAAACGTTAATGAGGTGTATGAAGAAAAAGTGCAAGTAATCTTCTCTTTACTGTCCGATTCTTATAGTTTGATGTATGTCTTCCATAAAATTTGTGCTTATATAAGCATATAAAAATATTTTTAAATTTATTTGCATAAAAATGCAAACTCTCCGTTTTACTACCACGTTAAATGTTTATTAAAAATATAAATATAGGGCTTCCCTGGTGGCGCAGTGGTTGAGGGTCTGCCTGCCAATGCAGGGGACGCGGGTTCGAGCCCTGGTCTGGGAAGATCCCACATGCCGCGGAGCGACTCGGCCCGTGAGCCACAATTACTGAGCCTGCGCATCTGGAGCCTGTGCTTGGCAACGAGAGGCCGAGATAGTGAGAGGCCCGCGCACCGTGATGAAGAGTGGCCCCTGCTTGCTACAACTAGAGAAAGCCCTCGCACAGAAACGAAGACCCAACAAAGCCATACATACATACATACATACATAAAAAAAATATATATATATAAATATAGCCAAACTCCTGGCAAATATATATAGATTTAACACATCCTTGGAAATAGTTGTATTATTTTATATAAAGAACTATCACTATACACCAACTCGATTGCTGGTAAATAGTCTCACGAATTTCTTTTTCCGCAAACTGCCCTGCCGCACTGCCGAGGCGGGGGCGGGGGTTCTCCGTCCTGGATTTGCTGGGGGCATCTGCGCGCAGAAACTGACACAAAGCGGGGCCTCTGCGGTTTGGGGGCTGCCGGCCAGGCTCCGCCCCCACCGCTGCGTCAGCCAATCAGCTCCCGCGACGGCCGCCTTCTCCCTCCCCCACCCCCACCGCTGCTCACCTCTACCCGCAGCTTCCACCACCACCTCCACCAATTTTCTTTTTTTTTAAATTTATTTATTTATTATTTATGGCTGTGTTGGGTCTTCATCTCCGTGCGAGGGCCCCCCCCAAGCTGTGGCAAGCGGGGGCCACTCTTCATTGCGGTGCGCAGGCCTCTCACTGTCACGGCCTCTCTTGTTGCCGAGCACAGGCTCCAGACGCGCAGGCTCAGTAATTGTGGCTCACGGGCTTTGTCGCTCCGCGGCATGTGGGATCCTCCCAGGCCAGGGCTCGAACCCGTGTCCCCTGCATTGGCAGGCAGACTCCCAACCACTGCGCCACCAGGGAAGCCCTCCACCAATTTTCAAATCCCAGGCTGTGTGCCCCCCTCTCCGTGTCACGTCTCTGCAGAGGAGTCCCTTCCCCCTTTGAAGTAGCGGGTGTGGCTATTGCTGGACTACGGGTGAGTCTTGTACAAAGATGGTTTCTGGGACCAGAGCAGGCCACGGAGCACCAACCGAGTTCCCTGCGGCCGGGCTGGGAGAGGGAGGGACGTGGCCAGGGTCCCAGGGGAGTGGGCCCAGCGGGACTGAGAAAGTGGTCGGGTTTTTGGTCTGAGACCAATTGGGCCTAAGGAGGCAGATGTCTTTCAAAGAGGATTCCCTGCGGTTTCTCCATGTCTGTTTCTGGCTCTGCTTTTTTTTCTACCACTCTGGCTTTTATTTCTTTAGTTCTGTATTTCTTCTCCTCCAGGAAGGTAACCATTAAAAGTCTAATGCATTCTTGCCCTTTCTAAACATTTTTCATAAAATCTTTCAAAGCTACAGATAAGTACAGAAAATAATATAACAGATTTATCAGATGTTGACATTTTATCACCTTTCCTTCAGCTCTCTCTTTCTATCTCAATGTCACTCCCCCTCTCTCCCTCTGTGTGTGTCTCTCCTTTTTAAAGAAACAAAATCTGACATTTAAAACCTTTTCCCCACCAAGTCTCATGCCACCATCCTGAGAGGTAAGTTAGGTTGTATCCCTCCCATGTATATTTTTGTCCTTCTATTATTTATTTTTATGTATGCAGTATATGCATTTTTGTTTTGAATTTTAAATTTTTCATGAAACAGTGTTTCAGGGTTTTACCTTGGTGCTACTAGTCTTGGCATTTCAGGCCCCAAAGTGTCTTAGCAAGCAAGTCACCAGCCCTCTTTGTTTAGCAGAGGACCCTGATCCCTGGAGAAGATAAAAGACATCCTGGCCATCACTCCTTCACCGAGCAGGATCCTGAATTCAGGTCCTCTTGATTACTGTTCCTGGCATTTCCTCTATGTAAACCCTGCCAGTGAGCTCACCTGCCCACATGCTCCTATTGAATATTGTTCATATGATTCAATTTGGGGAAAGGGGATTGAAGGGATATGGAGAAAGGAAATATGATTTGAATTTGGACCAAAATCCTAATCAAGATGAAAAAGTATGCATTTTCTTGAAGCATATTTATTAAATCTTAGGATGACCGGAATATTTATTTAACAAGCAGTCATACAGCCTTACTGTATATGCCAGACATTGATCTAAGAACTTTGTATTCACTCACCAGGCTTAAGCCGAGGCACAGAGGAATTAAGTAACTTGTGCAAAGTCACTCAGCCCGTAAAGTATAGCACTAAGATCTGAATCCAGGTTATCTGGTGACAGTCTGAGTTCCTAACCATTATCCTACATTATACTACCGTAGCACCTGAGCTAGGTGAAGTCACCACACAAAGTAGGAACTTGCAATTCAGAGAAGGGAGGAGCAACTGTCAACTGGTCTTCAGAAAGGACTTTAGGAAAGAAAGAGGATTTGAAAAGTACACAGAAGAATAAATTTTAGCCACCTATTGTTTGCTTGAAATATAATATATTCTTATTTTTAATTTACAAAACAACACAAATAACAGTGCAAATGATGCAGCGCTATATAAAAGTTGCCCTGCGCTATTCCTCAAATTAAACAATATTAGCAGGTAGAGTAGAGATGTAGCTATCTTTTCACCACCATAATACAAATATATGGAGGGATGTTTTTTATTATAAAAATGAAAGCATATTCAACAATTTCTACAATTTTTATTTTTCCGTAGGCAATATGTCAAGTACATTCCTCCAACGAAATGGAGATCTAACCTCTTCATGAGAATTGAATAATACTCTGTAGACTGTGTCCTATGGTTTGTTCAGCCATTTCCTTTACTAATGACTAGTCAGAGAAGTTTTGTCTTTGATTAGACGGCCGTCCCCACTGCCAGAATGGGGGCCACCGCAATGCCAAGGCGACAGGGCCGGCGACACAAAGAAGTGCTGTCCCCTGCCAAGCGCCGCCCCTCGGGGTCGCGGTCCCGCCCAGGAGGAAGCGGGGAGGAGGAGACTAGTCTGGAACCCGCCCCCCCTCCACGCTCCGTCTCCGCCCAGCTCGCTCGCCCTGCGCCGCTTGCAGGGACGCCCCTTCGCCGCAGAACCTTGCGTCTCCCTCTGCCCCCAGCCCTCCTTCTCCCAGCTGCCGCCTTGGAAGTTGCAGGGCGACCTGGTGAGTGGCCCTCTCCGAATGCCCCGCAGGCTGGACCAGAGGCGGGTGGCCGTGGACTGAGCTCGGGTAGGGAGAGGGCGGTGCCGGAGGCCGAGGGGGCGCGAGCGGGGCGCGGGCGGACCTGCGGGCCCCGGCGAGCGGCAGGGTTGCCGGTTCCCAGATAGGGGCACAATCCCGCGCTGTTGTGTCCGCCTTCCTGTGAGAGATTGTTCTCTGTTCTCTGGCTCTGCATCCCTCCTGCCGCATTGCTCCTCCTCTTGGGGTTCTAACATCTGATGTTTGTTTAATTGCTTTGTGTTGTCGAGTTACGCACAAACATGGCCTAGAGAAACAGCATCTAATTCGCAGCTTTATCGGGTGAGACTACCGTAGCCCAGGGAGGTGGCAGGGCTTGCTCAGGGTCACACAGGGAGCTGGTGATAGAGCATCACTTCTGTCCTACTGCCCTTTGATCTTTGCAAACACTCTCTGGGACTGAGATCCCTCGCCCACTTGCATTGCCCCCACGGAGACTAGGGGATGTGTGTGTGTGTCTAAGAGGGGCCGATGGTCTGTGTACCTCCAACCCACCCAGACCTCCGTGCCAGCGGGCCTGGAGAATTCCCTGCCAACGCACGCGAGCTTTTCCGCTGTCTTCCCTCCTCTCACCCCTCCCTCTGCTGCTTCCCCCCACCTCAGCCCCCTCTCCACTCCTCTGACGTCACCGACATGCTCTTTGCAGACTGGCTCTGGGCCTGGGGAGGAAAGTCTGGCCTGGTGAGGGCCTGGAGAGGAAAGGAGGGAGGGGGATCCCACACCAGAACTTAGTCCTGACAGCCCCTCGGAGTCAAGGCCGGCCCTCTCCCACACTGTCCATTTGATAGGACACGCTCTGAAGCCGATGATCAACAGCTAGTAAGAGGCAACACCTGGATTTTTTTTTTTTTTAACTCAGGTCTCACTCATGGGCTCATACTCCTCCATTATGCTATTTTCCTGGGATTTACCTAGTGAGAGAAGTGAGCAAATATGAGTGAGAGAAAGACAGAGAGCCCAGGGAGAACTTAGGAATTAAGAAGGGAGCGCATTAAGATTAAACTAGAGGAATAGAAAAAGCAAAGTTCTGAATCATGCCTATTTTTATGGGGATGGGGGGAGGAATTGATTCTGGAGGGCCACAAGACGGCCTTCAAAGATGTTAGTAATGGTCTGTTTTTTAAGCTCGGTGATTGGTATATGGAAGTTTGTTTAATTTTTAAATCGTTTTATTATTATTTTACCACCCATATTCTTCCACGTGCATTACATATTCTTTTAAATGTATGAATTAAACCATTTTAAGTAAAAAATAAGTAAGATTGGGCTGGTATGAACCCACCCCAATTCTGGCTATTATTAACAGAAGATGGTGGACATTGGAAAAGATACTGGACATATAAGGAAAAATAAACAAAGCGCTCGTGGAAAAAAAGGCATGAAGACGAGAAGACCTATAGGATTGGGTGTCTGTGATATGGATCATTTTTCAAGGCCCGAATAGCTATATGCTGAAGAATTGACCCCAGGTTTGCCCTTACATCCACATCCATGATTCAGTCGTCCATCCGTGGAGCACCTCTTCATTCTTGTGGGGAATCCAGATATATAAAACACGTCCCCTGACCTCAGATACTTACTCTACTTTGGTGATTTCAAATCAAGCTACAGTGCAGGATGTGGTGCAATATCCAAGGCAGGCCCACTACCTTCTTCCCTTCTAGATATGTCTCTTAAAGGGAGACCCCGTTTAGGTACCATGGGGCCTCTTTGTGGAAGGGGTAAGGGATCTGTAAAGCTCTCTCCCTGAGTTACAGGTCGTGCCTGAGGTGCCTTCTACCCGAAGTGCCTTGGGTTCCTTTAGTTAGCAGGCCTGGGGAGAGAAGGCAGGATCCACAGAAGGAGAACCAAGGATGAAGAACTTAAGGGGAGAAATAAGAGATTCCCCCAGGCTATGTCCATCTGCGCTCACCAAGCTAGGAGGGCAAACAGGGATTCGGGCACAAAGAAGAAGCATTTGGTTGAAAAATCGAGTGTGGGAGTCATTGATAGCTGGTTAAAATGGGGACAGAACCGGCTACAAAGTTCAGGGAACCTCCACAGAGGAGGAATTCACATTTATTGGTGGACAAATGCACAACTTGGGAGATGAAGGAAGACATTTTAGAATGAGTGAGATAGGATCAGTCGATGAATCCAATCATTTATATATTCAATCATTTAATGTGTTTACTTGATTGAATTTATATTATCTGTGCTATTTTTAATTGTAATAGCAATACATGCAACAATTCAAAGGATTGTTGTGCAGGCTTATATAAAGAGAAAGAATACTTTTCACCTTTTCCTTTCCTATGCAGTCAGCGTTAGCTTGTTGAAATGTGACCTCCATAGTTTTCTGTTTACATAAAATCCTAGTAACAGGCTTATGTATTTCTGGTACTTAAGAACGTGGACTCCAGTGCTAGATTTCCTGGGTTTGAATGAAGGATCCACTTACCACCTATGTGACTTAAGCAAGTAACAAGTTCTCTGGCCATCAGGTTTTTTGTTTTGTTTGTTTTTTGGTCTTGCGCATTTAAAAAATTGGGATAGTGATAGTACATACCTCATAGGTTTATTGTCAGGATTAAATAATGTATGTAAAGCACTTATAATGATGCCTGCAACCTGGTAAGCACTATATTGTCGTCACTACTACTAAAATTACTAGTACTACTATTGTTAGTATCTTCATCCATACAAAGGTGGGGTTTTGTCCTACATATTATAGCAATTTGAAATTTTCACTTCAGATATATCTAGAACATTCTTCTAGGTAGAAGAAAAATAGGTTTAACACTGTTCTTTATAAAAGCCTCGTGATATTCTGTAATACAGATTATCATGCTTTTCTCAAGCATTCTCCTTCTCAAAGCTTGTCTTGCCACACTCAGAGCCTTGCTATCAGACTAAGGCTGACAGGGCAGCCTCACTCACGGTGCAGGAGCAAGGAAAACCGGCAGGGAGAAGGGCGCTCAGGTGGTTCCACCCAAACCCCACTCACCTCAGGCCACCCGTCAAGCCCAGGAACCAGGGGGCAGACTCAGCAGGAAAAGCACCCCTCTTCTCCCTTGTCCCCTACTTTTCAAATCTCCAGGCCACCTGTCCATCCCTTCGTCACTTCTCTCCAGATATTTCTTCTCCCATGAACTAGCTCAGAGCACAACTACTGAGACAGAAGTACGAGCTCCCTGCTCTAGGTGTGTTTGGAGTACCACCGCTGGCGGCAGCATGGCACTTGTTTACAGCATGTGTATGGGTGGCCGCCCGGGGGCTGTGCCCCAGGGTCTCAGGTTCGGTGCCATGGCCTATCCAGGGGATACATGGAAGTTGGGTAGCTGTGACTTTGGGTTAGAGATCCTGTACCCACGGGAGTCAAAAGTGGTTCTAGGAAATATTGTTTGTCATCTGTCTATCTCCCTGTCTAGGTTTTCACTTATCTATCTCCATTTGTAGTTTTGTTTGGCAGTGACCATCCTTGTGCATATATCTTTAATACTGCTGTTCTTATTTTTGTAAGAAAGGTTATTAGTAGGCTTGCTGATCTTAAGATGGGCACACCTTTGAAACTGAGTTGCCACCGTCAGATTGCTTTCAGATTCTCAGTCCTTCTAACAGACTGTGCTAGTGTTTCCATAGCCTTTGGGACACTGGACATTATTATCTTTACCTTCCTCTCCTCCTCTTCCTCTTCCTCCTCTTCCTCTTTCTTTTTTGCCCCCTTCTTTCTGGACAATCTTATGGGCAATGTACATTGTATTTCAATTGCCTGATTAGTGATATTGAGCATAGTTTCATAGATTAATTAAGTTTCCTTTTCTGTGAATATCTTCTCTTAGAAAGGTAGGATTTCAGTGGCTTGAAAGATGTGGGAGAGGGTACAGGAAGAAAGAGACTGGAAAGAGAACTTAAAATGAAAGCAGGGCATGTCCAGGAAGGCCAAGTATCCTGGAAGCTGCAAGAGATATGCTGGAAAGTAAGAAGCAGCCAGCCCTGGAGGCCTTAAACCCCAAGAGGAAGCTCAGATTTTCCCCTGAGGGCAAAGGCGAAGCTCTGGGGGGTTCTTTTCTGGGAAATAGTACAATCAGTGGCTGTGGAAGAATAAAGGCGAGAACAGATGCTGGTGACTTAGAAGCTGGGTCCACTGAGTCCAGGAATGAATCACTGAGGACCCAAACTGGGTTAACGGCAGTGTGATTGGAAACCATGAAGGACGAACGACATTGTGACCAGCTGGATATGGAGCAGAAGAGAGAAAGGACACAACTGTGACTGCTTGCCGTTTGCTGTCCCGGCTATTTGTGGACCCCAGGAGGAGCCAGGGACGTGACAGATTCTTATTAACCAACTGTTTGCTGATTGTATCTTCTCAGTAGTTCTCTGGGGTGGAGGTTACCCTCTTTAACAACTAGGGACCTCGAGCTTATGTTTCTACCCAAGAGGAGCTAACTTGGAGGGAAAAGAATAAATTTAAGACTTTTTAGTTTTAGAGACAGTTACAAATGGCAGAGTGTGCTTTCAATAGGGGTCTTGAGTTCACTACTTATGTCAGCACCAGGGCCTTTGCATCTGTGGCCTGGGGAAGGCACAGAGAAGGCCTCTGCCAAGGGCCCATAGAAATCCTTGAGAACGAAATATAATCATCAGTATTAGTACTGGCTCCAAAATATGAAACCTGTAAAATCAGAGTCAATAAATGCTTAATCCAGTGTTGGTAAACTCTAACATTAGGTTAGATTTCTTTTCGCTTTATAATAATTCCCTATTTTGCACACACTTAAATAGCTTATTCTTAACCAAGTAATTTTAAGGAAAGATATATAATAATTGAACATGTATATATCTACATATCTATAGATCCATATATAATACATAATGGAAAGGCACTTAACCTATGCTATTCCTTTAATCTTCAGAACAATCCTATGTGGTAGATAGTATTATCCCTACTTAATGAACGAGGAAGCTAAGTTCAGCCTAACTTCAGAGCCTAAGCTCGTAATTGCTTTGCCATAGTACCTTGAGTGAGCATATTCTTTCACAGGGAAAAAAGCAGTTAGGGCCAGAGATAAACACCTAAAGAATATCTGCATTTTCAGAAGAGGGGAGAAAAGGATAGGAATGAAGCGGTTTGAGAGGTTACACATGATGAGCTTGGCTCAGGCCATAAGGTTAGAGGTGGTAATAGCCTCAAGGACCAGGAGAGCAGCATTGTCCAGACCCACTGAGTGGTCAGTGAGGCCTGGATGTCCTGACTATTAAACATGTCTGTCCTTGAGGGAAGTGCTTCAGTGAAGTGCATATAGAGGAGTTCAGACTGCAGAGACCTTAAGCGGGGAGCTCGTGGTGAAGAAGCAGAGGGTTTTTGTGAGTATGCATCCACAGACATACACACCTTTCTCTGCTATGTCCAGGTGCAAGTAAGAATCTGCCGTAAGTTCATAAATTGTTAACCTCTGCTTCTGATTGTCTGGGACCTGGACTCAAGCCAGAGGACTTCTGCTTTCCTCTTACCCAGCCTATGACTGTGACCAAAGAACCCTCTATGAGGACCCAGACTTTTCAGACTGAAATTCTGGCCCCAAGCTGAGATTAATACGATCAGTGTGGAAGCCGAATGGGGAGGAGTGGGGCTGGGGAGATAGCGTGCTACACCACTGCGTTGGTTTCCACTGGTTACCGCAGCAAAGTACCACAAACTGGGTAGCTTACAACAACAGAAATGTATTCTCTAACACAACGGTCCCCAACCTTTTTGGCACCAGGGACCGGTTTCGTGGAAGACAATTTTTCCACGGACGGGCGGCGGGGGGCGCGGGGATGGTTCAGGCGGTAATGCGAGAGATGGGGAGCAATGGGGAGCAGGAGATGAAGCTTCACCCGCCGCTCACCTCCTGCTGTGTGGCTCAGTTCCTTACAGGCTGCAGACTGGTAGTGGTCCGTGGCCCAGGGGTTGGGGACCCCTGCTCTAACAGTTCTGGAGGCTTAGAAGTTTGAAATCCAAGTGTTGACAGGTTTGGTTCTTTCTGGAAGTTCTGAAGGAGAATCTGTTCCACGCCTCTCTTCTACCTTCTGGTGTGTGCCAGCAATCTTTGGCATTCCTTGGCTTATAGAGACATCACCCCAATCTCTGCCTACATGTTCCTGTAGCCTGTGTGTCTCTCCCCTGTGTACCTGTGTCTGTGTCCAAATATTCTCTTCTTATAAGGACACTAGTCATTAGATTAGCGCCCACTCAAATCCAGTATGACCACACCTTAACTTGATTACATCTGCAAAGACCCTATTTCCAAATAAGATCACACTCACAGGTGCTGGGAATTAGTACTTAAATATATGTCTTTGGAGATGCAATTCTGCCCGAATTCTTCACTTCTGTTTGCTTCCTTCTGTGATGCAAAATGCCGAGCTTGTTTAGTTTGACCATGAGAATGTTAGCTAACAGGGCACAACAGGGTCTCCTGGATTGGAGACACTGACGGCCCTGATGAGTGCTTGAGTCAGTTCACAGTGTCGGTCTCATCTGCTTAATGGGAAGAATTGCCCCAGCTAGTGGAGGAGTGAACTCTTGGCTTGCTTGTTTGTTTATCCATTCTTCACCAGGCTGAGTCTTTGCTTTCCTCTCTGCAGAAGCTGATCCAGCCATGGCGACTCCGTCTGCTGCCTTTGAGGCCCTTATGAATGGAGTGACAAGCTGGGATGTCCCCGAAGATGCCATCCCGTGTGAACTGCTTCTAATTGGAGAGGCGTCCTTCCCGGTGATGGTGAATGACATGGGCCAGGTCCTCATTGCTGCCTCTTCCTATGGCCGAGGCCGCCTGGTGGTGGTGTCCCACGAGGACTACTTGGTGGAGGCCCAGCTCACTCCTTTTCTCCTCAATGCAGTGGGTTGGCTTTGCTCTTCCCCTGGGGCTCCTGTTGGTGTACACCCATCCCTGGCACCTCTGGCCAAAATCCTTGAGGGCTCTGGTATAGAGGCAAAGGTTGAACCAGAAGTGAAAGACTCCCTGGGGGTTTACTGTATTGATGCCTACAGCGAAACCATGACTGAAAAGTTGGTCAAGTTCATGAAACGTGGAGGGGGCTTGCTAATTGGAGGCCAAGCCTGGGATTGGACCAACCAGGGCGACGATGAAAGGGTTCTGTTCACGTTCCCTGGGAACCTTGTGACCAGCGTGGCCGGCGTGTACTTCACCGACAATAAAGGGGACACGAGTTTCTTTAAAGTCTCTAAGAAGATGCCCAAGATCCCCGTCTTAGTTAGGTGAGTGCATTACCCCAGTGGGGAGTTGGTCCCAGGTTAAAAAGCAGAAGGTGCTTCTTGTCTTCAGGCTACTTCCAGGCTAACAGAAGAGAATCTGGCACTCAACGTGGATTTGCCATAAATCAACCAGAGTATTAAAGTACCCTGAGGCGCGGGAGGGGCGGGATCCCTGTTGCCTCCTCAGACCAGATCACTTAGCTCTTTGAGGGGAGAAACGTCTTAGTGACCATTATGTCCCCCAGCATCTTGTTTAGTAAGATATATTGCTGAAATCCCAGGGTTCACATGACTAATCCAGGAAGGTGACAGGTGAAGATTGCTTGCAGCTGAAATGTAAGGAAAAGGAAGACGGACACGAGGGGTCCAGTAAGACAAAGTCTAGAGAGCTGTGCGAAAGGTTTTGAAATGTCCAACCAGATAGGGTTAGGATGGAAGTAAAAACTAGAGGATTTAGAAGTTGAGATACCAGAAAGATGGCACACGTTCTGTGTGCTAGATCTTAAATCTAGGAGTCAGAGATGATTTTTATCTCTGGAAGCAAAAGACCTGCTGATGGAGGATGAAGGAGGCAGCTGATGGGTGCCGAGATAGGCTACACAGAAAGTTCTTTGAGGGCCTTGCCCAGCCTGTTCCCTTCACATTGTGCTCACATATGGTGCTGAACATGGAGCAGGTTAGTAGGTGCTCAGTAAACATGTGTTGGATGGATGATTGGATGGATGAAGAGAGAGATGAGAAGCTGGGGTAGTCCCAGAAGTAGAAAAATCACACCAGGCCACGCCCTATATTGTGCATGAAAACTCTCAGCATCCTTGGAGCAAAGAGCATTGGTATTTCTGTCCAGTGGGAGCAGAATGAGGTAGAGCTGAGTGAGGAGGGTACACCGGGGTTAGTACAGAGACTTAGGGGATGAGCTGTGGCCTTTCCTTGGCATGGAACTCCTGGAACACCCCACAGCTCCATTCTCATATGTGCAGTGAGGAAAGAGTTGTTCAGAGGCACAGTGACTGATCAGATTGATCAAACTTCAGCTTACTAGTGATCTTCATTCTAAGGAATAGGAAGGTAAAACTTGGGCATAATTCTGTTTCTTAACAGCGTAATCCTTTAGTTGCCTTAAAAGATGTTTTTCTCTATCAAAATCATACCTCTCTTTTCTTTGGCTATGCCTATATCATCTCATCATCACTGAATCTGAATTTTTTTCTTTTTGGTTAAATCGTGTGAGTGTGTGTGTGTGCATGCGTGCACGTGGGAAATCAACTTGAAGGCTAACGCAGGAGGAAAAATCAGACTTAATAAGGGAAGTGCATAGAATCTCCTGTGGAGATTATGGGTTATTAGCATCGGTTATTCACTAGGTAAGACTGCATCGCAACTCTTGACTCTGTGCTTGTGCAGGTAGGTATATCATAGAATTACTTATATGTTATGAGGGTCATTTTTTGTCTTGTGGACGGATTGAAGATGGCAGCAATGATTTCCTAAGTTAATTGGCTGAGATGAAGTGAAGAGAAGGAAAAGGTACAAGAGAATATATGTGTCTCTGTGTGTGTGTCACATATATACATTTCTTAACTTATCTACATTAGGAAATACCTATGCATAGGTTGAGATGAGTAGGGAAAAAGAGAAAAGAAAAACCTCTCTTCACCCCGCAGTTTCCTTAATATTAGCTCTCAAGCACCCAGTATGTGCGTTCCATCCAACCCTCCTTCCCTCCCTCCTTCCCTCTCCCTTGCTCATCCCTTATTCCCTTCCTGCTACAAAGTAATATAATCACAGAGTTCAAAAAATCAAAACAATGCTGAAAGGTCAACATCAACCTATCTTTCTCCCGCCTCCTGTTGTGGTCGTTACCAAACTATACATTTATCCAAATTCATTAATAATAAACCTAAATTGTGTGAATTTTACTTTATGTAAATTAAATCTCGATTAACCTTTGAAAATATATTTGTTAAAATAGGACTTTAAAAAATAAACTGAGATATAATCAGATTCATGTATAAGGATTGCAATTCAGCATTGTTTGTTATTGGGAAGAGTATAAATTATAGAACACTATACAATGGATTATTAACTAACCATTAAACATATTATGTTTCCAAGAATATTTAAGGACAAGGGAAAAATCTTCGGGGATACTATTAAGTGAAATAAAATAGGATACTAATTGTGGTTCAATATGTTCCCAATTTTGTTAAAAAAAAAAAATAGCTATGTGTAGAAAATATTACATAAGAAGAAAGCCCAAAATATCAGTAATAGGTAGATCTCTTGATTGTGGGATACTGATAGATGATTTTCAGTTATAAACTTTAATTTTCAAACTTCCTATCAAATTTTTTAAGAAGGCATATATTTCATTACCTTGCTTCACATGCAATTCAGAAATCACATTAAAAATCTTCCACATCTTTATGACACACAAAATGCTTTTTTATTTAATAAGCAGAAAATATTTTTAAAATTCTAACTCTCTTAATCACTTTTTTTTCACTTTCCTAATATTTCTGAAACATGCACACACACATGCACATGCAGTGTTGTCAATACAGTTGACCCTTGAACAACTTGAGGGTTTGGGTCATCCATCTACACAGTTGAAAATCCACGTATAACTTATAGTAGGCCCCCTGTATCTTCGGTTCCATATCCTCAGATTCAACCAACTGCGAAACGTGCAGTACTGTGGTATTTAGTATTGAAAAAAAAACCCTGTGTAGAAGTGGACCTGCACAATTCAAACCTATGTTGTTCAAGGGTCAACTGTACTTTTGAATTATGATTCTTCTTCATTGGATACTCTTTTAGATTACTTTTTCAACATTGCTGGATCTCTTATTTTTTCATTTTCATTTTAAAATTATTAAATCATAAACCCACAATACAACTCTCTTTTCACCTTTGCACATTATTTTCCCCACTCATTCATAATTTTACTCCCTTGTCATCTTAGGATACATGCTATTTTGAATTCTGCTCATAAACATTTTTCATTCTATGTAATCTTTAAAATTATACTTGATTCATTTTATGCAAATGCCAGTGTATATACGTCATTTATTTAATCATTTGCCTACTGTTGAAGATTTGGATCTTTCTTTAGTCTTCTTGTAATTATGTAATACTGTATAACATATCATCAACGCATTTTCAGCAATACTAGATACCAACATGCTTCTATTAGAATTCAAGAAGGAAGATTATTTCCATCACAGGCTGTCAGGTTCACATTGAAAGCCCCTGTGGGTTTAGTTACTCTGCCGAAATATCTTGTTATTTATTTTTAAACCCACATTTGAACATGCGAGTGTGAATTAAGATAGCTTTAACCTTGCTACTTGCACATTTCTTACTAAATTAAATTCTAAATAAGATACTGGGATGAACCTTCTAAGAATAAACTGTCCACAGGTCTTATCAAGATAAATCAAATTTTTATCAGAAGAAGTTACTACTTTTATGATGGAAAAATAAAACCCTAAGTAATAAAACCAGATGACCTACTTTTAGCCTGGTGAGAATACCTGCAGATATCAGGACACGAGTCTCATAGTCACTGCCCTCACCTCCTGCCTGGCAGGCACCATGATCTGCACTTAGAGCACTAGCCACCATGTTGTCTGTATGACCACACCGCCTGTACTCTGTTCCCTGAACAATTTCTAATCTTCCATCTGCTTATCCTCGGAGGTCTCCACTGTATCTCCAGATGTGAGGGCAATGGCTATTGTACTTTAAATGCAGAACCAGTCCCACCTTCTTTCTATTAAGTATTTCATTTGAACAAACACTGGATCCATTGTCATAAACACAGCCTCACTTCAAGACTCAGGATTCTAGTAAGAGATTTCATATCTACTGGGAAAAGCACAGATTTTAGTGGAGGCCAAATTTAATACGTTCCCAAGCTCTGTCTGGTGCTTGCTCTAAAACCTTGAGCCATAAGTAAGCCTCATCTCTAAAGTAGGATTAATAATGACTACCTTTAAGGGTGGTTGTGAGGATTAAATGAATTAAGAAACATGTTCAGAGTACCTAAAACACTTTAATTATTTTGACATCAGCCTTCAGAGGCTGTGGTAATGTAAGCGTATGAGGTCATGAATATCATTTCCAAACATTGAAAATTACTTGGCAGCCATCATTATGCTGCTTTGCCCCAAGTCATGTACGTTTCTGCAGTTGTATAAGCTATTGATATTTTAACTGGTATTTTTCCTACTTCATCCACCAAACTGAGGCAGCAGCATCATGATGGATTGCCATGTTTTACCCTCTTTCTGTATTTAACAAAACAGGGATTAGACACTGAATTGGCTTTACCAATAAAGGGACTTGATGCTGATTAAACATATCATTAGATAACCAATCTGAGGGAGGTTTGGTGAGAATCCACCACAATAGTTTGCTCTGTTTTTTGGATAAGAAGGCCCTTGTCTCATTTTAACACAAGTCTCAGGCTTCTGTTAGAGTTCTAGTTCTATGTGTGTTCATTCATCCATTCACTTAGCCAGCAATTTATTCGGTATATGCTATGTCTCAGGCTTTATTTCTTATTTCAAAAAAATGATTTCCAAAGATCTGAGAATTAGAAGAGCAGAAACATCTCCAATAACCAGGCCTGGAGGAAATCACAAAAACCAAGTAACTGTTGTAGGAAGAGGGCTTGTGATATCAAGGTTCGGTAGAACCTGGAAACCTGGGCTTGCTGCCAGCAACTGCATGCCGTGACCTTAGCGTGTGCTTTCAACTCTCTTTCTCCCTCTAAATGGGAAGTGCTGGAGTAGAAGGTCCTTGCCCTCATTTCAGCTATTACTCCATTGAGATTGGTTTTCAGTCTTCAGTAATCCCTGTATGTTCACAGTCATCAGAGATGCAGAGAAAAGCATGTCGAACAGTGGTCATGCTCTGAAATGTCCACATGCTCCAAATTCCTTGGCTTGAAAACAACCCTGTGAAACCTGAATTGGCAAACGTGATATAAATTGATGCCATAGATAGATAGATAGATAGATAGATAGATACACACACATATATATAGGTATATAGACATCTCCACTTCATTTTGAAAGATGGCCAAGGGATATTATATAGAAAAGTCTTTTGAATTTCAGATTATGACGATTTCAGGATTTTGAAAATTGACTATCTACTTCAAATGAGCCGAAATGAAACAAGAAAACTGCCAAATTCCTGAAGATAGTCAACATGTATATGACTCCCCAAGTAGTTTGGAAAACAAAAATATCTGAACAGATATTAATAACTTATTTGTAACAAGGATCCACAAGTCTTTGGAGGTCATTGCTAGGATAGATAGAATGCTCACTGCAGATGTTGGTCAGGGTCATGGCCCTGTGAGATGGGGTGAGCATACCTACCTAACTGTGAGCTTCTTACTACAGTCCTAGCCATGTATAGTAGAATTGTATTAACTGGTTCTCACAAAATAAATTAGAAGTTTTTAGAGAGTGAATTCAAGTGGGAAGATATGCCACTTTAGAAGAGAAATTGCTAAGTCACAATTCAGTTTTCTTTTCCTTTTTATGCACATTTTCCTTTTTTCAATTTCAAAATATATGCTTACTGGAAAAAAGAGAAATAGTCCCAAAGTATACAAAGTAAGAAGTGAAAGATCTTCGGCCTCCACCTCTGCCTCTTACTAATTCTTCGCAGAGGTAATCACTGCTTACAGTTCGGACTGTATCTTTTTTGATGCTAATTCTACATGAACTCTTTCAGAAAATAAGAGGGGAGGAAAGTTTTTGTAACTTACTAAAACATTATTTCTCTGATGCTAAAACCAGAAAAAGACATTGCAAGACAAGAAAACTACAGAACAATGTCCCTCATGAACATAGATGCAAAAATTCTTAATAAAATATTGTAAGTAGACTACAATATATAAAAAGGATAATACATCATGACCAAGTAAGGCTTATTCTAGGAATGCTTGGCTGGTTTAACATTCAAATATCAAATTAATTATTCTGTTAATACAGAATAAATGAGAAACACCATATATATTCAATAGATGTACACAGACAAAACCTTTGACAAAATCCAGTGTCAAATCATGACAAAATTTCAGCTAACTAGAAATAAAAGGGAACTTCTTCAGTGTGATGAGTTCTCTTAGAAAAACCTATAGCTAAGAACTTAATGGTGAAATACCCTGAGACTGAGAACAAGGCAAGGAAGGATAGCTGTTTCCACAAATGATGATTAATCCCTGTTCTTTCGTTTTCTTGGTCTTCTCTTTCACATATGAGCAGTTACAGATTCTTCTGTTCTCTTGGGTTTCTGATCAATCTGATTTCATTTGATTTATATTTCCTATAAATTCCTCCTGTCCCAGCTTGCTGATTGCACCCTTCTAGAACAATAGTGAATCTAGTGCTATCATGATTTTATTGTCTTTTTAAAATAACTTTTGTTTCATTTCAGAACAGAGAGGGAAAAGAAAAGTAAAAATCCAATTCAGGTTTTTTTATGAAACAACTATTTATCTCCCCCTGCACACAAGCCATGGCTGTCAGAAACAACAGACAGGTCTCTGACGATGCTCCCGGCTCAGCAGGGAGCATCTAGGGTCCTGCTGATGAAGCCCTGCTAGTGACGCAGTGTCTGGGTCTCAACTTTGCACATTCAGTATTGCTCATCTTGTAACAGGCTAATGTATAAACCTTGATACCAATGTAAATCACCTCTTCACTGACTACACTTGTAAAACAATTAATTGCATGAAATTTATGAACAGAACTCGTGATAAGAACTAAAACACAAAGCACCGAGCTAATTTCCCCGTGCTATGCTGCTGCTTCCCACCAGCCAACTATTTTACATTCAGTAGTATATGTATGTCGATGCTACTCGCACTTCACCCCAGCTTCCCCGTCCCACTCCAAGCCCTCAAGTCCATTCTCTACATCTGTGTCATTATTCCTGTCCTTCCCCTAGGTTCTTCGTAACTTTTTTTTTTTTTTTTTTAGATTCCATATATATGCGTTAGCATACGGTGTTTGTTTTTCTCTTCTGACTTACTTCAGTCTGTATGACAGACTCTAGGTCCATCCACCTCACTACAAATAACTCAGTTTCGTTTCTTTTTATGGCTGAGTAATATTACATTGTATATATGTGCCACATCTTCAATAAAGATCTATTAAAAAAAAAAGAACTAAAATATTTTCTATTTAATTTTGTATGCATAAAGTACTTAAATTTAAAAACGAATGTTTTTTGCTTTAGAATCAGCAAATTAAAGATACATTAAGGTGTTGCTAGAGAAATATAAATGTCACAAAAAAATAGAAGATTTTGGTTGTCCTGGCCAGTGACTTTCTTTCTTTAGGCAGATGGTCCTGGGAAGTACTATTATTATCACAAGGTTGTTTGGTAAATTTGGAATCAGAGCAAGAACAGCTAGTTGAAAGATTTTAATGGCTAGTGCTTCAAGGAGGTGGAGAGTCATCTTGCAGGGTGATACCTTTATCTTCAGGAAAGGTTTGCACCTGCTAAGAGGACTATAGTTTCCCCATCAGTTAATTACAGCTCTGCCAACCACAGAGAGTACAATACAAATACTGTAAATATGCCACCTACCTGACCCCCATTTTTCCTTACAACTGCCTCTGACCGTACAGTTGCCAGAGATTTACCTAACGAGAGTGACTTAACCAGCTCTGGGACCTCAAGCTTAGAGATCACTCTACCTCTTACCCCCTCATAATCCCACTACCTGGGGCTGCATCCCTCATTTTGGGGGTTATAGGTGTCCTGAAGTCTTATAGGAGTTTGTTACCCTTAGATAGGAACAGTTGGTGATGAGAAAAACCTTATAGCATGGATGTGTATCACTCCTGTTGGGCCGGCAATGAACGTGTGGGATTCTGGGTGTAGGCAGTCAATCCTCTTGAGTTCACGTAACAGGAGGGTCCCACTAGAGTTGAGGCCGGTCAGCTCCCTGCCCCACCTTTTGAGATAATAGTGATTCTTCACTAGCGCCACTAACTCACTCAGCTCTCTGTTGACTTTATTTGTAGAAAATTAGCTGCATGAAATTATAAGCAAGCCTCCTTATAAGAATGAAACCATGATTTCCCATTCAGTTCTCTGTATAGTGCTGAAAAGGCTGAAACAAACCCTTAAATCCAGAATATTTAAGATACAGTATTGGGTATACCCAGCAGGACTTCTTTCGAGATTTCCTTTGGAGGGTTTGTACACAGAGAATGAGCAGAGCAGAATTAATGCTGAGTGCCTCTGTCCTCCCTCAAACAAGTCTCCATACCCAGTGAGGCCAGGTCTGCCCACTTTGTTCTCCCAGTTCCCTTGTAAGAGCCAAAAATGGTATTAGTAAGTCTGACACTTGCTATATGCTGGGTGCTGTTCTGAGCGCTTTGTAACAGAGAACACGTGTGTCTTTTGCAGTTGTGAAGACGATCTCTCTGAGGACAGAGATGAACTCCTGCATGGGATTTCTGAGCTGGACATCAGCAACTCGGACTGCTTCCCGTCCCAGCTGCTAGTGCACGGGGCTTTAGCCTTTCCCCTGGGGCTGGATTCCTACCACGGCTGTGTCATAGCGGCTGCCCGCTACGGCCGGGGCCGGGTGGTCGTGACTGGCCACAAGGTCCTTTTCACCGTTGGTAAACTGGGCCCCTTTCTGCTCAATGCTGTCCGCTGGCTGGACGCGGGCCGCAGAGGCAAGATCGTGGTGCAGACAGAACTGAGGACTCTGAGCGGCCTGCTTGCAGTGGGGGGCATAGACAGCAGCATTGAGCCCAATCTGACCAGCGATGCCAGTGTCTATTGCTTTGAGCCCGTGAGTGATGTGGGAGTCAAGGAGCTGCAGGAATTTGTAGCAGAGGGCGGGGGCCTGTTTGTTGGAGCCCAAGCCTGGTGGTGGGCCTTCAAGAACCCAGGAGTGTCCCCTTTGGCTCGGTTCCCAGGAAACCTCCTCCTCAACCCCTTTGGCATTAGCATCACCAGCCAAAGCCTCAACCCCGGGCCCTTTCGTACTCCTAAGGCAGGGATAAGGACCTATCATTTCCGTTCCACCCTGGCCGAGTTCCAGGTTATAATGGGCAGGAAGAGAGGGAACGTAGAAAAGGGCTGGTTGGCAAAGCTGGGACCGGATGGCGCAGCTTTCCTGCAGATCCCCGCAGAAGAGATCCCTGCCTACACGTCGGTGCATCGGCTCCTAAGGAAGCTGCTAAGTCGCTATCGGCTCCCAGTAGCGACCCGAGAGAACCCTGTCATCAACGACTGCTGTAGGGGTGCTATGCTCTCCCTGGCCACTGGGCTGGCCCACTCTGGAAGTGACCTCTCTCTGTTAGTCCCAGAAATTGAAGATATGTACAGCAGCCCCTACCTGCGCCCCTCGGAATCTCCTATCACTGTTGAGGTCAACTGCAACAATCCAGGTAAGGAATGAGGGGTGGGAGCCTGGCGGGGGGGAACTGGGGGCAATGGGTCGTGATGACTTCAGCAGCTTAGCTAGCTCCAGATCTGATCACCCCCAGGGGGCCATCTCCATCCTCTGCCGTGCACTCTCAAGGAGATGGGGGTTGAGGTTTTAGGTGATGTTTGGAAGAGTAGAGCCAGGGCAGCATGGAGGCAGGAAGATGTGCAGAGCTCGTGAAGGGACTCTGGAAGCTGGGTGGCGATGGAATCATGGAGGAAGGGTCATGTCTACTCTTCCTTTGCTTTTGGCAGGCACCAGGTATTGCTGGATGAGCACCGGGCTCTACATACCCGGGAGGCAGATTATAGAGGTCTCGCTGCCCGAAGCTGCTGCCTCTGCTGACCTGAAGGTAAGGCATGCCCCATCTCACCACACAGCGTGGAACCCAAATATGGAAGCCAAATGCTCTTGCTTTCGTAGTGGGCATCTTACCTGACCTTCCTACAAAACCAACTGGCAATACAGGGCATGTACTTCTACCCCCTTAGTTGCTTAGGATGAAGCAACTAAGGTGCAGAACAGCTAACTGATTAATTTAAATGTATGGATTTGATACATTTCAGCGCCCAGGGCTCAAACCTAACCAACTTCTGGCTCAAGGTTTGTGCTTTTAACTTATGTCATAGGGTGGGGAATAAGAAAGGTCCCAGATGGCTGGTGCCCTAGCACACAGTCCAATAAATCTCAGTCCACGTTCCATCCCGCGTACATTTCACATCGAAGCACGAGGTCCTCCTGACTCCAGCTTCTTCCTGGTGACACCATACACTGTTCCTAGCTTGCCCAGTCCACGTCAGCCCTGTCACTTTCACATACACACGCCCTATTCACAAAATGAAGCTGCCGTCCTGCTCTGTCCCCCTTGTGGGTCATCGTGATGGTTAGCATCTGTTTTGTGCCTGTATCTGTCCTGGAACTTGTTGAGCATAAACCCGGGAGAACAGTCCCAGATGCCTCTGAGGACAGGGGTGGCTCCACTGGCGCAGGAACAGGGGCCTGGGAGAACAGGTGGAACTGAATCAACCTTCCGCTGCATCAGCCAGTCACGTTTCCTCCCACTGGGCCTCCTCTCAGGTCAAAAGGCAGGATCCCCTCTGCCCCTTCCCAAAGCCAGAATCACCACGGGGGAATAGGCAGCCTAGGATTCGGGCTGTTACAGAGACACCAAGGGACTCTGTGTGGGAGTCGCCCACCTCAGAATTAGCATCTGGGTCACACCTGGTGCCCCTACATCGGCGTCTCAGCATGACCCTTTGTGGAGCTGTTTGACCCGCCCTGAGAGTGAATTTACACGATGTGGTCCATACGACCTTGAGGGATGATACAGTTTCACGGGTTTAGCGCACAGGGCTTATAAATGGTGGGATGCCTGGACTTGCCTGGGGTCATGGCCCCGTGACCCTTCCTGTCCCCATGTCCTGGGCGCTCTCCCCTTCGGCTCGTGTATGCCCCAGGGTCACTAGGTGGGGGATCTCTCTGCTCCAGGTACAGATTGGCTGCCACACCGATGACCTGACCAGGGCCAGCAAGCTGTTCCGAGGCCCCCTTGTGATTAACCGCTGCTGCCTGGACAAGCCCACAAAGTCGATCACCTGCCTCTGGGGGGGCCTCCTGTACATCATTGTGCCTCAGAGCAGCAAGCTGGGCTCTGTGCCCGTCACGGTTAAGGGGGCTGTGCATGCTCCCTACTACAGGCTAGGTGAGTGGACGCCCTGGTGCGAACCCCAAGGGACAGGGAGAGCTGGGGGTGAGGAGGTCATCTGGGCTGCCTGGTACAGGAGGAGAGAGATTCGGACTGGTGGAGGGAAGGGAGGTAAGCTTCCTTATAGTCAGCTTTGAGGCTAAGGGGATAAAGACCAAACTGTATCACATCCCTGGGACCTTTGTAGAAGAAGGATAGAGCAGGTATGTGGCTGTTCATGGCATTGGTGTTCTCCTGCTGGGGTTCGAGTTGAACGTGTTAATGTCAGGGATTTGGGGAAACAAGTTTCAAGCACTGTGGCCTATCTTCCAGGGGAGACATCCCAGGAGGAATGGAAGAGGCGTATCCAGGAGAATCCAGGTCCCTGGGGAGAGCTGGCTACAGACAACATCATCTTGACAGTGCCAACCGCAAACCTTCGCACTCTGGAGAACCCTGAGCCACTGCTACGCCTCTGGGACGAGGTGATGCAGGCCGTGGCCCGGCTCGGGGCTGAGCCTTTCCCCCTCCGTCTGCCTCAGAGGATCGTTGCCGACGTGCAGATCTCAGTCGGTGGGTGCCTGGGGCGAACCTCTGTGCGTGCTGCCCCCCCCTTAGCGCCTTCCTTCTTGCAACAGTGACGCAGTGGGCAGCCAGCAGGGTAGAAGTGTTCTTATGGCAAGACATATAAAATGTAATCCTTGCTATTTAAATGGAAAGGGAAAAAAATGCGTCAAAAAAAAAAAAAGACTCGGCTGTGTCCCCCAACAAAACATTGGAAACTACCTAAGTGCCCAACAGTTACGGAATGGTTCAGTAATGTATTGTGTATACCTTCAATGGACATTAAGGAAGACATTTAAAGTGATATTTTGATGGCATAAGGAAATATGATGAGGTTATGTGACACATAAAAAGCAGGCCGTAGAACTATATGTACACAGTATGTTAACATATGTAACAGTTTTAGTCAAGAGATGTTATCAAACAGTGGGAATGGTGCAGGAAATACATGCTGGGTTTTCACAGACTTCCATCAGGGGACTTCAAGGAGTGGATAAAACCGACCGAGAGCCTCTTCCTAGGTCACAGGTGTTGGGAGAAAGCACTGAATAAAGAGATCTTTGCCAGAGGGTCAAGAGGCCTGAAAAATGAAGGGTGTATAGAAATTAAAGAACCAAGGAAATCTCTCTGGACCTTAGTTTTCTTGGCTTATGTAGATGATCACTATAAGGTAGTGTCGACGTGGGCAATTCCATGTCTAAATAATGAGAACCACAAGTTCTTAATTCTGAGAAAAGAGTATAATGATGGGTTCACATGGACAGAGCACTCTCAGAGAAATAGAAAAATTGAATAGTAACATGAACGGCGATCTGTAACCTGCCTCAGCTCCACAGCCAGTCAGAGTGGTGATGAAAGCGTTATTACAGAATGAGAGGATAAGGAGGAAGGCCCGGGAGGGTCTGGGTGTTGCCTTTCTGAGCATTACAGGGTTCTGGAAGTCATGGGGTCGGCGGGGACTGGGTGTCTTGGGAGACACGATAGAGAGAATAATTTTGTTAGATGGGTGGGGAGCGCTCTAACCCTCTTTTCCCCCTCCTGCATTTCCCAGGCTGGATGCACGCAGGCTACCCCATCATGTGTCACCTGGAGTCGGTGCAGGAGCTCATCAGTGAGAAACTCATCAGAACCAAGGGGCTGTGGGGCCCTGTGCACGAGCTGGGCCGCAACCAGCAGCGGCAGGAGTGGGAGTTCCCCCCGCACACCACCGAGGCCACCTGCAACCTGTGGTGTGTCTACGTGCATGAGACGGTCCTGGGCATCCCTCGAGGACGAGCCAATATCGCTCTGTGGCCCCCAGTTCGGGAGAAGAGAGTCAGAATCTACCTGGGCAAGGGTCCCAATGTGAAAAACTGGAACGCGTGGACGGCCCTGGAAACGTACTTACAGGTGCTGGGCCAGCGCGCAGGGTGGTGGGAGCCCCGCAGTGGGGACCCTGAGCAGATGGTAGCGTGGTGCCTGGGGGACCTCCCGCTGACCCGCCTCCCGCACCAGGCAGGGGAGGTGCTGACAGCGCCCAGGTGTGAAGGTGCTAGTTGAGGATGCTTCTCGGGGCATCACTTTGCATGGCCCTAGGGTGGACTTAATTGCCTCAGCCCCACCCTTCACCCCAGGACTCTGAAGAGATTTTTGAGAGTAGACAGCACTGAGAAAGGTTAAAAATTGGTGGAGGCAAATGTGATACTACAAATATAGTTGCTGTCACTGGCTTTAAACCTAGACATACCTGAGACTGAAGCCAAACTGCGCTGTTTAAATAGCTCCCTAAAGCCGAACACGCCCCGACTTGTGCGTGCGCACGCACACGCACACACAAATATGTGGGAAAGGAGCTGTTTTTTCCCTAGGTGGGTAAACCGTCTTCTCATTATGACTTGGCTGTGCCTCAGTTTCCACCTTATAAGCAAGCCAGGTTTCCTCACTGGACTGGACATGGGGGTGGCCTTTGCCTTTTAGTCATCACGCAACACCCCACTTCCAGTCCCCCAGTCCCTGGATCAGCTCCCAGCTCACTGTGGAGAGTTTCATCACCTTGGATTCTGGAACTCAGTCTCAGGCCAGCCACACTCTATTCTGGCCCTTCCACCTGCTGGAGTTCTCACTGCGGATCCCCTCCGCCACAAGAATGACGGTGACACTGCTAGGAGACTGCTTTAACCTTGTCATCGGGACAGAAGTTCCTCCTCTGTGAACTCAAGTTGAGGTTGGAACTGCTTCCCTGGTGGCGCAGTGGTTAAGAATCCACGTGCCAATGCAGGGGACACAGGTTCGAGCCCTGGTCCGGGAAGATCCCACATGCTGCGGAGCAACTAAGCCCGTGCACCACAACTACTGAGCCTGTGCTCTAGAGCCCATGCTCCACAACAAGAGAAGCCACCACAGTGAGAAGCCCGCGCACCACAACAAAGAGTAGTCCCTGCTCACCGCAACTAGAGAAAGCCCGCATGGAGCAACAGAGACCCAGCGCAGCCAGAAATAAATAAATTAACATGGGCTGTTTCCAACAG
The DNA here is from genome assembly GCF_949987535.1 of Balaenoptera acutorostrata. Taxonomy (NCBI): domain Eukaryota; kingdom Metazoa; phylum Chordata; class Mammalia; order Artiodactyla; family Balaenopteridae; genus Balaenoptera; species Balaenoptera acutorostrata. Next base: position 11,874,394 of record NC_080070.1, read on the forward strand.
CCTCGGGATGGCTGCCTTTTCCTAAAATTATGCCTTACTCTTAATTCTAGCTACCTAGACTCTACATTGTCTTCTGCTTCTACTGGACTCACCTTTTTTCCCAAAGGCCGTTTTGGTCGCCTTGCAAATTGACATAGACCTACAGTTAGTGTGGATTATGTCAGGATGGGGCTGGGAGTTCCCTAATTGTTGGGGTTTAACTTTGCAACTATGAAAAACAGTGGATTTTTTCACTTCAACCAATTTTAAATCCACTTGTAATATCCTATGACTACTTTCATGATCTAGTGAGATAGATGAATAATGATATTGGTAGTAAATCCTGATATTAATCACTGCAGTTTTTACCACAGCTGTCTTGAGTGTCTGCTTTGTGTTGAGCCCTGTGCCGGCTCAGAGGCCCTTCTCATCGTCAGAACATGAGAGAGTAGCACGTGAGGCGGGCAGGTAAAACAGCAGAGGGTCAGTGATAGATATGAAACTGGTGTTTAAGGGGTGAGATGCATTAACTCATTTAGAGTGTTTGTTGGGTCTTTTGTAGATCAGATGTCTCATCCTCCTTCTTGCTTGTCGTTCCAGCTCCAGGAGGCCTTTGGGTGGGAGCCGTTCATCCGTCTCTTCACTGAGTATAGGAACCAGACCAACTTGCCCACAGACAATGTCGACAAAATGAATCTGTGGGTGAAGATGTTCTCCCACCAAGTGCAGAAGAATCTGGCTCCGTTCTTTGAGGCCTGGGCCTGGCCGATCCAGAAGGAAGTGGCAACCAGCCTGGCCTATCTGCCTGAGTGGAAGGAAAATATTATGAAATTGTACCTCCTCACACAGATGTAAGGAGTGCCCAGCGAGGTGGCAGGTAGAGAGGTTTGGGGAGTTAGGCAGAGATGGGGATTCACTCCTCGACCTCTGTCTCTTAGGTTCTAGCCTTGCCCTCTCAAGCTCACTGCCCCTAGATCTTAGTCATATCTCTGGGGAGTGGGTTCAGAACACAGAAAAAAGTGGAATCATCATTCCTCAGGAGCAAAGCCTTCTGTTTATCAGCTCATTCCTCTGCTCTCAGCCATCAGGTGCCCTCCTGACCCTGTGTTGGGCCAGTGCTGAGAGCTTTGGCCCCTGCTCCTATGCCAGCCCTTGGTTCACCATCATGGGCCATAGCCCATAGAGGGTGGCTCTCACCCTGAGGACTCCCTGGGCTTTTATTTTTGATCATTTCCCCAAAAACCTGACCATAGAACCCAACTGAAATACTAATTTACCGTGATATTCAGGCAGCTCCCTGATGACTCACATATTTTATGTCTTGGGTAGTTTTCCAAAAGCTGTCTAGTGTATTACGAAGAGCCCATAACTAGGGTTAGCTCTTGGGAAAGTCGTTTTATCTCTGAACTCCCATTTCGTTGTGTGTAAGGTGAGGGTAAAGATCCCTGCCTCACAGGGTTGTGGGTGAAGAGTCAGACCGGTGATTCTGAGGAGGAGTGTGGATACCGGGCATGCTCTCCAAGGGGTGGTTTTATTTCATGCTGGTCCACAGAGTAGTGAGTTTCCTACTCCCCATTCTCTTCCCACAGCCCAGGGGTTAAGGTCATCATCTCTCACAGTTGACTTACCATATCCAAGTCCTGGTTCTTTCACCAGTTATATGACTCTGGGCAAGCTCCTGAACTTCTCTGTGACTCAATTTCCTCATCTATAAAATGGGATCTATTTCATAGGACTATTGTGAGGATTAAATTTTAGTACCTCTAAAAGTGACAGTACCTGGCATTTAGTAGGTACTGAGAAATTGTCAGCTGCCACTGTTATTGTCAAATTAACTCAATATCATTTTAGATCAGGACTGCACTTTCAGATGGCATTTACAGATGCAGTGAATTAATCCTATCCCATCCTACACTTTTATACACTGACCCTGAAAGGATTCTGGTATATTGCCCTATGATCTAAAGGAAGGTCTGTATATTTATAGTGGGGTTTTAAAAGCTGCTTGGGGTTTGGTCTCCTTCTTCAATTCCATCTTTCAGGTAAAATCCCTTCTTTGATTAAGAGTGGAAGTCGCTTGAAAAACCAGAACAATTCCATAAGGATGTTCATCCTTAGCAAACAAGGAGCATCCGGCTGAGTGATGGTGTTTATATTTCCGTAGTGACACAGATTCCTGTCGCTGTTTGGCAGACAAAGTCCGTGCACAAATAGAATCTTTACACTGGAACAAGATAACTGGATGCAACTGACCCAGATTTCATTTAATTACAGTACATTCAGAGATTTTTTAAACTTTTCTTCCAATCTTATTCAGAACCTCCCAATTCTTTGTAGTTTCAGCTAGAGTTGGGGCTCCAGGATTAATTCTGGGTACATCCAGCCAGTTTTCCTTTAGCTTGCTTCTTTTGATTTAGTTGCTTTAATGCACTGTTTTATTTGCTTAATTGGGAATTGGGTGGATGCATAGACAATAAGAGTTGACCTAGACAATATTTTTCTTTCGATTCTTTTATTGTGTCATTTCTTAATACTAGAATTATTTTCCCTTATTTCATGAATATCTATCATCCAAGTACTTTAAACATAGATGTTAAATATTCATTCAGCATTGAAAATAATTGCTATCAATTAGTGGGTTGTTGAGTATGTGCCAAGTATATGGATTGTTTCATTTAATCTTCACAGTAACCTTATGGAATGGAAACTTACAGCTCCCATTTTTTCAAATGAGTGAACTGAATTTTATGGAGATTGAGTAAATTGCCTAAGCCTTTATTGCTAATAAGTGATAGATCTGGGATTTGAACCCAGGCATTCTGAATACAAATGAGTGTTTGTTAGTAACTACAGTGCTTTGAACAAGCAAATAAATGAGTAAATGAAGAAATGAACCAGCAAATAGAAGGACCTTTATGTCCCTCCTTGCCAGCACTTTGGCTGTTTTTACTTAGCCCTCATCTAATTTTATCAGAACAGAAAGTCCTTTTGTTTACCCCAAATGCCAGTTCAAAGGAAGACTTTGAGGTAGGCTCCTGAAGTGCTTCCCAATGGACAGTGCTGGGATGATCCCTTTAGTATCATCCCAGTCATCTGGGTTCCGGGATCTTTGGGTTTCAGTCCTTATCTCCAGGGCACCATGAAAGCATTCTACTAGCTTATTGGATATTGAACGATGGGCTATTTTGGTAAAGTGTCTGACTCCCAAAAGTCTCAGACACTGCATGTTTTCAGAAAGGAAATTAGATCCTCAGTCATTTAGAACAATTTTTATATCCATTCTTGCCCTCCTTAGTCCATTTTCAGCAGTACAGCCCCGGGGACCTTTTAAAAATATCGAGTTATCCATGTCACTCCCCTGTCTAAAAGCTTCCAATGGGACTTTGAATTTAAGATGATGAACTGAACATGTAAGTTTACTTCCCTCCCTCCCCAGGCCCCACTGAAACCGAAGTCAAGAAACGTAAAAGAGAATTGACACATCTCAGCAAAGAAAACTGAAGGAATTTGGTTATAAGTGAAGAAGATCTCAACACATTTCTGGAAGAGAGAAAGTGGAAGAAGTGATAATGAAAGAGTGCAGCTCCTTTCAGACGGAATATAAGCTGATCTGAACACGTAACCCCAAAGAGATTTGGGCACCTGAAAAGTCTGTCTACTAAAGAATTATGTCAGTTGTGAAATTGAACCCCATCTCATTCTACCCCAACCTTTGCACAGAATACAGGCAACCTACCACTGGTTTCTGTTAAGTCTGTTGTTATTGTTGTTGTTTGTGTAAAGGAATCGAATAAACTGCTTGAGGAGAGGCAGGAGTTGGTGCTCCAAAATAAATTTCTCTCTTTTGTGGAAATAAGTGAGCCCCTAGCCTATTAGCTAATTCTCTACATATGGCTAAGATCCCTACTCAAGTAACCAAGTGCTTTCAGTCACAGAAAGGCTTACTGCAGAAGCAAACAGACCACACAATGGCAGAGGGAAGCCACAACTCCTATAAAAACAGTTATACTGATTCTTCAGTGCAAATGATCAGCTAGGAATTCCCAGACATTGAGCCTTAGGGGTAGGGGTTGTGGGAGGGACCAGGGGAGCAGCATGTGAGAAAAATAACCAATCAGAACCACGAGATTTGAAAATTATAACAAACTCTAGGGGAAACAGTTAACATGGAATAAATATCTTCGGAGACATATGAGGTGCATTTGTAAGATAAAAACAGGATGCTACAAAGAAAGGGGAAACCCTGAAAATAAGAGGAGCCCTTAAATTGAAATATGAAATATATCAAAATATTTAGTAGACAGGCTGTAAAATAAGGTTGAGGGAATCTCCCTAGATATAGAGCAAAAAAAAAAAGAAAATATGAAGAGGGGAAAGAGACATAGACAATCTCTAACTGTTAGGAGTTTCTGGAAGAGAGAACACAGAAAATGCTGTGAAGAAAAAAAGAACAGAAATAAGTCTCCAGATTGAGAGGGACCCTATACAACCTACATCTAGACATAATCTTGTGAAATTTTGGAATATTAAGGATAGAGAGAAGATACTGAAAGTGCCAAGAGAAAAAAATAAAATTAGGTCATCATAATTAGCTCAACTAAAAAGGGATGAGAAATAGACTGGGAGTGGATTTTTCATCATCAACACAATGCTAGAAGCCAATAGAGGAGTGTCTTCATATATGTAAGATCTTTGTACCCAGAATTCCATAGCAAGCCAAACTGTCAAGAGTCAAGTCGAAAGAAATTTTCTGACATGCAAGTTTTCAGAAAGTCTACCCTCTTAGCACCTGGAAAGGAAGTTCTCTCTCACCTACTGAGGAAGTTCTCCAGCAAAATGAGAATGAAAATTGGGAAAGAGAAAGAAATGGAATCCAGAAAACAGTGGACCTCACCCAGGATGGCTGACTCCAGAGTGACCATTATGCAATAGGATAGCTCACTCCAGAGTGACAGTTATCCAACAGGAAGGCTCACTCTAGAGTGACAGTTATCCAGCAGGATGGCTCACTCCAGAGTGACGTTATCCAATAGGATGGCTCACTCTAGGGTGACAGTTACCCAAGAGACCCATTTCAGATGAGAGTACACAGTCTCAGGCTCTCTGGGGAGCATATGCATTCTGTGCCGTAGATATTATCCTTGAGAAGCTGGAATGTTTGAGAATATGGAGGAGATACATTCTTTAGTAAACAAAAAACAAAAATGTCAAATTCAGGTTCAATTATGAGACAATAATAAAAAAAATACTCATGGAATGTAAGAAGAGACTCGTTTTGACATTGGCAGTAGGTACATTTCATTTCAAGTGACACAGGAATCATGACATTGGATATGTTTAGAAGAAAATATCCTAGCTTCTACTTAGCTCCCAGTAAACAGTATTTACAAAGCCAAAATAATGTAGATACTATTTATTGGTATTCAGTGTTCTGATCAGCCTACAGATAAAACATGAAAGGCTTAATCTTTTATTCAGAAATGAAATGGAAAGTAAGTAATCCTGAAAAGGAAAAAGAAAGCAGAAAGAGGTTGAGAATTAGTTGGGGGAAGAGAGGTGGAAGGAAGAGTAGAATTACTTACCTATTCAAAATGGGGATGAAAAGATAAAGTCTACAGTTAATGGAACAAGGACTAAAGGATTGTTACTGTTCAAAACTATAAACCAATAGAAGTATTAAAAATGACATGTCAAAAATTTGGAAAAGGATAGGCAAATGAAAGGTGGGAATAGTGTAAGTTAAATCCTTATCTTTTGTAATGGGGGATTATTAAAGATTGTCTAAAGTTAATAAGTCAAAAAATTATTGTTCAAACATTATTTAATGTTAGGAAGTTAACAGAATATCTAAAAATAGAAATTGTTAAATGCATTGCCTCTAGGGTATGGGACTAGGGTTAAAAGGGTGGGGTGGGAAACTGTGTTTTTCATTTTAAGTCCTTCTGTACTATTTAATTTTTTACCTTGTGCATGTATTACTTTGAAAAATTTTTAATAAACTTAAATAAAAACCCTTCAATGGCTTCATATTGACTAAGATACAGTCCAATCAAAACACATAAAATGGCCCTCAAGTATTTGGATCCACCCAGTGTGTCCAAGGCTCATCACATCTCCCCATTACTCTCTAGTTCTAACCACACTAAATACCCTCCAGCTATTTAGACACACTTCCCCTTCTCTTGTTTCTACAGGTGTTCCACAGAAAACAAATCCTGTCCTGATCTCACCATGTGTCTGCTGATTAAGCTTACTGTCTAGCAGGTTTTCAGTATCTGTTGAGTGAATGAATGTGCAACAGGAAAATGAAAATCACCAACTAGTGTTCTTTCCCAAGAAGGCACATGATGTTTGTCTCTATTCCAGGAGCATTTCAAGACCGTGATGTAAGCTTTCCTGAACTATTCATTTGACAGTTTTGATAAGTTTTAGTCATATACGAGACCAGGTGATGTCAGAGGATCTCTATCCATCTGTTAGTCTCTTTGGTATGTTCTTTGCCAAATTGCCTCAATATCATAATCGATTTTCAGCTATTTTTTCCCTGTAGTTGGGAGAAACAGCCAGCTATCTAGTGGACATCTTCAGGCTCCCAAGTTTCATGTGTCCTGCTATGCCTAGTTTCTTGGTGGTTCTTCCTTCTTCATTAATTTACTCTCTTCTATTGTCTACCTTCCAAGGCCAACTGGAGCTCTCTAATGAGTATTGACCTTACTGCCAATCTTCAACAACTGCATTTATTGGAAATCTTTCCTATCTCCTCTTAAGATCACTCTCTGATTTACCTAGTCCCTAAACCAATGTCCCCACCCAGTGTCACAACCTCATCTAATATATGTAGTAAACAGGCCAGTAAGTAATCAAATACTGCCCTAGATATTGACTATTCTTGCTGACAAAAGTAACACACCCTTCTTTCAAGACTAATTCACACCTATGTTCTTTACTCCTTCAAAGATTTTGGACCCCTACTTGGCTTCCATTTTGAAACAGATTTCTTTCATTGACCCACATAATTGGAGTCAGTCTTCCAAGTGTGGTAGAGAAGGGGTGGAGGTTATCCTTAACTTTTTAGACATCTAGCTACAGATACACAAAAACAATTCCACATCTAATTCAAGAGTTACAGAAATGTTACTTATTTGGATTCTTGTGATTTAAATTCTATAAAGAGAAGCGCTTCTTTGATAGGAAAGCTTGAGCAGTTTATTTCCAATGTTCTAGTGTCATGCATGTTAGATGGTTGGCTTCATAGGTGCTCATTATATTAGAAATAAATAAAATAAATGAATAAGTTAAAAACAAGGTATGCATTGACCAGTGGTGACAGTGTCAGGAGCCAAGGATTATGTTAATACAAATATGTGCACCTGAGGGCCATCAGAAAGTTCATCTGCACTATATAGGAACTCATATAATTGGTTAAGAAATATGTACGTGGAGGTACTAAAAATTTCTTTGCATGAACTACCTAAATTTGGACATAATAGGCACTTTCACAGATTGCCAAAATTATTTAGTATAATTTGAGAACTGAGATAGTGCTGAAAGGGTAGGAGGGAGGGCAAAATGATCAAATGTGCAGTATAAAAACAAGTCAAGTGGTTGGGAAGAGGCCCCAGAGACACAGAAGACCCCTCTCCGCTTCTCAACAATATAGCAGGCTCTACCTATTCCTAGTCCTCTCATCTGTGAAGTGTCTGTGATTTAAACAGGAGCCAAGAACCTGAAAAGATCATAAACTCATTCCTCACCCTTTGTCAAGGTTAATAGAGACAGGAGAGGAAATTCCAACTTTTTTTTAAAATAGTTTCTCCCTTTCTTGCTATCTGTGTAGCCTTGGAACTAAACTGTTACAAAGCAAACAATAACAAGCCTTAGTTAAGGCTTTTGACATTTAATCACAGGACGATTGGCACTATAAGCTTATTTATTGATGACAAACTTAATCAAAACTTAGAGCAGACTTACATCTCAGGTCCTCACAGGGAAACTTTGAGATAAACTATAAAAGGGCAAAGAGCTAACTCATATCAGTAGTGTTTGAGTGACCTTTGGATAAAACCTAGTGGATCTCTGGTACTGGATAAAGAAGGGCCTTTGATGGGGTGGGGAGGAGAGAATATCCTCAGGTATAGCAGGTGATGGTGTTAATGCCCTCCAGCCAAAGACCATCAGGAGCACACCTGTAGTTGAACAAGTTGGATGTATTACTTATTGCAGCTGGGGGAAATGCACACCATAGGGAACTGTGTGAGTCTCAGTAAAAGAGTGTTAGAAAGAACCTGTTACAGGATTTGGGCTTGGGTAGGTAGTTTAAGGGAGGGTCTAAGGAAGCAAGGCTTTGTTCTGGATTGGATGCTCTCAAGAAGCAGTGGCACTTCTATGACTGACTTTCTCAATAAATCTCATCTCTTAAGGAGGGCTGACTGAAGTGAGCTTAAAGCTGGAATTGGCTTTTTTTAAAAAACCAGCAGTTACTCACTTTAGACAAGAGAGAGATGTGTTTGGTATTTTGTGGTTGCCCAGAGATCTTGTTTCCATCTAACTTTATTTATCATAGTCTCAGAGTGACCTTGTCTGACGTCAGTGTTCTGTGAAATTGTTTATGTCCGACAGGGCAAACATGGCCATGTTCTAGCTGTGAGTGTCAGACAACTTCCTGGGTGTCAGGGGCTGCTTTTTTTTTTTTTCTTTCCTAATGCAAAAGAATAGAGAAAGAGCCTTTATTTCTCTTACAGAAAATTCAAAACTGTACTTCTCTTGACTGAGCATAAGGGATAAGTTAGAAAAAAATTAATATCACAATTAATATCACAAGAGATATCCTGGGAAAGGATGGTTCCCTAATGATCCCCTAGACTTGGTTTTAGTCTTGGTTATAAACCAAAATGAAGTTGGGACCATGCTCAATACTCAAGGGGCACTCACTTACTGTCTGAAACATGCCCACTCCTTAAATGTAGATTCTGGGCCATCCCTAGGAGGAATAGAAAGCAGTCATGAGAGTAGCAGTTTGCTTTTACCTAGGAGCGATAACAATATACCTTTACAGTTCATGTAAATTCATTTGCTAACTGCTATAATTGGGGCACACAGAAGGAAATGAAAGTTAAAACAGAAACTGGAAGATGCTTTTCCATTAGATAGATAAAGCTTGGATGAAAGTGTAGCAGAAACCATTTCCCCAGTGCTCAGACTTCCCTTGCTAAACTTACAATCTCTGTTGGGATAGGAGATTAAGGTAGTAAAGGTCCATGGCCTCACCCAGATTTTCAATATTTTTTTAGCACTAAACTAGATGAAGCCACTAGAGAAACACTTCTCCAAGTTAAATTAAAAACCTTCTTGTTTTATCTGCCCTCTTTTAAGAAACATTCATAACATGTTTCTTAAACATTCATAAAACCAGTATAAAATTTTGGTTTCTGAAAGATGCATTTCCCACATTTGGGCATCCTCTTCTAGTCTAGCCATCAAGTCACCTAAAAATTCATTAAATAAACATGTATTGAACACCGACTGCAATGCTAGTTACTGTTACGGGGTCTGGAAATACAAGGTAAACATAATAAAGCTCCTGCCCATGTTCCAGTTAGAACATAAAAATGAACAAATAAGCATATATCAGGTATGATAAGTCCTGTGAAGTATTATAAAACTAAGGATGGGGAAGAGAGTGTTCTGGGATAGAGGAGTAAACAATGGGTAGTGGGGTCCAGGAAAGCCTCTCTGATAAGGCGACATTTGAGCAAATTCTTAAAGGAAATGATGGAGCAAACCTTGCAGATAATTCACGGCAAAGAGAGGTAAAATTATATTTGGCATATTGAGAGCAGCAAGACAGACATGAGTTTCATCCCTAGAATAGTCAATAGCTACTTTCTCAGATGTAAGTCTTGACCACAGATTTCTGACCTTAACATTATATTAGGGGCCATTAACCTAATGGACACTTGTAACTTTTGAATGTCTGTCCTCAAACTTAAAAGTCAAGCCACATTTCACAATAAATTTTGCAGCTGCTCCCCTCTGAAATTTCTCTGACTAAAAAGAAAGAGGGGCTCATCTCAGTAGTTGTTATGGCCTCTACCAAAGGGATTGAATGGAGACATGACTCTATACTTTTCTATACTAATTTCTGGGCCCCTGTCAATGACCCAATGGATCCAGTAAGTAGAATTTGGAACCAAATTCATACGGAGAAAATTGATCTGCAAACAATTGACAAAATTTGCATAGCAATGAAAGTTTTAGTCTTACATACTGATGCCCATCACGACAAATGTGTAGAGAGTAGTGGGAACCTTAGACTCAGTTATTCCTGGCTTCTCATTCTATATCCACCCTTCCCCCTTTCCCCCACCTGCCCAAGCTGAATGATGTCCATTCGACCTCAGTTCAAATTAAAAGACACTTTGGATCACATGTCTCAATATATAATGGAAAGACTTAAAAAGGAAGGCCTTCATGTCACAGGAACTTCAGAATAAATTTTGAAATAACATTTGCAGGAAAAAAAATGTTACATTTGCAGGAAAAAAAATTATGTTGCTGGTCTTTATAAGACTAGGAACTTTGACACACTCTTCCTCTGTAGGAATTTTGTTATGGAGATATGTGACCTTCCATGATTCCCAGTCCCCATACAACAGCCCCTCTGGCATCTTGATATTTGCAACCCTTGTGGGATTGTGTGTGAAGATGTATAAACCACACTGGTGTAGGTGCAATTATAGGAACTTGGATCTGTTGTGTGCCTACCCATTGGGTCTGATATTTCAGAGCTGGAGGAAGAACATCCACTCAGCCTTGGGCTAAGTCAGCTCCACTGGTTCCCAGGTGGCTGAAATCTTTGGTACGAAACCAAAGTTTACGTCTGACCTGGAAATGGGAGGAGTTTAAAAATGTAAGAAGCCCCCTCCCTCGTTCATCAATGGAGGGAGAGAGTTTCAGCCTGGAAATCTCTGGAGTGGCAGTGATTTTTTCCAAGACATCGTCTGTGGTTGGAATATTACTGGCTCCTACCATATATATTCCATACACTTATAACCCAAAAAAGAAAATATCACCCCACATTAATTTCACAAATACACCAAAGGAGAATATGAAAACTTTTATAACTCTGAATTAGGGCTGGCCACCTGTCGAGATGGCCAGCAAACTCCAGCTTATTGCTTTAAATAAATATGCAGGCAGGAACTTGCCCCTGGAAATAGACCATGCTATAATTTGAACAAAGGTTATCATACATGTACTACAGAATGAAAAATGTGGATGAGTCTTCCCTAAATACTCTCAAGTTGATGACTTTGCTCTTTACTCCCACTACAACACAATTTTAATGAATACACTTGAGCATTTTAATGTTAGGAGATATAATTATAACGGTACTTATATTAGCCTGGGTCCTCCAAGAGGCAGAAGCCAGATGAGGTCAGGTGTACAAGAGGTTTATTAAGGGAAACACTTGTGAGAGAAAATGGAGAGAGACCCAGAGGGGGCTGGAAGAGCCATCAGACTGCGATGTAGTTTTAACCTTTGTGAAGGAGAGAGTGAAAGAGGGAATGGCTTGCATTGTAGGTCTCAGAAGGTTTTGTCAAGGCCTCTGGAGAGTCCGTGAGCCAAAATCCCCCACCAAAAAAGTCCCATGTCTCCTTAGTGCCCCCACCATACTTAATCACTGGCCAGCAGAAGCTCCTGGGCCGCATGGCTTTGGCGCCAAGGATTCTAGAGCACAGCAGCTGGGTCCGTCTGTCAGCTGCATACCCACTCCCTGCAGTTGGAGATCTGAGCCGAGCATTTTCATAGCCACAAAAACACTCCTTCTTAAAACAGCTGTAGACACCTGTTCTGGATCATCTTAGTGACTTAGGTAACCTCGCCAGTGACTCATACCAGTACAGGCATATAGGTGGATTCATCCATCTCTATTCCTAAATTAGAGTGTGGCTAATCCTTTCCAGATTCTTGAGGCCCCTTAGGGAAAGACTATATGGGATCACATTAAGTTTAACTCATAACTAAACATAATTGAAGAAGGAGGCCAGTGACTATTAATGCTAGCCCACAGTTGGAAAGCATGTGTATAAAGTAACCCCTGCATTTGGCTTAGTGAAAAACTGGAATTACTGCAGAGATTTTCCTCTATTTGACAAAAATGGACAGATGTACCACTAGTAACAATGAAAATTCTGATTTGTGTATGCTTCCTGCGTATGCTAAACAATTATTACATTATTTATAACCCAAAAAGAGCCCGTCGTTGCAGTACAAAGGGTATGGATAAGCATGCTTGGCTCATATCTACCCTTGGAACTGGAAATGGCTTCATTTCCCCTTGAATCTCGTAGGGGAGAGGTAGATTATCTGCACAAACTTGGGATTTGGTTAGAAAGGACAAGAGAGGTGAGGTAGAAAATAGATGTTGAGGAGGTAACCTCAGTGTTTCCTACATGGCATTTCTTAAAAACCTTTCTACAAACTGGAGACTACAATCCAAGCTCCTTAGTATACCAGCCAAAGTCCCTTAAAATCTGGCCCAAATGCCTCGTAGAACTAGCACTATATATACAAGTCTTGTTAACAAGCTTCACTCACAATGAACATTTTCTCTTTCTCAAACCAAGCTTTTCATACTCACATCTTCATGCTGCAGACTATGACACAGCCTCACTTTGTAATGTCTGCCACTCTCATCTGCCCACAAAGATCATACATATTTCTCCAAAGCTAAGTTTTAGTGTTACCTCTGTAAGTTCTTCTCTGATATCTTGATTAGAAATAATTGCTTCTTCCTTTCTGTTCCCTTGCACTTAATTTGCAGCCAATTCAGCACCTACATAAATCCATCTGATACTATAGTTGTTTCGTGTCTCCTCTCTTCTCTCGACTTACTGACCACAGTATCACCGTCATCTCCCAGAGTGCCTCACAGAATATGTGCCCCGTGAGAATATGCTGACTTTCATGGACTAGTTTCTGTGTTCTCCTGGGTAGGAGGAAAGGCCTGGGGGTCCACACCTTCACATGAGCAATGATCCTTTGTCACATCCATGCTGGTCACCATCTTTCGTTTCCCAGTTTTTTTAAATGGACCCTTATGCTGTGCCCTATGTTGCTTTGTTTCCATTCTTTAGCCAACCCTTGCTGCCAAATGGCAGGTACGTTAGTGATGGTGGGTCTGCTTCTTCTCTCTGACCCTGGAAAAATCACCTTTGTTTGAAATCCCTTCTTCTATTAGATCAACACTGAAATAGTCTCAGGAGTTCTTTTAGAACAATATGGTAAAGTAAATATGGTATTTTACCATAAAGACTGAGATTGATGTAGGTAGAAACCGGTTAAAACCTAAGAGCACAAACTCACAAAAGAGATCTTGAGCTCAGCACTGACATGGAACTTGCTTGACCCTCCCTCAGTGTTCATTTCCCACTTTGCTTCTCAAAGGTCAGTTGTTTGCTGGTATGAGACCAAGAACTCAACTAACTTCACCTCACATTGGGTTTCCATCCTGAAGTATTCAGAAATTCTGAGCTGTTTTATCCAAACTGTCTTCCTTGTATAGGTTTCGCCATGCTCCTTCTTTCTGAAACATGACTGCATTTGGTTCTCTGCCAATCAGGTTTGCACTAATCCTCCAAAGACTTAGTTATTTACAGGTTTGCACTAATACTCCAAAGACTTAGTTATTTACTCACCAATTCAATAGACATTTCTTGAACATTCACTATATACTTATTTATTCAACCTACATTTATATATTTATTAAGATACTACATTCCAGAAATGAACCAAAATCAATGGTGGGCAAATAGGAGACAGACTCTACACTCATACCATGAGAGCCTATGAGAGAGAACAACATTAATCAGATGAATATACAAATAAATGTAAAATTACAACCTGGGTAAGAACAGAGGAGCAGAGGTATTTGGTGTAGGTTTATCAGAAGGAGGATTTAGTATAGTCTGGAGGTTAGGACAGTCTTTCCTAAGGAAGTGATGACTGAGCTAAGATATGAAAAAAGAGTCATTTTCTAGGAGAAGGAAATTGCACTTTGGTAGGCGGGAGTTTTGCACATCGAGCAACCTTAAAGAAAACCCCTGGAGGGGAGTTTGGCCAAGACGGTGGAGCAGGAAGACTCTGAGCTCACCTCCTCTCACGGCCGCACCAAAATTACACTATTTACAAGGATAGTAGAGCAAGGATTGATGAGAAAAACCAGAATCTACCAGAAAAGATCTTCTACAACTAAAGATATAAAGAAGGAACCACAACAAAAGGGGTAGGAGGGACAGACTCACGGTACAATCAAGACCCATACTCCCATGTAGGTGACCCACAAACAGGAGAATAATGAAAATTGCAGAGGTTCTCCCCAAAGAGCGAGGGGTCTGGGCCTCACACTGGGACTCCCCAGCCTTGGGGGTTCTGCACTGGGAAGACAAGCCCCAGAATGTTTGGCTTTGAAGGCTAGCAGGGCTTACTTTCGCAAGAGTCAAAGGGCTGTAAGAAGTAGAGACTTCACTCTTAAAGGGCACACACAAAATCTTACACACTCTGGGCCCCAAGGCAAAAGCAGTAATATGAAAGGAGCCAGGGTCAGACCTGCTTACTGATCTTGGAGAGCCTCCAAAAGAGGCAGGAGGCAACTGGGACTCATTCTGGGGACACAGATGCTGGCAGCAGCCATTTTGGGGTGCTCATCCCACCATGAAGCACTGGGGTTGGCAAGTGCGATTTGGGGACCTGTCCTCTAGCTTATTAGAACTGGGACCTGACCCCACCGACCAGCCAGCCAGGCCCAGTCCTGAGACACCCCAGACCAAGTAGCTAGCTGGGTAGAAACACAGCCCCAGCAGACAGCAGGCCAGCTACCATAGGACCCCTTGAACCCCCAGTCACCCCAGGACACGCCACTGCCCACAGAGGGGCCAGAACCCAGCCCCACCTGCCAGTAGGCCAGCACTAGCTCTGGTACCACCAAGGCCCTGCAGCCCCACACAATGGAGTATTACTCAGCCATAGAAAGGAATAAAATCTTGTCACTTTTGACAACTTGGATGGACCTAGAGGGTATTATGCTAACTGAAATAAATCAGACAAGAAAGACAAATACTGTATGATTTCACTTACATGTGGAATCTAAAAAACAAAACAAATGAACAAACAAAACTAAACAGAAACAGAGTCATAGACATGGAGAACGAACAGGCGGTTGTCAGAGGGGGGTGGGGGTGCGGAAGAGGTGAGGGAGATTAAGAGGTACAAACTTTTAGTTACAAACTAAATCAGTCACAGGTATGAAACGTACAGTATGAGGAATATAGTCAATAATTAGGTAATATCTTTGTACAGTGGTAGACAACAACTAGACTTATCAAGGGGATCATTTTTAAACGTATAGAAATATCAACTCACTATGTTATGTAACAGGAAACTAATACAGTGTTGTAGCTCAATGATACTTCAAAAACAAACTAACTCCTAGAAAAAGAGATTATATTTGTGGTTACCAGAGGCTGGGTGTGGGAGGAGGGCGAATTGGAGGAAGGCAGTCAAAAGGTACAAACTTCCAGTTATAAGACAAATAAGTTCTAGAGATGTAAGGTACAACATGATAAAGATAATTTACATGCTGTACCTGATATACAAAAGCTGTTCAGAGAGTAAATCCTAACTCTTCTCATCACAAAGAAAAAAAATTTTTTTCTATTTCTTTAACCTTGCATCTATATGAGACGATGGATGCTCACTAAACTTACTGTGGTCATCATTTCCTTACGTATGTCAGTCAGATCACTATGCTGTACACCCTAAACTTATATAGTGCTGTACGTCAATTATATCTCAATAAAACCAAAAGAAAAACAAAAAAGAAAAAGAAAACTTATATTTAAAAAAAGAAGGACTTCCCTGGTAGCTCAGTGGTTAAGAATCCGCCCGCCAATGCAGGGGACACGGGTTCGAGCCCTGGTCCAGGAAGATCCCACATGCCACGGAGCAACTAAGCCCGTGAGCCACAACTACTGCGCCTATGCTGTAGACCCTGAGAGCCACAACTACTGAGCCCGCATGCCACAACTACTGAAGCCCACGTGCCTAGAGCCCATGCTCCGCAACAAGAGAAGCCACCGCAATGAGAAGCCCGCGCACCGCAATGAAGAGTAGCCCCTGCTCGTCACAACTAGAGAAAGCCCGCACACAACAACAAAGACCCACAGCCAAAAATAAATAAATTTATTTAAAAAAAAAAAGAACTACAGTAGATGAAAAGGAAAAGTATTCTCCATTCCCATACACCCTGGAATCACTTATCAGAGGTAACCATGGTTATCAAGTTCTTCACACACACACACACACACACACACACACACAGAGAAGCTGTGTGTCTATATAAAATCTTTTTCTATATTAAAGAAGATAATATTACACACAGAGGTAACCATGGTTATCAAGTTCTTCACACACACACACACACACACACACACAGAAGCTGTGTATCTATATAAAATCTTTTTCTATATTAAACAAGATAATATTACACACACTAATCAACACATTTTAAACATTAAACTTTTAAACATTTCCATACTAGTACCTGCAGTTACTTCATTCCTTTTAACAGTTGGAAAGTGTTCCACTGTATGATGTAGCTTAATTTAACCACTAACTTACTGTTAGAATTTACTGATTAGGTAATTTTGAGTTGTCTTTGGCTTAAAGAACAGAAATTTACTTTCTCATGTTCTGGAGACTGGAAGTTCAAAATCAAGGTGCCAGCAGGGGTCAGTTTCCCTGAGGCCTCTCTCGGTGGCTTAGGGATGTCTCCTTCTCACTGTGTCCTCACATGGTTTGTCCTCTCTGTGAGGGCATCCCTAGTGTCTCTTCCTCTTCTCACGGGGACACCAGTCATATTAGATTAGGGCCCTGCCTCACTAGCCTCATTTTAACTCAATCACAATTCAGCCCATAACAAAAAGCATTTCATAACATATTAAAATAAGTATCAGCACTTCATTCCTGGTTGTGCCCGCTCTCAAAGAAAAAAAAAACTGCTTTAAAATCCTGAAAGTATATTTTGGTAAAGATCCAAAGAGAAATAGAGTAATAATTATCATTATGTTAGTTTAACACCAAAGAGTGAAAATGAAGAGTCGGTCAGCACTACCCAGTGTACACTTAAGGCAAGGAGGCAGGGGTGGAGCCTGGACTTGGGAAGGAAATGAAGTGGAAGAAGCAGAAGCTAGATTGCGAGGTTTGAACTTCATTCTTGGCAAAGGGGAGGGTGAGCTGCAGGGAAGAAATGACATGTTCTATACAGAGAGGCAAGAAACGGAGTTTACCAAAGTATATTTTTATCCAGGAAGAAGTCAAAAAAGAGATTTAAAAAATGAAAATACATAAAAGGGAACTCGACAGGAAGATCCTGGATGAGGTGTTACCTATTTTACAAAGAGAATGGGCTCGAGATCTGGTGAAGGCAATGGCCTTGATAAGCCCCGAGACAGAAGAGAATATGAGTGAAGTGTCCACAACATGTTAAAATTCAGTGAGGATGTGAGATTAACTGCTACTTTCAAATAATGCTTATAGAGACAGTCATGAACCTTTAAGAAAAATAGATACATCCGGTAACTTTATGAACAGTGCGATGATTTACATGTATAACCAGTGTTAGCCCCAAACGGGGGTGGGGGGGATTATAAAATAGGGATCTAAAGCCCCCTTCTCCATAATCACCCTCAAGTACGCACGCGTGTCCTACCTGTCACTCTCTCCCCCTAACAAAACAAAACCTCCATAAAAGTTAAAACAGCGCATCTGCTGCACAAAGCTGTGCAAAATCAGATTCGCGGCAAATTTAGAACTCTTTAACCTTGATTTTGACCTTCCCACCAGTTTTAGGTAGAAATCCAAGCAGCAGCCACTCTATAGCTTTAGCTAGAATGGACGTGTCTGGTGCTGTAACGGGCACGTTTTCTCCTCAGCAAGCACATCACTGGGCGGCATTTCTGCCTACACTCCCAGACTCAGTTCTCTTGGTGGAGCTCCGTGGACCGCCGAGAATCCCGCCCGGCACGGGGTGCAAGGCCGGGCGCTGACCACCAGGGGGCAGCCCCTCAACTCAGGAGCCGCCCTGAAGCGGCGACACGGCAGCCTCGGTTCTCCGGCGCCGCACCCCAGGACCAGAGGGGAGGGGGCCCGGTTCCACGCGGGGCCAAAGCAGAGCCTCGGCCGGGGGTTACGTTGTGTTGGGGGATTCTTCGCCCCGAGTCTGACTTATTGGAGACTTGGCGTGTGCTTTCCTCACCAACTGTGACAGCAACTTTGCGGAGCTCCCTCTCGCTCCGAAACGACCCTCGGAGAATCCTGGGGAGCCGGTTTCGGCCAGGACACCCGCCGGCCAAGCGGCCCCGCCTCCCGGGGGGGCGCGCTGCACACCCCGCAGGAGCCCGGCCCCGCCCCAGGTGCGGTGGGCGGGGAGGAGCCTCCCGGGCACCGCCCCCTCGCCCTGCTCCGCCCCGCCCCGCCCGCCGCGCCGGGACCGCCCGCCGAGCCTCGGCTCCGGCCTCCTCGCTCCGGTCTGCACCGCGCACCCCGGCCGCCCCAGCGTGAGTTCGCCGATCCGAGCGCGTCCGTAGGGTGGGCCGGGGGCCGAGCACCTGGGGGGGGGACACGGGTGCGCCCCAAGATGTCAGTTGCAGACCCGAGAAGGTTCCCAGCAATTGGGGTGTCTCTGTTTTCTTAGGTTCACGTTCTTGTTTCGTTTCGCCCTTCTTTCCCTATTTGCTGTTTGTCTCAAAACACTTTTTTCTCGCCTCTTTGAATTTGTGAGTCAAGAATTTGACAAAAGATGTGTGATTGTGTGTGGGTGTGATTCTGGGTGCGCGCGCGCGTGCACGTAGTTATGGAGAGTTGTGGTCCAAGTTCTGAGAACATATTACTCATCTCCTGGGTTTTTTGGTGCTTTTCCTGTAAAACTAGGGAGGCCCAGATTCGTGAAAGACCTCCCTTGTCTTGCCAGAGGTGGTTGGCTTGACCTCAGCCTTCCTGATCTCTCGCTGCCTTTTCCCACCCCAAACCCGCAAGCTGAGATCACTCACCCACGCGCTCCATACTCCAGCTAACTGGTGCTTTTTTGTGAATTCACTTTCCTGGGGGCAATATAAAGAAAGAGGTGGTAGATGGGAACGGCAGTTTAAAACCAAAAAAAAAAAAGGAGCTGGAACTTTACAAGGAATACAGGGCATGCTCAGGCAGCCAAGCGTACCAGAGATTTGGTGGAGAAAGTGAAGGGAGAAAGTCTAAAAAACTGTGGAAAGCCCGTACCCTGGAGGCTTAAAATCCAGGGTGAGCCACTCAGTTTTTACCTGGGGGAGTGGATGAACCTGAGGGTTCTGATTAGGAAGACATGGGAGTAGGATTGCTTGAGGGAGATTGTAGGTGGGAATGTATCCTGGGGACAGAAACCAGGTTGGTTTCATCTAGATATGAATGTAAACTGAAGGGACTGATATTTGAGAGAGACGTGAGAGAAGATGAACAAAATGAGGTGGCTGACGGTGTGTGGAAGCAGGAGGGAAGGGTTTGGTCTCTGTCAGTTTAGATTGTTCCCCAAAGCAAAGCCTGATAGAAGGACCTGAGTGCAGGTAGTTTATTTGGGAAGTGAGCCCAGTACTGCACAGTGAGGACATGGGGAGGAAGAGACCAGGAAGGAGGGGAAGCCAGCAAGGAAGGGCCTGTCGCCGAGCTGTTTACCACTGTGGGCAGCTGGAACCCAATTCCTTGGGTGACCTTGTGAGGGGCTCCAGAATGCACCTAGGACAGCCCTGTAGCATTTATCCGTGACTCCCTCCCCTGGGTGAAGCTTACCCTGTATCAGCTCACCGCCACTTCAGGGCACCTGCCAAGTGAGAAAGGTTTCCCAGTGCCCAGGAAAGTCCTCCAGGGCAGTTGCTGGAGTCAGAGGCGGTCCGGGGCACCCAGAGCACCTACTACATGGCTCTTGTCACTTAGGAAGCTAGAAAAGACAGCAGAGAGACAGACACTAGTGTTTTCTCAGTGCTCATTGTATACCTGACACTGGACAAGGCATTTTTATTTGCATTCTCTTCATCTTCAAAAACAATCCTCCAAGGGCTGTACTATTCTCTTTATGTAAATGGAGAGACTGAAGTGTAAGTAATTTATCCAAGAGGAGCTGCTCTGAAGGGAATAATTAACTCAGTTCTAGGCACACACCAAATTTTAATTAAAAGACCTGGTAAACCTCAGGATGCTCCCCAAGTAGAGGCAGGGAGCTCCCTAGTTAGGGCGGATATGATAAATTGGGAGGCGTTTCCAATTCATTTGGTCAAAGCTACCAGAACAAATCTAGTTTCTGAAAGGTCAGCTGACCTTTTCTTCCAGAGAAGTAAAATACTAAGTCAACTCAGGTCAACTCTCACCTTGACCTACCTGCTGGGGGGGGGGGGGGGGGATCCAGCCCCGCCCTCACTCCATTCAGGTCCTGCTCCTCCCTGTCTGTTCCTCCAGCCACCCTGGGGCTTCTCACTGCTCACGTGCTCTCCTGCAGCATTTCAGGCCTCAACTTAAATGTCAGGTTTCAGCTTCAAGGTCACTTTTTCCTGTAGGCCTTTCCTGTCACCCAATCTAAAGTAATTTTCCGGTTGCTCGATATCACATCCACTATGTTTTATTTTCATCTAACACTTATTAATTGCTGCATTTTATCTGTTTATCTACCTATCTAATTATTGTCCTTCCCCTTCTCAAATATTAGATTCGTGAAAGCAGGGACCTTGTCTGTTGTGTTCCTTGCTGCACCCCCAGGCCACGGCACACAGTGGGGAACCTGACAAGTGGTTTTCATCTGAATGCATTTAGTTGTTTTTGTTTTCACTCATTCCTTCATTTGTTCTGACCAAGCTCAGTCTTTGCTTTCTTCTCCTGCAGCTGCCTGAACCATGGCAACAACTCCTGCTGCTGCCTTTGAGGCCCTCATGGATGGAGTGACAAGCTGGGATGTCCCTAAAGGCCCCATCCCCAGTGAACTCCTTCTCACTGGAGAGGCTGCCTTCCCGGTGATGGTGAATGACCAGGGCCAGGTCCTCATTGCTGCGTCCTCCTATGGCCGAGGCCGCCTGGTGGTTGCGTCCCATGAGGGCTACCTGCTGGACGCCGGCTTGGCCCCATTTCTTCTCAATGCAGCGGGCTGGCTCTCTCCCTCTCCTGGGGCTCCCGTTGGAGTGCACCCATCCCTGGCATCACTAGCAAACATCCTGCAGGGCTCTGGGGTTGAGGCACAGATTCAGCCAGAACCGAGAGAACCCCTGGGGGTTTATTGCATCAATGCCTACAATGACACCATGACTGCAGAGCTGATCCAGTTTGTGAAACGTGGAGGGGGCCTGCTCATGGGGGGCCAAGCCTGGTATTGGGCCAGTCAGCATGGTCATGACAAGGTGCTGTCCAAGTTCCCAGGGAACCAGGTGACCAGTGTGGCTGGGGTGTACTTCACTGATACCTGTGGGGACAGAAGCCGGTTCAAGGTCTCTAAGAAGGTGCCCAAGATCCCTCTCCAGGTCAGGTGAGTGGTGTTTCCCTATGGGGAGTCTGATGCATGTTCACAATAGATTTGATCCCCCTCTTCGGTGAGCTTCCACTTTAATACACGTGATTTTCCACTGCTTTTCAGAACCACTACAAATAGAAAATAGGACAATTAAAATGCACTGAAGCCCAGGAGCGGCTGGGTTCTCACTGCCACTCCCACCTGTGGCCAAAGCGACAGTCGATCTATTAGAAAAACTTGTCTTATTCATCAATCTGTCTAGTGCCTGAGACTTGGAGAGTGTGTGTCAATATCTCTTAAAGGAATGGAAAAGCATTTGTTTGTGTGAGGCACATACCATGTGCCAGGCCCCCATGCAGAAAACCCTTGCTGTCTTGACACTTATATTCCAGTGGAAAATTAGGCAACTAAGGAAACAAATAGATACATACTCTAGCAGGTATTGATAAGAGCTACAAGGAAAGTAAAGCAGGATAAGTGATAGAGTGACAGCGAGGGGAGTGGAGAATATTTTATTTAGGGTCATCAGGGAAGGCTTATCAATCAGGCCTGGTCAGGATTAACTGGTGTTTCAAACAGAAGGGATTTAATATGGGGCACTGACTAAGCAGGCGACACAAGAGCTGAAAACTGCACAGGAGACAGCGAGGTAACAGGAGATGAGCAGCAGCAGGGCTGGCAGAGGGCAGCGGTGGTCCAGCAGCCCAGGGGCTGCAGCAACCTGGTGGAGGCTGGGGCCATGTTAGGCCTGTCCAGCACGAGCTGGAACCCCAGATGGGGGGGCTGTCTGATGGGACCTGGAGCCTAAGAGAAGACACAGTGATGGCCAGAGACACAGCCTGAGAGAGACACATACCTCAGCTCCTTCCTCCTTCCTGCCTTCAGGCTTGGCTGATGGACTGAATGTGGAGTGAGGGGGGAAAAGAGGAGTCAAGCGTTTTGGTGGTCGAATGCCTTAAAGATGAGTGTTGCCATGTAAGGAGCTGTGAAAGTCTATGAGAAGACAGATTAGAGGAGGTCAGGAGTTTAGTTTTGGATATTTGGGGATTTAGATAACTTGTTATCAGTGACTCACTGTGCTTGGCCACATGTGACAGAAGCCTTGTTATAGTGGATTGACCACGTAGGAGTTTATTTTTCTCATGTAACAAAGTCTGGGCAAGATAATCATGCCTGGGGCATTGAGTCCCTGCTTCATGATGACCCAGGTTCGTTCATGCATATCCATTCTCTCCCTCTCTCTCTCCCTTCCTCCCTCTCCCTCCATCTCTCTCGTGCTCTCTCCCCACCCCCGTGGCTCCCACCCCTCCCATCATGATGTTTCACTTTTATCTTTATGGTTACAAGATTGGTACTACTGCTTCAGGCACTATAATTACACCTCCGCAAGAATAAGCTAGAATGAATACACCTGCTGAATATGTCCCTTCTAATGCAGAAAATAATATATTTTCTGGAAGCCCTGACCATTAGGCTTCTATTATATTTCAGTGGCCAAAATTAGCTCACCTGGCCAACTCTAGCTGCCAGAGGGTCTGAAGGGCCGAATATTTTTAAATGGGCCCTGGCATCTCTGAAGAAATCAAGACTCTGCTACAAGGAAGGGCGTACACATATTTAGTAAGCATTTAGCAGTGTCCTCAGCCCCAAGTCCTGGCTCGCTTGGTCTTCCTTCCCTCTGAGAGGGTTGGGAGGTGATGAGTTACTCAGAGAGGCAGGGTGGATCTGATTCACTCCAACTTCTCTTTAATTCTAAGGGACAAACAAGGTTAAATCACATCAACCTAACTGCTCTTAATTGTTCCAAAGGACTCCTGTCCATCAAACTAAACCTGTTTTTCTTCATCCACGCCTACATTTTTCATCTCTGCCACTGAATCTGAAGTATATTTTATGTTTGTTTTAACTTTTAATTATGGAAAAGTTCAGAGATATGCAAAAGTAGAGAGAACAGTACAAAGAGCCCCATGCAGCCATTACCCAAGCTCAGTAACAGCCAACTCATAGTCAATCTAGTTTTATCTATAGCCACACCCTCGCTTCAACCCAGATTATTTTGAAGCAAGTCACAGACATCATATCATTCCATCTGTTTTTTAATATGTATCCCTAAAGATGTAAATCGTTTTGAAAACAGAACCACAAGGCACCACCATTATCATACCCAAAAGAAGTAATACTTTCTTAATGTCATTATTCGTTTCCATAATTGTCTTATTTTTATACTGTTTGTTGGAATTGGTCTTTTATTAAAACCCAAATATTTTGATTGCTTGATATGAATTTTATGTCTCATATAATGTTGAATTTCTTTTCCAGTTCTTTTTATCTCTTGCTGCTTTTTTGTTGAAGAAACTAGGTACTCTGTCCTGAACAGTTTCCCCACAGTACAGAATGTGTTTCCTTCAAAACAATCTGAGTTTTGCTGATTGAATCCCTGTGGTGTCATTGAATGTATTCCTCTGTTCTCTATATTTCTTGTAAATTGGAAGTTAGATCTGGATTCTACAGCAGGGATTGGCAAACTATGGCCTGTGGGCCAGCCCCCTGTTTACATAAATAAAGTTTTATTGGAACACAGCAGTGTCCATTTGTGTACATATTGTCTGTGGCTGTTTTTGAGTTACAGTGGCAGAGTTGAGTTGTGTCAGTGGAAAACATGTGGCCCACAAGCCTAAAATATTTATTATTGGGCTGCTAAGAAAAAGTTTCCCACCTCCTGGTTGAGAGGCTTGATCAGATTCATGTTCGAATTTTATATAAGTCAGTGCGTGACTGCACTGGCCAATGGCTTGATCCTTGTAGAACTGGGATGACAGGAAACATTTTCTCCTTACAGTTTGTCTTATAAAATATCAGATATTTGGAAATTCAGTTAATTGAAAAAATTACACTGGTAGCTCCGGCAAAGCTGAATGTAAGACTTGGTTTTCAAATTTCTCTTCCTATTCTGGATCTTCCTTCAGCTCCTGAAAAGCCAATTTATTTTCCTTATTCAGTTTCAGCTCAAACACCCTCCTCAGGGGAGTCTTCCTCAATGACTCTCTTGAAACTAAGACTAAACTTCCAGTTTCACTTTTCTCCATCTCTTGCCTAAACATCAGTGATCACAGTCTGTAAATACCCAACATGTGTACTTGCTGGTACCTGTCTAGCCAACTAAAAGTCTAAAGTTCCACGGATACACTGATCTTGCCTGTCATGTGCGCTGCGTTATTCTCAGTGCCTGATGTGTGAAACATGGTAGAGAGTAACAGGTATTTGTAGACTGTGTAAATTAATGAATAAGTATATGAACGAATACACATCCTAAACCACGAGAAGGGAAAGGGTGGCCTGGGTACCAGGGTTGAGCCTACAGACAGCTTCATGTTATAGAATGTGCTGTGTCTCAGAGGCTTCCAGCCTCAACCCAAAACTGAGCTGGAGGTGACTGACCCCATCAACTCTAAAGTCTTAAAAGGCCTGTATGGTGCCCAGGCCCTCAGCTCAGATTCCTGCCGCCTTCACGCATGTCTCCTTTGAGGTTTTCAGTGAACTTTCCTGCCAACAAATCTTGGTCAATGGCTCCTGGGCTGACCAAACAGGTTTGCTGACTTTCGATTGCTGCAGGAGGCTCTGGAGCTCCTTAAGGGAATTGCCCTGTCTGCCCAGGAGAGGAGAAGTCTCATAAAACCAACAAAAGATCCTCTCAAGGGTCCTATCCCCAAGGGCAAAAGCTGCCTGCACACCTAGGTTTACACACCTGAGGAGGTCCTGCCTGTACTTTAACATGCAAAGCCAGACCCAAAGGCATTTACTGCTTTTATACCAAGACACAAGAGAGTCTGGGGAAAAATTAATCTCAGATCAGCAGCTCATTACTCTTACGCATGGCATAACCTACAAGGTCTAGAGTGTATTAGGAGCTGCTCATATAAAAGTAAATACAAACTAGCAGCTTAGGTTTATGCCTCTCTTAAAGATTATGTGTTATCTCTCTTGATCATCACCACATTCCCATAGAGTGCAAGGTCTTTGTCTGAGGACTCTCAGCTTGTAAGTAGCACTGTTCTGTTTTCATATTCAAGATCCATAAATGTAGAGAGTTTCCAGGTAAAGGTAGTGTGGACTGAGCCTAGATCCCAGAATTGCCCTCTCCACCCAATCTGACCAAGTGTATGGAGAATAGTAAGCAGACAGCTGCATGTGGAGGTTCTGACGCTGATCCCACATGCTGCTAAAGCACAGTCGGTGGGAGTGCCAGGTGACTGATGTGTGGCACGGTGTGCAGCATCTCCTGAGACCGTACCTACCCACGATGCACAACCACAAGGAAAACGCTGAAACAAATCCAAGAAGTATCACTGATGCCTTCTCATGTTGTAGAAGAATGAACAAATTGGGTGAGTAGACACTTAAGGGAAAAAACCCTCAAATGTAAAAGCAGCAAAGCTCCTTCAGAATTTGGTGGAGGCAGAAAGGGATGCTGGAGTTTGCCATCTTCCAAAGACAATGGTGGGTTGAACACCTCCAGTGCATTCCATGCCTGGTTGGGTGGAGTAGGCCTTGCTTTAGGTCCCTGAAGAGTGGAGGGACAAGCCCCCAGTAAGGACAGCAATAGGCCCCAGCTGATCTTTGCCCTTCAGTTAGAGATACAGACGTTAAGCAATAAGAAAGTGGAAGGAAGCATTATACAGACCCCAATATAATTTGAGAAGGTGGTGGATGTGGTACGTGTCTACAAACAAACTGGTCTGGGGTAACTTAGAAAGAATATCAAGAGGAACTCACCCACACGATATCAGAACATGCAAAAGATCTGCTCATGCCCATAGTGAAAAAAAAAACTATGTAATAACTATATAAAAAGGCTATATTAAATTTAAAAGGGAAATATTAGACAGAAATTTAGTGTGGAAAGACAACAGAATCAATCATGCCTGGAAGAAAAATATGACCCAATGAACAGAACAGAATATTTGTAGACTACATAATTAGTGAATAAATACATGAATGAAGACACATTCACTCCTTGAGAATGCTTCACGCTCTAACAGAACTTTCTAAAAATGTATGTTATATAAAACGAGAGACAGAATGAGATGAAAAGGGGGAATTTCAGAGTGAAGAAAACAAATTAAGAAGCAAACACCCCAGGTGAAATAGGTCTAGTAGCCAGCACGTGGGAGAGAAGAGACAAGGCCAATGCATGGTAACAATGACAGCATCTCGCCTCACACTGAACTCTCTGATCATTGCTGTCGTTACTATGACAGGTTTTAAAGCTCCATTCAGAAAGCCATCTCCTGTATCACCTGTTTGCTCAGGTGTGATTTGGTACCTAAGCACTGCCACCTCTCCCTTTCCTCAGTGCCCTCTCTTGCACTTCCAGCTCTGAAGGAGCACATGCTTTTCCTTTTCCATAAATGCAGTATTATTCACACCTTCATGTCTATTTAAAGCCTCTTTTGCACAAAATATACCTGTTGATTGCCGCATACCCAACTGTGGGCTTCATTCAAAACTCAGTAATTGAGAGATTACTGGTGTGTGGACAACATCATTGGCTTTAGAGACAAACCACCCTGGATTTGTTTCCTGTCCTTTCCAGTTATTAGCTAAGAAACATGGGGCAAATAGCCTAACTTTTCTGTCTCATCTATAAAGCAAGAATAGTAACTTTCAGGTTTATTATAATGATTAAACGAGATGATCTGGGGCTTCCCTGGTGGCGCAGTGGTTGAGAATCTGCCTGCTAATGCAGGGGACACGGGTTCGAGCCCTGGTCTGGGAAGATCCCACATGCCACGGAGCAGCTGGGCCCGTGAGCCACAACTACTGAGCCTGCACGTCTGGAGCCTGTGCCCCGCAACGGGAGGGGCCGCGATAGTGAGAGGCCCGCGCACCGCGATGAAGAGTGGTCCCCGCACCGCGATGAAGAGTGGCCCCCGCTTGCCGCAACTAGAGAAAGCCCTAGCACGAACCGAAGACCCAACACAGCCAAAAATAAATAATAAATAAATAAATAAAGTAGCTATAAAATTAAAAAAAAAAAAAACGAGATGATCTGTATGTGTAAATACCTAGAATATATTAAACCTCATTAAATAATAGCTACTTTCATTATGTTATTATCCAAACTTAAATACTGTAAATAGATATTATACAAGACTTAAATATTGGTAAATAGAAGCATCTGTTGAGAATTCCTTGACATCCCATCTTCTATGCTTGCTTGTCCAGCCTTCCTCCCTTCCCTTCTTCCCTCCCTCCCTCTCTCCCTCCTTTCTTTTCTTTTGAGAAACATTTCATCTTTTTTTAAAGTTTTTTTATAGATTTTTTCTTTTGATGTAGACCAATTTTCAAGTCTTTATTGAATTTGTTACAATATTGCTTCTGTTTTCCGTTCTGGTTTTTTGGCTGCAAGGCACGTGGGATCTTAGCTCGCTGACCAGGGATTGAACCCGCACCCCCTGCGCTGGAAGGCAGAGTCTTAACCACTGGAACGCCAGGGAAGTCCCGAAACATTTCACCTTTTTACAAAAAATATTTCAAAATGAATTCAAGCTTATAATGAAAAATACAAGGGCAGGAATAGAGACGCAGATGTAGAGAACGGACGTGTGGACACAGGGGTTGGGGGGCGGGAGGGGACGGGTGGGATGAATTGGGAGCTTAGGTTTGACATAAATAAGATACATAGATACCATGTGTAAAATAGATAGCTAGTGGGAACCTGCTGTATAGCACAGGGAGCTCAGCTCGGTGCTCCGTGATGACCTAGATGAGTGGGATCAGGGTGGGGGGGTAGTGAGGGAGGTCCAAGCGGGAGGGGATATAGGTATACATAGAGCTGATTCACCTCATTGTACAGCAGAAACTAACACAACATTGTAAAGCGATTATACTCCAATTAAAAAAAAATGTATAGAGGAGAGTGGCAAATTGTCTTTCATCACACACCACCATTCCCAGGCTCATGCCTCTGGACTAAGGCAGCCGCTCTTAGAATTTTGATATGGATCCTCTCAATTGCTTGTCTACGCCTGTGTGTGTGTTCTAAAACATTATATTTTTAATGTATCATGTTTGAGAATGTCTGCATTTTTGTTATATTTACACAACAAATTGACAGAGTACAGCATTCTAGACTCTCACTTTCTCATCCTCAGATTCTAGGCTATATTGCACCATTGTGTTCTAGTTCTAATCAAGTTTGTCAGTCATTCTGCTCAAACCATCTCTATCCTTTTTTTTTTTTTTTTTAAATTGATCCATTGGATGCTGAGAGATCTGTTCCCATTTTCAAATGTGATTATGAATTCATCAAACTTTAATTTTCTTTGTAGCAGTTTTTGCTTTCAGCACTTTGTTTTTAGGCCCATAAAAATTAATGAAAATTATATCTTTGGAAGGCTTAACTTCTATTCATAGAAAATATTCATCTTTTGTTTATTTTAATTCTTTCCTCTTTGAAATCAATTGCATCTCATATTAATACCGGCACTTCTGCTTTCTTTTTGTTGTATCTTCCAGATATACCTTTGTTGATTTCCTCATTTCAATCTTTGTGTACCATTTATTGATAGTTTCAATTGTGTCTTTTGTAAGCAGCTTATACCTAGATGTTTTTAGCCCAGTCTGAGAGCATCTGTCTCTTCATATAAAAATTTAATCCAGTCCTAGATAGTGATAATTCAAGTGTATTTCTTACTCTTGCCTCGTTGTTTTCCTGTTTTGTTTTTATCCTTTGTTTCTTTTTACATTTTTTCTTCTTTATTACAGTATTTGACCTAGTTTTCTCTACTCCTTAAATTCTCCCAACATATTTGTAGATTATGCTTCTCAGTTCTATTTTTCCATCAGTTACCTTAACATTTTAAATTTAATTCTTAATTACCTGAGAAATATATTCGTACATTCTCCGTATTTGAAAAAAAAATACTGATGAGACAAGTCCCCTTTAAGCAGCTCTTTCAGTACCAACCCCTTGTCTCCATCACACAATTCAGAATACTTCTTACACTCTTGTGATTTTGTCCTGACTTTTTTGACATGTATATTGACATATATTTACTTTTATTTTTGTCTTATATAAATTGCATCACCAAATTGTTAGTTTTTATTTTTAAATTTTTTACTCAAAAAAATGTTTTGGAGCATCTGACCATGTTAGTTCTCAGAGGTCTACCTGTTGTTTGTAACTGATAAATAGTAAGCTGTAGTATGATTAAATGCCAGGTTTTTATTTGCTGCTCCTTCATGGTACTATGCACACCATCTTCCCACCCCTTCCCCAGGAACCGTGTTGACAACCCAGGATGTCATCTTCCATAGTTTACCTCAGGCCCATATAATCATTTCATATATAGTATATGTATACATATATGGGTGTGCACACATGTCTCTGTATATATGCATGCCTATGTGTATATATAAACACATATAAATACAAATACATATACACACATGTACTCCTGTATAAGTGAGAGGGTGAGTCCTTTTTCAGAAGAAAGGCGAGAGGCATTGCAGCTCAGAGGGCTGCTCTCAGCTCATTGCATGTTAATTTTACATGATTGCCCCCTCATTTCTGTGGCATGTCTTACTACCACTAGGTAGTGCTTCCAACTGGACACCACGCTAGGTGCTGTTGGAACTAGAGACACACAACATATGGTCCTACCCCTGGGTAACTTTCTGATTCAGTTATCAGTGTTTTTAAAAGTAAGTCCAAGGGGCTTCCCTGGTGGCGCAGTGGTTGAGAATCCATCTGCCAATGCAGGGGACACAGGTTCAAGCCCTGGTCCAGGAAGATCCCACATGCCACGGAGCAACTAAGCTGTGCACCACAATTACTGAGCCTGCGCTCTAGAGCCCGCGAGCCACAACTACTGAAGCCCGCACGTCTAGAGCCCGTGCTCCGCAAGAAGAGAAGCCACTGCAATGAGAAGCCCGCGCACCACAACAAAGAGTAGCCCCTGCTTGCTGCAACTAGAGAAAAGCCCGCACGCAGCAACGAAGACCCAACGCAGCCAAAAATTAATTAATTTTTTAAAAAAAAGTAAGTCCAAGAATGTTAGGATACATCCAGACCAATTTTACAGATCACCTACCCCCAGAGTGTTCTGTGTGGATCAGTTTTCAGAATTGTGACTGTGTTAATGTCCTAGGGCTGCCATAACCAAGTACCACAGATTGGCTGGCTTAAACAGCAGAATTTTGTCATCGCACCACTGAAGGCTAAAAATCTGGGATCAAGGGGTTGGCAGGGTTGGTTCCTTCTGAGGTTGTGGGGAGAATAAGCTCCAGGCCTCTCTCCTGCTTCTCGTGGTTTCCTGGCAATCTTTAGCCTTCCTTGGCTTGTAGAAGCATCACCCTGATCTCTGCCTTCATTTTTACATGGCGTTCTCCCTATGTGTGTGTGTGTCTGTGTCCAAATTTCCTCTTGCTATAAGGACACCAGTCATGTTGGATTAGGCCCACCATATCCTAACTTAGCTAATTATATCTGCAAGGATCCTATTTCCAAATAAGGTCACATTCTGAGGTCCTGGGGGTTAGGACTTCAACAAATGAATTTGGAGGGGACACAACTCAACCCATAACCCTTTATGCCCTTAATACTTTTAGGTATTAAGGTCCCTGTCTATCAGATATAAAGTCTTTCATTATCAGATAAATATTCTGCGTGTATTTGTGTATTTTATATACCCACTAACATGTGCTGAAGACTTACTATGTATCAGGTACTATGTTAGCCAACTTAGGAACGTCTTCTTTATTGAGTACTCCCAGACACAAGTGATGGTAAGCAAGTGGTGGCTTGGAGAGGGGATGTGAATTTCACAGGCTCTTCCAGCTACTCTGCCAAGGGAGGAAGCAGGATCATCCTGACCGGTCAGAGCCAGAGTCCACCAATGACCTGCTCAGCTGGACAGTGGCAGTTAGATATTTTTATAAGCACATGAGTGTAAACCTTCACGTTCCCAGTCTCATTATCACAGCTCTCCACAGTGAAGGTGTTTTATCAGTAGCTGGACTTCACAAGGTGCCCGTCAGAAGATTCTGGCAGAACACTTAGCGTGGAAGCTAAGTCTATAAGCTAAGTGTTGTGGCTCAACGTCATTGCCCCACAAAATAAGTCTTTAAGCCTCTACAGGTGGAAAAAAGGTACAAGCTAAAGTGATGCCTGAGCCCTTCTGACATCTGGCCGTGTTAGTTGAAAACAGAATGACAAGACTAAAACATGCTGTGGCTCCGTTTTCATGCTAAAGAGAAATTAAGGAGAAACTGTACAAGAGGAACTTTTTTCAGTAATGTTTTGCTGCTTGAATGAGTAAACCTTTTTTTTAACATTTGATTTTATTATGAGACAAAGTTTTATAAAGGTAATTAAAATCATCTAAATCCCACTAGCCAAGATGATCACTGAAGACATTTTGATAAACATACTTTGGATAATGTTTCTCTGTCTGGTCTTCTGGATTTTGTTTTTTGTTTGTTTGTTTGTTCTTGGCAGTTTGTTTTGCAAAATTTGGCTTATTTAGAGTATAGTATATTAGAATCTGACTTAAAATTTTTTCTATTAAACATTTTCCAATAATTATTTTAATTGCCATATGATATGCTATCTACAGTTAACGTTAACTTATTTAACCAATCTCCTGTTGCTTCACAAAGTATCTATGAATGGGTTTTAAAAATTCTTGAAATACAAAATCTTTCCTGAATTCATTACATTTTGACCATTTCTCAATAAGAAGTAGTAAATATGCTCATCAGATTTAAGTGACAATTTTTTTTAACATCTTTATTGGAGTATAATTGCTTTACATTGTTGTGTTAGTTGCTGCTATATAACAAAGTGAATCAGCTATACGTATACATACATCCCCATATCCCCTCCCTCTTGCGTCTCCCTCCCACGCTCCCTATCCCACACCTCTAGGTGGTCACAAAGCACCGAGCTGATCTCCTGTGAAATGCAGCTGCTTCCCACTAGCTAGCTATTTTACATTTGGTAGTGTATGTATGTCATTGCCACTCTCTCACTTCGTCTCAGCTTTCCCTTCCTGCTCCCCGTGTCCTCAAGTGCATTCTCTACATCTGTGACTTTATTCCTGTCCTGTCCCTAGGTTCTTCAGAACCATTTTTTTTTTTAAGATTCCATATATATGTGTTAGCATACGGTATTTTTCTTTTTCTGACTTACTTCACTCAGTATGACAGACTCTAGGTCCGTCCGCCTGACTTACAAATAACTCATTTCTTTTTATGGTTGAGTAATATTCCATTGCATATATGTGCCACATCTTCTTTATCCATTCATCTGTTGATGGACACTTAGGTTGCTTCCATGTCCTGGTTACTGTAAATAGGGCTGCAATAAATATTGTGGTACATGACTCTTTTTGACATACGGTTTTCTCAGGGTATATGCCCAGTAGTGGGATTGCTGGGTCATATGGTAGTTCTATTTTTAGTTTTTTAAGGAATCTCTGTACTGTTCTCCATAGTGGCTGTATCAATTTACATTCCCACCAACAGTGCAAGAGGGTTCCCTTTTCTCGATATGTATGTTCCTATTACCATTTTCTTAATTGTTTTGGGTTTGTTATTTTAGGTCTTTTCCTTCTCTTGTGTTTCCTGCCTAGAGAAGTTCCTTTAGCATTTGTTGTAAAACGGGTTTGGTGGTGCTGTATTCTCTTAGCTTTTGCTTGTCTGTAAAGGTTTTAATTTCTCCATCAAATCTGAATGAGATCCTTGCTGGGTAGAGTAATCTTGGTTGTAGGTTTTTCCCTTTCATCACTTTAAATATGTCCTGCCACTCCCTTCTGGCTTGCAGAGTTCCTGCTGAAAGGTCAGCTGTTAACCTTATGGGGATTCCTTTGTGTGTTATTTGTTGTTTTTCCCTTGCTGCTTTTAATATTTTTTCTTTGCATTTAATCTTTGATAGTTTGATTAACATGTGTCTTGGCATGTTTCTCCCTGGATTTATCCTGTATGGGACTCTCTGCGCTTCCTGGACTTGATTGACTATTTCCTTTCCCACGTTGGGGAAGTTTTCAACTATAATCTTTTCAAATATTTTCTCAGTCCCTTTCTTTTTCTCTTCTTTTCTGGGACCCCTATAATTCGAATGTTGGTACATTTATTGTTGTCCCTGAGGTCTCTGAGACTGTCCTTAATTTTTTTCATTCTTTTTTCTTTATTCTGCTCTGCAGTAGTTATTTCCACTATTTTATCTTCCAGGTCACTTATCCGTTCTTCTGCCTCAGTTATTCTGCTATTGATCCCTTCTAGAGAATTTTTAATTTCATTTATTGTGTTGTTCATCATTGTCTGTTTGCTCTTTAGTTCTTCTAGATCCTTGTTAAACGTTTCTTGTATTTTCTCCATTCTATTTCCAAGATTTTGGATCATCTTTACTATCATTACTCTGAATTCTTTTTCAGGTAGACTGCCTATTTCCTCTTCATTTGTTTGGTCTGGTGGGTTTTTACCTTGCTCCTTCATCTGCTGCATATTTCTCTGTCTTCTCATTTTGCTTAACTTACTGTGTTTGGGGTCTCCTTTTCGCAGGCTGCATGTTCGTAATTCCCGTTGTTTTTGGTGTCTGCCCCCTGTGGGTAAGGTTGGTTCAGTGGCTTGTGTAGGCTTCCTGGTGGAGGGGACTGGTGCCTGTGTTCTGGTGGATGCAGCTGGATATTGACTTTCTGGGGGGCAGAACCACGTCTGGTGGTGTGTTTTGGGGTGTCTGTGAACTTAGTATGATTTTAGGCAGCCTCTCTGCTAATGGGTGGGGTTGTGTTCCTTTGTTGCTAGTTGTTTGGCATGGGGTGTCCAGCACTGGAGCTTGCTGGTCATTGAGTGGAGCTGGGTCTTCGCACTGAGACGGAGATCTCTGGGAGAGCTCTCACTGATTGATATTACGTGGGACCAGAAGGTCTCTGGTGGACCAATGTCCTGAACTCAGCTCTCCCACCTCAGAGGCTCAGGCCTGACACCCGGCTGGAGCACCAAGACCCTGTCAGCCACACGGCTGGAGTGCCTTCAGAGTTGGAGAAGCTGGCCTGCAGTGGTTGTCCTTCTGCACTGCACATTAGAATCACCTAAGTGACAATTTTTAAAAAGAGTGAGTTTTATAAATCTTCAAGTGTAGCATTAAATAGTTTACTTGTAACATGTTCCTGGATCAGTGCTAGCACGTGGAGAGGGGGATTTGATTTTTAATGCCTTCTTTTACAGAAATGTTACTCTGAAAAATGTCTAAGTAGGACTACTTTCTCTAGAATAATAGATCCATTTTTCTAACAATTCATTTATATGTTCAGTAACAGGCAGACTTCGGAGATACTGCGAGTTCAGTTCCAGACCACTGCAATAAAGCAAGTCACACGAGTGATTCAAGTCTCAAATCTTAGTGAGAATAAGAAGACTGGCATGAACTGTGTATCTTTGTACCCACACAGATTTCTCTATTCAGTGAGCTCATTTCAGTGGTTCACTAACTGACTGTAGCCCCTTTGTTCCTCTTCCTTTGTCTCTTTTCCAGGTTTGGGGAGGATCTCAGGCAGCATCAGCAGGAGCTCCTGGAAGGGGTCTCAGAGCTGGACATCAAGACGGGGGGAATCCCCTCGCAGCTGCTCGTGCACGGGGCCCTGGCCTTCCCCCTGGGCTTAGATGCCTCTCTCGGCTGCTTCCTGGCCGCTGCCCGCTATGGCCGGGGCCGCGTGGTTCTGGCTGCCCACGAGGGCATGCTCTGTACGCCCAAGATGGGGCCCTTTTTGCTCAATGCTGTGCGCTGGCTGGCCAGAGGCCAGACGAGCAAAGTTGGGGTGAACACACGTCTAAAAAATCTGTGTGCCCTGCTGTCAGAGCGTGGCCTGGAATGCAGTCTGGAGCCCCGTCTGACTGCTGACTTGAGCGTCTACTGCTGTGCGGCTTACAGTGACACGGAGGCTAAGCAGCTGCACGAGTTTGTGGCTGAGGGCGGGGGCTTGCTGATCGGGGGCCAAGCCTGGTGGTGGGCCTCCCAGAACCCCGGCCGCTCCACTTTGGCTAGTTTCCCTGGTAACGTCATACTCAACTGCTTTGGCCTCAGTATCCTAGCTCGGACTCTGGACCCAGGCTGTTTCCCTGTCCCTACCCCTGAGAAGCAGAGCTACCACTTCCGCAAGGCGCTGTCTGAATTCCAGCTTATCGTGAACCACGGGGGTGGGAGCTTGGAAAAGAGCTGGCTGGCAAAACTGGGAGCAGACGGAGCAGGCTTCCTGCAGATTCCCGCAGAGGGCGTCCCTGCGTACGCTTCCTTGCACCGGCTCCTGAGGAAGATGCTGCATCTCTCGGGCCTCCCAGCTGTGAGCAGGGAAAACCCAGTTGCCAGTGACTCCTATGAGGCTGCACTGCTCTGCCTGGCCACGGAGCTGGCACGCTCCGGCACAGACTGCTCTCAGCTGGCACAGGGGCTTGGAACCTGGTCTTGCAGCTCTGGTTCATACCCCTCAGAACACGCCATCACAGTGGAGATTGATGGAAGCAACCCAGGTACAGAATGAGGGACCTGGGGCAAGGTGGGGCTAGCGAGCTTTGCAGGACATTGCAGGTGCTGAAGCTCAGGTGGGCCATCTCCATTCTCTAACAGGTACTTCCCAGGAGATGGGGGTTGGGGTTCTGCTCAGGGATTACGTGGGATGCATGCAAGAAGCATGGATGAGATGAGGTGCGCAGGGCAGGGCTGTACCTCTGGGAGGGGCTGTGAGGTTCCAGGTGGGGTGGGGTCAGGTGGGGGAATAACTCAGCCTTTCCTATGGCTTTTGTCAGGCAGTGGTGATTCCTGGGTGAGTACAGGACTCTACCTCCCAAATGGACAAAATGCAGAAGTCTCCTTGTCTGAAGCTGCAGTCTTTGCTGGCCTGAAGGTAAGGCCAGAACACCACTGCCACTTCTCAGAGCCACAGAGCTTCATTCTCATCCAGCTCGCACTTCTTCCAGGAGTGCAGGAAGGCATTGTTCTGCCCACGTTACAGATTTCACAGATGAAACAGCTAAGTTTCAGGGAGCCCAAGGGAGTGACTGAAGATGCCAGAACTCCTAACATCAGATCCAGTCCTCAAACACAAGCCCTCAGGTCTCCACCTCCCGACAGGGGTATGAGGGGAAGGAGCACCTGTTACATATTCGGAACCTCACTCATTTCTCCAGCATGGCCTTTCTGGGTTTTACCTCTTCACCTTGATTGCTGAAGGGTGTACTTAACCCCATCACTCACAAAAATAGGCTGTCATGCAGAATTAAAATTCTTCCTGCCTCAATTTTGAGGGTCACTTCCTACCATAGTAAGGGTCTCTTTTGGGTTAGTCTCCTTTCTCGAGCTCCCTTACATTAAACCTAAGAAAAGCAGTCACAGGACTCCAGACAAAATGCACTCAATCTATCTGACCAGGAGGGGAGGCCAGGACAAAGTGGGAAGAGAGAACCAGTTCTCCCCCGTCACCCCATATCCCACTGCTTCTGGATGGGCCTCCTGTCTGTGCACAAAGGGCAGATGAAGATTCCCTCTGCCTCATTCCCAGCATCGGAATCATCTCAGGGGCTTGAACCCTGGAGTGAGAGCCCAGGTTCTGCCTGGTACAGAGGCACCACAGGACCCTAGTCAGTATCAGCCTCGGGGTTATGCCTGGTCTGCCTGGTGGTGGTCCATTGTGGAGCTGCTTAAATCCCTAGAAAAATGATTCTGCGTACCTTTCAGTCCATATGATTTTTGGAGTGCTAAAAGCTCACAGGTTTGCATGCACTGCTCATAGAAAGGGGAAGCTGGAGTTTTTTAATACCCTCCATCCATACAGTACCACACACCCACAGCACACATGGTGGAATCACCTCTCCAGGTACAGATTGGCTGCCACACTGATGACTTGACGCGTGCCAGCAAGCTGTCTCGAGCTCCTGTGGTGACTCACCAGTGCTGCATGGATAGGACCAAACGATCAGTCTCCTGCCTCTGGGGTGGGCTTCTCTATGTGATCGTGCCCAAGGGCAGTAAACTGGGCCCCGTGTCCGTCACCATCAAGAGGGCTGTGCCTGCCCCATATTACAGGCTGGGTGAGTGGACTGAACGTGGAGGGGAGTGGGAGCCGGGGGTGCTGTGGTGTTGATGGGCTGGTTGAAGGAGGGGAGGGAGGAGGATTGGTACACAGAAGGAGGAGGGACTGTCGGAGGTGACAGTGGAGGCAGGAGATGAGGGACACCCTGTGTCCATGGAGACTTTGGGGCAGAACAGAGGGAAGGGTCTGGGGGCCTGTCCTTCACTTCACAGCACATAGACCCTCATGATAGTAGTTCATCATTTTAGTGTCTTCCTCCTGGAGTTCCAGTTGTGTTTTTCAGCTCAAGGGAAGTTGAGGAAGTGGGTGACAGGTTCCATGACCTTTATTCCCAGGTAAGACATCCCTGGAGGAGTGGAAGAGGCATATCCAGGAGAGCACAGCTCCCTGGGGAGAGCTGGCAACAGACAACATCATCTTGACGGTGCCAACGGCAGACCTCCAGGCCCTGGAGGACCCCGAATCTTTACTCCACCTCTGGGATGAGATGATGCGGGCTATAGCCAGGCTGGCAGCCCAGCCCTTTCCTTTCCTCCGTCCAGAGAGGATTGTTGCTGACGTGCAGATCTCAGCCGGTGGGTGCTCCAGAGGGATGCTCCTAGTCTATGGACACCATTTATTTATTATTTTGCCTTTTTTTGGCCTGTAGTTTTTTATTTTTATTTTTTATTTTTTGTAGTGTCTTTGTCTGGTTTTGGTATCAGGGTGATGGCGGCTTCATAGAATGGTTTTGGGAGTGTTCTATCCTCTTCCATCTTTTGGAAGAGTTTGAGAAGGATTGGTGTAAGTTCTGCTTTGTATGTTTGGTAGAATTTCCCTGTGAAGCCGTCCAGTCCTGGACTTTTGTTTGTAGGCAGTTTTTTAAATTACAGGTTCTATTTAACTTCTAGCAATTGGTCTGTTCAAATTATCTGTTTTTTCTTGACTCAATTTGGGCAGGCTGTGTGTTTCTAGAAACTCATCCATTTCTTCTAGGTTGTCCAATTTGTTGGCATAT
This sequence comes from Balaenoptera acutorostrata, assembly GCF_949987535.1. NCBI lineage: Eukaryota > Metazoa > Chordata > Mammalia > Artiodactyla > Balaenopteridae > Balaenoptera > Balaenoptera acutorostrata. The sequence goes on from NC_080070.1 coordinate 11,913,038, forward strand.
AACCGTCATAGTATTCTCTTGTGACTTTTTGTATCTCTGTGGTATCAGTTGTTATTTCTCCTCTTTCATTTATTATTTTGTTTATTTGAGTCCCCTCTCTTCTCTTCTTGTGAGCCTGGCCAGGGTTTGTCGATTTTGTTTATCCTTTCAAAAAACCAGCTCTTGGTTTTACTGACCTTTTCTATTGTTTTTTAAATCTCTATTTATTTCCTGTCTGATCTTTGTTATTTCCTTCCTTCTGCTGACATCTATTTTGCCTTTTTTAAACGTCCAATATGTGTAAGGCATAATTTTACAAGTAAGGGAAAAAAGACGTTCAAGACATGAACTTTGATGGAGATGAAAAGATGTTTACATGCAAAAAGGTAAATCATGTTCATCTAAAGCATAAGATTTCACAGGAGGGAGAACAGTCTCAGAAAAATTGGTACTAGGAGTTCAAGATGGCAGTGAGCGTTGTTTCAAGGAGAGTTTAAAACAGAAATATCTCCTTCAAACGTAAGTCAGAGTTGGCAATGAAAAGAGAGAGTAAAGAGGTTTATGTTAAGTATTCAGTGGTTTAGAGGAAAGAAGGCCAAAAAAAAAAAAGGAAATCTGATTCCAACATGTGGAAAATTCCTCTGGACCTGTTTTCTAATCTTCAAAAAAACACAAGATTTTCACTGTTAAAAAGTATAAATCTGGCCAACAGTAGTTTACATAGGAGAAGGAATGGCACTGCCCTAGCCTCGGGGATCTCAAATTCAGACACAGGACCTAATGTTGCAGACTCACATGCAAAGAAAACTCACAGAAAAGGAAGCACTGAATTATAGTGAGAATGACTATATAAAGTGTTAATATTTGGGGGGCCAGAGAGAGGGAGAGGCATAACTCCAGTGTGGAGGCCGGGAAGAAGGGCAGGGACTCTTCAGACCAAGTCAAAGAAAGCATCTGCTTTCCAATCAGCATGGAGATTCTGGAATTATGGTGGCAGCCAGGATGGTGAGAAAAAGTTACACCATGGAGAGGAATGAAGGGAGATGGGTTGGGTGGACCACGCCCACCATGCCTCACTCTTCCTTTTGCGTTCCCAGGCTGGATGCACTCAGGATACCCTATCATGTGCCACCTGCAGTCAGTGCAGGAGCTCATCAGTGAGATGGGCATAAGAAGCAGAGGTCTGTGGGGATCCATCCACGAGCTGGGCCACAACCAGCAGCGGCACGGGTGGGAGTTCCCCCCACACACCACCGAGGCCACCTGTAACCTCTGGTCAGTCTACGTGCACGAGACGGTCCTGCACATCCCCAGGGCTCAGGCCCACCCAGCTCTGAGCCCTCCAGAACGAGACAAAAGGATCAAAACACACCTGGGAAAGGGAGCGCCCCTGAATGACTGGAATGTGTGGACAGCTCTGGAAACGTATCTAAAGGTACTGAACAGAAATTCAGGGAGATGGGGGCCACTAGACCCTCAGTCGTGTAGCACCCTGGATCCCAGGAGCTCTCCAACTCCTTCACCACCCCCATCAGCCTGGGCCCACCACCTCCCCTGGCTGCATGGCGGTGCTTCTCAGGTCATACATCTCTAACATGGAGATAATGATGCCTGTCCCACTCACGTACTGTGGTTTTGTGATGGTATGTAAGAGGAAATGAAAAATACTGTGAAAAGAAAATAAGTAGAGAATGCAGCCTCTGGGTATATCAGTCAAGAGCAGAAGCTCTGAGTAAGACACTCCTAAGGCTGAGTCACAGCTCTCCCACTCACTCGTTTGTCCTTTGTCCCCTAGCAGGTGCCTCGGAAATGGTGATTGTTTTGCATTGCTTTGTTTTCCCTCACCTTAGTGTTATGGGTCAAGTGAGTGTTGCATCCCTTCATAATTACAGTGATGTGTTAGGGGCAACTGCATTACAAGAAGGCCTCTTAGGAGGTAAATCTGTCAATGAGATTCTCATATTTCCATCACCCATTTGAACCCAAAATGTCTTTAGAATGAATAAGTAAATAACCAACCCAATAGAAGAACATCGAAGTCCCAAAGTGAGTTGATTTCCTATGAAATAAGCATAAATCCCTTTCCCCTCCCCCGTCCTGCTTTGAATTTTTATATTTTCAAGTTGTCAAAGCCACTCCCCATATCAGATCTCCTACACTGTCTACCACGACTCTTTAGATAGTGGGTATTGCCCACTTTTTACAGGCACATACTGAGTTAGAGAGTTTAAGCATCCTGTCCAATGTCACACATTTAAATGATGGACCCAGAACCTAAAATCAGGAGCTAATGACAAGCCCAGGCTTTTGTACTTCTGAACCCTCTGATTTTTTTTTTTCTTTTCTCACTCATTTTCTGAAGAGTGAGTGTGAGACAGCCCCAGTCAATGAGATAACTGTGTAGCATCAGCTCAGGATTCTTCTAGAGCCAGTCTGAGGGTCTACAGGGAAAGAGACCTTACATGGTAGTTGCCACTGAAGTGTAAGGCAAAGCCCTAATTCCACCCTACCTACTGACCCACTCACCGTGAATATCATTTTGCAAAAGCTTTGGGGAGACCCCTCACCTTGGAGTCTGAGACTTGGTCCCAGGACAGAGAGATACCTTCTGTTTTCTTCACCTGTGGGAGGTCTGCTCCCCATCATTCCTCCTGCTGTTGCCTTAGCATAGATCCTTAGCAAGATCCCTGCTAATTCTAAATCTCTATAATCTTGGCAAGTAAGAGTCTCCTGCCCATGGCTTTCAGGTGGGCTGTTCCCTATAAAGTATGAGTCACTCTCATTTTGAGCCCCTTGTGACATACCTGCTTCTTCCTTGTTTTGCCCCAAAGGCAGTGTTCCACAGAGAAAAACAGTAGCCTTGAAAATAGTCACAGCTCTGAGATGGCTGAAAAAGAGAAAAAAAACAAGGGTTTTATTATGTCTGGAAGGTGTCGGAAGTTCCCAGATTTTGGCTCCCAATCCCCATCTCAGTCGGGCTCAAACCTGTCTGATGCCTGGGAAAACACTTAAGAACTGGGGATATAATTTTTTAAAATAGAGATAATAATGGTAACTGTCATTTATTGAGTATTTACCTCTTTTCAGCCATTAGGTTCCTCGTGTAGTCCCCTACTACATTCGGGGGTACAGGGTTTGTGGCCAAGAAGTGGAATGAGCCAACAAGATTGTGTTTATGTGCAGGGTTGAGATGGGGAGATAAGGGCAAGCAAAGAAGTGAAGCTAGTGCATGATTAAGGGGAAGAAATCACCAGAAATGAGATGCACTCATGAACACGCATGTTGCAGGTACTTTCACAAACTTGTACCTCATCCTGCCCCTTCCTTCTCTTCCAGCTCCAGGAGGCCTTTGGATGGGAGCCATTCACCCAGCTCTTTGCTGAGTACCAGACCCTCTCTGACATCCCCAAAGACAACACTGGCAAGATGAATCTGTGGGTGAAGAAGTTCTCTGAAAGAGTACAGAAGAATCTGGCTCCTTTCTTTGAGGCCTGGGGCTGGCCTGTCCAGAAGGAAGTGGCCGCGAGCCTGGCCTGTCTGCCTAAGTGGCAGGAAAACCCCATGCAGATGTACATCCAGACTGAGGACTAAAAGATGTGCACCAAGGGGTGTGTGTGTGTGGAAGGGGGGTGATCACTCACCAACTCTGCCACCCTCTTTCTTGCCTAGTGTACCTTGAGCCTGAATCCTACTTCCTACCTGTCCTCAGGAAGGCCTTTAAGGTCCTAAGACAAAATGAGACCAACTTTCTCAGGAAAGTGCTGCTATGCTTCTTTGATTGTTTCTCTGCTTGTACTCTTGCTCTCATCAAGAGACTTGCTTCACCATCCTCGTCCTCCAGAAGAGGATGTTTCATCTTGGCATCTTGAGTTTCTGCAGGCTCTTCGCTTCTATTTATGACCAGTAGTTCTAAAGACCATGGATTCCATTATAATCTGATATCACCCCCTTACCCAAGCCAGCCCTGAACAAAGCTCTTAACTTCTGCTTTGAGAAGCTTTCTAACAGCAAGCGAGGCAGGCTGGTATAATGGAGAGAGCCCTGAACCAGCTTTGGTTCTATGGAAAATCACTAAACTCTGTCTGCATCTGGATTCTTACCCATGACATGGGATAAAAATCTATTGTTTGATGATGGTGAACGTCTTTGAACACAACCTGCATATGCATATAAGGGAGCTCTTCAGCTTTCACCAGGCCCCACAGTAGCCTGTCTGCCCACTTTCGTGTGGACAACCTGAAAACTGAATCTCCCTTCAGAGTCAACCTCCTTGAGATTAGCATTCAGTCCTTGTGTGAGAGTATTTAGTGAACACCAGTGTTGTTCCCAGACATGGTATCAATGATAGTCCTCAAGATCCTAGCCCATCCTATGTGTCCTTTCTTCTGTCTCTGGAAAGATTCTTGGGTATAACCTAACCCCAAGAATGTGGTATGAACTCAAACTGGAGGTCACAAAGCTATTGGGGTTTGGTCTTCTTGGTTAGTTTCATCTTCGAGTACATTTGCTTCAACCAAAGGAAAAACTCATTCCAGCAGCCCTACCAACTCCATAAGCCCATTGGTTCTTAGCACAAAACAGGTGGCTGACTCCTCTGGTCACCTTGGAATCAAGGCACTGTCAGTTATCGACAGCTACTGTGCTGAGAGGGCCATGGACAGGACAGGCTCCAATGGCACAGGATTCCTGAGTGCAGCAGACCGAATTAACCCACACTCACTTATCACCCCACAAACCAGCATCCCCAAGCTTTCTCATAATCTCATTCCAACCCATCCCAGCTCTTTGGCTGGGTGGCATTCCAATTAGAGATGCATCCTCAGGATTAATGGGGTGTACATCTACCCATTTTCCTCTAGCTTGCTTTTAAACCATATTTTTGTTGTTTTCAATATCATTCCATTAGCTTTGTTGAGAATAGAGAGACTCCTCAGGCGGAGAACTAACCTAGGGAATGTCTTTTTCTGAATCCCATCAGCACATCCTTCTCCCAATTTTGGATAATTTCCTTTTATTTCACTAGTGTCCTTCGTCAGGTGCTTTTCACATGAAAAGTACTCAGTAAATATTTGTTAATTGAAAGAACAGTAAAGACACCTAACACATAATGGGCAGTCTTTATGTCCCAGACATTGTGTGAGGTATTTCCTACGAGTTATCTTACGGAATCCGAGGTTGCTGCTATTATTATCCCATTTCATAGACGAGAAAATGAACACTTAAGGATATTAAATAGCTTCTGAAGTCACAAAGCTAATAAGAGGAAGAGTTGGGCCTTGACTGAAGCCCACAGCAATGAAAAAATTGTAGAGCTTTTCTCCAAGAATGATTTTCAATTTAGACACAAATTTCACCGAGAAAATGGAAGTTCAACAAAGTTCTGACTTATGCCATGTTCACTATTGAACTTTTATTAAATATAAAATTTAACCTCTAAGAAAATATTGGTACCTGATTTTCTGGTTGTCTCAGCATGTGATTAGCTTCCCTATAGGTAGAGAAAGGATTTGAACCCAGGCAATTCAACTCCAGAACTGGTGTTCTTACCCATGATGCTAGGGATGAGTAAATGAATGGATAATGCTGGGTTGAAGAGGTTGCCATAGAGACAAAGACAAAACCTGACTTTTCCCCACATTCTCTGTACTAGACGTTGGAGCCCTTCTCCCTCTTACAGAAAGACTGTGGCTCTGCCGCTTGTTTCTAAGTTCAGAATTAATTGCTTGTAACTGCGACACTCTCAGAGTATTCTGTATTCCAGAGCAAACTTGCTCCGAAGGATGTCTATGCAGGTCTGGTGAATCATCAATAAATACCATTTGCCAGGAACTGTTATAAGTGCTTTTTATTTGTTTATCCTCACAACAGTCCTATGGAATAAGTACTATGACTGTCTCCATTTTCCAGAGAAAGAAGCAGAAATACAGGGGTAGCAAGTGGTGAAACCACATTTCCGTCCCTGGAAGTTGGACTCAGGACCCACACTTTAGCCAGCATACTATATACTACTGTATATTATATTACTGGGTCTGCCACAACCTGCAGCTCTACTTGCGTGGAACTATGTGTATGGCTACTGTATCACAAAATGACCACATAAAAACTACTAAAAACCAAACAGATTATTTCTAGTTACTCAAACAGGAATTATTTAACCATAAGGGTCATGCACCCAAGGCACACATCCCTCAATACCAAGACCCTGCCCTACCAAGTCTGAAAGGTTTTAAAGATCCTATGCTTCAAATAACAACTTCGTGGAGTCCTAGAGGAAGCTTGTCTTAACCTCAGGGCTTGTATCCAAGTGTCCTTTGCTCATTCTTAAGGATACCCAAACTTCCATACTCATGTCTAAGACTGTTATTAGACAAAGGAGCCCATGCATTCTTATAGGTTACTAGATCCAGTATCTGAAGTACCCAAATTTCTAGCAAATTGGATAATTTTCAGAGGCAAGAAATCACCATAGGACACTTCAGGGAAGTAGTAATGGCTACTTTAAAGTTTTAAAGGAGATTAAAAAGGACTATACCTCTATCTTATCCCCTGAGCACAAGATAGCCACCGACTTATTAGAAGAATGGACAATTAATTTCAAAAAATTAAAGCATTAGTGGTTGGTCACACTAAATGGAACCACAACACCTCATACTTGTGGCAAATATTGTTGAAATAAAATAACAAGCACTTCTAAAGGGAATTAAAGTGATCTTCTATCTTGACTAAATCTCTGGCATTGTGCATTCCCTGGTCGCCTATGTTGCTCTTTGTCTCCCCCTTATGGCCACCTAGGAAACCTTACAGCGCCTGATCATCAGTTGTAACAGTGTAATTATTCCCATGGAGGCAAACTCCGTTTCTGTCTTAGTTTTAGTTTAAAAGACATATTCATGTGACTCTTCCCATGAAGAAACAGATTGGTCAATATGCTCTTCACTTTTAATATCCATAAAAAAAACCACCCAAATCTATTTGCTTCAACTGGAATGGAAACAAATTCACCTACTCTTTAGCTCATAGTGTTGTTAAAATGGATTTAGATTCTTGGCATGGAGAAGAGTTATTGCCGTTATCAATTATACATATGAAGTTTTAGTTAACACTTTTTACTAAATTTATGACCTTCATAAAATATATGATTATTAGAACAAGCCCAAGAGGCTTCCCAAAATATACCTTTGGGGCCATCTAGACCACAGAGAAATATTCTCCCAAAATAAACATTATCTTTCTCTCATTTACATTAGCTCTTCTAAGAAAGAGGTACAAAGATTAGTAGCCTTATAACTAGCGGTAGCCCATTCAAGATTTGGGTAGGCTTCTCCAGCCTAATGCTTTGGGACATGCGTAAATTAGTGACCTCCCACTGGGGAAAAGAAGTAGTAAGATGTTTACAAGCTTTTCAGGTTACAGTACAGGCTGCCTTTCCATTTGTCTCATACCAAACAGAAAAGGAAACTTGGCCGCTTGGTGCCTCTAAGGGCCAATTTTTTGGGAAAAAAAGCTACTCAAAGAAGGATGTCAAGTGCTACAAACTACTTTTTAAAACTTGAGTAATGGGGCTTCCCTGGTGGCACAGTGGTTAAGAATCCACCTGCCAATGCAGGGGACACGGGTTCGAGCCCTGGTCCAGGAAGATCCCACATACCGCGGAGCAACTAAGCCCGTGTGCCACAACTACTGAGCCTGTGCTCTAGAACCCAGGAGCCACAATTACTGAGCCCGTGTGCCACAGCTACTGAAGCCCGCGTGCCTAGAGCCCGTGCTCCACAACAAGAGAAGCCACCGCAATGAGAAGCCCGCACACCGCAACGAAGAGTAGCCCCTGCTCACCACAACTAGAGAAAACCCGCGCGCAGCAACAAAGAGCCAATGCAGCCAAAACTAAATAAATAAATACATTTTTTTAAAAAAATTGAGTAATGAAAATATCTCCAGCCACAGGACAATTAAGGCTAATAAGACCTCTGCCAAAAAAATGTCCAAGTACATTTGGAAATAAATGCATGAGGAGTTTCATCCATATCTTGGTCATTCATCACCTCACCAAAATAGGATCCATGACCAGGATCTCTTAAAGTCTACTCTTAAGAGCAGAGTTCTGACCTCATGGGTCTTTAGTTTTGATTCTCTGTTCTCAAACTTTTTGTCAAGAACTTTGTGGCCCTGCTTAAGACAGCACTAAAAGCAACATCTATGTCCTGCCCAAAGATCTTGAAAGGCTGCAGAATCAAATGTTTAGGTACAAAGAAAATTCCTGCACCACCTCCAATGATCTGGGACCTGGGATCAAGCCCTAGTGTGTGGGACAATTGGTATACTGGATCCAAACTAATATAGAACAAGTAAATCTGAAAACAGCTGGTCAAATATACAGATTAAGTACAATTTTAGTCTCAAATATTGATACCAACCAAATATACATAAAAATATGTGTGTGTGTGTGTGTGTATGAAAAGATTCTAAGCAGAATTATGCAGTGGATATCTTAATCAGAATTGATGCTCTAGGGAGCTCTAGCTATTCCTCTAGTGGCAAGAAATTGATGTATGAATGTGAATAGCTGGTTGCCCTTAGAAGGATCTGAGTCAATGTATCCCTTTAATTGTTACCCAAATCCTACACTCAAGTGGAAAAGGACAAAGAAGAACAGATAGTACTGAGGGAGATTCTACTCTATTTTTCTTTGTCTTTACTTGAAGCAAGACTCCTTGACGTACACAGTTCTCAGTTTAAGGCAACAGTGATTTAAATTAATTTGACTAGGATATTATAATTTCCTATCAAAAATATTCAAACCTCTTGGGAACCCCTCCAGAGATACTGAGATCTTGGAGTAGGGGTTGGAAGTTGGGATATAGTCTTAAGACATTTAAAGATCAAATGTAAAGGAAACATGGAAATTCTTTGAATCTGTGCTAGGGACAATTTGAATGAAGAAGCAATAAGATACAACTGAGAAGCAGGTAGGACTTTCATCTTTACTTGCCATAATCCTGTTGTTATAATACAGACTTTAAAAATGGGGGAAAAGTATTTTTATGAACATTGTCATGATTTCTACACAAGTTATAATGTGCTCTAATAACTAAATTTGGAGTTTTTAGAGTCACAATAAGCTACCCAACAATATTCTTATTATTATGAAATGCATCATGCTCACAAAAAATTGCATAAAACATATGTACAATTCAAATAATAATTGTAGGAGGTGTGGCCAAGATGGCAGAGTAGGAAGACCCTGAGCTCACCTCCTCCCATGAGCACACCAAAATTACACTATTTACAAAGCAACTATTGATGAGAATGACCTGAAGTCTAGCAGAAAAGATTTTCCACAACTAAAGCTATAAAGAAGAACCACAAGATGGGTAGGAGGGGTGGAGATGCAGTGTAGTCAACACCCACACCCCAGGTAGACGACCCTTGAATGAAAGGATAATCACAATTGCAGAGGCTCTCCCAAAAGAGCGAGGGGTTCAAGCGCCAGATTGAGCTTCCCAGTCTAGGGGTCCTGCACTGGGAAGATGAGCCCCAAAACATCTGGCTTTTAGGCCTGTGGGGCCTGTGTACAGGAGAGCCAGAGGGCTGTAGGAAACAGAGACTGCTTTTAAACGGCTCATGCAAAATCTCACATGTTCAGAGATCCAGCACAGAAGTTACTAATGAGGTCGAACAGTTTCCATATATTAATTAGACATTTAGATTTTGGTTATTTGGTTTTGTTTTTGTTTTTGAAGTGCCCATTTAATTCTCTCATGCATTTTTCTGTTGGATTTTCTGTGTCATGATATTTCGTGTATATAACTGTGGTCAGTTCTTTGTGTAGCTGATAACTTCTCCCACTCTGGGTTGCCCTTCTTCTTAGGGTATCTTTCGATAAACATTGTTGCTTAACTTTATGTAGTCAAAGTTAGTAATCTTTTCCTTATGGTTAGTGCTATTTGTATCTTGATTAATTTTTTTGTTTACCCAAATTTCATGTAGATATTTTTTCTACAGTATCCTTCTAATATTTTATAAATTTTCTTTCAATTTTAGATCTTTGAATGAGTTTTGTGTGTAGTGTGAAGTAGAAACACAATTTCAGTTTTTAAAAACATGGATTCCCAGTTATCATAGCACTGTTCATTAAAAAGCTCCCCCCCTCTCCTCTCATCTACAGGGTCAAGTGTCTGTATATGGGTGGGTCTTCCTGGATACTCTCTCTTACTTTCTGTTGATTAATTTTTCTATCTCTATGACAATGCTATGCTTTTGCAATATTTTTATAATAAATCTTGATATTTGTTCTACCTTTTTTTTCCTTGAGGAACATTCAACTGTTCTTGGTTCTTTGTTGCTTCCATTTAAATTTTAGAATCAGCTCATTGCATTCTACCAAAACACATAAGCAAACAACTACAACAATAAACTCTGCTGGGATTTGATTCTAAGTAACTTTTTCAAAATACAGGAGGAGCTTCAAGATGGCGGAAGAGTAAGACGTGGAGATCACCTTCCTCCCCACAAATACATCAGAAATACATCTACATGTGGAACAGCTCCTATAGAACACCTACTGAACGCTGGCAGAAGACCTCAGACCTCCCAAAAGGCAAGAAACTCCCCACGTACCTGGGTAGGGCAAAAGATAAAAGAAAAAACAGAGACAAAAGAATAGGGACGGGACCTGCACCAGTGGGAGGGAGCTGTGAAGGAGGAAAGGTTTCCACACACTAGGAGCCCCTTCGCGGGCGGAGACTGTGGGTGGCGGAGGGGGAAGCTTCGGAGCCACGGAGGAGAGCGCAGCAACGGGGGTGCGGAGGGCAAAGCAGAGAGATTCCCGCACAGAGGCTTGGTGCCGACCAGCACTCACCAGCCTGAGAGGCTTGTCTGCTCACCAGCCGGGGCGGGCGGGGGATGGGAGCTGAGGCTCAGGCTTCGGAGGTCGGATCCCAGGGAGAGGACTGGGGTTGGCGGCGTGAACACAGCCTGAAGGGGGCTAGTGCGCCACGGCGAGCCGGGAGGGAGTCTGGGAAAAGGTCTGGAGCTGCTGAAGAGGCAAGAGACTTTTTCTTCCTTCTTTGTTGCCTGGTGCGCAAGGAGAGGGGATTCAGACCACTGCTTAAAGGAGCTCCAGAGACGGGCGTGAGCCGCGGCGATCAGCGCGGACCCCAGAGACGGGCATGAGACGCTAAGGCTGCTGCTGTCGCCACCAAGAAGCCTGTGTGCAAGCACAGGTCACTATCCACACCTCCCCTCCCAGGAGCCTGGGCAGCCCGCCACTGCCAGGGTCCCTTGTTCCAGGGACAACTTCCCCGGGAGAACACAGGGCACACCTCAGGCTGCTGCAAAGTCATGCTGGCCTCTGCGGCCGCAGGCTCACCCCACAACTGTACCCCTCCCTCCCCCCGGCCTGAGTGAGCCAGAGCCCCCGAATCAGTTGCTCCTTTAACCCCGTCTGTCTCAGTGAAGAACAGACGCCCTCAGGCGACCTACACGCAGAGGCGGGTCCAAATCCAAAGCTGAACCCCGGGAGCTGTGCGAACAAAGAAGAGAAAGGGAAATTTCTCCCAGCAGCCTCAGGAGCAGCGGATTAAATCTCCACAATCAACCTGATGTACCTGCATCTGTGGAATACATGAATAGACAACGAATTATCTGAAATTGAGGAGGTGGACTTTGGGAGCAAAGATATATATTTTTTTCCCTTTTTCTCTTTTTGTCAGTGTGTATGTGTATGCTTCTGTGTGTGATTTTATCTGTATAGCTTTGTTTTTACCATTTGTCCTAGAGTTCTGTCCATCCGTTTTTTGGGTTTTTTTACTTTTTAAAGTTTTTTTCTTAATAATTATTTTTTATTTTAATTATTTTATTTTATTTTACTTTATTTTATTTTATCTCCTTCCTTCCTTCCTTCCTTTTCTCTCTCTCTCTTTCATATTTTCTCCCTTTTATTCTGAGCCGTGTGGAGGAAAGGCTCTTGGTGCTCCAACCAGGCGTCAGGACTGTGCCTCTGAGAGGAGAGAGCCAACTTCAGGACACTGGTCCACAACAGACCTCCCCGCTCCATGTAATATCAAATGGGGAAAATCTCCCAGAGATCTCCATCTCAACGACAAGACCCAGCTTCACTCAACGACCAGCAAGCTAGAGTGCTGGACACCCCATACCAAACAACTAGCAAGACAGCAACACAACCCCATCCATTAGCAGAGAGGCTGCCTAAAATCATAATAATGCCACAGATACCCCAAAACACACCACCAGATGTGGACCTGCCCACCAGAAAGACAAGATCCAGCCTCATCCACCAGAACACAGGCACTAGTTGCCTCCACCAGGAAGCCTACACAACCCACTGAACCAACCTTAGCCACTGCAGACAGACACCAAAAACAACAGGAACGACAAACCTGCAGCCTGCGAAAAGGAGACCCCAAACACACTAAGTTAAGCAAAATGAGAAGACAGAAAAACACACAGCAGATGAAGGAGCAAGGTAAAAACCCACCAGACCAAACAAATGAAGAGGAAACAGGCAGTCTACCTGAAAAAGAATTCAGAATAATGATAGTAAAGAGGATCCAAAATCTTGGATAGAGTAGAGAAAATACAAGAAACGCTTAACAAGGACCTAGAAGAACTAAAAAGCAAACAAACAATCATGAACAACACAGTAAATGAAATTAAAAATTCTCTAGAAGGAATCAATAGCAGAATAACTGAGGCAGAAGAACGGATAAGTGACCTGGAAGATAAAATAGTGGAAATAACTACTGCAGAGCAGAATAAAGAAAAAAGAATGAAAAGAACTGAGGACAGTCTCAGAGACATCTGGGACAACATTAAACGCACCAACATTCGAATTATAGGGGTCCCAGAAGAAGAAGAGAAAAAGAAGGGGACTGAGAAAATATTTGAAGAGATTATAGTTGAAAATTTCCCTAATATGGGAAAGGAAATAGTTAATCAAGTCCAGGAAGCACAGAGAGTCCCATACAGGATAAATCCAGGGAGAAACATGCCAAGACACATATTAATCAAACTATCAAAAATTAAATACAAAGAACAAATGTTGAAAGCAACAAGGGAAAAGCAACAAATAACATACAAGGGAATCCCCATAAGGTTAACAGCTGATCTTTCAGCAGAAACTCTGCAAGCCAGAAGGGAGTGGCAGGACATATTTAAAGTGATGAAGGAGAAAAACCTACAACCAAGATTGCTCTACCCAGCAAAGATCTCATTCAGATTTGATGGAGAAATTAAAACCTTTACAGACAAGCAAATGCTATGAGAATTCAGCACCACCAAATCAGCTTTACAACAAATGCTAAAGGAACTTCTCTAGGCAGGAAACACAAGACAAGGAAAAGACCTACAATAACAAACCCAAGACACTTAAGAAAATGGAAATAGGAACAATCATATCGATAATTATCTTAATTGTAAACAGATTAAATGCTCCAACCAAAAGACACAGACTGGTTGAATGGATACAAACAAAAGACCCATATATATGCCATCTACAAGAGACCCACTTCAGACCTAGGGACACATACAGACTGAAAGTGAGGGGATGGAAAAAGATATTCCATGAAAAAGAAAGCTGGAGTAGCAATTCTCATATCTGACAAAATAGACTTTAAAATCATATCTTGGGTCACAAATCAAGCCTTGGTAAATTTAAGAACACTGAAATTATATCAAGTATCTTTTCCGATCACAACACTATGAGACTAGATATCAATTACAGGAAAAAATCTGTAAAAAAAATACAAGCACATGCAGGCTAAACAATACACTACGTAATAACCATGAGACCACTGAAGAAATCAAAGAGGAAATCAAAAAATACCTAGAAACAAATGACAATGAAAATACCACGATCCAAAACCTATGGGATGCAGCAATAGCAGTTCTAAGATGGAAGTTTATAGCAATACAATCCTACCTTAAGAAACAAGAAACATCTCAAATAAACAACCTAATCTTACACCTAAAACAATTAGAGAAAAGAAGAACAAAAAAACCTCAAAGTTAGCAGAAGGAAAGAAATCATAAAGATCAGATCAGAAATAAATGAAAAAGGAATGAAGGAAACGATAGCAAAGATCAATAAAACTAAAAGCTGGTTCTTTGAGAAGATAAACAAAATTGATAAACCATTAGTCAGACTCATCAAGAAAAAAAGGGAGAACACTCAAATCAATAGAATTAGAAATGAAAAAGGAGAAGTAACAACTGACACTGCAGAAATACATAGGATCATGAGAGATTACTACAAGCAACGCTATGCCAATAAAATGGACAACCTGGAAGAAATGGACACATTCTTAGAAATGCACAACCTGCCGAGACTGAACCAGGAAGAAATAGAAAATATGAACAGACCAATCACAAGCACTGAAATTGAAACTGTGATTAAAAATCTCCCAACAAACAAAAGCCCAGGACCAGATGGCTTCACAAGCGAATTCTATCAAACATTTAGAGAAGAGCTAACACCTATCCTTCTCAAACTCTTCCAAAATATAGCAGAGGGAAGAACACTCCGAAACTCATTCTACAAGGCCACCATCACCCTGATACCAAAACCAGACAAAGATGTCACAAAGAAAGAAAACTACAGGCCAATATCACTGATGAACATAGATGGAAAAATCCTCAACAAAATACTAGCAAACAGAATCCACCAGCACATTAAAAGGATCATACACCATGATCAAGTGGGGTTTATCCCAGGAATACAAGGATTCTTCAATACATGCAGATCAATGTGATACACCATATTAACAAATGGAAGGATAAAAACCATATGATTATCTCAATAGATGCAGAGAAAGCTTTCGACAAAATTCAACACCCATTTATGATAAAAACCCTCCAGAAAGTAGGCATAGCGGGAACTTTCCTCAACATAATAAAGGCCATATATGACAAACCCACAGCCAACATCGTCCTCAATGGTGAAAAACTGAAACCATTTCCACTAAGATCAGGAACAAGACAAGGTTGCCCACTCTCACCACTACTATTGAACATAGTTTTGGAAGGTTTAGCCACAGCAATCAGAGCAGAAAAAGAAATAAAAGGAATCCAACTCAGAAAAGAAGAAGTAAAGCTGTTACTGTTTGCAGATGACATGATACTATACATAGAGAATCCTAAAGATGCTACCAGAAAACTACTAGAGCTAATCAATGAATTTGGTAAAGTAGCAGGATACAAAATTAATGCACAGAAATCTCTTGCATTCCTATCCACTAATGATGAAAAATCTGAAAGTGAAATTAAGAAAACACTCCCATTCACCATTGCAACAAAAAGAATAAAATATCTAGGAATAAACCTACCTAAGGAGACAAAAGATCTGTATGCAGAAAATTATAAGACACTGATGAAAGAAATTAAAGATGATACAAATAGATGGAGAGATACACCATGTTCTTGTATTGGAAGAATCAACATTGTGAAAATGACTCTACTACCCAAAGCAATCTACAGAGTCAATGCAATCCCTATCAAACTACCAATGGCATTTTTCACAGAACTAGAACAAAAAATTTCACAATTTGTATGGAAACACAAAAGATCCCGAATAGCCAACGCAATCTTGAGAAAGAAAAACGGAGCTGGTGGAATCAGGCTCCCTGACTTCAGACTATACTACAAAGCTACAGTAATCAAGACAGCATGGTACTGGCACAAAAACAGAAATATAGATCAATGGAACAGGATAGAAAGCCCAGAGGTAAACCCACGCACATATGGTCACCTCATCTTTGATAAAAGTGGCAAGAATATACAGTGGAGAAAGGACAGCCTCTTCAATAAGTGGTGCTGGGAAAACTGGACAGCTACATGTAAAAGAATGAAATTAGAACACTCCCTAACACCATACACAAAACTAAACTCAAAATAGATTAAAGACCTAAATGTAAGGCCAGACACCATCAAACTCTTAGAGGAAAACGTAGGCAGAACCCTCTATGACATAAATCACAGCAAGATCGTTTTTGACCCACCTCCTAGAGAAATGGAAATAAAAACAGAAATAAACAAATGAGACCTAATGAAACTTAAAAGCTTTTGCACAGCAAAGGAAACCATAAACAAGTCCAAAAGACAACCCTCAGAATGGGAGAAAATATTTGCAAATGAAGCAACTGACAAAGGATTAATCTCCAAAATATACAAGCAGCTCATGCAGATCAATATCAAAAAAACAAACAACCCAATCTAAAAATGGGCAGAAGACCTAAATAGACATTTCTCCAAAGAAGATATACAGATTGCCAACAAACACATGAAAGAATGCTCAACATCATTAATCATTAGAGAAATGCAAATCAAAACTACAATGAGATATCATCTCACATCGGTCAGAATGGCCATCATCAAAAAATCTACAAACAATAAATGCTGGAGAGGGTGTGGAGAAAAGGGAACCCTCTTGCACTGTTGGTGGGAATGTAAATTGATACAGCCACTATGGAGAACATTATGGAGGTTCCTTAAAAAACTAAAAATAGAACTACCTTATGACTCAGCAATCCCACTACTGGGCATATATCCTGAGAAAACCATAATTCAAAAAGAGTCATGTACCAAAATGTTCACTGCAGCTCTATTTACAATAGCCAGGACATGGAAGCAACCTAAGTGTCCATCATTGGATGAATGGATAAAAAAGATGTGGCACATATATACAATGGAATATTACTCGGCCATAAAAAGGAATGAAACTGAGTTATTTGTAGTGAGGTGGATGGACCTAGAGACTGTCATACAGAGTGAAGTAAGTGAGAAAGAGAAAAACAAATACCGTATGCTAACACATATATATGGAATCCAGAAAAAGAAAAAAGAAAAAGAAAATGGTCAGAAGAACCTAGGGGCAAGACGGGAATAAAGATGCAGACCTACTAGAGAATGGACTTGAGGATACAGGGAGTGGGAAGTGTAAGCTGGGAGAAAGTGAGAGAGTGGCATGGACATATATACAGTACCAAACATAAAATAGATAGCTAGTGGGAAGCAGCCGCATAGCACAGGGAGATCAGCTCGGTGCTTTGTGACCACCTAGAGGGGTGTGATAGGGAGGGTTGGGAGAGAGGGAGATGCAAGAGGGAAGAGATATGGGGACATATGTATATGTATAACTGATTCACTGTTATAAAACAGAAACTAACACACCACTGTAAAACAATTATACTCCAATAAATATGTTAAAAACAAAAAAACAAAAAGAAAACCTGGAGTAAATGTAGGTATTTAGAGAAAAATGAGGAAGCCTGATTGCCATCCTCAGGCTCTCAAAATGATTCCCTAAAATGGATTAAGACTAAATTAGAGAAGGGAGAAATTGTACTGTTTTCCCTCAGAGTCCCAAATGCAGACACAGGACATCATCACCCACATAGCAATTCATGGGAATAGTCACCCATGCAAAAATGGAAAAAAAAAAAAAAAAGAATGATGACACTAATAGTCACATTCCATGTACGTATACCCCTGGGGTCAAGTAGGGATGAAAATGAAAAAGTCCAAGAAACTGGGAAGGAGACCGGCTAGATTACAAGTAAGCTTGGACAGGAGGGTAAAGTCGGATGCTTTTCTGATTAATCTGGGACTACTTAAAATGTTCTGGGCTTCCTGGGATGGTGGGAGAGATATAATCTACAAAGAACATCGTTCATCACCTCAGTTCTTCTTCCCTATTGCTTCCTTCAGGTTGGATGCATTCGGGATACCCCATCATGTGCCACGTGCAGTCAGTGCCTGTGTTCCTTGATGAGAAGATCATAAGATCCAAAGGCATCTGGGGTCTCTTCCACGAGATGGGCCACAACTTGCAGTATTCTGGATGGATTATCCATCCTCATATCAGTGAGGCCATGTGCAACCTCTGGTCAGTCTATGTGAGTGAGACAGTGCTGGACAT
Organism: Balaenoptera acutorostrata; assembly: GCF_949987535.1. Lineage (NCBI taxonomy): Eukaryota > Metazoa > Chordata > Mammalia > Artiodactyla > Balaenopteridae > Balaenoptera > Balaenoptera acutorostrata. The sequence continues at coordinate 11,930,949 of NC_080070.1, forward strand.
CCCCAGGAATCAGGCACACTCTCGTCTGAGTCCTCAAAGTCGGGAGCAGAGGATCAAAGTGCACGTGGACAAGGGAACCCCCCTGAGTGACCGGAACATGTGGACGGCTCTGGAAACGTATCTTCAGGTACAGAGCAGAAATGGAGGGAAACGGGGACCACACTACAACTCCTTCAACACCGCCACCAGCCATGGGTGCACCGCCTCCCCTGGACATGGGAGATGGCTGCATGGTGGTGTCTCTCTGTGGCTCAGGTTTTACATGCCTAAAATGGATAATGATACGTGTCCTACTCCTCCCCTCCACCTCAGAACTTTGTGGAAATAAATGAAAGTGGGTGGAATCATTATGAAAAGTATACCATAACACAGTTCTGGCCATGAAACCTTGAGGTAGACTCGCAGCTTTGTCAAATACAATATTGAGTGGTTTCTCCTGAGTTATCTTTATAGTTCAGAAGACAAGAACATCACCTCATTATAACAATGCATTACGAGGACACAGGCTGGGGAAAGTGACCTGGTAGCAAGTTTCTCAAAATGGTATCTTCCTACTCAAACCCCAAGTGTGGACAAGTCCTAGTTCCATTATAAAATAAGTAACATGTGTAGTGTTTTTCAACTTTTCAAAACCTCCCCTTCCATTTCCCCCATCTAATCCTTGCCAGCCTCATGAAACACATTAAGGACGTATTATCACAATCCTCATTTGGCAAGTGCAGAAGCTGAAGGTTAAAGGGCATAAGCAGTCTGTCATCGACCTTAAAATTGAGAGAAAGGGGAAGACCTAGAACTCAGGTTTGGTGTTCTGACTCCAGACCCCCGTGCCTTTGGCACTACCGCACACCGTCTCTGGATGTTCACGATTCCAAAGATTCAGAGATTACTTCAGGCAGCAAAATAAATTTGGACTGCTCCATTTTCCCTAGCAATAACTAATCTGTCTGAGCATATGCATGAAAGAGTCATAGTGTCCCAGAAGCTTGACCTACAAGTTCAATTCAAAGCCCTTGGGGGCAGACCCCCTTCACTGCTCTCTAACCTGGACTTCCATAGCTCTGGGGTTGGATTCAGGCCAGGTGGCCACCTCCCTGACCCCTCACCTTCCATTCCCACCACATGGTCAAGATTCAAGTCCCGGGCATCTGTCATCCAAACTATTCCAATAGCCTCTTCACTAGTCTCCCTACTTCTATCCATGATCCCAACTGACCTGTCTTCCAAAGGTGATGACAAAAAAACCACACATTTCAGCTAATAAAACTTCAATAACTCCCTGGTGCCTTCAGGTAGAATGCCACACTCTTTAGTAACTGGCTCTGCCTTCTCCTCCTGCCTCGAGATCCAGATTCTTGCCTTCTTACTCATACGCCAGCAAATCCAAGCTGTTTACAGTTTTCAGAACACATTACCATGGTTCATGTTTCTGTACATTTGCAAATATTGCTCTTTCTCACTGAAATAGTTTTGCCTTCTTTATACACCAAGAAAACTGTTAGTCTTTCAAAATCAGACCATTGTCACCTTTCCAAGAAGCCTTCCCTGAATATGTTCCTTTGAGATATTATTTACTTGCTCCCCCATGTTACAATTGTGTTGAAATGACCCCAGGTTGTCAGTTATTTGCTTAATTCAATTTAATTAATTAAAATAAAAATTTAATTTAATAAGTTGATTATAATTAGTATTAGATATCTCCTAATGGCTCAGTCTGTGATCGCAGCTGAGCAATAATGAAAGAATGATAGTAGTGTTGGCTGAAGCATTCTACTTTAACTTGTCTTCAAGGCAGTGCTTCTCTAGGGTCATAGATTCCTAAATGATGGACCAGGATTGCGTGTTTTCTAGCTCTAAAGTTCTATAATCCCAACTATCCATTTCAGAGGGCCTTCCAGGAATGGACTCTGAGTACACATCTCTCCCTATGTCTGAGTTCCTCCTAGCTCTACCCACAAAAAATGCATTCTTTTTACACATCTGCCTGTCTCCATAAGACAATGTGGCAGACTTACTAAGAGTCGAGTCTTCAACAAAGAATAAAAATATCATTACATCTGGGTGGTGTCTGTGTTTTCAAATGGAAGGATTCCACTTTTCAGCTACACAAGATGATCCTCACCTATGTCAGATTAAAATCTTTATCTACCACTAAGCTTAGGAGTGAGACAAATAATAACACTAAAAGTAACTATCATTTATTCTAGACCAAGTAAAGTGCAAGCACAGACTCCGTCTCTGAGGCTGGAGTGAGGGAGAATAAGGTATTGACACCAGTCACTGGAATGAGCATATGAGAGAATGGAGAAGGAGAGAGCCACTGATGAGAATTAAATCAGTGTTAAAAGATAGCTTATAACTAAGCATTACCATGTAATTTTATGTGTGTATGTGCCGGGGGGGCATGGCTTTTGTAGACCAGACACCTCATTCTGCCCCTTCCTTCTCTTCCCAGCTCCAGGAGGCCTTTGGGTAGGAGCCATTTGTCCAGCTCTTTCCTGAGTACCAGACCCTCTCTGACATCCCCAAAGACAACCCTGGCAAGATGAATCTGTGGTGAAGAAGTTCTCTGAAAAGGTGCAGAAGAATCTGGCTCCTTCCTTTGAGGCCTGGGGCTGGCCTGTCCAGAAGGAAGTGGCTGCCAGCCTGGCCTATCTGCCTGAGAGGCAAGAAAATCCCATGAAATCATATGCACACTACAGAAAGGAGTGAAGAATTGTAGAAATGTTCACTTTAAAACAGATCATTGGGGCTTCCCTGGTGGCGCAGTGGTTGAGAATCTGCCTGCCAATGCAGGGGACACGGGTTCGAGCCCTGGTCTGGGAAGATCCCACATGCCGCGGAGCAACTAGGCCCGTGAGCCACAACTACTGAGCCTGTGCATCTGGAGCTTGTGCTCCGGAACAAGAGAGGCCGCGATAGTGAGAGGCCCGCGCACCGTGATGAAGAGTGGCCCCCGCTCGCCGCAACTAGAGAAAGCCCTCGCACAGAAACGAAGACCCAACACAGCCAAAAATAAATAAATAAATAATAAAAATAAAGGAATTCCTTTAAAGAAAAAAAAAAAACCAGATCATTGGATATAACAGATCTAATCCTCACATGATCAACCCAAATTTCAGCTTTATTTTTTTTCTCAATCTTGTTCAGAATATCCTAATTCATTTGCAACATAGAGATTAGACAGTGATTTTCAAAATTAGTAATTTGCATAACTCAACCATGTTTTCTCTAGTTTTATTTTTTAATCCTAAGAGATTTCTTTCTTGATTTGTTTAGTGTTTTACATTTGCTTTATTGGGTGACAGGAACGGCTCAGACCCAAAGACTTAACCCCAGGAATGTCTTTCCTTGGATCCCTTTAGAGCACATTTCTCTTTATCCTAAAATTATTTCATATGTTTCACAAATATCTTTTGTCTGCATGGTTTGAACACAGTAGTTGGTCAACAGATACTTGCTGAAAATGAATAATAGGGGCTTTCCCAGTGGCGCAGTGGTTAAGAGTCCACCTGCCAATGCAGGGGACATGGGTTCGAGCCCTGGTCAGGGAAGATCCCACATGCCGCGGAGCAACTAAGCCCGTGCACCACAACTACTGAGCCTGCGCTCTAGAGCACTCGAGCCACAACTACTGAAGCCTGCGCGCCTGGAGCCCGTGCTCCGCAACGAGAGAGGCCACCGCAGTGAGAAGCCTGCGCGCTGCAACTAGAGAAAGCCCGCGCACAGCAACGAAGACCCAATGCAGCCAAAAATAAATAACTAAATTTTAAAAATAAATAAATAATAATAATAAAAAGAAAATGAATAATAACAACTACATGATAGAGAACTCACTGTGTGCCAGCCAGTAAGTGCTTTAACTGGACCAAGTCATTTCCTGATTGCAGTGACCCTGAGTTAGGAACTATTACAGGTCCTGTTCCAAGTAGGAAAATGTGTTCCTGGAAATTAAAGCTCTAACGTTATAATAGGTTAAACTTCATGAGGATATATTCCATATGCATAGGGGAGGGGGTATTGATTTACTACTTCACAAAATTCTTTAGAATTATTTCTGTAGCATAGAGGACCATCCATTTCACCTCTACAGATGGGAGCTGCCACACAGCCTACCAAACACCCCATGTGGTTCCTTTGGGAAATGATCAAACAATTTGCTGACAATTCAAAGCCTGTTATCTGAGAAAATTTGATGTCAGTGTCAGAAAGATAGACCAAGGCAAGCAAATGAAAGAAATATTGGCTTGATAAAAAGAAACGAAACTGAGTTATTTGTAGTGAGGTGGATGGACCTAGAGTCTGTCATACAGAGTGAAGTAAGTCAGAAAGAGAAAAACAAATACCGTATGCTAACACATATATATGGAATCCAAAAAAGAAAGAAAGAAAAATAGTTCTGATGAACCTAGAGGCAGGACAGGAATAAAGGCGCAGATGTAGAGAATGGACTTGAGGACACGGGGAGGGGGAAGGGTAAGCTGGGACGAAGTGAGAGAGTGGCAAGGACATATATACACTACCAAATGTAAAATAGATAGCTAGTGGGAAGCAGCCGCATAGCACAGGGAGATCAGCTCGGTGCTTTGTGTCCACCTAGAGGGGTGGGATAGGGAGACGCAAGAGGGAGGGGATATGGGGATATATGTATACATAAAGCTGATTCCCTTTGTCATACAGCAGAAACTAACACACCATTGTAAAGCAATTATACACCAATAAAGATGTTAAAAAAAAAAAAGAAATATTGGCTTGTTCAATGCATATCAGTGAAACCTTTGTAAGGCACGTGGTTGCGTTTTGGTCAGTATCTTCTGTGCTGGAGGATTAATGCTGTTGCAAATCCATGCTGAATGGAGTACTGCTAAGCCATGTATGCATATATAATCTTCACTGGCACACAAGGACGCTTAAATTTCAAAGTGACAAACTAACAAGTGGCAGAGCAAGAATTTGAAACCAATCATTGCATTAACTGTAAGAACATATGATCATAGCTACTCTTCCTCTAGTTACAGGAGCCAAATGTAAGCTCAAAGAGGAAAAATACATAAATGCGCCTTTCTTTAGTGGACTTGCTCACTTTTTCATCTGTTCTATGAAGCTTCCTCTTGAGAGCTGCCTCTACCTTCTCCATGATTGGAATGCGGTTGTCAATCAAGGGACCACAGCATTCCCGTCATAAGAGCTGGCACAAGACCATGGACAACCAGAGTACTCCATCCTCTGGACCTAGTGACTGGACTGTGGATGTTCGCATGACTTAAGTAGAACCAGGCAGTGTCCTTTTTTGATAAGTAATAAAGTCATTGGTGGAGGAAGAACAATTTTTTTTCTGAGATCACGGGTTCCATGAGCCATTTAAGCCAGGAGCTGCCTTGCAATATCATCTTTGCATAAAGAGAGACTGATGGCCAATGAAACCCACACAAAGAAAAACAATGACAATCAAAGACAAAGATCTATATCCTTAAGAACACTGTTCAAGAATCTAGATCTAGTAGTGCTGCAAGCTCCATGGCAACACCCAGACTCTTCTGTTTCTTGAATCAATAAATTGCTTCCTTTTGCTTCTACCGGTTTGAGCTGAGTTCCTGTTACCTGTCATCAGAAATGTCCAAATAAAAATTTTCCCCTTTTTAAGTCCTCTCCAGTTTGCTATTGGAGCATTGTGACTCCTGCCTTTTCTCAGGAAGGATTTACCTGGAATAGACCCTCCTGCTTTCACATCTCTCTCCTCTACTCACAGTGGGCAGCCGCAGTATAACATGAGTTGAGACAGTGGTAACACAAGCCAGTTTTCCACTGATGGTAAAGATAACCAACAGTCACCAAAGCCTTCGCCTCTAGAATTCCATGATTCTGAAACCATACACTCTTGCTTTTAAAGGTACTTTTGGACAGAGAGGCTAGACAAAGAATTTGGTTTTTTCCCCAGCTTTGGAAAGACAGGAGTCTGGTCGGAAAGGCTGAACAATGGTTCTTGGTCTTCTCTTTCGGGTCTCAATTTAAAAGTCATTTTTTAGAGGAAACGCCGTGCCCAGCTGTGTCCTGACCATGCACGCTGCTTACTGGCAGCCACACCACCCGGGCTTCATTCAATACTTCTCACCACATTCACATTTCATGTGTGCTTAATGTTTTCTTCCCTCACCAGACTGCACATTTCATGAAGGCAAGGCTCACATCTGTATTCTCAGACTTTATCCCCAATAAATAGCACAGCTCCTGATGCATCGAAAGTTTTTTATGGATAGGTATTTGTTGGCTGACAAGACTGATTAAGGACTCCCAACGCCTGTCCACATTGAATATCTTATAGAGCCCTATGATATTTACTGAAATTCAAAGAAATTCTTCCATTATTCTAGAAGGAAGCAGTAATATGACTTTAGCCTTGCCTCTATTTTTTTACACCTCATACCCAGCTACAAAAATTTTGGTCATATTTGTGGTCAGACTGGATGAGTGGGAACTTTCCATTGGTCTCCTCCCAACCACTCATATATTCCAGATTCAGTACTTATGAGAATGTTTGTTTTCAGCAAAATTTTTGTGGGGAATGATGGAAACTTTCAAGGGATATAATCATTTTTTAAATAAATTCCTTAGGTCTTGACATTTTATGGTCTTTATCTTCACTTCTTCACATACCTGTTTCTTTTCTCTCTTCACTTGAACTTCAGCCAACATTAATTTTGGAGAGGTTTTTCTTTTCTCTGAATTATCACTCCCCCTAGTCCTGCTATATGTCATTAAATTCTGGATCAAGGGCATTCCTCTAAGTCAGGATGATCCCCAAATCTTTTTATATCATCAACCAAAGTAATCCAGTCCTTTCCTGTCTGTCCTCAAGATGGCACACTAAGCACAGGCTCCAGCCTCTTTCAACCCCTGGCCCTAGATTACTAGAAAGACCAGATCTTTTCTAAAATTCTAACACAGCATTGGAAAGCCAGAAGGCAGCCTCCCCCTACAAGATCCAGGGAGATGGTATCACATGGTAAAAGAAAACCAAGAACCTGCTCAGTGCAAAGTGCTTTACGGAGCAGAAGTGACCACAGGAGTTCTCCAAATCCAGAGAAGGTAGCTTGGGGGAACAGATAAATCTCAAGAATGCAAGGATGATGCATTTATAGTATATCTAATACATTTGCTGAATTTACAGATTATAAGAGAAAAACTTTACAATCATGACAAAAAATAGTTTGAAAAATTCAAGACACAGTCATGATTAAACATTTTGTAAGACAGTGAAGTAGAAACTTCCTATAACAAGTAGTGTATGTACCAGAAACCTTTGGCAAGCATTATACTCAGTAGTAAAAAGTAGAAGCACTCACATTACACTCAAGAATATGAAAAGAATGTTCACTCTTAGTGTTACCTTCAGCATATCCTTGGAGGTCTTTATTAATGCATTTGGACAAGAAAAACAGACTGGAAAGGAAGGGGAAAATAGTCATTATTTTCAGAAAATATGACCCTCTATATTTTGGGATTGTATCTGATAGACAGCTGATGAAGTGGACGTGATGGGAACAGGTAAAGAGAGGTCGAGGATGACACCTAGGCTCTTGGCTTGAGCCCTCAGTGGGTTTTTTTGGTTTGTTTGTTTTAGTTTTTTGTTGAAATATAGTTGATTTACAATATCGTGTTAGTTTCAAGTTTACTGCACAACAATTTAGAGATAGATAGATGATAGATAGGTAGGTAGATGATAGATAGATAGATAGATAGATAGATAGGTAGGTAGGTTCTTTTGCAGGTCCTTTTCCCTTGTAGGTCATTACAAAATATTGAGTATAGTTCCCTGTGCAATAGAGTAGGTCCTTGTTGGTTATCTATTTTATATATAGTAGTGTGTATATATATATTAATCCCAACCTCCTAATTTATCCCTCCCCCCACCCCCCTTTCTGCTTTGGTAACCATAAGTTTGTTTTTTACGTCTGTTTTGGAAAGAAGTTCATTTGTATCTTTTTTTTTAAGATTCCACATAAAAGTGATATCATATATTTGTCTTTCTCTGTCTGGCTTACTTCACTTAGTATGGAAATCTCTAGGTCCATCCATGTTGCTGCAAATGAGCCCTCAGTGTTTTTCATACCTTTAACTGAGATAATGGGAAATGAGAGTATGGGATTAAGAGAAAACATGAAATAGTTTGATATATGAGTCTAGACTTTAGAGGTTTGGAGTACAAAATTAAGAGGAGTTATTAGATAGGCAGTTTGATAGATGAGTCTAGACTTCAGAGCAGTGGTCCAGTCTGAAGATATAAATTTAGAACTCATTAGAATATAGACGGTATTCAAAGCTTTAGGCCACATTGAATTCCTTAAGAAGAAGAACACTAGTATGCTGCAAGCCACTATTTTAATGAAAGCAAATGAGATTGGGAAAGACTAGCTTGGTGAGATAAGAAGAAAGCCCAAATTTATTACAGTATCACAGAACTGTGGAGAAGAAAATATTTTTTTATAGCAAAGAAGGGGGGAGATGTCAACAGTTCATGTTGTTGAATGCTCGTGAAAAAGTCATGTAAAACGAGTGTGGAGACACAATTTTGGGGTCGGTCCTTGTGGAGGCTGCTGGCAATCTTGTCAAGGTGGGTAGTGGCTGAGTCAGAAAACAGGTCGAGGAGAACGGGAGGTGAGGGATTTGAGACAACCCATATTCGAAACACTTTTGACACATTTTTCTTGGTAAGGAAGCAAAGAAAAAGGGTGATAACTAGAGGGATAAAGGACTAAGAGAAAAGTTTGTTTTTGAAGATAATGAAATACTAGAGAATATTTCTACAATGAAAATGTGAATAATCCAGTATGGAGCGAGAAATTTTGACACGTGCTTGAAAGGGGGGGAAGTAAATTAAATTTAGTTTTATAGGAAATTATAAAGTAGTTCTCAAGTAAAAGGAAAGAGATTAGATAGAACATGATCCATAAGTCAGCCAAAGTGATTTTCTATTAATTCAATTGGGTTTGAATTTTGTTATATGCTTGACGTTTAAGAGGCTAATGTGTAAAAGATATTTTTTCTTTTACAGATATCTAATTAGCTCAGAGATTATTTTCATTATAGTAAAATATCTGGTAGCTTTCCCCCTAATCATAGCACCTTACTTCCCAATATATCTTTGGATATCTAGGATAAACCTATATTGACAAACGATTTATTAATTCATACCTAGAAACCTTCTATGGATGAAAAAGTAGAAATTTGACTAAATTTATACAGATTGCCTATTTGGTCTCAACTCAATTATATTCAATTTTAAACAGACTTTTTAGAGTTTTGGGTTTTTTTCTTTTTTGGCTGCTCAGCATTTGGACCCTCATTTTGTTTGGGGTCTTCTCAAATAGTCCAAGTCACCGTGTAAGACAAGGTTCTTCTTCACAACACACGTGCTAAAAATGCCAGATACGTATATATTTCCCCCCAACCCTGTAGCTAGAGTAGTCAGTCATGTCCACTGGGACACTGAATACCAAACAGATGACACATGGGGAGTGTAAAGTATGGAATTAATTCTGTTGGTGGCATCCAGTGACCAGTGACCACAGCAGCCACATGTCAACCAAACTCTTCTTGTGGCATAATTTTTGCTGCACTTCCAAACATCTAGATCTTGGTGCCTAGGGTATTCAGGCCCAGTTCTCCATACATAACATTAGTTATGAGAATTACCCAAATTACTTCTAGTAAGTTTCCTTCCTGCAAAGTTTAGCCAAGGCCTTCTTTTCTGTTGCTATCCAGCCAAGATGCCTGAGTGTTCCACTAGATATACCCACAACTGTAGGATCCCCAGGCCAACCTGACAGCCTCTTCCTCCAAGAATTCCACCCAAATCTTAGAATCTTTGGAAACCCAAATGGTAATTACATTTTCTCCTTTGCATTAGGTCCTGCATTTGGCTCCCGATGATCAAAATCTTGGGCACCTAAAGTTGGTTTTAGAGTTAGGCAGAGGGAAGAGAGAGAAAGAATGAGTACAAGAACATGTACATGCAGAGTATACATCCCTGGAAAATAGAATTCATTTCCTTTTTATCTTTCCCCAATGGCTAACCAGTGCATTGCACATAAATTTTCAATAAATATTTATTGAGTAAGTAAATCCATTAAAAAATGAGAAAACAGTACAGAATCATGGAGAGAGAGCTGAAATAAGGGTCAGAAAACAAAGCATTCTCTTCTTTTCTCTACTACCTTGAGGTACTCTATGGACATCATTTTCCTTATTTGTAAAATAAAGAAGCAAAATAGCTCAGATTACCTTTCAGCTCAGAAATTCTTTGATTTGGGAATAAATATACTGAAGATTGGATACTAGGACTCTGTTGTGTGCAAGGTTTTTTAAAAAGGATTCTTTCTTTGGTGAGGAAAAAATGGGGTTATATCTCATTTATTTTCCCCAGCACTCAGCATGAGTGTAGGTTTCATTAATTAGTAAAATTGTACATGCCAGTGTGTCAAGTTTGAGCACAGCAGTATGAGTTCCCACAGGAAGATGCTGGGTTCCTGCCATGAGCTATACAGCAATGTCTATGGGAAGTGTTACCTCCGAGGGGCCAAGCAAACCCATATTCCCACAGCATTTCCTAAGACTACCTTTTCCTTCTCAGAGTTAGACTCACTGATGTAAATTGCCCAGCTGTGTTTTAATTGAAGCTCTGCACTCACTTTCCCTCGTGTTTTTCTATATGTACACTTCTCCTCCCTTTTCCTCCCTTAGTTACTTCTCTCCTTCCCCCTAAGTCCCTCCACACAGGCCCATGGTGAAGAGAGCTGACAATAATGAGGCCCCAGGAACTGGCTCAAAGTCCGCTGTAAAACTTTTAAAATTAAACCCTCAAGATTTTAAGATTTGTGATTAGAATGCATGATTTGAAGTGAACTAACATCACCCTGCCATCCAGCTGGCATGGTCCTCTGCCCATGGGTCTGCTGGGCCCTGGTGCTAAAGCCCTGGCAGAGAGAGCTGTTTCCTGCCATCCACTGTCCTGCCCTGAAAGTGGTCAAAGTCTTCCTTAAACCTTTGGGAAGTGCCCCAGATTTTCTTCTTGTTGAACAATAAGGATGTGTTTGATTTTCCACTATTAGCATCAGGTGCTCTGATGAGTGTCTATGGGGATAAGTCTTTGTATTTGTGAAGATCTCCTCAAAATAGATTCCTAGAAGTGAAATTAGAGGTGAAAAAGCCAAAATATATTTAGGACTCAATATGGATGTCAAATTCCCTTCCTTTCACTCGTTCATACAAGCAAATATGTAATGAGCATCTTTAGCGCCAGGCACTCTTCTAGGTGCTGGAATATGACTGTGAACAGAGAGACAAGGCTTCTAATCTCATGCAATACCTAATCTATGGGTTAAGGAAGACAATAAACAAGAAATAAAAAATATATAGTGTAATTATAAATGGTAACTAATGTTATAAAAATACATAAAATGGAATGATAGGGACTGGGGGTTGGCTTTTTCCTTTCTTTTGAACCCCCATACAATTTATCAGCAGGTATGGTCAGCCTTACCTACTAGATAGAAGCAGAATTCATCACTTCTTACCACCTTTGTTGTTATCTCCCTAACGCAAGTCACCACCCGCTTCTGCCTGGACCTTTGCAATACCTTCCTTTGCCCCATCTTACTTCCCTGTGTTCTACTCTCACCACAGCAGTTTGAGTCTTTTAGCATGTAAGTCTATAAGATCATGTAACTCAGCTGCAAAAGCACTTCAGTAGTTTCCCCTTTCTCTGAGTAAAACCCAGTCATTGCCAAGGCCTGTAAAGCAGTCCATGGCCTGGACTCTACGACCTCTCTGCTCCCATCTCTACCACTCTCCTCCCCCGATGTTCTCCTCTCTAGCTCCTTGATCCTGCCCCAGGGCCTTTGCACTTGCTCTTTCCCCTGTTTGGAATACTCATTCCCCAGCTATTTCTCATTTCTTCATTTCTCTTTTAAGAGAAATAGTCACTAACTCTGCCAAATAAAATAGCGTGGCATCCCATGTCTTTCTCCTTTATCCTGCTTTACTTTTCATCATTGCATTTATTATCATTTGACATATTTATACATTCTGTTTATTAACTACTTTACCCACTAAGATAGAAATATCATAGGTGAAGGACTGCTTTATTCACTGCTGTATTCACATTACCTAAATTCAGTGTTTGTCCAATGGATATATAAACCACCACATGCAAAGTATCAATATATTCATTAATGGCTCTGTTTCAACCTGTCAATAGATTTCTAGGGATATGCTGTTGGACTAGATAATGTATCCTATCTTGTTTTTTATTTTTATCAATGACATGGATCAAGAAATAGTAACCACTTTCACAAAGTGTGGTATATATGACCTGTTACCAGAATAATCTTCAGCAAAGTTTCTCAAATTGTAGATCACTAACCATTAGCGGTCAGTGAATATAGTTAGCAGGTTGTGAACAGATTTTTCTTAACAAAAGAGAATATAGCCAGGTTGGAACCGAATGGAATTAAATTAGGGAAAAATGAAATTTATCACACGTAATACAAGAAAGTTTGTTTTAATTATACATATGTAGGCTTTCTGTACACATATCAAGATATGATGTAAAGAGTATTTCTTATAAGTCACAATTTATTTTAAGTTTTAAACACAGTGACCTACAGTGCTGATTCCTGGAAATTGTTCCAGAATTCCCAGGAAATAATATAAATAGCAACAGATAAAAAATGGAAAAACATTAAAAGAGAGACAGAGAGAAAGAATCAATGAACCAAAGAGCTGGTCCTTTGGGAAAAAATTAAAAATTATTAAATGACTAGCTATATCGACAAAGATAAAAAAAGAGAAAAGATATAAATTACCAATTAGAGGAACAAAGGAGGGGACATCATTGCAGATCCTACAGACACTTATAACTATAAAGATGAAATGGATATGAAGAAGAAATATATAGATTCAATAATCTAATATGTATTTTAAAAATAGAATATGTGGTTAAAAAAACCTTCCAAGAAGAGCTCTTCAGGCCAGATTGCTGTACCATCAAGATTTCTCAAACATTTCAAAAAATAATACCAATTCTACACAATTTTTTTCCAGAAAATAAAAAAGGAGGGAATGCTATCCAACTCATTTTATGAGGCTGGCATTACTTGATATTAAAAACAGATATTACTAGAAAACTACAGACCAAATATCCCTAACAATAGATCCAAAACTCTTCAATAAAATACTAGCAATTGTAAACCAACAATATGTAAAAAAAAGACATCATGATGAAGTGAGGTTTATCTCAGCATGCAAGGATAGCTGAACATTCCAAAGTTAATTGAATTAATTCACCACATCAGTACACAAAAGAAGGAAAGAATCATATGCTCATTCCAAGAGATGCAGAAAAGCATTTGACAGAATTCAGCATCTATTCACAAAAACAACCTCTCAGGGAGTTAATAACAGAATGGAAATTCTTAAAACTAAGGAAGAACATCCACAAAATGGCCTGCTAACATCATAGTTAATGGTGAAAGATTGAATGTTTTACCCCTAAGATCAGGAACATGGCTAGGAGGTGCACTCTCACCACTCTTATTTGACATCATACTGGAAGTTCTACTCATTGCAATAAGTAGAGATAAATAAGAGACTTGAAGACATGAAGACATACAGTTTGGAATGGAAGAAATAAAAATGTTTCTCTTCACAGATGACGTGGCTGTATATTGAGAAAATCCCAAAGAATTTACAAGGAAGCTAATAGAGCTAGAAGATAAGTTTAGCAAAGTCAATGGATATTAGGCCAATATAAGTTCAATTTACTTATAGTACAAAATCAATCATGTTTCTGTATATATTCTATATATTACCCATGGAAACTGGAAAATTGCAAACAGTAACATTGTAATAAAACCAAAAAATACAAAATAATTTGGTGCATTGTAACACAAAAATTTTAGCAAAATATGTTTATGATCTCTGTACTGAAAACTCCAAAAACGTGGTGAAAGAAATCAAACACCTAAACAAATAGGAGATTTACCTTGTTCATGAGCTGAAAGTCTTGATGTTGCTATGATGTCAATTCCCCATCAACTGTTTTATAGATTCTATGCAACCCTAATGTTACAGTGGGATATTTTTTGTACAAATTGAGAAGCTGGTTCTAAAATTTACGTGGAAAAAAATCAAAAGAACTGCAAGAGCTGAAACAATTTTGAAAAAGACAAACTTGGAGGACTACCTCATATCAAGGCTTACTATAAAACTGCATTAATCAAGACAGTGTAGTGCTGGTGGAAGGACACATAAATCAATGTAATAGAATTCAGATATAGACTCACACATAAATGATCAACTTATTTTTCACAAGGATGTAAAGGGAACTTGATGAAGACTGCATAATCTTGTCATATAACATTAGATTTGTGCTTGTTACATAACAATAGCTGACTGAAACACAAATTGAAACACAGATGTGGGGAGAGAGGAGAAGATGGCGGAAGAGTAAGACGCGGAGATCACCTTCCTCCCCACAGATACATCAGAAATACATCTACACGTGGAACTGCTCCTATAGAACACATACTGAACACTGGCAGAAGACCTCAGACCTCCCAAAAGGCAAGAAACTCCCCACGCACCTGGGTAGGGCAAAAGAAAAAAGAAAAAACAGAGACAAAAGGACAGGCATGGGACCTGCACCAGTGGGAGGGAGCTGTAAAGGAGCAAAGGTTTCCACACACTAGGAAGGCCCTTCGCGGGCGGAGACTGCGGGTGGCGGAGGGGGGAGGCTTCGGAGCCACGAAGGAGAGCGCAGCCACAGGGGTGCGGAGGGTAAAGCGGAGAGATTCCCTCACAGAGGAGCGGTGCCGAGCAGCACTCACCAGCCCAAGAGGCTTACCTGCTCACCCGCCGTGGCGGGCGGGGGCTGGGAGCTGAGGCTCGGGCTTTGGAGTTCAGATTCCAGGGAGAGGACTGGGGTTGGTGGCATGAACACAGCCTGAAGGGGTTAGTGCACCACAGCTAGCCGGGAGGGAGTCCGGGAAAAAGTCTGGACCTGCCTAAGAGGCAAGAGACTTTTTCTTCCCTCTTTGTTTCCTGGTGCGCTAGGAGAGGGGCTAGGAGAGGGGATTAAGAGCTCTGCTTAAAGGAGCTCCAGAGATGGGCGTGAGCCGTGGTTATCAGCACAGACCCCAGAGACGGGCATGAGACGCTAAGGCTGCTGCTGCCGCCACTAAGAAGCCTATGTGCAAGCACAGGTCACTCTCCACACTGCCCCTCCCGGGAGCCTGTGCAGCTCGCCACAGCCAGGGTCCCCTGATCCAGGGACAATTTCTCCGGGAGAACGCACGGCACGCCTAAGGCTGGTGCAACGTCACACCGGCCTCTGCCGCCGCAGGCTCGCCCCGCATCCTACCCCTCCCTCCCCCCGGCCTGAGTGAGCCAGAGCCCCCGAATCAGCTGCTCCTTTAACCCCGTCCTGTCTGAGCAAAGATCAGACGCCCTCAGGCGACCTACACGCAGAGGCGGGTCCAAATCCAAAGCTGAACCCCGGGAGCTGTGCGAACAAAGAAGAGAAAGGGAAATTTCTCCCAGCAGCCTCAGAAGCAGCGGATTAAATCTCCACAATCAACTTGATGTACCCTGCATCTGTGGAATACCTGAATACACAACGAATCATCCCAAATTGAGGAGGTGGACTTTGGGAGCAAGATATATTATTTTTTCCCCTTTTCCTCTTTTTGAGACTGTGTATGTGTATGCTTCTGTGTGTGACTTTGTCTGTATAGCTTTGCTTTCACCATTTGTCCTAGGGTTCTGTCCGTCTGTTTTTTTGTTTGTTTATTTTTGGGTTTTTTACTTAAAAAATTCTTTTTTCTTCATAATTATTTTTTATCTTTTATTAATAACTTTATTTTATTTTATCTTACTTTATTTTATTTTATTTTATCCTCTTTCTTTCTATTTTTTCTCCCTTTTACTCTGAGCCATGTGGTTGAAAGACTCTTGCTGCTCCAGCCAGGCATCAGGGCTGTGCCACTGAGGCGGGAGAACCAACTTCAGGACACTGGTCCACAAGAGACCTCCCAGCTCCACGTAATACCAAACTGTGAAAATCTCCCAGAGATCTCCATCTCAACACCAAGAGCCAGCTTCACTCAATGACCAGCAAGCTACAGTGCTGGACACCCTATGCCAAACAACTAGCAAGACAGGAACACAGCCTCATCCATTAGCAGAGAGACTGCCTAAAATCATAATAAGGCCACAGACATCCCAAAACACACCACCAGACGTGGACCTGCCCACCAGAAAGACAAGATCCAGCCTCATCCACCAGAACACAGGCACTAGTCCCCTCCACCAGGAAGCATACACAACCCACTGAACCAACTTTAGCCACTGGGGACAGATACCGAAAACAACGGGAACTACAAACCTGCAGCCTGCAAAAAGGAGACCCCAAACACAGTAACTTAAGCAAAATGAGAAGACAGAAAAACACACAGCAGATGAAGGAGCAAGGTAAAAACACACCAGACCTAACAAATGAAGAGGAAACAGGCAGTCTACCTGAAAAAGAATTCAGAATAATGATAGTAAAGATGATCTAAAATCTCGGAAATAGAATAGACAAAATGCAACAAACATTTAACAAGGACCTAGAAGAACTAAAGAGGAAACTAGCAACGATGAACAACACAATAAATGAAATTAAAAATACTCTAGAAGGAATCAACAGCAGAATAACTGAGGCAGAAGAACAGATGAGTGACCTGGAAGATAAAATAGTGGAAATAACTACTGCAGAGCAGAATAAAGAAAAAAGAATGAAAAAAACTGAGAACAGTGTCAGAGACCTCTGGGACAATATTAAATGCACCAACATTCGAATTATAGGGGTCCCAGAAGAAGAAAAGAAAAAGAAAGGGACTGAGAAAATATTAGAAGAGATTATAGTTGAAAAATTCCCTAATACGGGAAAGGAAATAGTTAATCAAGTCCAGGAAGCACAGAGAGTCCCATACAGGATAAATCCAAGGAGAAACACGCCAAGACACATATTAATCAAACTATCAAAAATTAAATACAAAAAACAAAAATTAAAAGCAACAAGGGAAAAACAACAAATAACACACAAGGGAATCCCCATAAGGTTAACGGCAGATCTTTCAGCAGAAACTCTGCAAGCCAGAAGGGAGTGGCAGGATATACTTAAAGTGATGAAGGAGAAAAACCTTCAACCAAGATTACTCTACCCAGCAAGGATCTCATTCAGATTTGATGGAGAAATTAAAACCTTTACAGACAAGCAAAAGCTGAGAGAGATCAGCACCACCAAACCAGCTTTACAACAAATGCTAAAGGAACTTCTCTAGGCAAGAAACACAAGAGAAGGAAAACACCTACAATAACAAACCCAAAACAATTAAGAAAATGGGAATAGGAACATACATATCGATAATTACCATAAATGTAAATGGATTAAATGCTCCCACCAAAAGACACAGACTGGCTGAATGGATACAAAAACAAGACCTGTATATATGCTGTCTACAAGAGACCCACTTCAGACCTAGGGACACATACAGACTGAAAGTGAGGGGATGGAAAAAGATATTCCACGCAAATGGAAATCAAAAGAAAGCTGGAGTAGCAATTCCCATACCAGACAAAATAGACTTTAAAATAAAGACTATTACAAGAGACAAAGAAGGACACTACATAATGCTCAAGGGATCGATCCAAGAAGAAGATATAACAATTGTAAATATTTATGCACCCAACATAGGAGCACCTCAATACATAAGGCAAATACTAACAGCCATAAAAGCAGAAACCGACAGTAACACAATCATAGTAGGGGACTTTAACATCCCACTTTCACCAATGGACAGATCATCCAAAATGAAAATAAATAAGGAAACGCAAGCTTTAAATGATACATTAAACAAGATGGACTTAATTGATATTTATAGGACATTCCATCCAAAAACAAAAGAATACACATTTTTCTCAAGTGCTCATGGATCATTCTCCAGGATAGATCATATCGTGGGCCACAAATCAAGCCTTGGTAAATTTAAGAAAATTGAAATCGTATCAAGTATCTTTTCCAACCACAACGCTATGAGACTAGATAACAATTACAGGAAAAAATCTGTAAAAAAATACAAGCACATGCAGGCTAAACAATACACTACTTAATAACCAAGTGATCACTGAAGAAATCAAAGCGGAAATCAAAAAATACCTAGAAACAAATGACAATGGAGACACTAAGACCCAAAACCTAAGGGATGCAGCAAAAGCAGTTCTAAGAGGGAAGTTTATAGCAATACAATCCTACCGTAACAAACAAGAAACATCTCAAATAAACAACCTAACCTTGCACCTAAAGCAATTAGTGAAAGAAGAACAAAAAAACCCCAAAGTTAGCAGAAGGAAAGAAATCATAAAGATCAGATCAGAAATAAATGAAAAAGAAATGAAGGAAATGATAGCAAAGATCAATAAACTAAAAGCTGGTTCTTTGAGAAGATAAACAAAATTCATAAACCATTAGCCAGACTCATCAAGATAAAAAGGGAGAAGACTCAAATCAATAGAATTAGAAATGAAAAAGGAGAAGTAACAACTGACACAGCAGAAATACAAAGGATCATGAGAGATTACTCCAAGCAACTCTATGCCAATAAAATGGACAACCTGGAAGAAATGGACACATTCTTAGAAATGCACAACCTGCCGAGACTGAACCAGGAAGAAATAGAAAATATGAACAGACCAATCACAAGCACTGAAATTGAAACTGGGATTAAAAATCTTCCAACAAACAAAAGCCCAGGACCAGATGGTTTCACAGGCAAATTCTATCAAACATTTAGAGAAGAGCTAACACCTATCCTTCTCAAACTCTTCCAAAATATAGCAGAGGGAGGAACACTCCCAAGCTCGTTCTACGAGGCCACCATCACCCTGATACCAAAACCAGACAAAGATGTCACAAAAAAAGAAAACTACAGGCCAATATCACTGATGAACATAGATGAAAAATCCTCAACAAAATACTAGCAAACAGAATCCAACAGCACATTAAAAGGATCATACACCATGATCAAGTGGGGTTTAATCCAGGAATGCAAGGATTCTTCAATATACATAAATCAGTCAACGTGATACACCATATTAACAAATTGAAGGAGAAAAACCATATGATCATCTCAATAGATGCAGAGAAAGCTTTCGACAAAATTCAACACCCATTTATGATAAAAACTCTCCAGAAAGTAGGCATAGAGGGAACTTAGCTCAACATAATAAAGGCCATATATGACAAACCCACAGCCAACATCGTCCTCAATGGTGAAAAACTGAAACCATTTCCACTAAGATCAGGAACAAGACAAGGTTGCCCACTCTCACCACTATTATTCAACATAGTTTTGGAAGTTTTAGCCACAGCAATCAGAGCAGAAAAAGAAATAAAAGGAATCCAAATCGGAAAAGAAGAAGTAAAGCTGTCACTGTTTGCAGATGACATGATACCATACATAGAGAATCCTAAAGATGCTACCAGAAAACTACTAGAGCTAATCAATGAATTTGGTAAAGTAACAGGATACAAAATTAATGCACAGAAATCTCTTGCATTCCTATCCACTAATGATGAAAAATCTGAAAGTGAAATTAAGAAAACACTCCCATTTACCATGGCAACAAAAAGAATAAAATACCTATGAATAAACCTACCTAAGGAGACAAAAGACCTGTGTGCAGAAAATTATAAGACACTGATGAAAGAAATTAAAGATGATACAAACAGATGGAGAGATATACCATGTTCTTGGATTGGAAGAATCAACATTGTGAAAATGACTCTACTACCCAAAGCAATCTACAGAGTCAATGCAATCCCTATCAAACCACCACTGGCATTTTTCACAGAACTAGAACAAAAAATTTCACAATTTGTATGGAAACACAAAAAACCCTGAATATAGTCAGAGCAATCTTGAGAACAAAAAATGGAGCTGGAGGAATCAGGTTCCCTGACTTCAGACTATACTACAAAGCTACAGTAATCAAGACAGTATGGTACTGGCACAAAAACAGAAATATAGATCAATGGAACAGGATAGAAAGCCCAGAGATAAACCCATGCACAAATGGTCACCTTATCTTTGATAAAGGAGGCAAGCATATACAGTGGAGAAAGGACAGCCTCTTCAATAAGTGGTGCTGGGAAAACTGGACAGCCACATGGAAAGGAATGAAATTAGAACACTCCCTGACACCATACACAAAAATAAACTCAAAATGGATTAAAGACTTAAATGTAAGGCCAGACACTATAAAAGTCTTAGAGGAAAACATAGGCAGAACCCTCTATGACATAAATCACAGCAAGATCCTTTTTGACCCACCTCCTAGAGAAATGGAAATAAAAATAAACAAATGGGACCTAATGAAACTTAAAAGCTTTTGCACAGCAAAGGAAACCATAAACAAGACGGAAAGACAACCCTCAGAATGGGAGAAAATATTTGCAAGTGAAGCAACTGACAAAGGATTAATCTCCAAAATTTACAAGCAGCTCATGCAGCTCAATAACAAAAAAACAAACAACCCAATCCAAAAATGGGCAGAAGACCTATATACATATTTCTCCGAAGAAGATATACAGATTGTCAACAAACACATGAAAGAATGCTCAACATCATTAATCATTAGAGAAATGCAAATCAAAACTACAATGAGATATCATCTCACACCGGTCAGAATGGCTATCATCAAAAAATCTAGAAACAATAAATGCTGGAGAGGGTGTGGAGAAAAGGGAACACTCTTGCACTGTTGGTGGGAATGTAAATTGATACGGCCACTATGGAGAACAGTATGGAGGTTCCTTAAAAAACTAAAAATAGAACTACCATACGACCCAGCAATCCCACTACTGGGCATATACCCTGAGAAAACCATAATTCAAAAAGAGTCATGTACCAAAATGTTCATTGCAGCTCTATTTACAATAGCCAGGACATGGAAGCAACCTAAGTGTCCATCATCAGATGAATGGATAAAGAAGCAGCAGCACATATATACAATGGAATATTACTCAGCCATAAAAAGAAATGAAATGGAGTTATTTGTAGTGAGGTGGATGGAGTTAGAGTCTGTCATACAGAGTGAAGTAAGTCAGAAAGAGAAAAACAAATACAGTATGCTAACACATATATATGGAATCTAAGAAAAAAAAAGAAAAAGTTCATGAAAACCTAGTGGTAAGACGGGAATAAAGACACAGACCTACTAGAGAATGGACTTGAGGATATGGGGAGGGGGAAGGGTAAACTGTGACAAAGTGAGAGAGTGGCATGGACATATATACACTACCAAACGTAAAATAGATAGCTAGTGGGAAGCAGCCGCATAGCACAGAGAGATTAGCTCGGTGCTTTGTGACCAGTTAGAGGGGTGGGATAGGGAGGGTGGGAGGGAGGGAGATGCAAGAAGGAAGAGATATGGGAACATATGTTTATGTATAACTGATTCACTTTGTTATAAAGCAGAAACTAACACACCATTGTAAAGCAATTATACTCCAATAAAGATGTTAAAAAAGAAAGAAAAGAAAAAAAGAAACATAGATGTGGGGTACTGCTGTAACAAAAACCTGGAATATGTGGCATTATTTTAGGCTATAAGGAGACTGCTGGTGGAAGCTGGAAAAAATGCTGGTGTGTACTACATAGAGGCAAGACATTTGGCATAAATTGTGACTGTGATAACTTGTAAGACAGAAACTGTCACTAAGAAAATTATAGCATTAAGCAAAGATGTTTTGTAGAAGAATGTTGAAAGATGAGCTGACTGCTACTAGCTACATTATTAAGGTGCTACCTAAAAGAGCTGAACTGAGGAAAGAACTGGTCAGTTTGCAAGAATTTAGAGAAAACTTCGTGAGTTGGAAATGTGCAGGGTTGGGTAATGAAGCAGCTTCTCACCAAACCAAAGTTATGGCAACTTTTACACAGCCTTAGAGTAATGACAAAATCAGGTGTGAAATTACTGAAACATTATCAGAGGCTAATAAAATTGACTGGAAGCCCATAGAATCAGATTTGAAACCAATAGTAATAAAAGTCGTGTCAACTACAAATTGGCACTTGCCATCTACCTCTACAAGGATTAAATCATGTGCTGCTGCAGCTGCTGATTTTCAACACCCCTGAAAGGAGTTCAGGGTGGAGAGCAGAAATGAGGCACTGTGTGCTCTGGGAAAAACTGGCAGAACAGGTCTTCAGATAGTTAGATAATTTCAGGAGCCCATTTTATGAGCCCAATTCTTGCATCTCCTCATATCTAGAAAAGCGCTAAAATCTTTCATGGTGATGACCGCTCCTCGTGACTAGCAAACACCTTTGCAAAAAATATGTGCTTGATTGCGTGTACTCCCCCTTCACCAAAATCACATATATATACTGACCTTCCCCCCTACCTCTTTGGAGCAGTTGTTCAGAGCTATCTGAAATGCTGTCTCCCAGGCTATATTACTCATTTTGCCCCAAATAAAACTTAACTAGAAACTCTCACATTGTGCATTTTTTAAAGTCAGCAGTCATTTCTGAAATCTAGAAGGCAAGAAAACCAGAAATTGTCTAATAGAAGAAGAAATCTAGTTAGGATGCCATGAATGGAATGGATGAATGGCAAATATCTTCAGACTTGTCTTACATCTTCTGAAGATTGAAATCTTAAGGGAAAGAATCAGTCTGGCTCAGCATGGGCCACATGCCCAGCCCCTGACTAGGAGAGAGCAGGACCAGTGGTTATTGTTTCATCTGACTATGAAGGAGTTAAATCCTAAAACCAAATCTGGCTGCTGTCAGGAAGGAAAATAAATGAAAAAAACAAAAACAAAAACAAAACTATCTTCCATACTTGGTAACCACACATGCCCTGCAGAAGATGGTGAAAGTGCTTCTCAAGAAACTTCCATTTATGCATGAGATTTACCTCTTCTTCCTCTCATACCTCACTAAAATGACAATTTAGGAATTATAAAAGGTGTAAATCTTCAAGGGGATCAAGAAAATAGGAGTGGAGATGAGAGCAACACAATTTTAGTCTTTGCAAAACAAATGGATGGGTAACCAACTTAGCAGACCAAGGGAAACAGAAACTAAAGCTGGAAATATAGTAGCTCTTAAAGGCTAGATTTATGCTGCAGATTACTAGAAAGTCTCTGGAATTGGGGAAGAGTCGGGATTTGAAAGCTGAAGAAATAAGGTCTGGTTAAAAAGTCTGCACAAAAGCAGTTAGATCCATACAGTCAGTGAGCTGCCCCTACTCTACCCCAGGTGAAGATGAAGAGGTTGAACTAGAGGAACTCTGTACTCAGGGACTCCATACACATCTGAGAACAGGGGTAGTTTAGAGACACTGAGTGAGGCTTCTTCCCCATTTCACCCTCAAACCCCTTTCACCTGAGATGTTGGCAGCCAGACTTATACCCTACCATCTAGAGATTAGTCAATTTCTTTCTGAGTATACTGACAAGTCAGTAGAAGAAATTTATGATCGTGACATTGAGAGGTCCCCTGTCGAAGTAGCGGAGGCACCACTCAATTGCTGAAGCCTACCGATCAGCAAGAGTTGTCTGTATATATTGTGCTTCTAAACAGTTTTATTGACTCATAAATATGACAGAAAGCTAGGAAGCACCAGTCATTTTAAAAACCTCTAATATTAGAGAAAATATGCACACAAAAAAATCTCAGGAGAAAGAAAATTATTACAAAATATATATAATGCATCTCCCCAGAGAAATTACAAAAGATATTCCATCTATCAAGTGAAAACAAATAGAACATCATATCACACAAGAAAAAAGAAACATCAGAGAATAAAATGCTCTTTAAAATCAGAACTTTGACAGTATAAATGAAAAATTCAGTGAAAGTTTAAGAAGATATTCAAGAAAATCTCCCTTATATAAGTAAAGAAAAAGACATAGAGGAAAAACTAGAGAAAAATCATACTTAAAAAAAAAGAGGAGTGGTCCAGAAGGTTCCTGAATAGAAGTTCCAAAAAGAAAGAACAAAGAAAGTGAAGAATATTATCTAAAACATAATAAATGAGTATTCCTAGAAACGAAAGCCTTGAGTTTCAAGACTGAATGAACCCACTAAAGTACTCATGATTCATTTTTAAAATGACCCACCCAAAGGCACAGTGCCATGATACGTCAGGTTATTCTGGACGAAGAGAGGACACAAAATGTTTTCAGAGAGAAAAAGGGAAACAGGTTATATGAAAAGGGTTGAGATTCAGAATGGGATTGGACTTCTCAAAAGCAACACTGGAGGCCAGAAACAATAGAATGATCCTTCACAATTCTGAGGAATAATGATTTTCAGCACAAAATGTTATACCCATCCAAAGTATGAATCCATTGTGTGGACAGATAGACATTAACAGATGTTAAAGACAACAACAACTTTATTTTCCCATATTCCTTTTATTAAGGAAGTTTCTAGGGGGATATTTTCCAACAAATAAGGGAATAAATGAGAGAGAGAAAAATCGGGCATCCAAGAAACAAGGACCCCAGAGAAAGTGAAGGTAATCTCCAGGATGTGCATAAAGGGCGATCAATGCCAGGAAGACAGATGTACAGTGAGCAAAGACCAACCAGCCACGCTGGAGCAGTAGTTTTGCACTCCAGGGGGGACATCTCCATGACAATGGTGAAACTGACATATTGCTGATATGTTTAAATGTACTGAGCTTTACACTACTGGCTCAGTGCTCTGGGGTGAAGTAGTAATAGCTACATAGAAAGCTAAGCAAACAAACAAAAATGAGGTAATTATTAACTCTAGTGGAAATGAAAGTTTTACAAGAAAGGAAATTTAATAATTGGTGATAATAGTGTAATCTACGGCTCATCCATGAATACTCTTAACATAATTACAATAATGGATACAATGAATATTGTTCTATACCAAGATAATGATGTAATTATTCTATGGGGAAAGGAAGTATGTGTGTTTGTCTTGTGTGTGTTTGTGTTGGGGAGGAGTGTAAGAAAGCCAAATTCCCATCTTCCACAATAGAAAGTTGAGAAATATGTAAAACTAAAAAAAAAAAAAAAAAAAATCAACCAATAATAGATTAAGATACTGAGGAGCAGAAGTCAGAGGTAGACAGGGGCAGAGTAGGGGAAATACTTTCTTCAGTCTTACATAATTATTTTTTAACTTTGATAAAAATAAAACTCCAACTAAAACAGAAGTGCTTTTTCTGCCAGGAGCTTGAAGCATGAGGTAGGGTATGTGGTAAGATCCACGAAGCAAGCTTACAAGCAGTAATCTAGCCAAAAGCAAGCAGAGGTAGCAGACTTGCCAGCCATCACTCCTGAAGCCACAGAGCCATGCCTTGTGACGGCTCTTCTGGAGGGCTAAGGCCCCTGCTGTGAAGCCTTCACAGAGCTACAAAGGGCAGGAGAGCGCTCCAGTTGAGACCACAGAAAGGAGCTGGGAAGATGCTGCCCTGCGGCCAGTAGTCGAAGACAAAAATTTCTCTCTGTATTTTGGAATCAGTAACAAGATTGAATTTTAGATTCAATCCTACCTAGAGGCCGTCTACATTCAAGAGATACATCCCCTGAGAACACGCAGAGGGTCAGTCCTCAAGGAAAAGAATGAGGACTGTGCACTGCTGTTGTTCTGTGGTAAAAGCATTAGCATAAACAAGGAGATAATAACATATGCGGTCTAGTGAGGACCCACTCTGTGCCATGTACTGTACTCACCACTGCACAGAATGAGCACTTTGCACCCGCTCCATAACCCTATAAATCGGCATATAGAGAACACTGACTGAGCCTCAGGTATCGGGCTAATATTCTATTAAATCCTCAGAACAGCTCTCTGGCACAGGTATGATTGCTATTATCCCAATATTATAGATGGGGAAACAGAGAAACAGAAAAGTCCATCATTTTCCCAACAGCACACAGCTAATAAGAGGCCAAGTCAGGATTCAAAGTGCGTGATTCCAAAGCCTGTACATGGAATCCTCACACACAATACTAGTCTAAAGCAACAGATGAAAAAACTGGGGCTTGGAGAATTTAAGTAACAGCCAAGGGCACATAGCCACACAGAGTGGGGTCAGCCTCAAACCCAGCCTTCTCAGAGCTCTGGGCCCACCCCACATTGCTCTGCCTCCATAATAGAGAATCCAGTAGACTAAGAAAAGCCACCACCCTTTGTCACAGGACTAATACAGTGATTGTGAATACACTAATTAATGGTGGAGAGGAGATGGAGAGTACAGAGGTATAACGAACAGGGATTAGCAGTAAAAACCTCCAGACCCTGGGAATGTGGGTTGTTGAATGGATTATCCACCCTTTAGGAAACCTCCTCTCCCTTCTAACACTAGAACTGCGGCCCAAGGTAAAAGGCAGACTCTGAAGCCAGCCCGCTGCCTGCGAATCCTGACCCTGCTACTAACCAGCAGTGTGAACCTGGGCAAGTCACTTCACCGCTCTGGGCTTCAGTTTCCTCATCTGCAAAAGACTGATAAGCCTAGGGTTGTCCCTAAGGACCAAATGATTCAGTCAGTATGAGGAGAGCTTATAATAGAGCCTGGCACACAGTAAGTGCTGGAGAGTTCATTATTATTGTTGTATTTTTATTATTGAAGGACACCCTTAAGTATTCTCTGCTCCAAACTCTGAGACCAATTCTGACTGATGCCAGCCTTGCTCTTGCTCATGCTGTGCTCTTGGCATTCCAAGGGAGTGGGTGTCCTTATCTTCCACCTCAGGACTGCTGCTTAGGCTTCTTCCCTCATATAGCACACCCAGGGGCTGGCCCCCACCTGCCCCAGATTCCCAATGAGTAGATCTCTAATAATTGCTAACAGAATTCCTTGTTACGAACTATTTGCCCACTCTTACCCTACGTTACCTCCTCCATACCAGTTCAGTTCCTCAGATCCTGGCACTTTTTTTTTTTTTTTTAATTTATTTTTGGCTGTGTTGGGTCTTCGTTGCTGCGCGCGGGCTTTCTCTAGTTGTGGCGAGCAGGGGCTACTCTTCGTTGCGGTGCGCGGGCTTCTCATTGCGGTGGCTTCTCTTGTTGCAGAGCATGGGCTCTAGGCACGCGGGCTTTAGTAGTTGTGGCGCACGGGCTTATTTGCTCCGTGGCATGTGGGATCTTCCCTGACCAGGGCTCGAACCCGTGTCCCCTGCACTGGCAGGCGGATTCTTAACCACTGCGCCACCAGGGAAGCCCCTGGCACTTGTGTAGACATGAACTATAATGGTCTTTACTAACTGCCCACTTACTCTGGGACTGATCTCTGAATCTGGAGTTTACATTTTCGTTTCCTAACTCTCTGGACATACCACTCATAGTAGTAACTAATGTTGGTACCGCTCTTTACAGTTTATACTGTACAAACATTATCTAAGTCAACCTTCACAACAATCCTTCGAGACAGACATTTTTATTGTATATCTATCTATCACCTATCTATCATCTATCTATCTATCAAGGTTCAGGGAAGAAAAATAATTTGTCCAAAGTTGCAAAGTGCCAGAGACAGAGTTAGAAACCAGATTTTCTAACTCCAGACAGAGTCCATTCTTTCTGGGGTGCCACACTGCCTCTAAAATCTGCATGGACTCTTACCACCAGCTTCCGCCACTCAAAATCCAGCCACAGAAATTTCCAAGCTTCCATGCCCTGCCCTGCCCTCCCTCTCCTAAACTTGACACCCACATCAGCAGCTGTTGTGCATCATCACCCGAATGGACACGTGCAGCTCAGTGAGTCCCGTTCTGACCTCAGCATCCTTTCCAGCTCACTAGCTCTCTCTCTGCGTGTGCCTCCATTTCTGTCAATGGTCACAGATTTTGCCTACACTCAAAAACTCTGAATAACACTTGACTTATCCCTTACCCTCACCTTTCTCATTCAGTTATCTATTGAACCTGAAGGTTCTCCCGTATGTGAACTTTCTCTTTTATTCACACACCCACTGCTCAAATCCAGGCCCTCATGACTTCACCTTTCAACTATTACTATAGTGTTCTCTTTGTCTCCATTTTCTCTCTTTTCATTCCATCTTAAAACCACACCAGATTAATCCTGGTGACATGTCACTTCATCTCCTGCAGAAAAACTTTCCATGACTCTTCATATCCTTTAAGATAAGATCAATTCCTTACCTTGGTGTTTCCCAAACCATGTGTTGAGAAACACATGCTCTTTGGATATTAATAGACACTTCATTTAAAAAAAGGAAAGAAAGAAATGCTACCTACTATCATCTCTTCTCCATTTACATGAACATTAGCTAAGAGCCTGAATATGTGATCAAGACAGGAAACTTTTTTTAAACTGGCATTTCAAAATGCACTTGAAAAGAACACTTTTTTCAATGAAAACTTAGGAACATCTGCTTGACACTAATGTTCCACAAAACACAGTTTATGACATCTACCTCCTCAGGTCCACATCCTTTTCTGAACTTACCTTCCACTAGTACCCTGTACAAATCCCTCCTGGCCTTTAAATTGGCTCCTGACCAAGTCAGATCAAGCCCACCTTTGAATTCAACACTACCCTTCTCTAACTGCCTTAGGCCTGTTGAGTGCTCAGCTCACTCGTCCCAGATTGTCCACATGGCCCTGGGCTTATATGACTTATTCTTCATAATAAGATGATTCAAACATAGCATGAAATGTGATTTTTTTGAAGGGATCGCTAAGGTAAGTAAATTCACGTTAGAAAAAAAAAAATCCTTTATTAAATTACATATTCTGATTGCTGATTTATAGTTGGTTCACTATGATTATTGAGCACACCTATTTTTGTACTGCTTATTAGAGGCACTGTATGCAGTGCTGTGTTGTTAATTATGCTTTATATTCCTTCATATCTCTCCTGATAGTTTGGCTCATTTATCTCTAGTACTTATTTATCTCCCAGAGTTAGTTGCCCTATAACTTAGGTTGATTATAATGATGATTCTAATGTTGCTTATCAGACTAGCTCAGAGACTTTCAAATAACAAAATCCTTTTTACCCAAAATACAAATTTCAACTTTAAAGACTGCTTAAGAAAGGAATAACCTGCTTTAATTTAAGGAATAAGGTCTAGTCCTTAGTGGGGCCTCTTAAAGCCACAAAATTTAAAGGAGACAGAAGATACTAGTTCCAGAGTCCTTATTACATCCATTTGCAGAACCCGCTGGGCTTTTAGGCTACTACTCCTTCTTAAGACTCACCTGGTACTCAAATATCATAACTGAAGGACTATATGAATAATTGTTCCAGAGCAGAAAATGCACCAGTGGGTGCAGGTGCTTAGATACAAAACAAATGAGTGCACTAAATTATTTGTGTGTGAAATAACAGGATGTTCTGGATTTGCTTTAAAACATTGCAGCAAAAACAAATATCCAAAGGGTGTGGGGCAAAGATAGATTAAACAGGATTGGCAAAATGTTGATAATTGCTGAACTGGATAATAAATACATGAAGGCTTATTGTACTATTCTCTTTATTTTTATGTATATATGAAACTTTCTACAATAAAAAGCTATAAAATGTGTGGATGGCTGATGTTTACTAAGGAGGAAGGATGATGATGGTCCAAGTGCCTTGCTTATTGTATCTGTACCTCTGCCAGGTTCTACTCTTTCCACTGCCAATAATCAGACCAACCCAGGTCTTCACCTTGCTCTCACGATCACCCAGTCTGCTGCTTCATGCTATAATTACCCCCAGGCCTCTGAGCAAGGCCAAGCCAAGATTAACTTCACTAGGAGGAGGTAAGTAAATGGTGCCAAAACTCCTTCTCTTTATCCTTTTTTTTTTTTGCTTTCCATCTGTTCTTCTGCCCACCAACCAACCTACTTCCCTGCCACCCTGCACACCTGCAACCAACTGCCCCCTCCACACCTTCTGTCCTTCCTTCCTCCAGCTCCATCAGTTTTTGTAAACCCTTTGACAAACTATGCCCAGACATTCATAATATTTCACCTACAACTGCAGCTATCTCAGCTCTCAACTGGTGCCAGGAATATGAACCTTCTGGCTTTCTCTACCTTCTTGTGTCCTCTTGGTTTCTCTGCAACAATGTGAATAATGACTCTGCTGCTGCCTCAACCCTGATCTTCTGTGCATGCTCTGTTTCCAACATCCCTCAGGTGGTACCCGCATATGATGCTCACCATCTGGCCTTAAAGAGGCAAGGAGAGCCAGGGAATGTGCACAGAAAGGTATGCGAGAATCAAGAATCTGTCCTGTAATACAAACCAAAGAAGAGTTTTAAGGATATGGTGGTCAAAGGGGCAAATGCACTAGAAAAATCTATGAGACTAAGAATATAGAAGAGGGTTTGGGGTAACTAGGAAATCATTACCAACTATGATTAGTTCAGAAATAATAGAGGTGGGTTCTAGGAACATAGAATTCAGGCAAGAAGAGGTGTAAGATAGTGAAAACTGAAGGAGAAAAATATAATAGAATCTTATACAGCAATCAGTTCAAACTTGGGGATTTTCAAGACGAGTTAGGCAGAACTGAGCATATTTGAAGTCTGAGAAAGGAGCCAGTGGAAAGAGAGGACTAAAGAATCTAGAGTCAGAAAACAAGAACACATGGTCTTGGGTGTGATAGACAAGGATTGAGAATGAAATACACATTGAAGTGTTGGCCTTGGAGAGGAGGAACACACCTCTTTTTCTGAGATAAAAAGGATAAGTGGAGGGCTCAAATTTTAAGGAGGTCAATTTTGAACAGCCTAAAGATTTTTCTTGAACGGTTTCAGTGTTCTCAGTAAAAATGTATTAAATTAAGTGAGGTAACATACGTAAAATACTTGGCACCAGGCTTAATGTACAGTAATCGTTTGACATATGGTGGTCCTAGGAGACTGAATAGCAGTGGATGGTAGGAGTGGTGGTAGTAAGAACAGCAGCACACATTTACTGAGCATTTACTGTATTCCAGGAACTTTTCTAAGCTATTATATAGTGGGGATGGTGGAATTAGAGCAACAGTGGCAATAATCAATAAGAAATATCTGTTTCAGAATAAAGTGAGCAGAAGTAAGCTTAAGAAAAATAGAAGAAGGTTGGTGGACAGGGAAACTGGAGATTTCATCAGCAAATGAGCAAACTATTATTAAGCATCTGTAGGAACCCACTTGAAGTTTAGCCAGGCATTGGTACTGGGAAAGGTTGGTAGGTGTCTGGTCAGAAAGTAGGCTAGTATAATGGGTGAAATTTCAGTAAGGAGGCAGTCATACTACACAAGGGTGCAACTAGTTAAAAGGTTTAGTAGATGTTATCTTAGAGGAGTGTTGGTGATAGTCATGCAGTTTAAATCATCTCCTCACTACTAGTTAAGCAAAAAGGTGGAAATAGTCAAGGATGGGAAGTATGGTTAGTATATTACAACTTAAGTGCTGAAGTCACTGAAAATGCAGCAGAAGATGAATGGACAGGAAAATCAGGGACAAGGTTCGACAGTATTGCTTCATTAACGAACGAATTATGTGACTGCAAGGAGGTTGAAAACATTGCCCTCATCCGCACATTTCGAAGTTGTTATTATGAGAAATCATCAAAGATGGTAAAAGTAATCTTAGAAATTTGTAAACAATGGTGACAATAATTTCTGATATGAACTGGTGACACCATAGACCTCAAATGAGAAGACTGGGTAATAAGGGAAGGATCAATCATTATTTGATATTAATTGGCTATAACAATTATATCATTTCCCATTCCCACTCATTTCAGGGGATAAAGGGAAAAACTAAGCCTCAGGGAGTGAGGCAAAATGCTAACTTGGCTGTAATCACTTTGCGGCACAATAACATTATCAGTCATGCAAGGTACTTCTTTTCTTATTCTATTCAGGTACTCACTCATGTGTTTAATTAAGATACCTGGCATTATGCTACATTTCTTTTTCTTACTGTTTTTACTCATTATATTTTGAGATATATTAATGTAGACTTACTTAATTCTAGTTCATTACTTCTAATCCCCTGCATGGTATTCCATTATTTGCATATAGCACATTTTCCTACCTATTTCTCTACTATTGGGCACTCATGTTATTTCCGGCTCTTTGCTGGTTCAAACTATGCTGCAGTAAACTTCTGAGAATTTATCTTTCCTGTCTCTCTAGAAGAGTAAGTGTGGGATATATTCTCAGGAGTGAAACTGCACAGACATAGACTATTAACATGATGCAATTTCACTAATATTAAGTTGTTCTCCATAAAAACTGCAGTAATTATACCTCCACTCACAGTGAAGCAGGGTTCCTATTTCTCCACAACCTCACCAGCACCTTATGTTATCTGGCATTCTAATTTTTGCCAATTTGATGATTATAAAATGGGCTTCTCAATTCTTCTTGGTTGATTTTTGTTTTGGCTTGCTTGTTTCATTTAATAGTTTGTTTAGCATCTTGTAAGTGTCAGTTGTGATATTCAATGTATTAAACCATCTGGCTGAGGTTGGGGTGTAGTCTCAAACTCACATTTGGTAAATATTTTATTTCACAAACTAAAGGATAAAGACAGTTCAAAAGTTATCACATGTATTTATTACTTAACTTCAGGGAAAAAAACTTCAACGAGTTATGTTTTCCACCAAGTTGCAACTAGTTACCATGAAAGGCCCTTGGCTCAGAGCTGTCTGGTAAGAATGTGGAATCAATGAAGATAAACATGTGAGCTGCTGTCCCCATGTAAACCCAGCTTCCTTATTCTCCATGTCTAGTGTTGGCATCATACCTGCTCTGATTACTAATTTTTATACAAATCCCTTGAGAAATAGGACAATTTTGCTTTTGTTTCTTGACAAAAGATATCTGGACCCTGAGAAGCTAATGTGAAGACATAAAATGAAGGCCAAGGAGAGGAGCTTCAAGATGGCGGAAGAGTAAGATGCGGAGATCACCTTACTCCCCACAAATACATCAGAAATACATCTACATGTGGAACAACTCCTACAGAACACCTACTGAACGCTGGCAGAAGACCTCAGACCTCCCAAAAGGCAAGAAACTCCCCATGTACCTGGGTAGGGCAAAAGAAAAAAGAAGTAACAGAGACAAAAGAATAGGGACGGGACCTGCACCACTGGGAGAGAGCTGTGAAGGAGGAAAGGTTTCCACACACTAGAAAGACCCTTCACGGGCGGAGACTGTGGGTGGCGGAGGGGGGAAGCTTCGGAGGCACGGAGGAGAGCGCAGCCAGAGGGGTGCGGAGGGCAAAGCGGAGAGATTCCCGCACAGAGGAGCGGTGCTGAGCAGCACTCACCAGCCCGAGAGGCTTGTCTGCTCAGCCGCCGGGGCAGGCGGGGGCTGGAAGCTGAGGCTCAGGCTTCGGTTGGATTGCAGGGAGAGGACTGGGGTTGGCAGCATGAACACAGCCTGAAGGGGCTAGTGCGCCACAGCTACCCGGGAGGGAGTCCGGGAAAAGGTCTGGACCTGCCGACAAGGCAAGAGACTTTTTCTTGCCTCTCTGTTTCCTGGTGCGCGAGGAGAGGGATTAAGAGCGCCGCTTAAAACAGCTCCAGAGGCGGGCGTGAGCCGTGGCTATCAGCGCAGACCCCAGAGACGGGCATGAGACGCTAAGGCTGCTGCTGCCGCCACCAGGAAGCCTGTGTGCGAGCACAGGTCACTCTCCACACCGCCCCTCCCGGGAGCCAGTGCAGCCCGCCACTGCCAGGGTCCCGGGATCCAGGGACAACTTCCCAGGCAGAACGCACGGCGCGCCTCAGGCTGGTGCAACGTCACGCTGGCCTCTGCCGCCGCAGGCTCGCCCCGCATCCTACCCCTCCCTCCCCCCGGCCTGAGTGAGCCAGAGCCCCCGAAACAGCTGCTTCTTTAACCCCATCCTTTCTGAGCAGGAACAGACGCCCTCAGGCAACCTACATGCAGAGGCGGGTCCAAATCCAAAGCTCAACCTCGGGAGCTGTGCGAACAAAGAAGAGAAAGGGAAATCTCTCCCGGCAGCCTCAGGAGCAGCAGATTACATCTCCACAATTAACTTGATATACCCTGCATCTGTGGAACACCTGAATAAATTACGAACCATCCAAAATTGAGGAGGTGGACTTTGGGAACAATTATATATATATATATTTTTTTCCCTTTTTCTCTTTTTGCGAGTGTGTATGTGTATGCTTCTTTGTGTGATTTTGTCTGTAAAGCTTTGCTTTTACCACTTGTCCTAGGGTTCTGTCTGTCCGTTTCTTTTTTTTTTTTTTTTTTTTTTTTTAAGATTTATTTTTTTATTGATTAATTGATTGATTGATTGCTATGTTGGGTCTTCGTTTCTGTGCTAGGGCTTTCTCTAGTTGTGGCAAGTGGGGGCCACTCTTCATCGCGGTGCGGGGACCGCTCTTCATCGCGGTGCGCGGGCCTTTCACTATCGCGGCCCCTCCCGTTGCGGGGCACAGGCTCCAGACGCTCAGGCTCAGTAATTGTGGCTCACGGGCCCAGCCGCTCCGCGGCATGTGGGATCTTCCCAGACCAGGGCTCGAACCCGTGTCCCCTGCATTATTGGCAGGCAGATTCTCAACCACTGCGCCACCAGGGAAGCCCTGGTTTTTGTTTTTTTAGTATAGTTTTCAGCGCTTGGTTTGGTTGTTTTCTTCTTTCTTTTTTTTTAATTACTTAAAAAAATTTTTAATAATTACTTTTTGTTTTTTATTTTAATAACATTTAGATTGTTTTATTTTATCTTTTTCTTTCTTTCTTTCTTGTTTTCTCCCTTTTATTCTGAGCCATGTGGATGACAGGCTCTTGGTGATCCAGCCAGCTGTCAGGGCTGTGCCTCTGAGGTGGGAGAGCCAAGTTCAGTACATTGGTCCACCACAGACCTCCCAGCTCCACGTAATATCAAATGGCAAAAATCTCCCAGAGATCTCCATCTCAATGCCAAGACCCAGCTCCACTCAACGACCAGCAAGATACAGTGCAGGACACCCTATGCCAAAACAACTAGCAAGACAGGAACACAACCCCACCCATTAGCAGAGAGGCTGCCTAAAATCATAATAAGGCTACAGACACCCCAAAACACACCACCAGGCATGGACCTGCCCACCAGAAAGACAAGATCCAGCCTCATCCACCAGAACACAGGAACTAGTCCCCTCCACCAGGAAGCCTACACAACCCACTGAACCAACCTTAGCCACTGGGGGCAAACACCAAAAATAAAGGGAACTACGAGCCTGCAGCCTGCGAAAAGGAGATCCCAAACACAGTAAGTTAAGCAAAACGAGAAGACAAAGAAATACACAGCAAATGAAGGAGCAAGGTATAAACCCACCAGACCAAACAAATGAAGAGGAAATAGGCAGTCTACCTGAAAAAGAATTCAGAATAATGATAGTAAAGATGATCTAAAATCTTGGAAATAGAATGGAGAAAATACAAGAAACGTTTGACAAGGACCTAGAAGAACTAAAGAGCAAACAAACAATGATAAACAACACAATAAATGAAAGTAAAAATTCTCTAGAAGGGATCAATAGCAGAATAACTGAGGCAGAAGAGTGGATAAGTGACCTGGAAGATAAAATAGTGGAAATAACTACTGCAGAGCACAATAAAGAAAAAAGAATGAAAAGAATTGAGGACAGTCTCAGAGACCTCTAGGACAATATTAAATGCATCAACATTCGAATTATAGGGGTCCCAGAAGAAGAAGAGAAAAAGAAAGGGACTGAGAAAATATTTGAAGAGATTATAGTTGAAAACTTCCCTAATACGGGAAAGGAAATAGTTAATCAAGTCCAGGAAGCACAGAGAGTCCCATACAGGATCAATCCAAGGAGAAACATGCCAAGACACATATTAATCAATCTATCAAAAATTAAATACAAAGAACAAATATTAAAAGCAGCAAGGGAAAAACAACAAATAACATACAAGGGAATCCCCATAAGGTTAACAGCTGACCTTTCAGCAGAAACTCTGCAAGCCAGAAGGGAGTGGCAGGACATATTTAAAGTGATGAAAGGGAAAAACCTACAAACAAGATTACTCAGCAAGGATCTCATTCAGATTTGACAGAGAAATTAAAACCTTTACAGACAAGCAAAAGCTAAGAGAATTCAGCACCACCAAACCAGTTTTACAACAAATGGTAAAGGAACTTCTCTAGGCAGGAAACACAAGAGAAGGAAAAGACCTACTAGAACAAACCCAAAAAAATTAAGAAAATGGTAATAGGAACATAAACAACGATAATTACCTTAAATGTAAATAGATTAAATGCTCCAACCAAAAGACACAGACTGGCTGAATGGATACAAACACAAGACCCGTATATATGCTGTCCACAAGAGACCCACTTCAGACCTAGGGACACATACAGACTGAAAGTGAGGGGATGGAAAAAGATATTCCATGCAAATGGAAATCAAAAGAAAGCTGGACTAGCAATTCTCATATCAGACAAAATAGACTTTAAAACAAAGACTATTACAAGAGACAAAGAAGGACACTATAAAATGATCAAGGGATCGATCCAAGAGGAAGATACAACAATTGTAAATATTTATGCACCCAACATAGGAGCACCTCAATACATACGGCAAATACTAACAGCCATAAAAGCGGAAACTGACAGTAACACAATCATAGTAGGGGACATTTACACCCCACTTTCACCAATGGACAGATCAACCAAAATGAAAATAAATAAGGAAACACAAGCTTTAAATGATACATTAAACAAGATGGACTTAATTGACATTTATAGGACATTCCATCCAAAAACAACAGAATACTCACTCATTCTTCTCAAGTGCTCATGGACCATTCTACAGGATAGATCATATCTTGGGTCACAAATCAAGCCTTGGTAAATTTGAGAAAATTGAAATTGTATCAAGTATCTTTTCTGACCACAACGTTATGAGACTTTATATCAATTACAGGAAAAAAATCTGTAAAACATACAAACACATGGAGGCTAAACAATACACTACTTAATAACCAAGAGATCACTGAAGAAATCAAAGAGGAAATCAAAAAATACCTAGAAACAAATGACAATGAAAACACAATGACCCAAAACCTATGGGATGCAGCAATAGCAGTTCTAAGAGGGAAGTTTATAGCAATACAATCCTACCTTAAGAAACAAGAAACATCTCAAATAAACAACCTAACCTTACACCTAAAGCAATTAGAGAAAGAAGAACAAAAAAAACCCCAAAGTTAGCAGAAGGAAAGAAATCACCACAAAGATCAGATCAGAAATAAATGAAAATGAAATGAAGGAAACGATAGCAAAGATCAATAAACTAAAAGCTGGTTCTTTGAGAAGATAAACAAAATTCATAAACCATTAGCCAGACTCATCAAGATAAAAAGGGAGAAGACTCAAATCAATAGAATTAGAAATGAAAAAGGAGAAGTAACAACTGACACAGCAGAAATACAAAGGATCATGAGAGATTACTCCAAGCAACTCTATGCCAATAAAATGGACAACCTGGAAGAAATGGACACATTCTTAGAAATGCACAACCTGCCGAGACTGAACCAGGAAGAAATAGAAAATATGAACAGACCAATCACAAGCACTGAAATTGAAACTGGGATTAAAAATCTTCCAACAAACAAAAGCCCAGGACCAGATGGTTTCACAGGCGAATTCTATCAAACATTTAGAGAAGAGCTAACACCTATCCTTCTCAAACTCTTCCAAATATAGCAGAGGGAGGAACACTCCCAAGCTCGTTCTACGAGGCCACCATCACCCTGATACCAAAACCAGACAAAGATGTCACAAAAAAAGAAAACTACAGGCCAATATCACTGATGAACATAGATGAAAAATCCTCAACAAAATACTAGCAAACAGAATCCAACAGCACATTAAAAGGATCATACACTATGATCAAGTGGGGTTTATCCCAGGAATGCAAGGATTCTACAATATGCACAAATCAATCAATGTGATACACCATATTAACAAATTGAAGGAGAAAAACCATATGATCATCTCAATAGATGCAGAGAAAGCTTTCGACAAAATTCAACACCCATTTATGATAAAAACTCTCCAGAAAGTAGGCATAGAGGGAACTTAGCTCAACATAATAAAGGCCATATATGACAAACCCACAGCCAACATCGTCCTCAATGGTGAAAAACTGAAACCATTTCCACTAAGATCAGGAACAAGACAAGGTTGCCCACTCTCACCACTATTATTCAACACAGTTTTGGAAGTTTTAGCCACAGCAATCAGAGCAGAAAAAGAAATAAAAGGAATCCAAATCGGAAAAGAAGAAGTAAAGCTGTCACTGTTTGCAGATGACATGATACCATACATAGAGAATCCTAAAGATGCTACCAGAAAACTACTAGAGCTAATCAATGAATTTGGTAAAGTAACAGGATACAAAATTAATGCACAGAAATCTCTTGCATTCCTATCCACTAATGATGAAAAATCTGAAAGTGAAATTAAGAAAACACTCCCATTTACCATTGCAACAAAAAGAATAAAATACCTATGAATAAACCTACCTAAGGAGACAAAAGACCTGTGTGCAGAAAATTATAAGACACTGATGAAAGAAATTAAAGATGATACAAACAGATGGAGAGATATACCATGTTCTTGGATTGGAAGAATCAACATTGTGAAAATGACTCTACTACCCAAAGCAATCTACAGAGTCAATGCAATCCCTATCAAACTACCACTGGCATTTTTCACAGAACTAGAACAAAAAATTTCACAATTTGTATGGAAACACAAAAGACCCCGAAGAGCCAAAGCAATCTTGAGAAAGAGAAACGGAGCTGGAGGAATCAGGCTCCTGGACTTCAGACTATACTACAAAGTTATAGTAATCAAGACAGTATGGTACTGGTACAAAAAAAAGAAATATAGATCAATGGAACAGGATAGAAAGCCCAGAGATAAACCCACACATATATGGTCACCTTATCTTTGATAAAGGAGGCAAGAATACACAATGGAGAAAAGATAGCCTCTTCAATAAGTGGTGCTGGGAAAACTGGACAGCTACATGTAAAAGAATGAAATTAGAACACTCCCTAACACCATACACAAAAATAAACTCAGAATCGATTAACGACCTAAATGTAATGCCAGTCACTATCAAACTCTGAGAGGAAAACATAGGCAGAACACTCTATGACATAAATCACAGCAAGATCCTTTTTGACCCAGCTCCTAGAGAAATGGAAAGAAAAAGAAAAATAAACAAAGGGGACCTAATGAAACTTAAAGCTTTTGCACAGCAAAGGAAACCATAAACAAGACAAAAAGACAACCCTCAGAATGGGAGAAAATATTTGCAAATGAAGTAACTGACAAAGGATTAATCTCCAAAGTTTACAAGCAGCTCATGCAGCTCAATATCAAAAAGACAAATAGCCCAATCCAAAAATGGGCAGAAGACCTAAATAGACATTTCTCCAAAGAAGATATACAGATTCTCAACAAACACATGAAAGAATGCTCAACATCATTAATCATTAGAGAAATGCAAATCAAAACTACAATGCGATATCATCTCACACCGGTCAGAATGGCCATCATCAAAAAATCTACAAACAATAAATGCTGGAGAGGGTGTGGAGAAAAGGGAACACTCTTGCACTGTTGGTGGGAATGTAAATTGATACAGCCACTATGGAGAACAGTATGGACATTCCTTAAAAAGCTAAAGATAGAACTACCATATGACCCAGCAATCCCACTACTGGGCATATACCCTGAGAAAACCATAATTCAAAAAGAGTCATGTACCACAATGTTCATTGCAGCTCTATTTACAATAGCCAGGACATGGAGGCAACCTAAGTGTCCATCATCAGATGAATGGATAAAGAAGAAGCGGCACATATATACAATGGAATATTACTCAGCCATAAAAAGAAACGAAATTGAGTTATTTGTAGTGAGGTGGATAGACCTAGAGTCTGTCATGCAGAGTGAAGTAAGTCAGAAAGAGAAAAACAAATACCGTATGCTAACACATATATATGGAATCTAAAAAAAAAAAAAAAAAAAAAATCATGAAAAACCTAGGGGCAAGACGGGAATAAAGACGCAGACCTACTAGAGAATGGACTTGCAGACACGGGGAGGGGGAAAGGTAAGCTGGGACAATACCAAATATAAAATAGATAGCTAGTGGGAAGCAGTCACGTAGCACAGGAAGATCAGCTTGGTGCTTTGTGACCAGCTAGAAGGGTGGGATAGGGAGGATGGGAGGGAGGGAAACGCAAGAGGGAAGAGATATGGGGATATATGTATATGAATAACTGATTCACTTTGTTATAAAGCAGAAACTAATGCACCATTGTAAAGCAATTATACTCCAATAAAAATGTTAAAAAAACAAAAAAAAATGAAGGCCAAGTATCCAAGTCATAGCAGTGATGACAGAGAAAGGAAAAAGAGGGATTGCATGGCTATTTAAATGTTATTCTCTCTGGCTAAAAACAATGCTGACAATCTCTTCAATGACTTCTTATTCATTCAAATTCCTCTTCTTGCACAGCTTAATCACATCCTTTGTCCATTTTTCTTCTTTCTTTTTAAAAATTAATTAGTGATATTTCCTTATATAACTCAAGACATTTTTTATTATTGATGATACAAATATCACTTCCTGGACTATTATTTCTACTTATGTTGGTTGTCCTTTGTTAACCAAAATAGTTATATTTAATGTAGTCAAATCCATCCATTTTTTTTACCAAGTTCACCTGAATTTATGGGTCTTTTTCTGAGGTGTCAATCCTTTACCAAATGCCCATTTTTTTTCTTATACAAATGTATATCAATGTGTTTTACTAATTGATGCTTTGCAGTATGTCAATATCTGGAGGGTTACTCATCCTCTTTCCTCTCTACTCTTTCCTCTTTGAAAAAATGTTTAAAACTTTACATTTTTATTAGTTATTTTAGGGTCTTTATTTTTCTATATGTATATTTAAACCAATATACTAATTTGCCTCATGATTCCAATCATAATTATTATTGGAAAAGCATTTAATATATCTCTAACTTGGAAAAGGTGGCATTTTTACAAGGAAAAAAGGCATTTTTACCCACTCATGAATATGGTTTCTACCTTTATTTAGATTTCCTTTCTTGTCCTTTACTAGAGTCTTATATATTTTTCTTTACAAAGCTCTTGTGCATTTTGTTAAATTAATTCCTATATATTTTATGACTTGTGTTGCTATTGTACTGGTATCATTTTTTATGATATTTTCTAATTGATTACTGCTGGTTTAGAAAAACTTTACTTTTATATGTAAATCTTACATTAGGAAATCTTGCTGAACTTTCTTATTGGTGTGACTCATTTGCCTATTAATTTTCTCGGATTTTAAATGTAACTGATCATATCGTCAGCAAATAATTATAATATATTCTCCTCCATATCAATTATTATTTTCATTCCTTTTGTATTGGCTAGAATTATAAGTACTGTGCTGTTAAGTATCATTTATACTTATCGTATGTATCTTGCTCCTGACTTTAGAAGAAGTGCCTCAGATTCCATTAAATACCACATTTGTTGTAGAATTTTTATATGTAGTTTTTATTAGGTTATAAAGTTCCTCTCTAGTTCTAGCTTTCTAAGAATTCTCATCGTTTTTTTCATGTATATTGAGATAACTCTGTTTTCCTTTAGTCAACCAACATGAGAGTGAATTTATAGATTTTTCTGAAGTTGAATCATCTGTGTATTCCTGGGAAAATTGTCCCTTGGTAAAAATATGTTGTTTTTTTAAAAAAATGTTAAATTTCCTTGGATAATATTTTTAAATGTTTTCATCTGTAAAATTAGTGTATATGTTTTACATAATATACTAATGAGAATTATTTTAATCTAGGTTATGCAAATGTCATAAAATGAGTTGGGCAATTTTTCTTTCTTTTTTTCATTTTCTGGAAAAACAAAATATATGTGGATTATATACTTTACAGTATAATTCTATTCTATTTTATTTATATTTATTATTATATTTATATTCATCTTGAAACTTTGGTAAAGTCCATCAGTAAAAGTATTTTCTATCCGAGTAGTGAGAAGGGCAGAGGGGTTATATTTTTAGTAGCAGCTCTATGTCATTAATGATCATAATTCTATACAAATTTTCTATTTCTTCTTGGGCCAACTAGGCTTTTATTTTCAGATATGTGTCAACTGCATCCATAAATACTATTTAATAATATTATTTTATTTTTAATCTCTACTATATCTATTTTAACTTCTACCTTTTCATTTTTTAATTCATTTGTATCTTTTCTCACTTTTCCATGGTGAAAATTCCAGAAATTTGTCTGTCTTCCTAGAATCGTCAGAGAATCAACTTAAGGTTTTGTTTATGATCTGTTTTGTTTCTTTCCTGTGCTCTTGATTTCTTTATGTAGCATTATAATTCATTTATTTTTGATACTTTAAGTTTATTGCTCTTTTCCTATCACCTATATTTCTATAAATTTACCAAAAAAAAAGATGCAAAACCCACAAAGAAATTAACTTTTCCTCCTTAGGGCCATAGATATTCATCAAACTCAATAACTTGACTGACCTCTTCTCTGCTGAAGTCAGAAAGCAGCAGTATCTTTTCTCCCTAGAAACAGGGATTTGCAATCTGGTGACAAATGGCTGAGGAATGTAGAGATGATGTAAGTATTTCCAGTCTTTGTTCAAACACAGATCCCACATAATTCCGAGTCTGAGAAAACTCATCCCAACCTTCCAAGAGGCGACAGAGGCACCAACACTCTGAGGAATCCCTGGGCCCGAGCAGACGATCCCTGTGTTGACACAACTCTTTAAATAAAGCCAGACTCCAGCCAAAGAAAATGTTATGTATAAAACTCTAAACTCCTGTCACTGGTAAATTTTGCTTTAGGTCAGGGATTATACATCCTGTAAATTATGTCCAAGATCCTCTTGGCACCATTTCCAAAATTCTGAACCATGATACACTCACTGCTGCTTGTGAATGGTATCATCACATCCGTGAGTCCTGACCACTAAGGAGGCCTGTCCAGACTGAGTCCCTTCCCAGTTGCTTCTCACTTTACAGGGAAACTATGTGCATAAAAAGAATGAGAATGGGAGGGTACTCTACATGCTGAAACTCAGTGCCAGGGAGAGGCAGGAAGGAGTTCTGTTTGGAAAATATGTTGATCAAGGCTCTTCAACATAATAATAATTATAAGTGACATTTATGGAGTACTTTAGGATTTATAAAACGTTTTCATAAGTAAGATCTCATTTAAAATCTCCAAACAGCATTTTACATGTCAATCATACCTCAATAAACTATTTTGTTGTTTTTGTTGCTTTTTCAATGAAGTGTTAATTTTTAAAAAGAAAGAATAAGAGGAGAGGAAGTATAGAGAGCAAGTGCACCCAACTCTCCTAAGGATTTTCTCCAAGTGCACAAAAATGGTAACTAGATGAAAAAATGGGACCAAGAAAGATTTTCTATAAGATGGGAGAAATATCCGTTTGTTTAATTCCACATATATGAGAAATCTAAAGTAGTCTAACTCATAGAAGAAGGGAATACCATAGTGGTTGCCACGGGCTGGGGGGATGGGGAAAATGGGGAGTTGTTATTCAAAGGGTAAAAATTTCAGTTATGCTTGGTGAGTAAATACTAGAGATCTGTTGTACAACATCATGCCTATAGATAACAACACTGTATTCAAAATCTGTTAAGAGGTTAAGAGGGTAGATCTCATGTTAAATGTTCTTGCCACCAAAAAAAAAAAAAAAAAAGAGGGAGAAAGAGAAAGAGAGCAAGAGAGACCCAAAGAAACTTCTGGGAGCTGTTGTGTTATGTCTATTCCCTTAATTATGGTGATGGTATCATGGGTGTTTGCATATATCCAAACACATCACATTGAACAATTAAATGTGTACAGTTCTTTGTATTTCAATTATACCTCAATAAAACTGTTAAAGATAAAATAAAATGTCAAAACAAAATCTGCTAATTAGACACAGGTTGTATTATCATTCTTATATTTGAGTCATGTGAACTAAGGCTCAGACAAAGTAAATTACTTCCTAAAGTATACAGAGAAAAAAAAATTGGGGAAAGAACTCGAGAATTTTAGAACCCAGAAGTTTTTGTTTCCAACTCTTTCCTTCACCATGGGGTTTGGGTTCTGCCCTCACTTCCAGCCTCTGGTATAACTCCTTACACTTTATGAAGAAGGGGAAAAGGGAAGAAGAAGGTCCACTGCTCCCTGTAAGGTCACCATTCAACCCTCCACATTACCTTTAACAGAAGAATTATGTAGGGATTGAAATAATTGTTTGTTATCAATGGGGGAAGTCATCCTACTATGTCGTGGAATCATTCT
The DNA here is from genome assembly GCF_949987535.1 of Balaenoptera acutorostrata. Lineage (NCBI taxonomy): Eukaryota > Metazoa > Chordata > Mammalia > Artiodactyla > Balaenopteridae > Balaenoptera > Balaenoptera acutorostrata. The sequence continues at coordinate 11,975,415 of NC_080070.1, forward strand.
CCATGTAAATATTCCATGATGGAGATGTGCAAATTTGGTGATAGGCAGACACAATTATATGGTTTACCTAGCTGAAAAATGGAGACTATAGACTCCCCGCATGTTCTCCCTTTCTGGTTTCTTTTCATCTTCCTAAAGCCCTAATTTTGGAGAACCCCTGCGATCAGTTTTGGGACCCTTTCTTTTCTCTAACTATACTCATTACTATAATGATCTCACCCAGTTTCATAACTTAAAGTATCACCTATAATTAATGACTTCAAATTTACACCTCTAACTTGAAACTTCTCCTGTGAACTGCAGATTGTATGTCAATTAAACAGACCCACTTGGACATCCAACAGACATCTCAAACTTAATATGCCCCACATTGAACTTCTGACCACTCTTTCTTCCCAAACTTGCTCCATCTGAGGCCTTCCTCATCTCAGGTAATGATACCTCTATTCTTCCTGTTGCTCAGGTAAAAAATCATTCTGGCCTCTCTCTTTCTTTCACATCCCATATCCAACCCATCAGGAAATTCTGCTGGCTCTACATTTAAAATGTATTTTTAAATAATAAATGCATTCAAAACCCAACCATGTCTTCCCACTTCTATTGCTATTCTCATCTAAATCGTATATCCCCTCACCTGGATTATTGCATTGTTGATTTCTGCTTCTACCCTGGCCCGCTAAAGTCTATTCTCAACACAGCAACCAGACTGACCTTTTTAATATCATTTCAGTCTTTCAGCCAATCTCTCACAATCCCCTGCAAGGCACCTCCTACTGGCTGTCCACAACTTTTTTGACCTCATCTGCCACTATTCTGTCCTCACTTCACCCCAGCCACACTGGGCTCCTCACTGTGCCTCAGGCACACCTGACCCGCTCTCCATTCAGGATCTCTGACTGACTAATTCTGCCTGGAATGTTCTTCCCCCAGATATCCACATGATTCACTTCTTTACCTCCTTCAAATTTTGCATCAAATGTCTCCTTCCCACTAAAGCCTTCCTCAAACATCCTATTTAAAATTGCATGTCACCCCCTCACATTTCCTATCCTCGTTTATTTTTCTCCATTGGACTTACTTTCAAATACACCATATAATTTACCTAATTTGGCTACTGTCTATCTCTTCTCCCTGGAATGTAAGCTTCATGAAGAAAGACATTTTTGTCTGTTTTGCTCCTTCATCTACACCCCAGTACTTAGATCAAAGCCTGGCACATACTAGGTACTCAATAAGCATCATGTGTTGAATTGTTAAATCAAAGTATAAGTGAACAAGTAAATGAACTGGAGCAAATGACCTCTACAGTCCTGTGATTCTGGTGCATATACACAGGTGGACAGACAGGAGGATAATAACCAAACAATCAAGAGCAAGTCTTCAGCTCTCAGACTTAGAGGGACCTGCCAGAGTTGTCAAGTTCATACTCCAGGGTCAGGAGTATCCCGTGGTGGAAGCTTCCTAGTGCAGTTTCTCGGGTCCTTGGACACATGTGAGAGTTAAAGACAATTCACTCATGCATCTCAACATCCAGCTAGCTTCCTGCCCTAGACATGGGACAAACTAACACATCTTAGACCTATCGGGTACCTGATCCTTCTCCACAGGTTCTAGAACTCCCACATGCACAAATGAGAATTGCTGTGACGACAGAGGAGTATGGAACACTCTAGGGAAAGATTGTGGCACCAGTGGGACAGAGAGCACTCTGGGCAGGTGGTCAGTATGACATAGGGAGTTGTTTCTCTCTGGACAGCTGCAAAGTCATTGTATGTGTGCCAAGCCCTCTTAGGTCTCCAACCTTGAGGAGGGATTTTATGACGAGAGAATTAATCACAGGATGCTTTTTCTCTTGCCCTCCCTCTGGAAGGGACTAGTATAACCTTCTCCTCCCCATCCCCCCAAGTCTCCAGGGATATAAAGCAGGCTAAGGTCATAGTACCGACCAGACACAGCTAATCAGAAACTGCTGTGGAAATCCCCTCCAGGTGCTCGCCCCTCTCCAGCATCTCCATCCCTCATGCTTCTCCTTTCAAGCCCTTCTCCTCTACACCTGCCCACTGCAGCTCTAGAGTCTGCTGTTTTTCATTTTGCCTGTGATCTCTCTAATCTCCAGTCACCATGATCTGAACCTCCTCTCCACCCATCTCCAAGTCACCCTTCTCTCTGAGCCCAGGTAAGGAGAAGACTGTGGGGTAGGAGGGCAGAGGAAGAGAGGGAAACACCGAGAGCAGAGTATGGAAATAAGGAAATAAAAATACTTCCCGAGTAGGTTTACCCAAAAGAGATAACTGCTTGTGAGAGAAAGACCACCCTCCTTAGATGAGATCTGGTGCCTCACAGCAATAAACCATGGAGCACCCGGTGTTCAAGGTGCTGGAACCTGTGGAACCCTTCAATCTTGGGTGCACTCAGGTAGGGTTGGGCTTGAGAAACATGAGGCAGCTACAAATGCCAGGACTGTTAGGTTCTGCTTCTATTTTTATTGAATGACTCTGCCCCAATGCATCTCTTCTGCCTCAGTGTTCTCATCTAAAAATGGGAGAGTTCTGTCTTCTCAAATGAACAGAAGTTTTCATGGCGAGAGGCATCCAATGATATCTTGTTTCTCTAGAATAATATGTAAGAATAGAATTGAAGAAAATATGAATTCTTCAACTCTCAGAGGCAGAAAAGAAAGTATTCAAAAAGGTGTTACCTATGATTATCATCCTACCTCATGGGACACAAAAATTTGACCACTGATGATACCATGACAGGAAAAGCTCCATGTATGCCTCCCATCCTGGACAAAGAACTAAATCCCTATGCCCCATGCACCAGCCACAGGGCTTCCCCTTGAAGAAGACCCAGGCCCCCATCAGAGCCCACACTTGGGCAGGCTGAATCCTGTGCATTCTATCTTATTTCATCTTATAATTTGTTCCTCTTTCTCAGGAACCACAGGAGTCTCTTCTAGAAACTCAGGGATAAGCAGTAGGATGGTCGGGGGAGTGTCCTATTGGAAAAGGTCCTGAAGCCAAAATTATGCACACGACTCTTGCAGATGATAGGTTTTCTGAGGCGCCCATGGCTTTCTGAGACAATATTCCAAAGACATCAGAAGCTCTCTCTCCTGGAAGGTGGCTGGCCGAGGAAAATCAACATTTTTTCCTTAACCGTTTTTTTTTTTTTCCCATTTTAATGAATCATGAAAATACCCTGACAGAACTGAGGTAGCCTTGATTTCCTCATCCATGCAGCTGCTTTGCCCCATTACTTAGTTCCAACTCTCAGTCTGTGGCCAATAAGAAACAGAGGCTTCTGGGTTTTTGAGGGAACTCTCTATTTTGTAGCACAAGATGAAGTTAGAAATTAAAAGTATTCTCAAACTTACTAAAACCAACTTCATGGAAAATGATAGCCGATTTTTTAAATAAATTTTGAAAACAAATTAGATTTTTTTTTTTTTTTTTGTCTGCCTTGGGTCTTCGCTGCTGTGTGCCGGCTTTCTCTAGTTGCAGCGAGCGGGGGCTACTCTTGGGGTGTGCAGCCTTCTCACTGCGGTGGCTTCTCTTGTTGCGGAGCACGGGTTCTAGATGCGTGGGCTTCAGTAGTTGCAGCACGAGGGCTCAGTAGATGTGGCACACAGGCTCTAGAGCACAGGCTCAGTAGTTGTGCACGGGCCTAGCTGCCCCATGGCATGTGGGATCTTCCTGGACCAGGGATCGAACCCATGTCCCCTGCACCAGCAGGCGGACTCTTAACCTCTGCACCACCAGGGAAGTCCCAAATTAGATTTTTTATAGAGCAAAAATGCAAATATTTATTCAAGTAGACAAAGTAACTGACCCTCAGGCCTAGAATACTTTAAAAAAATGTAACAGCACAATGATCATGCATTTATCTGTGAGAAAGTTGACCTTCACAATTCCAGAATTGGGACAGTCTCTTTGCCAGACAATTTTGATGTTGAAGATTAAAGTGCTCATGTTTGAAGCATATCCTTCTTCCTCTGGCGGAAGCCTGGGTCAGAGATATTAGTTTAAATGGGTGCTGCTTTGTTCAAGCAGAGAGTTTCTTTAAAAGCATTAAAGGCAGAGAGCCAGCTCTAAAATCAGCAGGACTCCTAGATTTGTATGGTTCAAATGTCCTCTCCAGATGAAAATAAAAGAGACGGGGCACCTGAAATGACACTTCACTCAAAGTTCTAATCCCACAATTGATTTCTGGAGAAAAGAGAACTAACAGTGGCAACTATTCAGGGATCTCTTAACACAAGTGCACATATTGTCATAACTCTGAATCGTCAGGAAACTGAGGAGAAAATGTTGGCCAAAATGCAAAACTCAAGGTAACATATCGACCCAGAGCTAGAGAACTGAAAGATTCAAAATTGTAACCATCATTTTAAGAAGGGCTCCAGAGCAGACACAGAAATATCAAGGGTATCTCATTTTTATAACATGTAGGATCAACAAATACTTCAGAAAATGCTGTAAAAGGAGAAAAGCAAGAATGTTTGTGTAAGGAAAACATTCCCTATTAAATCTACTTAAATGCTTTTAGGGGATAAAGATGCCAACAAGAAACTAGCAAGGACTTCTTTTATTTGGACTTTCAAAAGCCTTGACAAGCTATCTTACCAAATTTAGTCATGGGGACTCAGTAGACTGCTTTATCATGTAAGAGAAACTGGTTCACAAGACAGAAACATCATGCCAGAAAAGAGGCTCATGTCCCAGGGGTTGAGGTTGAGATTATAAACGGTTGGAAGAGGGAGCACAGTGAAATCTTTACAACCAAAGATGATATTTAGCTCCTTGGAGTAAAGAAATTACCAAACTGATGAGAAAAAAAAAAACAAAACACTGAAAGATGTAATTTTGCGTGACAAAGCAAGAAAAAGGTAAATGAGTTTAATTCAAGGGATTTTATTTCAGAACACAAATCTAAATTTGAAATATATAATAATGCAAATATATGTTAATCGAGTTTCAAGTTATCTGTCATAAACCAAGGAAAAGGCTCATGACATAGGAAAAGGAGTCATTATAGTAATTACAGTTGTCAGCTGCTCTGCATGTGGAGCCCAAAGGCTGACATCATACTGTAGAAGTTGGGTTATAACATGATGTGATTAATAACCATCTCTTCATGTCTGCTTTGTGCCCAGCACTGTGCTGTGAGCTTCCTTGGTAGAGTGCCTATGAATTAGATACTGTTATCTCCATTTAGATGTAAAGAGACTGAGGATCAGGGAAACTGAGTACACAGGTAATGTGGCTAGTAAGTGGTTGAGCCAGGATTTGAATTCATAGATGTCTTCTTCCATAGTCTGTACAGTCTTAGAAAGATGATAGGAAACCAAAGGGAAAAAAAAAGTTGAAAGAAAGAGAGGTGAGGGGAGAAAGATGATGGTAATGATAATGATCATAGATAGAAATAGACTTATTTATGTCTATCCCTACTTTTCTCCCCATGAGAAAAGTATTCTTCCCTACATCCAGAGTACTATGTATATACCTTTGTTTCTTGCATCCCAGAAAGACAGAAAAGGCACCTGAAGAGACACCATCAAGGGGTGAGGAGATTTTCATGGTGGAAAGATGAATATTCAGAGGAAATACGATCTAAGCCTGTCAAGGCGTGAAGGACAGAGATGAGAATGCTTTTTAGTCTTGTTGTGCTCCTACTCTGTGTGGGGTTTTGTGCTAGTTTTTGCATGCTGTCTCCTGGAATACTCACACGTCCCTCCTTTGTTACAACCCCCATTCAACAGTGAGGAGGCAAGGTTTCAGAAGTGTTAATTAACTTGTCCCCAACCCAAATCAAGCATCCATCAAATAACAAAGCAAAAATTTAGACTGTGGGGAGCCTTTCTACTTCACTGAGGATTAAGGAAAAGAAAAAAGAAAAATCTTTTGAATGCATAGTGTGTGTTTTTCCTTAAAAAAAAGCACTGGACAAAAATAGATTTCAGAACAATTTGTATAAACTCATAGACCAGATGCTCATGACAGGTTATTAACTCAAATTATGGAAATTCAGGCATATGTACAATTTTAAATTTAACCTCCTATGGGACAATGATCTGATTTTTCTGTGACCTCTCTTCTGGTGTTTTTGTAAACAATAATACTAGATCAGTGGACTCAGGTCTACTCTGGAAGACAATTCTGGCAGAAACAGAACCATCAAACAGGAGTTGTGAGTCCAGTTCTGCTGCCAACAGATAGTGGTGAGGTCCCAGGCTGGTTATATGACCTCTATGGGGCATCCCTTGCCATAGCATGAGGATCTGGACCATTTGACCTTCAAGCTAGTTCAGCATTTTATGGAATCTTCCAGACCCAGAGGAGCCTGACCTGTCTGCCTTCCAAATCTCCCCACAACCTCTCCTTAGAAGTGTTTCAATTGGCTATTAAATGACTGATTAAAAAACATCATTATTACAGATAATTTTAATTATCCTACACAGTGAAAATCAAATCCCAGATCTACGGCCCCAGCCCAGCAAGGCTTCCAGCCACATCCAGATGTCCCGGGCCACCAGCCAGCCATTAATCTGTGGGTGCTCCATGGAGCCTTACACAATTAGGAAAGCAGATCTGACAGAACAGTAACAATAGGAATGAAGAATGTCAAGGCTAAGGGGAAATTATTTTTAGATTTGCTATCTTAGATGATCTGTATTACTGCTCACATCCACATGTCCTCAGAAGAAATGTCAGCAAAGGGAAATCTGAGAACAGAAATGCCTAGGAGAGTACAGGTAATTTCTGGACAGGGGAAGATAGGAGCTGTGGGAAGAGGTTGTGTTTTATGTGAGAAGAATTTTTAGGAGAGTGGTAAGTAAGGAAGACAGTATAGTGGATGAGACCATGGACTAGCAGGGACTACACTGCTTGAGTGAAAACCTGGCTTTACCGCTAACCGGCTTCATGACATTTAATTCTTCTAGGCCTCAATTTCCTCACCGGTAAGATAGGTACAATAAGAGTTCACATACCTCATCAGATTGTTGCTAGGATTAAGTGAGTTAAATGTATAAAGTCCTTATGCGCATTTGCCTGACACTCTCTTAGCTATTATTGTTGAAGAGTGAGAATATAGCCCTTCTGGCCCTGGAGGAGGAAGGGGGTGTTTTCTTTTCCCTCTGTAGCTTCTCCTACTAGGCTGGAGCCTGGTTTTGAATAGACCAAATTGTTGAAGTTGTGAAAGTGTCTGTTTCCCTTCTCCCTCCCAGGGAAAAGACATTTCTAACATACATTTCTAGAGTTTGTGACAAATCCTCCTAAAAACTCTAGACAAAGTAGAAACACTCCTCAGTCTCCTTTTGATTGAACTAAACTGTCTGGCTTGCATTCCATGGCCTCGTTTGTAAACGTGATATACCTTGAGCTTAGAGTTACTGGAGCCACTGCCCGGCCTTTCACATCAGCTCCATTTCTGTGAAGTATGAGCATAAAGGTGAAAGAATTGGACTGTTTGTGTTTCTCTACTCCCAACACCCTGCTTCTCTAAGGAGATGAAAAGGAAGAAGTAAAAGACCGAGGGGTAAGCAGAGGCAGAGTGAAGAGAGCTGGTTACTTCAACAGCTTCATCCTGTCTGAACCTCCAGGACAGTCAGCCTTCTCTCTCTTGGTCACACCCACAGCTACGACACCTGGCAAGGAAGAGGCACTCAACGCAGGTTTGTTAAATTTGTCCAGATGACTGAATATTGGGGGGAAAATGATGGGAAGTGATTCCACATCCCTCAGACCCACCCACAACCCCACCCTATTCCTCCTCCATCGCAATGCAAACATCTGTTTGAAGGCATTCCCCTCGGATGACAAAAAAAAGAGCACAGGTTGACCTTGATAAATAGAAATCCCCAGAACTATCCTCAGAAAGGAGCATTAATAGCAAAAACGAAGCTCATTGCATTCTTTCTGGTTCTTGCATCCAATTTACCTGTCGCCTGTGACCCAGCTTTATTGCTGTTGCACTCTGTAGTGTAACAACAGGCACAAACTCCACTTCCAACACTGATTATAGACAGTGACTCAGAGTCACTAAGTGGAAATAATGGTTGAACTTACAATTAAAATTAAAAAGAGATATCATTAATAACTACTGGAAAAATCAAACATCCTCCTCTAGTTGGCATGGCCTTGAATTTCTTACCACCTCATGTTCCCTGACTCCAGAGGTTTATAACAATTGCAGCCAACCTATATACTATCAAATGTTCTCCAAATGTTGCCTGCATGAGTCACCGGATAATGCTTAGAAAGAGACTGTGTTCCGACAGCATATCTGGAATGTACTGCTCCCTCTGAAGGGCAAGTTAAAACAGATACACATCACTTTTTCTCATGCTGACAGAGTATTAATAAGACTGTTAGGACATATTGTTTCTGATGTGCCCGGTTAGGCCTTTCTCTAACCATCCCCTGCTGCCTAAGTGTCTGCCTCAGTGCCAGGCACAGACCTGGGTCTCTATTTAAGGCTGAATCAATATGGACTGACTGACTGATGCCAGTGACCTTTTTTAACAACCTCAGATGGGGTCATGGGAAGTTCTGGATTCAGCCTCAGGAATGCAGATTCTGTTCCTAACTTTCTGTGAGCAGTTAAGCCCTTCATCCTGCTCCTCCCCAGCTTTTTTTTTTTTTTTCTCTTTAAAATTATGAGGTTGAATGAGATGATGGCTAAGATCCTCATCTGCATTACGTCTCTGTGATTCTGAGACACTAGACAAGCAACTCAGAAGTGGCAGAGCAGAGCAGGGAGGAGGAAATAGAGCCTAAAGACACAGTTCCTGCCTCGGGGAGCTGAGGCTGAGGCGGACTAATACCGGTGGCTGTATAGACCCACAACATACGTGGAGTCTGAAGAGAGGGGATTCTTCATAGGCGGAGGTCAGGAGAGGTGCACTGTAAAGGAAGGGCCTAAAATCAAGGTTTCTTTGGAAGCAGCATGTTGAGAAAGCACCTGTAAGGATTCTAGCCCAGAGGCAGGAAAAACTGGACCATTTTTTAGAACAAGTTAATAAGACGTCCCTCATGGGGAGGGGGGATGGGAATGGACCCATCAACCCACCTCCCTCTCTGCAGCCCTACTCCCTCCTACCCTCTAAATTCCACCCAGCCCCTTCTTCACCAGCAGGGCCCGAGGAGCGTAGCCCACAAACTCTCCCTTCCCGCATTGCTCTCCCACAGGTCCCTCTGGGCAGCCAGTGCATGGACAGCCGCAGCAACGCCACCACGCCCTGCGGCCTCCTCCTGCAGGGCTTCGCTGAGTCTCCCCACCTGAGGCCCGTGCTCTTCCTGCTGCTGCTGGCCGTGCACCTGGCTACCCTGAGCGGGAACCTGCTCATCCTTGTGGCCATGGCCTCAGTGCCCAGCCGGCCGCCCATGCTACTCTTCCTGTGCCAGCTGTCAGCCATCGAGCTCTGCTACATGCTGGCGGTGGTGCCCCGCTCCCTGGCCCAACTGGCCTCGCCAGGCCGCAGCCGAGACAGCCCCATCTCCTTCCTGGGCTGCGCTGTTCAGATGCACATGTTCGTGGCTCTGGGCGGGGCCCAGTGCTTCCCGCTGGCCGCTATGGCCTGTGACCGCTACATGGCCATCTGCCACCCGCTGCGCTACGCGGCTGTGGTGACACCTGGGCTGTGCACGCGGCTGGCCCTGGCCTGCTGCCTCGGGGAACTGGCGGTGTCCGTGGGGTTCACGGTGGCCGTCTTCAACCTGCCTTTCTGTGGCTCTCGCCTGCTAGTGCATTTCTTCGGCGACATCACAGCGCTGCTGCACCTGGCCTGCACGCAGAGCTATGCAGAGGAGCTGCGTCCGCTGGGCGCCGGCCTGGTGCTGCTGCTGCGGCCCTCGGTGCTCATCCTGGCCTCCCATGGCGCCATCGCCGCCGCCCTGAGCCGCCTGCGCTCCCCACGCGGCAGGCGCAAGGCCGCCTCCACCTGCGCCTCGCACCTGGCCGTCACCTTCCTCCACCATGGCTGTCCCACCTTCACGTACGTGCGGCCCAAGGCCAGCTACTCCCCACGGCAGGATCGCACGCTGGCTATGGTCTACACCAACATCACGCCGCTGCTCTACCCGCTCATCTACAGCCTGCGCAACCGCAAAATCACCGCCACCATCCGCAGGGTGCTGAGCCCCAGGGCAGGGTCTGTGTGAGCCATGATAGCCGGCAGGGACCAGGCCAGAGGGGGCAGCTCTGCTCCCTAAAGCTCCCTCTATCAGCTGGTGTCTGCGTTGAGGACGCCACCGGGAGAGCTCAAGAACCGGACTCAGAAAAGAGAATCTGGAAAAGTGTCCCCCTAAGGAGAGTCTCCCAGCAGTTTCCCCATCCTCCGCCAGTTCTGTGTGGAATAGAACCCTAGACCTGATTTGAGTGGATCCATCAGTACCTGTAGAGTTCTTCCCACGTGCTGGGCTTGGGCAAGGTAGTGGGCTTGTAGTGACAAAGAAGGCACAACTCATGCCCCAGGGAGCTCACAGCGAGAGAGGACAGATGTGAGGAGAAAACAGGAGATGGATGGAGTGGCTCATGCTAGACTTTTCCAGGGGAGAGGGGAGTCAAGGAAAACTTCTTGGGGGGCAAAGATGGCTCAGTGGAGAACTGTAGGATGGGTAGAGGTCAGCCAAGTGAAGAGGAGAGTGAAGAATGCTCTAAATGGAACTGGTTAAACAGGGGCTGGGGCATTTCGGGAAGGTCCTTGTAAAAGGCTAAAGGATTTGAGTTCATGGAATGATACGATAGCTTGCCCCTCCTTGTGTGGTCACTCTGGCCACAGTGTGGCGAATGGACTGTAGACATGGAGACCCATGGAAGCTGTTGCCATATTCCAGGAAGAGAGGTGATGGAGTCTGGACCAGAGTATTGACACAGCTGATTAAGGGACATGGAAAGAGTAAAGAGATATGCAGGAGGAGGAAACTACAGAATCTTGATTAGATATGAGGGCGAGGAAGAAAGAGAAGCTAAGGGTCATTTCTAACCTAGGTCACCAGGTGGATGGTGGTACAATTTGCTGAAAAGGACCCAGGAGCAGGTGCAAGTGAGGAGAGGAGGAGGATGGGGGCTTCTGCTTAGAACGTGTGGAGTTGAGATGCTGCCAGGACAAGCCAGTGAAGATAGTGACTGAGGAAGCAAATACACCAGTCTAGAGCTCAGGGGAGAGATTCAAGAGGAAGGACAGATTTGAGACTACAGATAGCTACTGAGACCAGGAAGTGATATCACCCACCAGAAAGTTAATAATTGCTCTCTATGTGGTAAGATTATAGGTGATTTATATTTTATTGATTATATATTTTCCAAATTTCTCATAATCATTTTCAGTGGATATTACACTTATATATAAAAATTACTATTTAAGACAAATAATATTGGACTGCCTCCGTGAATCAGAGAGACTTCTTCCCCTCTATCCCCAGGATAAATACCTGAAAGATGTCTCCTGAAAGCTCTGGAGTGAAGTGGAAGGGAATTCTACCATGTAGTACAAGAGTAGGAGTGCACTGAGGTGCTTTCATCCACCTTGGTAGCTTGGTGTAAATATTACCATCAAAGATAAAGTGAAGAGGGCTTCCCTGGTGGCGCAGTGGTTGAGAATCTGCCTGCCAATGCAGGGGACACGGGTTCGAGCCCTGGTCTGGGAAGATCCCACATGCCGCGGAGCAACTAGGCCCGTGAGCCACAATTACTGAGCCTGCGCATCTGGAGCCTGTGCTCCGCAACAAGAGAGGCCGCGATAGTGAGAGGCCCGCGCACCGCGATGAAGAGTGGCCCCCGCTTGCCACAACTGGAGAAAGCCCTTGCACATAAACGAAGACCCAACACAGCAATAAATAAACAAACAAACAAATAAATAAATAAGTTACAGATTTAAAAAAAAAAAAAAGATAAAGTGAAGAGACATTAAAAGGAAGAATTACTAATCCACTTTGCCTTGTAAAACTGACTAGAGAAATTCCCTTGATGTGACTATTTCTATACAATGTTACTACATCAGTATATCCTATAGTAAAGTGAACAAATTGGCACAAAACTTAGGCTACATTAGGAAAATTCTAAAATTTATTCCTTCATCCATATGTGCAACAAATAAATGTTTATTGAGTGATGGTTCCATGCCAGCGACTAGAGAGTTAAGGATTCAACTCTGATCAAATGCCACTATATACCTAACACGGCACTCCAAATTATTGGAGCGATGAAGGTGAGGCCCATGTGGAGTTTGAAATCTGCTAGGGGATTCAGGCAAATAAATAGGCATTGCATTACTAAGTGATGAGTACTACGGTGTGACAAGATCCTGTTGGAAGCATTTTGCCTGGACTTGGGGTGGTGGGAGCATCAGGAGAAGGTTATGGAAGAAGTAATGTGTAAGATCTAAGGGCAAGTAGGGGTAGCTTGAGCGAGACAAAGATAGCTGAGAAAGGAGAGTCCAGGCAAAGGGAACAGCATGTGCAAATGCCCCAAGGTAAGAGGCCATGATACATTCCAAGGACTTGTCAAGAGGACTGATTCTTATTGATGGTGATGTTGGGAAGTGGGGTGCTGTGTGTTGATAGTATTAAGAGGTTATGCTAGAGGTACAAATGCGGGCCAGATCATGTAAGCCTTGTATGCCATGTTAAAGAGTTTGGATTTTACCCTAAAGAAGAATGAGAAGAAAGAGGAGGGAAAGGAGAAAAAAGCAGGAGGAAGAGAAGGAGAAGGAGAAAAAGAAAAAAGAGAAGCCATTGAAGATATTTAAGCAGGGGAGTGATATGATCCAGTGTGAACATTCTGACTACTGTGTAGAGAAAGAATTGAAGAAGGACATGACAGAAAGTATATTTATTAGGAAGCTAGTGTAGAAACACAGGTTAGAGATGATGTTGGCCCATTTTAGGTAAGTGGTAATGGAAACAGAGAGAAATGGACAGATTGGAGAAATATTTAGAAGGTAGATATAATAGAATTTAGTGCAGATTGAATGCTTAGGGATAAAAGGAAAAAAGGATTCATTGATGATATAGATTATCTGATCTGGAAAAGATGACACATTGGGCTCACTGAGATGGAGTACATAGGAAGAGTAACCAGTTTGAAGACAGGACAAAGTTGAAATGACGAGTTGAGTATTGATTATGCTGACTTGGGCTGTGGAGATGTACAGTTGGCAGTTGGGTATGTGTCAAGAGAAACATATTTAGAAATCATCAACACATCAATGGCAATTGACATGGCTGAGATGATCCAGGGAGAGTGAGCAGAGGAAGAACAGAGCAGTTCCAAGAGAGGACTCTGAGGAAGACCAACAATGAAGGATGGATGACTGTCTAAGTATGACACAAAATGCATAATTTATTTACTATATTAATAAAGTAAAAACTTCGTTCCTGGGACACTACCCTAAACAAAATGAAAAGAGAAAAGACAAACTGGGAAGATCATATCTAATGTATGAAAGAGGTTCATTTCATTAATACATAAGAAACTTTTGCCAATCAATGAGAAAAAGACTAATAATCACAAAGAAAAATGGGCAAAGGATATGAATAGACAGTTCACAGAAAAGGAAATGCAAATGGCTTTTAAACATAGGAAAAGAGTTTCAACCTCACTCATAAGAGAAATGCAAAATAAAATTAGAAAATGCTATTTGGAGCACTTCCTGCTCAAAAATGTGAACACAGAGTTTGAAGGATATTTACAACAGACTCCCTCATACATAGTTGGTGGTAAAATATATTTGTTCAATTCTATGGAGGCCAATTGTGTACATCAATTAAAATCAGAATTAAAGAACATATCATTTGTTACAATAACTCTACTTTGAGAGTTTGACCTTGCCAATGTATTTGCCTTGTGGACAAACATGTATATTCAAAATTATTTATCTCAGCATTACTTGCATCAGCAAAAGATTAAAGATTTTTTGAACAGCAGTATGTGACTGATGAAATAAATTATGGTTTTATCCCTGTAATGGAATCTTATGCAACTGCTAAAGAGAACGAAGCAGTTCTGTTACAGACCTGGAACCATCTCTCATACATGCTATTAAATGAAAAAGCAAGGTGCATGGAAGTATGTACTAAGGAGTCATCCTTGATTCTGGCACATCTTTGATTCTAGCCTTTTCCTTATTATTTCTACTCCTGAAATGCTGCTCTTCATCATTCAGATGCTGTCTTGGCTCAAATATTGGCTTCTCATAGAGGCCCTCGTTGGTCACCCTACATAATGTCACCTGTCTGTCCTCTCTCACATTAGCATGCTTTAAATTCTAATCATCTCTCATTACTGAAAATTCTCTGACTTTCTTTTAAATTGTCTCTTCCTCCCAACAGAATATAAACTCTATGAAAACTGTCTACTTTACTCACATGGTCTTCCCGGGGCCTAAACAGTGTCTGGCATGTAGTAGCTGCTCATTAGTAAATAGCAGTAAATTGTTAAAGAATGAGTGAATAAATAAATGTTACGGTATGATAGCATTTACATATAAAAACACACAGAATATCATGTGTGTATGAGCATATGTGTGTGCTTGTGTATGTCCTATAGTTTTACACCCTCACACACACACACACACACATTTGTAATCAAATTAAGAGTCTGGGGAACTGGGTGACAGAGGTGGAGCAAACTTCTACTTTTTTTAATACTTTCCTTAAACACATATATGCATTATATATTCAATAAATGTTTTCAAAAAGAAAATAAAGCCTAGGCAGAGGAAAAGGAATGCACAGAGGAGTTTTTTAAAAAGGGCAATCAAAAAAGTAGAAGAAAATCCAAGAGAGCATGATGTCATGGAAACCAAGGAAAGACAATTTCAAGGATGGAGTGATCAACAGTGCCAAATGATACTCCTATTTCTAAATAATATGATGCTGGAGCCAGAGATGACTTTAGAGATGTCTAATCTGGCCCAAAGAGCACCAAGTTCACTCGTACAAACCTCAGCAAAGCATGTGTAAAGGTCTGGCAGCCAAACTACACAGCCCACTTCCAGAAAGGCTGTCTAGCCAGAGATCATGCAAGGACTGCCTGACTCCAGCCAATACTGAAGAAACATGTAGAACCAACTCAAATTGTGTTTAATCACCTGCCAGAGTAGAAAGTAACATTGGCTTTCATTTTAAACGCTGAAATCATTAACACCTTTTTAAGATCTGTACCTGGGATTTGTTTTACTCTGGTATTGTAAGGTGGCAGACACAGAGACAACTGCCTTTGAAAGAAGTTTATAGCAAGGGAAGGGGGCAGGCCACACCACGCAGGGCCCATGGGGAAGCACCAGGTCAGTCAAGAGGCAGAAGGAGAGAGGAGAGAGCATGACCCTCAACCACTACTGTGGTCTCTCAGGAAGGAATGGATGAGGCAGTGTAGGAAAGCTGGAGGAAACTTAGGCTTGGATAGTTTGAATAATTTTGGCAGGCTCTGGGCCATAGGACCGGTCTCTAGCTGTCCAGTCTAGTTGACTTGGCCCTGAGGTGATACAGCAGGGAAGATGGTGGCTTGGTGCCTGAGAGTTAAATAAAGGTGATTGGGATGTGGGCTTTGGATTGGTTGGTCTGCAAACGAAAATTGTACTCAAAAGGAAGATGGTTTGCAATGTCTAGAAATTAGCCAGCTCTGAGAGGGGTAGCCTATCCCCTACCAGCAAGGCCCCTAAGATGTCAAAACATCATAAAGTATGAAAAATATAAAAACATGATTAATACAAACACAAACTCTACAAATGATACCTGAGACAGTGTGTGTGGAATAAATATATTCCTTCTTCTTGGGCTCCAGATTCCATCTTTACCCACCTCCTCGGAGAGCTCATAGATTACTTACTGCTACATCTCCAATGCCTCGAACTCGAGCATATAAACATCTTTCTAATATGAAAATTCCAATTACTCTGATCACAAGGTCCTTTTCCTTGAAGTGGCAAGTTCCAACTGGGAAGGTGATGGCTAGATTGCTAAGTTAGCAGTTCCCAGTCAGTGAATACTTCCCCACCTGAGGTAGGTCAAGGGACAAGCTGGTTAGAAGAGGGCGGAGGGAGGGAACTAGAATACGGTCATCCAGAAGAGATGAAGAGAGGTGAAGTGAGAATGGAAGATGCTTATTAAACCTTTAATGAAATTTCCCTACATATGAGATAGTTGCCCACATCTAAACTAAGGCCCACTTAACAGGCACATGAAAAAATGCCTTTAAAGCCATTCCACTGATTTTAATGCTATTCAGACTAGTAGAGTAGGATTTTAAATGTATGTTTGATGGTGGTGATATTAATCATGATTACAGTACTCTCCCACTAGAATTCTTAAAAGAGCCAAACTAATATAAGCCTTGGAGTCAGACTTAGGAAATACTTGATAATGGACAAACTTTGTGTAGCCTAATGGCCTCAATTTTCTCCTTCCTCAGATGAGATCGTGTCTGTGAAACTGCTTGAAAGTAATTAAGCATGATATAAATGTAAGGTTTTTTTTCCTTTTTCAGGATAAGGAGAAGAGGAACTCCCATCTAGCAAGATCAGAGCTGGAGAGTTGTTTTTTGTCTGGGAGCCAAAGGAATTTCTTTGAATCTTTTTTGCACTGGGCTTGGAGATAGGAGAGGATGGAAGTCTGTAAGGCAGTTTCTGGGGCAGCACTCCTCACTCTCTCACCCTTTCTTCAGGACTTTGGCAGTAAGTTCACTACTAACCTGAACAGAGGCAAGATGGAAAGGGCTCTTGTCGCCTCTGTGAATAGCTTCTGGACCCATATCTGCTCTTGGATAATCATTCCCAGCCCCTACACTCACTTTCCTCTTTGACCTCCCTTCAGGCTTCATTTTCCCCATGCCCACCCCTCTTGGTCAGAAGAAGGCTTCTCGAGCTGGAATCTATCCTCTCCTTTGGATCGCCTCCAGCTGCCCTCTCCAGCTCCACAGGACAGGAGCTCAGAAGTTTTCTACACTTATAGCAAAGCTTGAGCATCAGTTCCAATCAGTGTAGTTTCTTAAAAGGTACTTCCAAAACATCTCTCACAAAATCCCAAGGACGGCATAAAGCACTCTGGATCTGATGCAGAGAACTGTTGGAACAGCTTGTATTTTGCAAAAGAGAAAAGAAAATTTTGAGTTTACAAGCCTCAACAGGATGGAAGTAAACGTATGGTGGGGGGTGGGAATAGTTTCTATTTGTAGCATAGGTTTGACTAGCACCTTTCTTCTAAAGTGTTGAAAGTATTTTAAACATAAATATATCTAACACTGGTTGAGGGTTCATCATAGAGTAGACACTGTGCTAAGGGCTTTGCATGGATTCCCTCATTTAATCCTCACAAGAGCCACATGAGACAGATATTATCATTCTCTCCATTTTACATTTGAAGAAACTGAGGCAAAAGAGACTTTAACTTGTCCAATGTCATAAATGCACAGGGTAGGGAGCCAAGATTCTGACGCTGGCAATCAGGGTTAGGCGCCTACACTCTTAACCAGCAGGCTTTGCTTCTTCCAGCAACATCACGATCTGCTAAGTAGATAAAACCACCTCTGCTACATAGAATCCATCTGAGACTTTTAAAAGGCTTGAAAGTCTTGGGAAAAGGTCAGATCCAGGGTGAGATTCCCAGGCTCCAGACCACCAGATCTCAGATCTATTGTGTTCTGGGAACTAAGAGGAACTGGCTCATTGAACATCCTGAATTCTCAGAGTATAAGCAGAAAATAACTTTATTCCTTCTCACCCCCACACCCTCAAAACCGAACTGTGGGGCTTCCCTGGTGGCGCAGTGGTTAAGAATCTGCCTGCCAATGCAGGGGATTTGGGTTCGAGCCCTGGTCCGGGAAGATCCCACGTGCTGCAGAGCAACTAGGCCCATGTGCCACAACTACTGAGCCTGCGCTCTAGAGCCGGTGAGCCACAACTACTGAGCCCGCGTGCCACAAGTACTGAAGCCTGTACGCCTAGAGCCCGTGCTCTGCAACAAGAGAAGCCACCGCAATAAGAAGCCCGTGCACTGCAACGAAGAGTAGCCCCCACTCGCCGCAACTAGAGAAAGCCCGCGCGCAGCAACGAAGACCCAACGCAGCCAAAGATAAATTAATTAATTAATTAAAAAAAAAAACAAACTGTGGGGTATCCTTGGACTAAATCCATAGCATGTAGCATAATGTCTCGGTTCCCTTAGAAAATATAAAGGTTTACAGTCACTTTCAGTTCCCCAAACAGTACCATTTCAGTACTAAAAATAGCCAATTTTATTAGGGCAAGCTTGAGGCAAATGTAGAGACCTGGAGGTGAGTAGGAAGACTCCAGAGAAAAAAGCAAGTCAGCTTCCTCATCTAAAGGCCAGGAAGACAGTTTTATCTAAGAGTAGCAGGAAACACCCGGCCAGAACTTTTCTCTTCTCCTTTTGGGTGAGAGGCATGGTTTTGCTTAACTGGGGCATGGAAAAGATCCCAACTGCTTCTCCTTCTGCTGACCTCTATGTAGTGAAGTTCAGAACATCAGGGCATGAAGAGACTTCTACATTCTTCCATTTGCAACCCTTTTATTTCAGAAAGAAAAGAATGGTGGCGGCAGCATGGTCTAGTGAAAAGAGTCTAAAATTTAACGGAATTCCCTGGAGGTCCAATGGTTAGGATTCCGCGCTTCCACTGCATGGGGCACAGGTTCGATCCCTGGTTGGGGAACTAAGATCCCGTGTGCCATGTGGCGCGGCCTAAAAGAAAAAAATTTTTTTTCACCAAGAGTCTAAGATTTGAAATCAGTCATATAATGATTTTCATCTCAGCTGGTTCTTTACCAATCATCTAGCTCCGGCCAAGTCCGTGCCTGCCTCACAGAGTTGTTACGAATTCAACAGAACACTGTTATCCTCTCCTCACTCCCCAGGACATGGCACATACCCAAGTCCCCCTTTAGGGTCGAGCCCATACCAAGCTAGGGGAACCTGGAAGGGACTCTCACAAAGAACCAAACAGGCTCTTTTAGCAAAATATTTCACTTCTTATGCTTAGTGATGACAATCTGATTGTCGTGTAGCTGCTTGATCCCGTAGTCAGAGTTGCCCTGGTATAGTCCTTCAATCCCTCCTCTACCCACAAGGTTCCACAGCCCCACCAGGCAATGGCATCCATGGAAGAATGGAATGGAACAGAGTGACTGCTGATTGCTAGATCAGAGTTGGGATATATACGGAGCACAGAGATTAAAGGATAGAGAAGCGATAGGGGGAAGAGAGCGTCAAAGGTAGAAATGTTTACCGGATCCCCATCTGGAAACCTCACGGGAGACTGTAGCTCGGGAGGCCACAGCACAGCAGTGGAAGAGGGCGCCAAATAGGTCTGAGACAGGTTCCTCGCTCCTAGAACATGGGATGGATGCCGCAAGCTCCTGCACGTTTCAAATGCGAGGTACAGAAGGCACCTGAAAGTTCTACCAGAGAACCTGCCAGGGTAGGATCAACTTGGTGGGGAAAAAGGACTACAAGGTGGACTTCCTAAGCCATGGCCCCAAAAGGAATCATGGTCAGTTCTTGGAGGTGGTGTGTGTGTGTGGAAAACGGGGGGCAGAATCACATCAGAAACCCCGAAGTGGGACCATTTCAACAAAAGGATTGCCATTGAACCCTGACAAGGCCAAGACAACAAACTGCCCATGTGTCCCTCAGCCACAGACTTCAATACTGGATGCCATGGGCTAGATCCAGACTGACCATGTCTCAGCAGAAACCTGCCATGTGTACACACGCAGATAAGAGTGATTGCCCAACTGCAGAGACCAGCACCAGGACCAGCATGAAACAAGAGTGATTCTACACCCTCATCCCAAGTTCCACGTTATCCCATAGTAGCAGTTTTCTCTTATACCCAGAATCCACCAGTGAGAAAAGAAAGAAATAAACCATTCTGATCAAAGGTTGCACTTTGAATTAATTAACTATTTACTTGGAAGGATTATTTTTAGTCAAAAGATACTGTTTATACTGTAGGAAACTAAGATACTTTTAATTGGCAGTATTATATTGTTTGCTTTCTTTCCTCTTTCCATACTAAGCATCAGAATGTAAACTCGGGATGATAAGATCACTATAGAAAACAAATAAGCTACATTTTCATATAACATCCATGAAGAGTATTTAAAGTTGTTTCACCATCACATAGGCAAGCTGATCTGGAAGTAAAGGTTGCTCTGAGCTCCTTCTGTGTGCTAGTAATCTATTAAGGAAAGACTTCTTTTCTAGAAATGAGCTGTACTGAACCTGTCCAATGTTAATATAAAATAAGGAAATTACATAAAATTTCAAGGAGATGATTCTTATAAAGCATTTAGTACTCGTTAAATATTAGTTGCCAAGTCTTTCTTTCTCATTCCCGCCAGCACCACCTAAGTGGTTTCCCTCAAGTCACATAGTTGCTTATGCACAAAGAGAAGACCAAATCACAGAAATCATTTTACATTTTCCTAGTGTGTTAGAGGTAGGAATAAGAGGAGTATTCAGACTCTCTCATGACAGAGATAATTAGTGATGAGTTGTAGCCAAAGCTATTGAATCGGCTGTCAAGTGTAGAGATCATCAGCCCAGGTAACCTGCTTTCCTAGAAGCTGCCTCTTGACATTTCATGTGGGAAAGCTATCCCTGGTTAAGAGAAAAAAAGAAGAATGAACTAAAAGGGGAGGTAGGTGCATAACTGAGAACCCGATAAAGTAGTTCACTGGGAGTGAACTAAACTATTCCTAGTAACAGGAAAGTCTTGTGGCAAGGAGATATCAGTGGGGAGAAGTAAGGGGTGGGGAAGCAGTAGTCGTGGGGCAATTCCAAAGGAATGAAGGGAAAGACCCAGGGAAGCAGCAGGCCTGGGGCTGCACAGACACTGCAGGAAGTGAATTATCTCCAAGGGCTAGGGATCCAAATAGAACATAAAATATTGGTTCTGTCAATGAAACTCCTCATGTGAATCAGGCTCAAAGGAGATAATTACCCCTATGTCCTCAAGATCACTCTTTGGATCCCATGATGGTCTAACTCCAGTCTCAGGTGTCAGTACCTAGGAAAATATAGCAATGTCCACACTGGAAAACATAGACTTCCAGAGCTGCAGGATCCTTAGAGTCTCACTGAATCTCTGTTTCACAAGTGTGGAAACTGAGACCCAAGGAGATTAAACGGCATGCCCAAAGGCAAAGAGCTATTTACACCAAAGCCCGAGCAAACACCAGTTATCTTGTCCCTAGTGCAGAGTGTTTGCCACCATAGAATATTTACAGATTCACCTTTCATGGTATAAATGATTTAAAACCTGTAGTCATACCTACTTTGCTGAGGCAGGATTTTAATTATACCTTCCCTCCACCCCATAACACTCACCCATGTTTTCCAAAGACCATTCAGTAGTGTGGGACATTAAGCCAGCAAGTTGATTTCCCAGCATCCCTATCTCAATGTGACATATCTATCTCAATAATAATTTTTAAATTTTAATTTGGGCTCATATTAGAAAAATGTTTATTATAGACATTTTTCAAAAAGAAGAAAATAAAAATACCTATAAACTTATTACCAGAGATAATCTATTGACATTTTATGATTATCCTTTCAGTTCTTTCTTTGTGTTTCTGTCTTTATGCATATCTGTGTGTATATTTTCTTTTCAATTTACGATTGTACTGAACCTACTATTTTCTAACCTATTGTCTTCACCCAGTTACATATTATCTGTAACCTTAGTGTCTGGAAAAGTAGGAAAGTTGCATTTTTGTTTTAACAGCAAGGAAATATTTTTATTAGAAGACCACACACTATGTTGTCTGCAAGATGGCACCCAGCAGTTATTTTACACTTGAGTCACCTATATTAATTTATACTAAGTCTATCTTTGATGTACTTCCGGAGTCCCACCTCTCAGGTGTCAATCTCTCTCCCTCTTCTCCCTCATGGTACCCTCAGACTTCTTTTTACTTCTGCCCTCCCCTCAACTTTTGGCTCCAACTCTGTCAAAAGGCCCCATCAGTTTTCAATGCTTGAGGTTGGGAGAGCTTCAGGTCCTTTGGGTCCTGGGCATAGCTGGATGGTAGAAGGAACAGAGGTGAACCTGAGATTACAGGTCCTGCACAAAGGGAAAAGCATGAAGTGAAACTACCGTTCCCCAGTCCATTGTCATTAAACTGGCAAATCTTCAAGATAATTTAATTTTATCTTGCTAATATTGACCAATTATTATAGAAAAACTCTAATGGGTTACTTGCTAACAATGTATCTGTTTCCATCTTACCAAAGACTGTGTTCTATTATCACAGAAACGGATAAGTAAATAGGAACAAAATCGAATCCCAACCCACCGTTTTCTCTGCTCCTTCTAGTAATTCCAGTGAAGAGATTAAAACTTTCATGGAAGATGATCAAGAACTGGGAGATCAAGCTTAGGGAAAGCCCGAAAAACTTCTGATAGTGTGAGAATACACAACTCAACAGCTATGTGATATTGGAGACCACCAAGGAGCCTGTGGGAATATTTTAATGACTGTGAACTTGGGACTTCTCGATGACTTCCAGGACATGAACATGATGGTTCTACTTGGCAATTTCTACTTTACTCCCCACTCCCTGGTCGCTAAAACTAGATATGTGGAGGGAGGGGAGAAGACGCATTCATCTTCTCTTAGAAAGGAGGTCAAACTTGGATTTTAGTTCCACTTCTCCTTCCCAATTAATCTCAGTCCCTTCTCAATCAATCTCAGTCCCTTCCCATCAGGTCAGAGGTGTAAATATTCTTGTCTCCTGACTCCTGTCAAAAGTCTCCAATAATGCCATAGCCTTGAAAAGCAGTGAAAGACTCAAAAAAAGTCAGGGAAGGGCTCATTACTCTGAGAACTAGAAAGACAATTAAAAGTTGAGATAAAACATTTTCAAAATGTTTATCCCATTGGGAACTTAGAAGAGTAGGGAGCTGTGGTTGCTGAGAAGAAGCTTGGGGAGAGAATGAGTAAAGAAACACAGCAAGGGCGTCCCTGGTGGTGCAGTGGTTGAGAATCTGCCTGCCGGTGCAGGGGACACGGGTTCGAGCCCTGGTTTGGGAAGATCCCACATGCCACGGAGCAGCTAGGCCTGTGAGCCACAATTACTGAGCCTGCGCGTCTGGAGCCTGTGCTCCGCAACAAGAGAGGCCGCGATAATGAGAGGCCCACGCACCGCGATGAAGAGTGGCCCCCACTTGCCGCAACTAGAGAAAGCCCTCTCACAGAAACGAAGACCCAACACAGCCATAAATAAAGAATCCTGGTCAAAAAAGGTGATGATTTAAAAAAAAAGAAACACAGCAAGAGCAAGTAATTGCCCTCTGGGGATTCTTAGGTTCTGGAAAGCTATCAGCTAAGACTGACAAAGTAAACCTCCATCCCCAAGAAGAGGATGGACCACTGCTTCAAGGACTTCCTGAAAGATGTGCTGCCTCCCCATCCAAAGTGAGTTCTGTGCATAAGGTGAGGACTCAGCCTCGGTGCGTCCTCCACAGGGAACAATAGGAGGAGGGTGAGACAATAGAGCCCAAACCCCTGGAAGCAGCCAGGACTGTCCTAGGATCCTCTGCTTGGTTTTTCTCGCTGGTTGCAGTTGGAGGCGCTTTGATTCTTCCCACTCAATAAAGTCCTCGGTCTTGGTCAGTCATCCAATCAACAGTATAAACTGAAGTGCTTAGTATATACAGACATACATTCAAAGAGCTGAAGAGTGGCGATAAAGAGAGATAAGGCTCTTTTCTTAGCTTCGAGGCATTTGCATTATACTGGAGATAAAAAGAGGAATGGAGAAGGTGGGATTGGTATAAGAACGGAAGATAGACATGGACCCCTCCTTTTCTCAGGTTTGGTCCCTAATCTAGTGTTGTTATGGATTACCCCACTATGTAAGAAATATCTGGGTCCAATTTTGGAAAGAAGTTCATGTGTCAAAAGCCTACAGGTCTTTCAGCCTTGACCCATTTCTATTTGTATGGTGCCGTCCCTATTTCCTTAGCCTCTGGTTTTCAAGCCAACCTGGTCTCACTCATTGGCACTTCCCCAAACAGTTATGTGTGATATGAATGCTTTGATCCCCAACCCCAGAAACTCATATCTTATTTCCTACAGTCCCACTAGCTATGCATACTTAGAGTAATCAAAGATCAAAGATTTTTTCCCCTCTTTTTATACTGCTTTAAACTACAGCTTATGTATATTCACTTACTGCAGATCTTTACAGCTGGTAGAAATCTTGGTGTTTACCTAACTTATTCATTCTGCAGATGAAGAAACTATGGCTCAGAAAGGTAGTGACCTACAACCATACCTAGATGGTTTATTGATACAGGTTGAAAACCATGTCTCCTTACCACCAATCTACATACGCTGTAAACCACATCTACTTTTTCAAGATGCAAATGCACTTGTTTCTTTGCTTCTACTTTAGTATTTCTACATATCTTCCTGGCTATTTACACAGTCCGACTCTATGTCTCCTGTTACCAGACTTGATACTCAAGCTTCCTCTGAAAACTCTGATAAGATCATGATAACTCATCCTCTCCATCCTCCTGCCAGGCCGAGTTGCTAGAGATGGAGACCAGACTGTATTGATCCTTCTCACCCCAGCACTTGCCACTGGACCAGGTTCTACTCAGTGCTCAGTAAATGTTTACTAAGTCAAGCTAAATGGAAAGAAATTCTCTAACTATCCCCCAAAACTGAGAACAAGGCCATCTATTAATAAAAATCAATGTTTTTATCATCATCTAAAAACAGCATCAAATTTTTATTGGAAAAAAATATATTGCACTTATACTGTGTGTAGAGCATGGTACTACCCACCTGGTATAAACAGACTCTACTTTATTCTTCACTTTATTTAAGCAGGGTCTTTTTATTTCTTTATTTTTTAATTTTTATTTTATATTGGAGTATAGTTGATTTACAACATTGTGTTAGTTTCAGGCGTACAGCAAAGTGATTTAGTTATACACAGACATATACCTATTCTTTTTCAGATTCTTTTCCCATATAGGTTATTATATAGTATTGAGTAACAGGGTCTTTTTAATTAAGTGATTCAGGCAATAAGATGAATTGCAGAGGGGCTTTATGGCCCACATTCTGTTAAATTTCTGGCCTTTATAGCACAAATTCATATTGTTTCTTGTCCCCCTATCACCACGCAAATTGACCTCACCTGTTGAGTATAATAACAATAGCCACTTGTGTTTACTTAGTACTTTACAAAGCCCATCCATATTAATTTCTTCATCTGATCTTACTCAAAATATTGTGAGCTAGGCATTATTATTATTCCCACATTTCAAATGGAGAAACTGAGGCTCAGAGAGGACAAGTAACTTGCCCAGGGCACATAGCACGCTAATGGAAGAGGCAGACAAGAACTTAGGTCCCTTGACTTCTCATTCAAAGATTTTCCCACTCACCACACAGCATTTCTCTGCATGGCAAGATAGCTGTCTTGGGCCTCCAATCTAAGATTCTTTAGGTGCCTCCCTTCCTAGACCATATCCTTTTAGAACCCCTTCCCGTCCCTCACTAACAGGTTCAGTGAGAACTGAGAATGTGCACCACAGTCTTAAACCTGGTTCCAGGTTGGTTCCCAGGTAGATCTGACACCTGGGTCAATCACCTTACCCCTGTTCCTTGGTTTTTGTGTGTGTAGAATTAAATGGATAAAATACATGATCTCTCTGATTCTTTTCATGTCTAACATTTTTAAAAATTTTCTTATATAGTAACAGGGCCCTTCTGAAGGGAATCTGGATTCATGACAGCAACTCTAAAGGTGAGGATTCTGGATGCTGTCACAGCCTCCGGATTGTAGTAGATCAGAGCTGAGTTGCTTTCTCTGCTGTTACAAGGGCGAGGTTCTGTGGGTAGCCACAGGCTCCCTGGGGCAGCGCTGAGAATCCCAACCACCAACTACTGCACTCAGGCCCCAGAACCTGGTCTCCAATCCTGAGAATCTAAAGCCAGTTTCTATTCTTAGCAGTTTCTACACTGACACCTGCTGGCCACTGCAGGACCAGGGCTGAGTGGAAGGCAAGAGATGCCTGATCCATCCAGGTTCTCGGCTCTCTCCCTCCACCAATCAGCGCCCAGACCCCCTTCCCAGCTAGAGAGAATCTGAATTGGATTATGCTTTTCAATTCTGTTGTATTTGATTATGTGGCTCCACTCTGGTTTTCTTAACACTGATATATTGCTTTTGTCCTTTGTTACCCTGTCTCATTTGATTCTCATAGATTTTACCAAGACCCAATATTTTTAAATTTCTTATTTGATTCTGTGGCACTGCTGATTTTCTAAAACAAATTCCTAACATTGAAAGGCAGTATTTCCTAGAGGTTGGTTGAAAGCATAGTGCCTCATATGCTCAGTAAATATTCTTAAATAATTGAGTTAATTAATGTACTAATTATTCATATTTTAAGAGCAGGAAATATACCTTGATATTACATTTCTATTAAGAAAAACTGATGGCATTTAATTCTATGTTTATAGAAGACTGGTCAACATGTTGGAAGGAAAATGACCCAGTGCAAACTTAGCTAAGAAAGAATTCACTCCCCTTGAAAAGAATCAGTGGATGTCAGTCATTTCATTCTCAGTAGTAACATGTAAGTATCATTGGTTTCCAGATGCTCTCATTATATTTTTTTTATCATTTATTTAAACATCTAAATAAATGCCTGCAACTTACTATATAAATTGCATATTATTGAGAAATAAGGCATAAGTGCAGTCATAATTTAATTACAGCTGCAAATTTAATTAACCAACTAGTAACCTTGTTCTTCTCCTTCATAGCACTTAGCACAATTATACTTAATTAATTTTTGTAATCATTAATTTAATCTCTATGTCCCCGATTAAATTATAAGAACCAAGGAGCAAGACTCGTGCTTCTGTGTTTCCGGTCCACTGCCATGTGTCTGATGTCTAGCACAGTCCCTGGCACACAGCAGGGGCTTAACCTATACTGATTTCAAGTATTTAAACTTCATCCAGACTGATGGGCACGAGAATGATGTGAGAGGACTCCTTTCTAGGCAGTGACCCAGACCTGGACCCCAGAAGAAACATACTAAGCAAATGAATTCAGTCTTTTAGGGATGGACCCCTAGGCACTCCTCTTGGTCTCAAGTATCTGCTTGTAATGCTTTTCCCACAGCCACCCCACAGTGGAGACTCCTTCCTTTCTTCCCTATCTTCTACTTCACTTCCCTCCTTTTTGTTTTCCTACCTTCCTTCCTTAGTTTTCCTTTCTCTTTTACCTTCCTTTTTTCTTTCCTATCATTCTTTCTCCACCACTTTTTCCCTCTATCTTTCCTTCTATACCAATAGCTTATATCCTATATAATTGTAACTGCTGGATCCTAGATGTAAAAGGATGACCAGAACAGGGTCTTCATCCTTGAGTCTAGTGTGAGAACTCAAATGTCCTTTTCCCCACCACCTTCATTGCATTCTCTCCTAAGCACCTAGGATAAGGAACCTGAGGGGAGGTGCTCCAGTCCTGGCCCACGACTTACTCCCTGACTCCTGAAGTGAGACCTTTACTTGCCCCTCCCTGCCTCTGCTCCTCCCCTTCAGCCTGGCCCACCTGCTCCACGAGGAGGGACAACCCGACCTGGGGGAGTGAGTGTGTCCTCATGGGCCTCTCCAGGGACAGGCAGACGCAGGCTGGGCCCTCTGTCCTGTTTGGGGCCGCCCATCTGCTGACCCTGCTGGGCCACGGACTCATCACCCTCCTGATCGGGCTGGACGCCCGCCTCCACCTTCCCACGTACTTCTTCCTCGTCAACCTCTCCATTGTGGACATCTGCTACACCTCCAGTGGGGTCACCCAGATGCTGGTGCACTTCCTCCTGGAGAAGACCATCTCCTTCACCCAACGTGGAACCCAGCTCTTCTTCTCCCTGGCCCTGAGTTCCTGCTGCTGGCAGCAATGGCCTGTGATCGCTACGTGGCCGTCTGCGACCCCCTGCTCTACGTGGCAGTGATGCGGCCAAGGCTCTGTGCAGGGCTGGCAGTGGTCTCCTGGCTCGTGGGTCTGGCTAATGCTTCAGTGGAGACTGCGGTCACAGTGCGTCTGCCCCCCTGTGGGCACCACGTGCTGAACCATGTGGCCTGTGAGACACTGGCACTCATCAGGTTGGCGTGCGTGGACATCACCCTCAACCAGGCGGTCACAGTGGCCTCCAGCATGGTGGTGCTGCTGGCGCCCGGCTGCCTGGTCGCATTGTCCAGCACCCACATTGTGGCCACCATCCTGCGGATCCGCTCCAGCGGGGGCCACCACAAAGCCTTCGGGACCTGCGCCTCCCACTTCACTGTGGTCTCCGTGTCTTACGGGCCGGCCCTGGTTACCTACATGCAGCCTGGCTCCACGGCCTCAGGCAAGCAGGACAAGGTGGTGGTGCTCTTTTACGCTGTGGTGACCCCCATGTTGAATCCACTCATCTACAGTCTGAGGAGCAAGGAGATGAAGGCTGCTCTGAGTCAGGCTCTGATGAGGTGCTCTGAATCGAAACATTAGAATGTGACCTTGTCATAAGAGGGCCTCACTCTGAAGACGGTGGGCACTGGAGCGTACCCTCCGCATACTGTGTGCATGTGCATGTGTGGGCATGTGTGTGCACGTGTCTGTAAGGGAGCAGGTGAGAGAGGCCACAATCCATACTATCTTTTGAAATAATAGAGAAATGGAATATTATCTCTGGGCACTATTTTTGGTTCCTGACTTAGTCTAAAAAATGTGAATTACAACAACTTAGAAATACATACAGCCTACAGAAAATTAAATGGAAAAAAAAAGATATACTGGCACATATGAATTAGAAAGGAAGACTAAATCAGAAGCTCGAGCAGTACACAAAATTTATGCCAAGAAAGTCTATTTCCTAAATTCTACAACCATATGTCTAAGCTTTTCTGAAATCAGGGAAAAAAGAGGGGACAAGCTGTGAGTTACAAGATTCACCGTGCCCATGGGATCAAACAGGTCTTAGGCCAGAGGTACAAAGGTCATCATGTGATCACACGTGGTCCAGCTCAGCTCAGTAGGGTGGGGTATTCACATGGGGACTTGGAGCCAAAGTCATAGTAATAATCCCAACACCCTTGATAAGCAGGACTGGACACAGTGTGAATCACATGGGTATCACTCTGCTCACTTCCCTTTCAGACTTGCAGTGGGTGGCAAGTGGCTGGCCAAAAAGTGAAATATTCATAACCTCAAACAAATATCTTTCTACATAATCAGGTCTAAGGATATGCTCTTATGAAAACTGAAGGATGTATTCAGAACACATGCTTGACTAAGAATTGTGCCACGTACCATTAGAGATAAGCCAAGCTACTTAAAAAAGAAAGAATTACAACTCCCTGTTAGTGATAATTTCACTCTACTCTTCTAACCCCCAGTTAATGATTGAACTCTAAACATCCTAGAATGTAAAGTGAGAATAAAGTGAGGCAATGATATTTTATCCAGAAAAATGTTTAAAACAACTTTTAAAAATCAGAATGGGGCTTCCCTGGTGGCGCAGTGGTTGAGAATCTGCCTGCCAATGCAGGGGACACGGGTTCGAGCCCTGGTCTGGGAGGATCCCACATGCCGCGGAGCAGCTGGGCCCGTGAGCCACAACTACTGAGCCTGCGTGACTGGAGCCTGTGCTCCGCAACAAGAGAGGCCGCGATAGTGAGAGGCCCGCGCACCGCTATGAAGAGTGGCCCCTGCTTGCCACAACTGGAGAAAGCCCTCGCACAGAAACGAAGACCCAACACAGCCAAAAATAAATAAATAAATAAATAAAAAATTAAAAAAAAAATCAGAATGAAGCATCTCCTAGCTAAATATTACAGATTTCTGGTTTGTTTTACCCACAAGCAAATATACAAAATATAAATTGAGAACAATTCAAACTTAATCAGTCTGTTGAGAAAATGTCAAAAGATTGAGGAGGAGAAAATGAAGTATCTTTGAAAACTCCTAGCAAAACTTTTTTTAAATTGAGGTAAAATTCACATCACATAACAATTCACGATTTTAAACA
Source organism: Balaenoptera acutorostrata (assembly GCF_949987535.1). NCBI lineage: Eukaryota > Metazoa > Chordata > Mammalia > Artiodactyla > Balaenopteridae > Balaenoptera > Balaenoptera acutorostrata. Next base: position 12,005,481 of record NC_080070.1, read on the forward strand.
TTTACAATGTGCAATTCAGTGGCACTTAGTATATTCACAATGTTGCGGAACCTCATGCCTATCTAGTTCCATAACATTTTCATCACCCCTGAAGTGCACCTCATATCCTTTAAGCACTCACTCCCCATTCATCCCCCCTCCCAGGCCCCTACAGCCACTAGTCTGCATTCTGTCTTTATGGATTTGCCTGTTCTGTATACTTCATATAAATGGAATCGTACGATATGTGATCTTTTGCATCTGGCTTCTTTCATTTAGCATAATGTTTTTGAGGTCTATCCATATTGTTGCATGTAGCAGGGCTTCATTCCTTTTTATGGCTGAATAATGTTCCCTTGTAGGGAAATAACCACATTTTGTTGATCCATTCATCAGGTGATGGATATCTGGGTTGTTTCCAACTTTGGGCTATTGTGAATAGTACTGCTATAAACTTTCATGTACAAGTTTTTGTTTGAAAAACTGTCTTTAATTCTTTTGGGTACATACCCTGGAGCGGAACTGCTGGGTCATACAGTAACTCTATGTTTAACTTTTTAAGGAAATGTCAAATTGTTCTCCACCATAGCTGAACTGTTCTACATTCTCACTAGCAATGAATGAGGGTTCCAATTTCTCTACTTCCTCGACAACACTTAAGTTCTGATTCTTTGATTGTAGCCATCCCAGTGGGTATGAAGTGATATGTTATTGTGTTTTTAATTTGCACATCCCTAATGACTAATGATGTTGAGCATCTTTTCATGTGTGTGTTGGCCATTTGTATATCTTCTTTGGAGAAATGTCCATCAAAACTTTTGTTTTTAATTTTATTGAAGACCTCCCCTTCCCTTCCCTCCCTTTCACTCACTCCCTCAGCCCCTTCCTGCCTCCCTCTCCCCCTAGGACCATGACCACCAGCCTCCATCCTCCTCTTAATCCCCTCCCTGGTCCTTTCCCCTACTGCTCCCACTCCCATCTGAGGCACTCAGCTCCATCCCCTGAGAAACATATTTTAACTCTCATTTTTAGACTTCTCATTTTTAGACTATTAATTTCTCCCCTCAGATCAACAGATTACCTTTTCCTTTCTCTATTCCTTCTCAAAGTTCTCTCCCCCAAACCAAAGCCTCCACACTTAGGCATTTGCCCGCCCTTTACCCAGTGTCTGTGATTTCTATAGCAAAGAAACCTCAGGAGTTCTTCCTCCTTAGTGAGAGAGAACAAACCGACAGGGCTTATACCTTGATGTATTTTCCTTTACCCTCATCACATGTCTATGGAACATCCAGCTTTGAGGAGTGTGGTATCCTAGTACACCTTCTAACATAACCTGGCTACAGAAATGCTCATCAAGTAGTTGAATGAACAAACTTTGTGTATGAGGTTTGATAAAACCAGTTAAAAGTTGGAAGGGGTCAACTGATGTTGGTTCTATACTTGTTGAGCTATAATCCTTCATTAAATTATGACGTAGTTGGGACAATAATCTATTGACACCTTCTAATCCAAATAATTAAAATGTCTTTTATATATAAAATAAAATTTAGATTGTATTGTCTGCAGCAGTAGTGCATACATCTAGTTTATCCAAAGAAGACATCAGCTCATTAGGTTGTAGGTTAGAAAAGAGGGGGGAAATGTCCAAAATATTTTCCTACTTATCCCATTGTTTGAGTTTTAGAATTTAGAAATTTTTCTTGGCCCTTGCCTCTTTAAAGAGAGACTCAATGTATTTAAAGGGTACTTACTAATCAGGAGGAAACAACTGTTTGGTCCCTCAAAAGACCCTTCCGATTAGAGTCATTCTTGAGCCAGTATCACAGAGCGGACTCTGAAAACATCAGTGATAAGCTTCTACACTGAGCTCCTAGATGAGAGGATGAATTTTAAAGAAACCACTCCTCGATATGATGTTCACTCATTCAGTCCACCGGCTCTATATGCCAGTCTCTGTTAGAACTAGAAAGGGCACAATAAAAAGAAAAAATACCCTCTCTACCCTTCAAGCAATTTGCTTGTTAGAAGTCAGAAAAGGGGAGTGAAAGAGCTGGGCTTAGTGGAGGGGGTTTTCCAGTTCCACCTCCTGGCTTCAGAATAAGTTAAGAGTCAAGGTATGTGGGCTCTAACCCCCCATTACACTATGGGGTGGATGTTTCCCTTTTACAGATAAAATGGAAAGAGGTCAGCTGGTACTTGACGAACTGGACCACCCGTCCACTGATCTGTCCAAACTACTCTTCAGCCTGTTTTCCTGCGTTACATTGTGGCAGTTCAAAGTTTCCACCTGGCTCCCCAGGAGCGGCATCCAAACACCACACCTTTTCTGACACTCCCCTCCCCCCCATAAATCAAACCTGTGCTACATTTCATTCTGTGGGGATGCTGCTCCCTACTAGCCGCTGTGATACACTCTTCATGCTCCAAGTGGTAACATAATGTGATGTAGCAAGAAGAACATGGGGATTGTGGTCCTCAGATTTCAGATTCAGTTCCAGCTTTGCTTCCAACTGTCAGAATGATCTTGAGCAAACCACTTCTGCTTTCTGAGCCTCAGTTTCCTCATTTGTAAAACGATGAGGTTGAAATGGTGATCCTAGAATTTCCTTCCAGCCTACATTCTTCTCTGTGACTCTCACTTTGCATTTTAGTCTCTTCAATGGTGAGAATTTCAGTTGCTGTTCTTGGCACTCATAAGCCACATTCGGGGACTATAGCTTGGTTACCTATTGCACTGACACAAGAAATAGGCTCTGTGGAAAGCTAGGGGCTCCCATCCCAGGTGCAGGGTTCAGAAACTCAGCTGGGTATTGTGCCAAAGCCAGTTTCTATTTTGGGCATTTTCTACAGTGACACCTTCCAGCCACAAAAGGACTGAAAGAAGAAAGCTGGTAAGTTCCAACTAGCTAGGAAAGACAGAGGATAGCATCCAGCTGCTCTGCCCTCTTCACCCCCATCCAACCACAGCCCTATCTTCAAACCCTGTTAGAAAGACTTGGGTTGAATTGTTTTCATTTCCATTTCATTGGATTCTGTGACCCATCTCTCATATCTTTAATACAAACCCTTTTTATTTAGATAATGCTCTGAAGTTATGAAGGGCTTTCTCACACATTGTCTCATTTGATACTAACTAGTTCTTCCCTGGATCTAAGATATTCTAAAACATTTGTTTTGGACCAGACCTCAGAAGGCTAAAGCTAAGGGGAGACCCAGCACACAAACGGCAAGAAATCCAGGATCACTTTTTCACTATTCAGTGGGATTTGGCCTCAACTTCTTCAAACAAAGAATGAGAAGTTTAGGTCAAAGATTTTTCCTCCTCAAAAACTCTACTGGTTTTATCTCTAAACATATTCCTCTCTCAAAAATTCTACGTCTTAAGTTTTCAAAAATAAGGTTAAAAGTTCCCTCTAAAGCAGTGATTCTTTTACATTTTAGTTACCAGGAAATATTAAAAGTTACTAACATACTAATGTCTGGGTTTCACCCTCCTGAGGTTCTGATTTAATTACTCTGGAGTGTGGTCTGGGCTTCTGGAGTTTTCAAAGTACCCTAGGTGATTCTAATGTGTAGCCAATGTGGAAAGCACTGCTCTGGTTTCCACCTTGGGTCCTGTGGGATTTTCACAGGCAAACCCTTTAACCTGGAGTTTTTTCCTTCCCTCTCAAACTTTCCCTAATGGACATCCAAAAGGGCTTTCCCAGCAGTCAGACTCTTCTATGTGTCTCTGTGGTCTCTACTTATTCTCATACTAGCCAATAGCACTACCTTCTCCCGACGTGTTGTAAAGACACATAAGGTGAACATTGAAATGGGACTAGAGGGTCTTGTTATTAATAGAGAAATAAAGACTATAAAATTGCTTATTACTACACCTTTTTACTAAGAAAAAAAAAAAAGACATCTTTTTCCTTTGATAGAGGCTAAAGACAAGCAAAGTAAATAGGGCGGTGTTCCAAGGGCAAACATGTCTTTGCTATGACAGAAGGATTTACACATAACAAAGCTCCAAGGGTTTTAGAGGCACTCCCTTACTGACTTCATCAGTGGGCACCATCAGTTTCCAAACGTTGTCATTGCAAGTAGGTGATGTGTGCATTCATCTTACATTAATCACTTAGTTTAGCATTCAAATAAATGCCAGCATTTCACCAAGGAAATAGCAAAATCACAAGAAGCTGGGACATAATTATAGTTGGTATAATGTTCTACAATGATGCCTTGATCTTATCATCCTAGGATTAAGCCTGATTAATCAGTACACTGAGAACCAAATGAGGGATTTTTTCTCTGTCACTGACCCAGCCTGGATAATGGGAGAAGCAGGAAAACCACCCGCTCCAGCATGAGTAACAAGGACAAGGGGGAGATTCAGAATACAAGTCCTACCTCTTGGGATCAGATAATAATCCTCAAGACTACTACTTTAAACTCCTTCTATTCATTTACCCAACAAAATTTTTTTATTGTGAAACATTTGTTAGAAATCTTTGTATGAAAAGAAAAATCAGAAAAGGTCCCTGACTTCAAGAAGCTCAGAGTCTAATGGAGGAAAAATACAAGTACTTGCAGTCCTACTTAAAGTCCTTTGTTCAAACCCAGACTGTGGATTCTGATTCTGATTCTGGCCTCCCTAACCCAGCACCTCCTCCTGCAGCCTGGCCCACCTGCTCCATGGGAGGGATACCCTGACCTGGGTGAGTGAGTGTGTCCTAACGGGCCTCCCCAGGGACAGGCAGAATCAGGCTGAACTCCGTCCTGTTTGGGGCCGCCTATCTGCTGACCCCGCTGGGCAAAGGGCTCATCATCCTCCTGATCAGGCTGGACGCCCGCCTCCACCCGCCCATGTTCTTCTTCCTCGGCAACCTCTCCATAGTGGACATCTGCTACACCTCCAGTGGGGTCACCCAGATGCTGGTGCACTTCTTCCTGGAGAAGAAGACCATTTACTCAATGTGGGGCCCAGCTCTTCTTCTCTCTGGCTCTGGAGGGGACTGAGTTCCTGCTGCTGATAGCAATGGCCTATGACCATTATATGGTGGGTGACCCCCTGCACTACATGGCAGCAGTCAGCCCGAGGCTGATAGTGGTCTCTTGGCTTGTGGGCATGGCTAATTTTGTAGTGGAGATGGCAATCAACATGCACCTGCCCAGCTGTGGGCACCATGTGCTGAATCATGTTGCTTGTGTGGATGTCACACACACTAGGGTGTCCTGGTGGACTCTAGTGTAGTTGTGTTGCTGGCGCCTTGAGCTGAATGCTGGGTAGGAATTCAGTTGTAGAAACAGAGAAATACAGAAGAACTCAGAAACAGAAATAGCAGGGCTTCCCCTGAGAACAGAGAAGCTTGTACTAAGGGATAAAGTGTTTGTGCAACTGTATACACACAAGTACATGTGTGTGTGAAAGATGTACTCTTTGTTTTTGAAGGTATCGACAAATAATGACTTAAGCTCTGGAATCTTCTTTGTAACTCTGCTTTTTTCCACCGAAATTCAAAAGCAGTTTACACCAATCAGAAATGTTAAATATTTGTTGACTGAGTGATCATCAGAATAATTCCCACAACCACTTTCATCATTGTCCTAAATGTCAACTTCAGCATCTAGTCAGTCAGTCAGATAGCACATTTAATGAACCTCTCTTCTGTGCTCACCTTGACTCCCTTCATCACCACAGCTATCATCATAACTCCCTCCTAGTGTTGAGAGCATCATGGTGCCCTGGACAAAATGCAGGACTTGGAAAGAAATATCAACCAGTAAACACATTTGTATCAAGCTCCACTGTGTTCAATATACCATGCCAGGTGCTGCAAGAGACACACCGAGTCTAATATGAGGTCCTTCCCCATAACCCGGGGATTACTTGGAAAGATAAGAGATAAATACCAAAAAAGAAATTGCAGCATAATCCAGCAATGGAAAAGTACAATTAGGCAACATTTGGTTAATTGCCAAATATGAGATAGAAATTAAAAGCCCATGGGATTCACAAAATTCCCCCATGAAGGGGAAAAAACTGGGTGGTTTGCAAAGGAATTGAAGGGGAAGGAAAAATTAAAATGGCCATAGAAGATGGTAGAACTTGGATAGATGAGGGAGTAGAGAGAGAGAGGTTTATTCTTGGCTCATGGGGGAATGACGTAAGCCAGGTGAGGAGATAAAAAACACCAAGGTCTGTCTGGGAAAGAGTGGGCAAACCAGTTTGGTTACAGCAAAGATTTCATTTTGAGGAGTCCTGCGGAGGAGGTAAGGCTGGAAAGTGGGGATGGTGTGCATAGTAGGGCTTTGAAAACAAGGCCATGGAATTTGCATTAGAGGCAATAGCAAGATAGCACAGTTTTTGATGTGGGAAATAGCACATCTAATATATGATGTTCTAGAAGTTATCCTCTTCTTCTCCACCACCACTGTTAGACTAATTGAGACAAAAATAAATAGGACAAACTTTTTTCTTCTTTTAGTCCAAAAAACTCTCTATTTCATGCTTCACTAGTAGGAGTAAGTGAATCAACTATTTATAATTCAACTTCCTCTAATCAGGGCAAACTTCATAGACCAGGCAGAGTTTAAGGTAAGGTTGAAAGACCAAGAATTGGGAAGCTAGTGGATATAGACCAGAAGTTATTTAGAATACAGGGAAATGTTAGAAGTAAAAATGAATGATCAGATCTTGAAATTGAGAATCGAACAGAGGGTATAACTATAGATAAAGCACCTTCTATTTTCCTTTTTTTTTAATTGAGAAGATAACCATGCCATCTGAGTAATATCTGAAGACCAAACAAAAATAAGCAGAAGGAAGGGAGACGCAAGAGGGAAGAGATATGGGAACATATGTATATGTATAACTGATTCAGTTTGTTATAAAGCAGCTAACACACCATTGTAAAGCAATTATACTCCAATAAAGATGTTAAAAAAAAAAAAATAAGCAGAGCTTATTTGGTGTTTTCTTTAAGTGTTAGCTCTGATAATGACCCTGTTTTTCTGTCTTATGTCACATCTCAAGCAGCAACGCCCTGGTTAGACAGGTCCCACCCCTGTCGGGAGGGATTTGGAGTTTGCTTTTCTAATACAGGTTCACAAAATGAGTCTGAGTCTCACCAAGGCACTAGCCTGGGAAAGCCTTCAAATTTATTTTTTTAATGGAGAATAAATCAGTGCACGAAGCACAGGAGACAAAACTCAGGGTCCAAGATGGGAACTAGATTAGGAGAGCATTTTACAATCACTTAGAGACAAGGGAGGGAGCAAATAGGTGTGACGCAACATGGATCTGAGCACACCTGGGAATTCCCATGACAGAGGTTCCCTGACTGCAGAACGTCCCTGCTCTTCAGGCACAAATCCAATCTCTTCCATCCAGAACAAAATCTCCCCTACAGCATTCTCTACTTCACACAATCGAGACCAGGAACACCACTGGAGAGCAGGGGTTGTTAGCCTGGAGCTCACTGACAGGTTTGGGTCTATGACCCCTCTGGAATTGTGTGCTAAAGTGGTATCTCAGCCAATTTTTATCACTTCCTGAGGAAGTCCTTCTGCTAGTGGCCCTCCCCCACCCCAGCTCTCTGCCTCGTCCTCCTGTTACACAAACTCACAGGCCTCCATGCTTTCCCATCCTCACACCTGTCCCAGTTTGTAACGACATGCTCACTCGTATGACTAGACACTTTATTCCTGACTCCCCACAGGCTGTAAATTCCACGGCGGTAGAAGGTTTTTCTGTGATACTACTTTATCCCCAGCTCAGGGCGTTGTCTACATGGAAGCACTCAAAAAATATTTGCTAACTGAATACATTCTCAAACAATCTGTGGCCCCCACAAAAGGTTAACACGTCCCGATTTATGTATTGGTTTGTATTAACGTGTTTTTAAATTTTAGAAAATGTGTTTTATAAAACCTTTACTAGAGAGCTGTGATATTTGCCACTGATTGATAAGATGGGGGTTTTAGATAAGCTTCCCTGATGGTATAGAATTGGACTTACCATTAAAAAATACTGCCCAAAGAGAGCATGTGGTCCAGTGTCCACAGTCAACCTGATTTCCCATTGATCTAATCTGATTTCTAATACATTTTCTTAGTGTTTTCATTTCTTTCTTCAATATAACAGCATAACAGCAACCTTACAAAATACAATAAAGAATTTAGTTTAAAGATAATAGCTACATAATGTTTAGTAACACTCTTATTATTCCTATCATAATTTCATCTTTTCCCCTTTATTTCTTCAAAGGAAAAAACAAAACAAAAAACAACTCCTAGCTTTTTTCACTTCCCTCAGCTGATGTCAAAATGCTACTTAAGTAAATTATTCTCTCAGTCACACCCTCTAGTGAACTTCCAATATCCTTCTTTAGCATCAAACTTCCTTCTCAGTGGTTTCTTATCCACCACAAGTGGTTTTTCTTTATCTCAGTCACACTTAGTATATTTGCCCTGTTTGGCAATTCAAAACATTGAAAAAAACAAGAGTCAGAGAAAGAAAAAGAAAAACTGGTCTTTCCTTGTGGCTAGAAAAGTCCTTGCCACACCCTGGTTCCCCTACTCTCTTCATCTGACTCAGACACAGAAAATAATTTGAAAAAATAATATTAACTATGCATTACTATAATACTATTAACAAGTTATGGTGAGTACTACTTATATGTCACGCACATATATTACACATTTCAATCTTCACAATTATTCTAAGACAGTTACTATTACCAAATTTAATATACCAGGAAACTAAGGCATAAAGGGTTAACTATACCTAGGAATTCACATCACAAAAAATGCAGAAGATCTATATTTTAAAAAATTAAAACACTACTGAAAGTAATAAAAGAAATCTTGAACAAATGGAAATGCATACCATATTCTTGAATAGAAGACTCAATATTGTGGATGTGTATGTCTCCTTATGGTAAATTATATGTTTAACAGGATCAACTTTATATAATAAAAAAGAAATTTTTGTTTGAGACCAGACACTATTATTTTAAAAATAATAGCCAAGAAATTTCTGAAAAGGAAGATTAATGAAGAAAGACTAGTGTACTAGTTATTCAAACATCATAAACCTAAAATAGTCAAAATGCCATGGTGGTGGCACATGATTACACCAAGGCAGTGAAACATAATAGAAAGTCTGGAAATAAACCAATATATACAGGAATTTAGTAATGATAAAAGGTAGCATTTTAAATTAGTGAAGAAAAAGAGCAATAAATAGTGTTAGGGAAACAAGCTAATAATCTGGAAAAAAAGTAAAATTTATCTATACGTGATAATTTATATAAGAATAAATTCCATAGCGGTCAAATATTTAAATATAAAAATGAAAGCATGAAAGTGCTAGAAGAAACCAAAAGGCAGTTTTTTTATGATATCAATGTGAGGAATGCCTTCTGAGACAAAAATCTCAACATTTACTAAAATTGTTTTGGATAAAAAAACTCTGCGTGGCACAAGCTGCTATTATAAAAGTAAGAAGCATAAACAAAAGCAAAACAGAACAAAAAAACCACAAAGGGTATGGTGAGGGGCAGGTACAGATGCATAGTCACAGCACGAAGGAGTTCTTTTGTGATGATGGAATGGTTTGTGTCTTAACTGTGGTTACACAAACCTATACATGGGGTTAAAATGCATTGAATCACATACACACATGAATGCAGGTTAAAAAAATTAGTGAAAACTGAACCATTAACATTTTCAATATTGTACTATAGCTATGTAAGATGCCATCATTGGCGGAAACTGGCTGAACAGTACATAGGACTCTGTACTATTTTTGCAACTTCCTGTGAGTCTATAATTATTCCAAAATAAAGAAGCTTTAAAAATTTAATATTAGAATCAAGAAAAATTAAAATAAAAACACCGAGGGTGGAGGACTGTTTTGCCACTCGTATCAAAAATAAAGCGCTAATTTCTCTAAGATATAAAGAGTTCTTACAAACCAATAAGAAAAAAGCCAAAATCCAAATCCAAAATTAAGCAGAGATATAGACTGTTCACAGAAAATAAACACGAATGGCTCTAAACATATAAAATAATGATAAACCTTACTCAAAATAAGAGTCGTGCAAATTACAACTACACTAATATGCCACTTTTTACCGGATTGGCCAAAAAATGAAAAGTGTGAAAACCAGCATACTCATAAATTGCTAGTGGGAAAGTAAATTAATCCAAACCTATAGAGGGCAACACTTATCAAAATTAGAAATGCACATGCCATTTGACCCAGTAACTCCATTTCATGGAATTTATCCTATAGTTAATTTGCACAGGTGCAAGATTACATATGTAGAAGAGACAGTCAACATTGCACCATTATTATTGTAATAGCAAAAGACAAGAAGCAACTTAACTGACCACAAACAGGTGACAAGTTTAAAAACTGTGGTACACCTAAAAAAAGTGAGGAAAAGCTATGTGCGTCCACATGCCTAGATCTCCAAGATACACATATTGTTAAGCAGAAACAGCAAGGTGTAGAGCAGCATGAATACTGTACAATCATTTGTGTGAAGGCCACAGGGAAAAGATAGATAATAAGGCCGTTGGTTAGTTAGCTACTGATATGGAATATAGCAGTACATAAGTAAGTTAGTTGACTGGTTTGTTAGTTAGGTATTAGTGGCTTTTTGTCATAGAATAAAATATGTCTAGAAGGACAGACATGAAATGATAAGAATGCCTCAGAAGGGGAAGGTAGGAGAGAGATTTTTTATATATACTCTTTAGTATATTTTGAATTTTTAACCATGCAAACGTATTACCTATTAAAAAAATATTTAAAGTAAAAATGTAGAATAATTTGCCCAAAGATTTTAGTTCATGAGTGTACATCCACTCAGCAGCATATACCCTAATCAGAAGGGAAATTATTTTTACTCTCAGAGAAGATTAAAATATCAGGAATCCAGCTGAAAGTTAGTCTCTGAAATTTGCACATTGATACCTTTTAGCAAAAACTTTTAAGCCTGCCTTAGAGGCACCCCACTCTAATTAAAATTTTCTCCAAAATTATTTCTAAAAACTTTTGCATAGTAATTGGAACAAACTGTTTTAAGACAATATTTAAACATAAGATTTAATTCTTATTCTTTTTTTTAAATTAGAGGTTAAACAGTTTTGAACACAAACTAAATGAAATTCTTGCTTTTTTTTTTTTAAGAACAAAAAGTACATGTTTATTTAATTCACATGTGACTGAGGCATTCACATTAGGAAAAAGTTTGAAACAATCTGAAAAAGGAGAAAAATCACAACGTGTGATTCTAAAGGAAGAATAAACATGGAAAAAGTCTGGCTGCCACTTAGAGAAAATCAAGACCACACAACAGAAATATTAAAGAGAAAATAAATGGGGTGGTGTAAAGAAACCTTCTAGTAGTTTTAATAAAATTAAAATCAAATTATCTAAGTTTGGTGAGAGAAAAAGAATCTCCATAGAAAGAAGGGCTATTAAACCTCACAGCCCAGGCCACTGTCCACCACAACTACTGCCCCTTGGGGCTCACGTAGTGACTATTACATTCTCCTTAGGAAGGTCTCTGCTTCCCCATCCACACCCTAGTTCAGTAATAGACACAGTTTTTCTTAATTTCCCAGTAGGCAGTTGAGATAAGACAGTACAGTTAATCAAGACTTTTTAACCGAAGGCTTCCACATAGCAGAGTGGATACAAACAGAGAGAGTAGCACAGAATTTTATAATCCGAACTTCTGGACAATACTGGCTCTCTGGGACCCCTGGGGCCACATTTTAATAGTGTCTCAGGAAGAAATCATGTGCCAGAGAGTTCCCAGATTTTACTCCCCTCCTCTCCTTCCCAAAGGAGAAACCCCACGACACGATCCAGAAGATTTCTGCCTGTGAAGATGTTTCCATGTAAGTGGACTGTAGCTTTGTCACCCTCACTTGAGTCTCTTCTCATGGTTTGGGTAAGGGGATCATGCCACTTAGGCCACCCAGAAGCCCCTGGCCAACAAAATTAGCTGCCTGAACACCGCTCGAAGCCTGAGGTTGCTGAGGATGAGGATAAAGGGATGGATGGATGTGCACGAGTAGATTAAAATCTGCCATGGCCAGTACCAGTCACTTTCTGAGGAGTAGAACCCTGCAGCATCGATGATCAGGGACATGAAGGACAGAGCATAAAGAACGAGGAAGGAGATGAGTGACTTCGGAGCTCTGGTGTGAGCCTGGGCGCTGGGCTCCTGCAGGCTGTGGGCACTGTGCCGCATCCTCCACATGTGTCTCCTCAGAGAGTTCATCAACACAGCCATCGAGACCAGAAAAAGAGAGCAAGGAATTGAAAGGGTGACCAGTTTCAGGGGTAGAAAATGGTGAATTTCCAGCCTCCTGCTCCGCTGATTGTAGGTCAGGTTACCAGAAAATTTTCTAATAAGGAAACCTTTATACAAATCGTGGTTCCCCCAAAAGAACAACAGGGTGATGATGAGGGAGATGAGGAGAGAGCCCAGCAGAAGCCAGGGCACTAACCCTGGGAACCTGTACTTCAGCCAGAGGAAGGTGGGGTGGGTGAAGTTAGCAATCTTCATGAAGAAGAGGTCGCTGAGCCAGGAGCCAAACCAGAAGGTGAACGAGTTCAGGAAGTCTCAGCGTAGACCAAAGAACTGCCAGGCGGGACCCCCGCGGTACTCGACCAGATGGAGAAAGTAGTAGAAGTTGTTCGCCATTCCAACCCACTGCAGGCAGAAGCAGGAGACACCCAAGCTAAAGAGGATCACGCTGGAGGGGAGCAGCCTCCCTGGTCACACCCATTCTCTGCTCAGCACCAGCACAATGAAGCCACTGGCCAGGAGTCCCAGCACACAGAGCAGAACAAAGAGCAGCACGAAGAGGACTGCGAATGCTGGGTGCAGGCTGGTCCCTCCTCCGGTCACCACCCTGTGCCTTGGTGCCTGGCCTCCTGCCTACCCCCGTCCACAGTCCCTCTTTCAGTCTCTCCTGGGGATATGAGAAGAACGCTCAGGCTCTGCATCTGAGCCAGAGCTCACTTAGGAGGAGAACGCTCAGGCTACAGAGGAAGGCGAGCTCAGCTCAGTGAGGGTGCAAATTTCCCATGGGCTCAGTTACCATTAGGCTTACCGACTACCCCTGATTTGCCTTCTCGGGTTTTGCCTGTACACTACCATGGCTAGTGTCAGTGAAGAGGGCTGTTCAGGGTGTCTGTGACTGAGTTCTGACAGAGGAAATTTTCATGTATTGAGCTATGGGGAAGTCATTCCGGCTTATACATGATTTGGGTTGAAATTTATACTAACGAGAACAACCTGTCTCAGGACCTGTCAGACACGTGTGATACATCTGCTTTAACCATTTTTTTAAAAGAATGTGGGCTTCCTTGGTGGCGCAGTGGTTAAGAATCGCGGACCTGTCAGACATGTGTGGTACATCTGCTTTAACCATTTTTTTATAAGAATGTGGGCTTCCTTGGTGGCGCAGTGGTTAAGAATCCGCCTGCCAATGCAGGGGACATGGGTTCAAGCCCTGGTCCGTGAAGACCCCACATGCTGCGGAGCAACTAAGCCCGTGCACCACAACTACTGAGCCTGCGCTCTAGAGCCTGCGAGCCACAACTACTGAAGCCCATGCGCCTAGAGCCCGTGCTCCTCAACAAGAGAAGCCACCGCAATGAGAAGCCCGCGCACCACAACAAGGAGTAGCCCCCGCTCGCTGCAACTAGAGAAAGCCCGCACACAGCAATAAAGATCCAACACAGCCAAAAATAAAAAATAAATAAATAAATAAATTTATACAAAAAAAAAATGCATTTACCAGATTGTTTAGAATGTCCACTTTGAAGATAGGAATAAATGCCCTGCCCCCTCCGATGATGCCAATGCTAGTACTCCTTCAAAGATGAGGTTCCCTTCTGAGGTACCAAGGTCACGCTGACTCACTGTGTACGTGCTAATCTTCCTCTTCTGAAAGCTTGAAGGAATGTACCCCCGTCATGTCTGATGTTTGTTCTTTGTTCTGACGAGATATAAAACTGTGATTCAGGCATCCAAAATGGAGCTGGGTGGCCACCGTGGATGTGGTTTCAAACATGTTCCTGTAGTGAGGTGGATGGACCTAGAGTCTGTCATACAGAGTGAAGTAAGTCAGAAAGAGAAAAACAAATACCGTATGCTAACGCATATATGTGGAATCTAAAAAAATAAAAAAATATTTTAAAAATGGTTCTGAAGAACCTAGGGGCAGGACAGGAATAAAGACGCAGATGTAGAGAATGGACTTGAGGACACAGGGAGGGGGAAGGGTAAGCTGGAATGAAGTGAGAGAGTAGCATTGACATATATACACTACCAAATGTAAAATAGCTAGCTAGTGGGAAGCAGCCGCATAACACAGGGAGATCAGCTCTGTGCTTTCTGACCACCTAGAGGGGTGGGATAGGGAGGGTGGGAGGGAGACACAAGAGGGAGGGGATATGGGGATATATGTGTACGTACAGCTGATTCACTTTGTTATACAGCAGAAACTAACACAACATTGCAAAACAATTATACTCCAATAAAGATGTTAAAAAAAAGTTCCTGTGTTGCTGAGAACTTGAATTTTCTGAACTATATCAAACTCAAAGGACATCAACAGCTGTTTTCAAAACAATATCTGCTAACAACTGCCATCTGCAATCTTATGGTCTCAAGGTTTCCCCTTGCAACTATGCAACCATTTCAGACCCCAACCCATTTTTGTTTAACAGTCACACTTACTTGCCAGCTCCAATCCTAATTCTTGACAAACAATTTATGTAACTTTCCTTTTACCTGTATAAAAGCCTCCCCCATTTTTTAGTCCAGAGGAACATAATTTAAGTGCTTCTTGAATCTGTGTCTCCTGGGCTATAGTCCTCAGTTTGGCTCAAATAAAATTTTCAACTCCTATGACAGACTGTTTATTGATTATTTCTGTTGACAATTCCATCCTTATTATTCCACCTTTGGGCACTACAAACACACTTCTCCCCATCAGATCATTCTCGAGACATTAAATATATAGGCAATAAGTGTAGGGAGACATGCATATGGCCAAGACCTAGGCAAAGTAGTGATGCTAGAGGAATCTATCTCCAGCTGAGTTTTCCTGTTACGCATCCATCTGCACCTATGAGCAGTCGTCCCTTTCAAGGTCAGATACTTTGGTCCACCTTTCTACCAAACCTCTTATTAAATCCTTCATGGACCTTGAGGTGTTAATGATTGATAATGGTTTAAATGGAGTTTATGTTTCCAATGAGAGAATTCATTTCTTTGTGGTTGTGCAACTGAGGGTATCTGCTTCTTGCTGGGTGTCAGTTGGAGGCTGCTCTCAGGTCCTAGTGGCCGCCCTGAGTCTTTACCAAGTGGACTGTTTCAACATGGCAGCTCAAGCCAGCAAAGAGAGTCCCTAAGAGAGAGTCGACTAGAAAGATGCGGGTTAGCTATCATAACATAATCAAAGGAGTGACATCCTATCACCTTTACCATATTCTACTGGATAGAAGCAAGTTGCAGTCCCCATTGACACTCAAAGGAAGGGGGTTCCACAAAGGTGCACTTACCAGGGCTGAGGGTCCTGGGGGGCCAACTTAGAGTCTGTCCACCACACTGAGATACCTTAGCTTTACTAGGAATATGTGAGTCGTGTTCTCCAACAGCAACATTAATGAGAGATACCTGTGAGACCATGTTGAAAAGTAAAAATATATTCTTGAATAAAAATATATTCAAGTTCATCCACAGTCAAATGTTTTCAGTTTAATACTTCAAATTTGTCCTTCCTCCATGTTTGTTTAAAACTTTTTTAATGTGTATCCTTTCATAATGTGACTTTGTCATGAAAGAGTCAACTAAAAAAATTAGTCATACAGGGCTTCCCTGGTGGCGCAGTGGTTGAGAATCTGCCTGCCAATGCAGGGCACACGGGTTCGAGCCCTGGTCTGGGAAGATCCCACATGCCGCAGAGCAACTAGGCCCGTGAGCCACAACTACTGAGCCTGCGCGTCTGGAGCCTGTGCTCCGCAACAAGAGAGGCCGCGATAATGAGAGGCCCGCACACCGCGATGAAGAATGGCCCCCGCTTGCCACAACTAGAGGAAGCCCTCGCACAGAAACGAAGACTCAACACAGCCAAATAAATAAATAAATAAATAAATAAATAAATAATTAAAGGTGCTAATAATTAAAAAAAAAAAAGATGAAACTTACAACCTTTAAAAAAAAAAAAATTAGTCATACAAATAATGTGACAGTTGTTACCACCACACATGAATGTATAATTGTATGAAAATAAAAATCCGCAATAAAAAGAAAAACCCCATTAAAGTTGGGCAAATACGCATTTTTCTCACTCTTAGATCTATGTTCCTTATACAGTTTTTACTCATTCATTCATTCATTCACTCAAAAAATACTTATTGAGCACTTATATACACAGGGCACCTGTTGTAGTCAGTGGGGATATAGCAGTGAGCCAAAGAGGAAGGATTCTTGCTTTTATGGAATTTATAATCCAGAGGAACGTAACTGACAATAAGCAAACACTTGAACAAGATACTTTCATACTGTCCTCAGTGCTTTGAAGAAAAAACAAGAGTAAAATTGCTGAGGAACAGGTGGAGAAAAAAATGTTGCTGCTTTAGACTTGCAGGCTGGGGAAGGCTTTCTCAGGGGATAATGTGGCTTAAGGGGCTGAGCAAGTAGAGCCTTCGCCATGTGTAACTGGCTGTACTTATGATACTATTAAACCATAATTTTATTCATTCCTTTCTACTTTTTCTTCCAAATTTATTTAGCAAGGGAAACTTCTCCAGCCAGAGATAAAGAACTGCAGCATGTCATATGACTTCACTTTTCACTCTTGTCAAACAGGTTGTTCCAAGATCACTTCAAGTCACAAAACAGCCTCAAACCAGAAATTGGACATTTCAGTTCAGTACATGAAAGCTAGATAACTGCAGCTTCAACCCTTCTGAGATTGGCTGACGCACAGGGAGACTGGAAAAGGAGCAGGAAGGGTCTTATCTGGGCTACAACCAAAGTAACCTGGCTTTGCACTTCCCAGGCCTGGCAGACGTTTAATGCTGACTCTCCTCCTCATGGGAACTTTCAGGGCTCTGGAGGTTTCCTAATGAGCCCTCTCTCTGCAGTTCCCTGTGATGGGGCAAAAGCACTTCTATTTTGAGTGCTCCCTCAGGACTCCTTCCTCAGTCCCTAGGCATTCACCACCAAATAGTTGCTGCTGGAGTTTCCACACCCCACCGGACAGCCCTGTTAGTCAGCTCTCAAGACCCCCTCACACACATGCTCCCTCCCTTGTGGCCCACAGCTGGCCCCTAACCCTGCCTCCACAGTCCTGATGATGTAGCCACGTTCTCCTGATTCTGACCCCAAAATTACCCAGTCAGTCTGTCTCTCATTCTCTTAATCTCTCAGGCAGAAGAAAGACCTTAGTCCACTGTGCCTCCCAACAGAAGAAATAACCCTATAAGCTTTGCAAGTGGCCCAATGGAAGCTCTTGACCACCACCAGGTTTGAGCTGAGGGGGAGGCATTCCTAGTCCTCCTTGGTAGAATATGGAATGGGACTCATAATGTAGCTTTTTCTAAGTATTTATTTCTCACAAAATCCTCTCTCTTCTACTGTTTCAACTCTTATTTTATCAAAGGGTTTCAAGAGTTATGAAAAGTTTATGTCCATTTCCTTTGAACACCTGCATATTGTGAACTGGCAACTCAGTTTGAAATCTCGTATTATTAAATCTTTGCACCTGGTAGAAATTTCAACCTTTAACATCCTGTTACTTAAAGGACAAGATCAAGAAAGTCTTGTTGAGGATTTCCCTGGCAGTCCAGTGGTTAAGACTTCGTCTTCCAACACAGTGGGGTATGGGTTTGATCCCTGGTCAGGGAGCTAAGATCCCACATGCCTCGAGGCCAAAAAACATAAAACAAAAGCAATATTGTAACAAATTCAGTAAAGACTTTAAAAATGGTCCACATCAAAAAAAAAAAAAAAAGAAAGTCTTGCTGGTCATGGTAAGAAATTTGGACATTATTCCAATGTAACTGAAACCATTAGAGGGGTTTAAAGAGAGGAGTAGGATAATCTAATTTATGTTTTCAAACAGATCCTCTGGCTATTATGTAAAGAATGGAATTGAAAGAGGCAGGAGTGGAAGAGAGCAGTCAGAGGCTACTTCATTAAACTGAGTACAAGCAGAGGGCTTGTCCTCAAGTGGAAGCGCGGGAGGTGGTGAATGGGCATACGATGCTGGCATATTTTGAAGGCAGATCCAATAGAATTTGCTTGATATGAAGATGAGAGAAAGAAATCAAGGACAAATCCTAAATTTTTTATATCAGCAACCAGGAGAATTTTATGGAGCCATTTACTTCCTCAGATGAGGAAGACTGAGAGATGTGGGGAAACTCTTGTTATGTTTATGTTAAATTTGAGATGCCTGTTAGAGATCTGAGAAGAGACGTGAAGGAGACAATTGAAATATGTCTGGATCTCAGTGAAGATTTACGGCTGGAATAACAGGTTTGGGAGTCATCAGCACTTACATGGTATTTAAAGTCATTAAACCAGATGAGATCATGTGGGGAAAGAATGTAGACGGAAATAGTTAAGGTGCTGGGAGTAAGCCTTGCACTCTTCAACTTTTAGGGGTTGAAAGCCAAAGGATCTAGCAGAGGAGATTTCGCTGAAACAAGTATTAGGGAGGGATTCCATTCCCTGAGTTCATGTTCAGGGACAAGGGGAGAAGGAAACAAACAAGTGGGGAGGGCAACGTGGGAATGATAAACATGCTGAAGAGATTCTAGTGTCAAGGGTGATCTGAACCCAGGGGTTTTGTGCTATGCTCTCTGGGGAGATGCCCTAGGGCAGACATGTTCTAAGTTTGAGAGGCCCTTTGGTTCGGACCCAAGGTTAGCACAGAATGTCAGTGTTGAAATTGGTATCTGTCCTGTGCTTTACCCACTGATTGCATCAGCAGAGAAGCCCTATTTATCATTCATGCATTCAACAAAATCTATTCAGCATGTAGCATGTACTGTCTGTCAGGTGCTAGGCCAAGCACGTAGGTACAAAGATTAAGGTGGTCTTGAGAGAGAAAGACAAGCAGACATATGATGATGATTTAGCACAATCAATGTTAGGATAATAACAACTACTGTTCACTCAGTTCTGCTAGCATCCCCATGTCCTGTTCTAAGTGCTTTACAGATATTAATTTTTTGAAACTCATAAAAACTCAATGAGTTTCAAAAATGGTGCTGGGACATCTAGGTTCCACATACAAAAGAACATACTGGACCCCTTCCTCATACCATACTAAAAAATTAACTCAAATATAAGAGTAAAACTATAAAACACTTAGAGGAAAACACAAGAGTAAATCTTCATGATTTTGGTTAGACAAAGCCTTCTTAGACATGACATTGAAAGAGTATAAGTGACTGAAGAAAAAATAGATAAATTGGATTTCATAAAAATAAAAATCAAAACTTTTGTGCTTCAAATGATACCATCTACACAGTAAAAAGAAAATCACATAATGGGAAAAAATATTTGCAAATCATATATCTGATAAGTAGTTTGCATCCAGAATATATAAAGAATACTTAACAGCTCAACAATAAAAAGACAAGTAACCAAATTTTAAAATGGCCAGAGGATTAGAATAGACATTCCTTCAAAGATGATAGACAAATGGCCAAGAAACACACGAAAAGATGTTCCATATTGTAAGTCATTATTGAAATGCAAATCAAAACCATGATGCTACTTCACATGGTTTTGATTTGTCATAGCAAGTGTTGACAAGAATAGGAAGAACTTGAACCCCTCAAACATTGCTAGTAGGATTACAAAAATGGGGCTGCTGCTTTGAAAAACTGCTTGAGTGCAGCTCCTTAAAATGTAAAACATAGTTACCATATGATCCAAAAATTCTATCCCTAAGTACACACCCAAGAAAAATTAAAATATATGTTCACACAGAAACTAGTATATACATATTCATAGCAGCTTTGTTCACAATAGCCCCAAAATAGAAAAAACCCAAATGTATAGCAACTGATGGAGAAGCACAATGGGATATATCCATTAAGTAGAATATTATTTGGCAATAAAAAGAAATGAAGTACTGATGGGTGAATTGTATAGTATCTCAGTAAAGTTGTTTTAAAAAATTGATGGACATATCCAAAAGACACAAGAAGCCTGCCTCCAGAGTGTTCCATTGGGAAAATTTCAGCATTGAAATTAAAAATAATGCAGATAAAAGAAATCCAATGAGATAGGTACTATAGTTACCCTCATTTTACAGATAAGGAAGCACAGGTACATGAGAAGTAACATCTCCTAGTTACAGCTATAGTAAGTGGCAGAGCTAGAATTTCAATTCAGGCAGTCTAGCTATGCAGCTTGTATTCTTCACCAATATAGAACCTGGTGTCTGCTCTGAAAGCATTAAAAACTGCATAAAATCTAGTGGGATGTGGAGGGGAAAGGTGAAAAACAGGTGGATCTTGGGGAGGCCTTGCAAAAAGATACAAGGCTTGACTTGAAGTCTGAATTTCACATAGGATTCAGCAAGGCAGCTGAGAATGGAAAAAGGAAGGAGGTAGGCTAAGGCTAAAAGATCATGATAGGAAAAAGTACAGGCAGGGAGAGCTAGCTGAAGCCAGTTCAGAACGACAGGAGTTTGAAGAAACGTTATTTATGTAAATAGGGAAAGAAGGGAGCAGATGTCAAAAGTGATGTCAGAAAGGTAGGCAAGGGCCAGAGATCACAAAGCTCCTGATATGTCATTATCATGTTCTTGGACTCTATACTGAAGTTTACAGGAAACCATTTTTGAAAACTTGATCAGTAAAAGGAAGAAAATTCTGCTTTGGAGCACACTTCTTTGTCTTTGTGACTCCCTACACAAAGTCATGGATGGGACACTTTGGGCCCAGTTAAGAGGTGGAAAGTGTTTTGTCAGCTCTGTACAGAGTCAGCATTGCTCTGGTACCCTGGAAATTGGTGACTTGGATGCAATGAGGGACAGCCCCTTTGATATGGATGTTGGTGGTCTCACAAGGGGCCTGAGCCATAGAGGCTCCTTGGGCAGCTTCACAGGCATGGGTACCAAAAAGAAAGGCAGAACTGAAAAGGAGAAGCATGTTAAGCATGCTATGCAATACTTGTTGCATGGAAACATGAGATACTGACCACTGGAAATTTCACCCCTCTACCCAGAATTGGAGAAACACACTGCAGTAGAATAGAGGGCAGGGGGACTGAGGCTCAGAAATCAGTGGTGGCGCAGTCACCATTCCAATTTCGGCAACAACAATTAACAACAGTTCATTTTAAAATCATATATTTCTCAAGGCTAGACCTACCAGTTCTGCTTATAATTTCCCAGACTATTCCAAGCATCATGGTCTATTAATTGTAGGAATGGTTGTCTCTGTATTATTCCCCAATATTTAGGTTAAAAAATTACAGATATTTTTGTTATGTGGATGCTTGAATATAATATTGGCACAGGTATATAAATTTTGAAATCTCACTCTCATTTAAATTTTAGTAACATTTGTAGAACACCTATTATGTTCATTGAGCACCATGCTAAGCATTTAATCTTGATTATCACATTTTATTCTCATAAGAAATAATGAGATAGGAATTATCATAATAACTTTATATATAATAAAATTTATGCTCAAAATTTATGATGATGAAAAATTTCATGATATTGGATTTAACAACGATTTCTTTGACATGACACCAAAAGCACAGGCAACAAAAGTAAAAACAGATAAATTGGACTATATCAAAATTTAAAAACTTCTGTCCATCAAAGGACACAATCAACAAAGTGAAAGGTAACCTACACAATGGGAAAAAATATTTGCAAATCATATATCTTATAAGGGGTTAATATCCAGAATATATTTTTAAAAACTCCTGACTTCTCGTGATCATTTTGAAATTTACAGAAATCTCAAATCACTAGGTTGTGTACTAACATCGTTATAGGTCAATTATACTTCAAAAACAAACAAACAAAAACTTAAACTCATAGAAAAGGAGATCAGATTGGTGGTTACCAAAGGCAAGGGATGACAGGAGGGGCAATTGTAGGAAGGCAGTCAAAAGGTACAAATTTCCAGTTATAAGATAAATAAGTACTAGGGACGTAATATACAACACGATAAATATGATTAACAATGCTACATTATATATGAAAGTTGTTAAGAGAGAAAACTCTAAGAGTTCTCATCACAAGGAAAATTTTTTTTTTCTATTTAATTTTGTATCTATATAAGATAATAGATGTTTACTAAACTTATTATGGTCATCATTTCATGATGTATGTAAGTCAAATCATTATGCGGTACACCTCAAACTTATACAATGCTGTATATTGATTATATCTCAATAAAACTGGAAGAAAAAATGGGCAAGGACTTGAATAGGTATTTTCCCAAAGATAATATACTAACAGTGGTATATGGCTAACAACCACATGAAAAGATGCTCAACGCCACTTATCATTAGGAAAATGCAAATCAAAACCACAATGAAATGCCACCTCACACTCACTAGAATGGCTATTAGCAAAAAAACAGAAAATATTTGTTTTTCTCTTTCTGACTTACTTCACTCTGTATGACAGACTCTAGGTCCATCCACCTCACTACAAATATCTCAATTTCATTTCTTTTTATGGCTGAGTAATATTCCATTGTATATATGTGCCACATCTTCTTTATCCATTCATCCGATGATGGATATGGGGAGGGGGAAGGGTAAGCTGTGACAAAGTGAGAGAGTGGCATGGACATATATACACTACCAAACGTTAAAATAGATAGCTAGTGGGAAGCAGCCGCATAGCACAGGGAGATCAGCTCGGTGCTTTGTGACCACCTAGAGGGGTGGGATAGGGAGGGTGGGAGGGAGGGAGATGCAAGAGGGAAGAGATATGGGGACATATGTATATGTATAACTGATTCACTTTGTTATAAAGCAGAAACTAACACACCATTGTAAAGCAATTATACTCCAATACAGATGTTAAAAAAAAAAAACAACAGAAAATAACAAATATTGATGAGAATGGGGAGAAACTGGAACCTATGTGCTCTGCTGAGGGGAGTATAAAATGGTGCAGCCACTGTGGAAAACTGTAAGACTGTTCCTTAAAAAATTAAAAATAGAATTACCATATGATCCAGCAATTCCACTTCTGAGCATACACCCAAAAGAATTGAAAGCAGGATCTCAAAAGATTTTTGTTCTCCCCTGCTCAGGGCAGCATCATTCACGAAAGCTCAAAAGTTGGAACATCCAAGCATCAATGGACAGATGAATGGATAAACAAAATGTTGCATATACGTACAATGGAATATTATTCAGCTTTTAAAAGGAAGAAAATTGTGACACATGCCAAACATGAACGAACCTTGAGAACATCCTAAGTGAAATAAGCAAGTCACAAGAAAACAAATAATGTGTAACTAACTTATGTTAGGTACCTAAAGTAATTAAATTCATAAAAACAGAAAGTATCAATAGTATGGTGGTTACCAGGGGCTCAGCGGTAGAGGGGTGTGAAATGAAGATTTGTTGTTTAATTGTTACAGAGTTTCAATTTTGCAGGATGAAAGAGTTTTGGAGATTAGCTGCATGACAATGTGAATATATTTAATACTACTGAACTGTACACTTAAAAACAGTTAAAATGGTAAATTTTATTTATGTATATTTTACCAAAATTAAATTTTTTAAGTAAATTTTTAAATTTTATTTATTTATTTGTTTGTTTGGGGGTTTTTTTGGCTGTGTTGGGTCTTCGTTGCTGCACACGGGCTTTCTCTAGTTGCGGTGAGCAGGGGCTACTCTTTGCTGCGGTACATGGGCTTCTCATTGTCTTGGCTTCTCTTGTTGCGGAGCATGGCCTCTAGGCGTGCGGGCTTCAGTAGTTGTGGCTCACGGGCTTTAGAGTGCAGGCTCAGTAGTTGTGGCGCACAGGCTTAGTTGCTCTGCGACATGTGGGATCTTCCCAGACCAGAGATCGAACCATGTCCCCTGAATTGGCAGGCAGATTCTTAACCACTGTGCCACCAGGGAAGCCCCTAAGTAAGTAAATTTTTTAAAAGAATTTAAGTGACTGCTTCAAGGTCACTAGAGGAAGATTTTCTAATGAGTTAGATTTTCTCACTCTGAGTTCTATGCCCTGTTCTCTACACTCTGCTGTCATCTAATCAACCACCACTGTGTGTGTATGGCTTTGAGAGTAAAAGAGAGAAACCAAGGTGACATCACCAAGATGATGACATAGAAGGTTCCTGACTTTCCTTCCTCCCATAGATACACCAAATATACAGCTACATATGGACCGATTCCCTCTGAAAGAAATCCAGAAACTAGTTGAATGACTCCTACACATTGGGCAACTGAGAAAATACCCATATCGAAATGGGTTCAGAAGGCTGAGACACTCTCTCATCATAAACCCCACCCTTGGCATAGTGCCTTGTAATCAGGAGGGAGACCCCAACTACCAGCTTCCCCCAAAGGAACAAAGGGTTTGGAACAGACATCTAGTACTCCAACTTTTAAGGCTGCCATCTGAGGCACAGCCCCTCCCCAAATCACCTGGTTCTGAGGGCTACTGTGACTTGCATTCATAAGTCCCACAGGACAGCAGCAAACAAGGCACTTGTTATATGGTCACACAAGCACTCCCCACAGCTCTCTCTGGGCTCAGGGCAGAGGGAGCCTTTTCAATAAATGGTGCTGGGGCTTCCGTGGTGGCGCAGTGGTTGAGAATCTGCCTGCCAATGCAGGGGACACGGGTTCGAGCCCTGGTCCGGGAAGATCCCACATGCCGCGGAGCGACTAGGCCTGTGAGCCACAATTGCTGAGCCTGCGCATCTGGAGCCTGTGCTCCGCAACAAGAGAGGCCACGACAGTGAGAGGCCCACGCACCGTGATGAAGAGTGGCCTCCGCTTGCCGCAACTGGAGAAAGCCCTCTCACAGGAACTAAGACCCAACACAGCCATAAATAAATAAATAAATGGTGCTGTGAAAACTAGATAGACACATGCAAAAGAATTAAACTGGACCCCTATCTCACACCACACACAAAAGTCAACACACTGAGCCCGCGTGCTGCAGCTACTTAAGTCCTCGCACTTAGAGCCCGTGCTCCGCAACAAGAGAAGCCACCGCAATGAGAAGCCCGCGCACCACAGCGAAGAGTAGCCCCTGCTCGCCACAACTAGAGAAAGCCCGCGCACAGCAACGAAGACCCAACGCAGCCAAAAAAAAAAAAAAGAGAGAGAGAGATGACAAATGCTGGCAAGGATGTGGAGAAAAGGGAACCCCCGTACATTGTTGGTGGAAACTGACACAGCCACTATGAAAAACAGTATGTAGATTCCTCAAGAATTTAAAAATAGGACTACCACATGATCCAGCAATCCCACTTCTGGGTATATATCCAAAGTAAATTAAATCATTGACTCGAAGAGATACCCATACTCTCATGTTCATTGCAGGCTATTCACAATAGCCAAGGTATGGAAACAACCTGAGCATCTGTTGATGGATGAATGAATAAAGAAAATATGATATAGATATAAAGATATATATATATATACATGTATATATATACATAAATACACAATGGAATATTATTCAGCCTTTTAAAAAAAGAAATCCTGCTATTTGCAACAACATGGATGAAACTGAAGGGCATTTTGCTAACTGAAATAAGCCAGACAGAAAGGGACAAATACTGTGTGATCTCATATGTGTGATCTCAGAGGCGTGTGGGCTTCAGTAGTTGCAGCACGTGGGCTCAGTGGGTTGACTTTTGTGGATGGTGTAAGATAGGGATCCAGTTTAATTCTTTTGCATTTGTCTATCCAGTTTTCACAACACCACTTATTGAAAAGGCTCCCTGTGCCCTGAGCCCAGAGATAGCTGGGGGAGTGCTTGCGTGACCATTTAACAACTGCACATCTTTAAAAAAAAGGTTGAATTTGTAGAAACAGAGAGTAGAATGGTAGTTGCCAGGGGTTGGGGGGTGGGTTAAATGGGTAGAGGTTGATAAGAGTACAGACTTTCCAGTATAAAATTAATAAGTTCTATAACATAAAACACGGTGATTACAGTCAATAACACTGCATTGTATAATTGAAATTTGCTGAGAGTAGAACTTAAGTATTCTCATAAAAAAAGGTAAATATGAAGTGCGAGACGTGTTAATTAACTTGATTATGGGAATCCTTTCACAGTGTATATGTATATCAAATCATCATGTTGTACACTATATATATATATATATATATATATATATATAAAATAATTTTATTTCTCAATTATACCTCAATAAAGCTGAAAAAAAGACTGGAGTCAATCAAAAAATAACTATGAATGTTAACTAAGAAGGGCAGAACACAATATGATGTTTTTTAACTATTATATTACCATTCAAATATATATGTCTATGACAGGATGAATGGAAACAAGGATAAATAAACACATAATTTGCAATTATAAGAAAGAGAGGGAGAGAACCAATGATACTTTTGATGCAAAATAGAATAGTCAGAATAAATATCCCCAAAGTGGCAGAGTCAGCAAATATGGTCTCTAGGACAGTCTCAGAGAATATAACATTTGTCTATAGTGGCTAAAAATAGTAAATGTGAAGTCAAGACACATGAAAGCATGCTCCTTGGGGCATAAAAGTATAATGCCAAAAAACACTGGCTGAGATTCTAGGTAGAACTGACCCATGATTCCCTCTCTGAAGAAAGGAAATGGAACATTTAAAATTTCATCACAATGTAGATTGCAAAACAATGAACAAAAGATATAATAATATTTCCTGCAATAAAATATTCAGAATCTTTGCCTTTTCAGACTGTCCTGCTGTGTTCTAGGAAGTGAGAGCACCACTGTGATGGAATAATTATGAAACAACATCACCAAGTTTATTGTGTCCTAGTTCCATTTAAAATCACTGTAAAAGATTTATAATAAAAACATGCTGGGCTTCCCTGGTGGTGCAGTGGTTGAGAGTCTGCCTGCCAATGCAGGGGACACGGGTTCAAGCCCTGGTCTGGGAAGATCCCACATGCCACGGAGCAACTGGGCCCATGAGCCACAATTACTGAGCCTGCGCGTCTGGAGCCTGTGCTCCACAAGAGAGGTCGCGATGGTGAGAGGCCCGCGCACCGCGATGAAGAGTGGTCCCCACTTGCCACAACTAGAGAAAGCCCTCGCACAGAAACGAAGACCCAACACAGTCATAAATAAATAAATAAATAAATAAATAAATAAATAAATAAACGAACGTGAATTTCTAAAAAAAAAAAAACATGCTTATTTGGCTAAGTTATTGAACAAAATATTTTTACTCCTAAGCTTTATTTTTTTTCATGTTTCATGCCATACTTTCCACGAAATATTTGGGTATCCTAGAAAACTGCCATGTATGAAAAGAAATGATGATTCCTTATGAGAAATTAATGATTATTTTGCTCATTATTCATCATTTTATATTTTGCATGCTTTTTCACTTATAAGTTTCAAAGCCTCTTTCAATACTTATTTAAAGGCTTATGTCTGTAATTGCAGAAAAGGGATGTATTCATAATACATAAAAATATAAATTATTATCCCAATTTTATAAAAAATCATTTAAATGTCTGAGATATTAGCATTATTTATTTCTGTGGACGCATATATATATATAAATACAATTTTATATGAGAAAAAAATGTCTGTAAGAAATAATGAGTGATAATGGTGGTTATCTTCAGATAATGAAAGTTTGAGTGATTTTGAAACTTCTTTACAATAGTCTATATTTTCCAAGTTTCCTACAATAATCATAAATTATCAAAAAAGAATATTAACGTTTTAAAACTAATAAACCATTTGTGATATATTTAAGTAAGGGAGACTAAATAACTATACTTTGTCTTCAACATTAACCTTGGCCTACAAGACCCTTTGATTTGAAACTAGTAAGAATTGATTGACCTGGCATAGGGCAGGGGAAGGTAAGGTAGGATAGAACTGGTAGCAGTATTCAAGGTCTCATTATTATGCAGAGTTGTATATTAATCTTCTGAAGACTGGCTTACCGTTGCTTTGTTCATAGAATTATTATTCTCCTATGAACAATGGCCAAAAGGTGGAAGCAATCCAAGCATCCATCAAAAAATGAATGGATAAACAAAATGTGGCATATACAGGCAATGGAATATTGTTCCACCTTGATAAAGAAGAAAATTCTGACACATGTTACAACATGGAGGAACCTTGACGACATCTGGCTAAGTGATATTAGCCAATCACAAAAGGACAAATACTATATGATTCCACTTATGGGAGGTACCTAAAGTAATCAAATTCATAGAAACAGAAAGTAGAATGGTGGTTGCCAGGGGCTGGGAGGGAGAGGGAAATGGGGAGTTATTGTTTAATGGATACAGAGTTTCAGTTGGAGAGGATGAAAAAGTTCTTGGGAATGGATGGTGACAATGGCAGCATAACAATGGGAATGTACTTAATGCCACAGAACTGTATACTTTAAAATGGTTGAAAGGGCAAATTTTATGTTATATATATTTTACCATAATAAAAAAAAAGTATTTTCTCAAAGAATATTTTCTGGGCACGGCATAGGTCTTTTTTTTTTTTTTTTAAACATCTTTATTGGAGTATAATTGCTTTACAATGGTGTGTTAGTTTCTGCTTTATAACAAAGTGAAGCATAGGTCTTAATCTTTTAAATTTGTGCTTCAATGTCAGACGTTGCTCTCGGTCTACTAGAAAGTATGCTGTTCCCTTAAAGAACAAAGACTGTCTTCTCCAACGCCCACACCTCCCACACAGTGGCCACTAAGGAAATATCTGTTGAATGAGCTTGATTGCTTCTCCTTTTTAAAATAATCTTTGTGTCACCCTTGTACAAATTGCATTACTGACACATTTTGTTACAGATGTTTTCAATATTTGGTTCTTTGAGGAGAACTGAGTTAGCAAGACTTTATATAAATGCTGTGATAATAGAAGCAGTAATGCTTATATCTAGCTTGGAAATGCTGAGAAGAAACATGTATGCTGTACATACAAAAATGTTTTCAGTATTACTTGTTAGAGCCCTGAAAGTCTGGTCTTGCTACTAAAGGTTGGTGATGATTTTCCCCAAAAATAACAGATGAGTAAAAACTCAACCACAGTAATACATGTAACAAAAAATTTCAAACACAGATAAGGTAAAGTATGTTATTCACTCACATAAATACAGTCATTGGCTTTAACTTGAGAAATGCAGCTTTCCCCCTAGCTTCCTCATGGATTTCTCTATTCAGTACAGAGGAGTCTGAATGTAAATGCTTTCCAATTCTAAATCTTTGAACCAGATCTTTTCCTTCTCCATTTGAAACTTTCCCGCAGTAAGATCAACAGTCTCCTTGAATCTGATCCCTACAGGATTGAATGGATCCTACCTTTGGTGCTGACCCAAACCTCAGGGCTCCCAACGAGTTTGTCAGCAGGGTAGGAAGCTACCAACCTCAAAAACGTAGTATTAATCCCTTATCTTATGAAAACTATAGTTCTCCCTGAAGGCAGAATTTCCATGTTGCTCTCAAAAATTGTTGCACTTTAGTTCTGATGTGATATAACAATCTGATGACACAGGAGTCATTTAAAAAAAAAACCGTCTTGAGAAAAACAGAGAATGAATACTATTATGTAAATAGTATATCTTAAATAGTTAATTCAACCTCTTCTTAAAAATAGTTTAATTTTATTGAAAGAAAAATAAAAGTCCTTAAAAAAAAAAACTGCCACCACCCACACCCTGGCCTTGAGTTTCCATCACTGTAGTCCAGGACAAGTATTATTTATAGTTAAAAGATGTGTCAGTCAGCTTAGCCTACTGAAGTTCAAAAGGCATTCAGCTGCCCACTGCTAAAGCCCAGCTTCAAAAGCTTTTATCTGTTACTAAGGCCAACCATCCAAACCACTGGAACTTAGATTCATTATAAGCCTGTGACAGAGGCCAGCCCCATGAGCAGCCACCAGAAGCCACATCCTGGCTCACTCCTGCTTCACAACTCTGATCTGATTTCAGGATTCATTTCCCCTCACAACTCTCCTCCCATGTGGGCCCTTGTTCTTGTGAGTGTTTTAAATATCAAGATTATTGCCCTTCACCTGAGTGAATCACACAAGAGTGGCCAATGACACAGGCTATAATTCTACAGGAATTCAGAAAAGGAGGCCATTGGTGATATTAAGAAATGTCAAAATCAAACAGACTGGGCTTCCCTGGTGGCGCAGTGGTTAGGAATCCGCCTGCCAATGCAGGGGACACGGGTTTGAACCCTGGTCTGGGAAGATCCCACATGCCGCGGAGCGGCTAGGCCCGTGAGCCACAACTACTGAGCCTGCGCGTCTGGAGCCTGTGCTCCGCAATGGGAGAGGCCACGACAGTGAGAGGCCCCCGCTCACCGCAACTGGAGAAAGCCCTTGCACAGAAACGAAGACCCAACACAGCCAAAAATAAATAAATAAATAAATTTATTTATTAAAATAAAAATCAGACTATTATCAAAGATAGATGGAAACTCCCCAATATCGTGTATTTGAGACATATAAAATTTGCTGCGAAAACATTTTAGATAATGTTAGACAACTGTGTCTGATTAATTTCCATTTTAGAATTCTCTCTACTGAAAACTCACTCTCTCTCTCTTTACTATATGAACTATTAGTACTTGACAATGGTCACTAGCTCTTAACTGTTCTATATTCCTCTAACTGGTTTAGTATGCTACATGGTAGACTTCTTGAACGTTTAAATCCTGCTTTCATATCCCCATTGCACTTAGCAAGGAGATCTATACCTAGAAATCCATGTCTAGATGGTCAATAAATTCTTGTTCAAATGTAAAGGAAGCATGGCAGCAATTACCTATAACAACTGCAGAAAATATGAAGACTGAGTATTATATTAGTGAACCAGCAAAAATCACTAAAGTGTCTGAATTTATAAGAGAATGTCCATTGATGATCCATTCTCTAGCAGCCATAGTTACTTCTACAGGCATAGAAATAATGAAACTTTGCATTAATAAAGTAATCTAGGTAATTATAATAAAATAAGGCATTCATGTGTTCAACAAATATTTATTGTTTACCATTTGCCAGTGGGGAACAAAATAGACACAAATCCCTCTCCTTATGAAGTTTACATTAGATTGAGGGAAACAAATGATAAAAAAATAAGTAAAATAATAATAACGTTAAAGAGATAAAGCAGAGCAAGGAATAGTCTTATGGAGGATTGCAACTGGAGTGGCAATGACAATGCCAGAGATAAGAGAGGGAGTGAGCCATGCCCGTATCTGGGGAAGAGCATTCCAACCAGAGATCACCAAAGGCAGAGGCTCTGGGGAAGCATCTGCCTAGCAGTCAAGGAACATCAAGGAAGCCAAAGTGGCTAGGGCAGTGTGAGAGGACGGCAGAATTGCAGGAGACAGCTTCAGAGGTATGAGGTGGAGGACAAAATCAAAAAGGGCATTTTCGTTCGTCATGAAAACTTGGGCTTTTTACTCTAGGTTGAAAAGCAGGTGGAGAATCATGAAAGAGATGTGACATATTTTTAAAGGATCCTGTTAGCTGCTGTATTGAAAACAGACCAAAGGCAAACAAAAGCAGAAGCTGCAAAACCCATTAGGACACCATTGCAGTAAACCAAGAAAGAGGTAATAGCGGCTTGCACTGAGTGGTAGCAATGAAGGTGGTGGTAAGTGGTAGAATTACAAGTTCATTTGGAAAGCTGAGTTAACAACTCTAACCCTAATTTTTTCAAACCCTTGTGTCAAGGGCTGACTTTTAATAGATTGCAGTGAAGGAGATGCTTGTTGCATATGAAACCCCAACCCAAAAGCAGTTTATCTAAAAATGGTTTAATGAAAAAATCCACAAATAATAAATGCTGGAGAGGGTGTGGAGAGAAGGGAACCCTCCTACACTGTTGGTGGGAATGTAAATTGGGGCAGCCACTATGGAGAACAGTATGGAGGTTCCTTACAAAACTAAAAATAGAACTACCATATGATTCTGCAATCCCACTCTTGGGCATATATCCAGAGAAAAACATGGTCCTAAAGGATACATGCACCCCAGTGTTCACTGCAGCACTGTTTACAATAGCCAGACATGGAAGCAACCTAAATGTCCATTGACAGAGAATGGATAAAGAAGATGTGGTACATATATACAATGGGATATTACTCAACCATTAAAAGGAATGAAATAATGCCATTTGCAGCAACATGGATGGACCTAGAGATTGTCATACTAAGTGAAGTCAGTCAGACAGAAAAAGAGAAATATCAAATAATATCACTTATATGCAGAATCTAAAAAGAAATGATACAAATGAACTTATTTACAAAACAGAGACAGACTCACAGACTTAGAGAGCAAACTTATGGTTACCAGGGGGGAAGGGTGGGGGGAAGGGATAGTTAGGAAGTTTGGGACTGACATGTATACACTGCTATATTTAAAATAGATAACCAACAAGGACCTACTGTATAGCACAGGGAACGCTGCTCAATGTTATGTGGCAGCCTGAATGGGAGGGGAGTTTGGGGGAGAATGGATACGTGTATAGTATGGCTGAGTCAATTTGCTGTGCACCCGAAACTATCACAACATTGTCAATCAGCTACACTCCAATATAAAATAAAAAGTTTAAAAAAAAAAATGGTTTAGCTACAGGTCATATGGCTTAGCATTAGAATTGCTGCATGATTGGAATGTAAAATGTTTTGTCCAGAGCAACTAGAAGAATGGCCGCATCCTGAAACATGAAAAATAGTAACAGAAGCATACTGAAGTGAGAAGATATCAGGGGTTCAGTTTTGCATATGTTAACTTTGAAATGCCTGTTATACATCCATGTAGACTTTCAAGAAGCGTTATACAAATGTAGATCAGAGAGATACAATCTGAAGATCAGACCACTTAGATCAAGCTCTCTAGAATCAGAGCCTATAATGGAGGTTCTTGTGCAAGTGATTTTTTTGAGGAAGAAACCTATAGAAAATTAAGAGACACAAGATAGGGCAGGGACTGCTGGTGGGAATGTAAATTGATACAGCCACTATGGAGAACAGTATGGAGGTTCCTTAAAAAACTAAGAATAGAACTACCATATGACCCAGCAATCCCACTACTGGGCATATACCCTGAGAAAACCATAATTCAAAAAGAGTCATGTAGCACAATGTTCATTGCAGCTCTATTTACAATAGACAGGACATGGAAGCAACCTAAGTGTCCATCGACAGATGAATGGATAAAGAAAATGTGGTACATATATACAATGGAATATTACTCAGCCATAAAAAGAAACGAAATTGAGTTATTTGTAGTGAAGTGGATGGACCTAGAGTCTGTCATACAGAGTGAAGTAAGTCAGAAAAACAAATACTGTATGTTAACAC
Source organism: Balaenoptera acutorostrata (assembly GCF_949987535.1). Classification (NCBI taxonomy): domain Eukaryota; kingdom Metazoa; phylum Chordata; class Mammalia; order Artiodactyla; family Balaenopteridae; genus Balaenoptera; species Balaenoptera acutorostrata. Next base: position 12,039,044 of record NC_080070.1, read on the forward strand.
ATATATATGAGATCTAAAAAAAAAAAAAAAAAAAAGGTTATGAAGAACCTAGGGGCAGGACAGGAATAAAGACGCAGATGTAGAGAATGGACTTGAGGACACAGGGAGGGGGAAGGGGAAGCTGGGACGAAGTGTGAGAGTGGCATGGACATATATACGCTACCAAATGTAAAATAGATGGCTAGTGGGAAGCAGCCACATAGCACAGGGAGATCAGCTTGGTGCTTTGTGTCCACCTAGAGGGGTGGGATAGGGAGGCTGGGAGGGAGACGCAAGAGGGAGGGGATATGGGGATATATGAATACATACAGCTGATTCACTTTCTTATAAACCAGAAACTAACACACCATTTTAAAGCAATTATATTTCCATAAAGATATTAAGAAGAAAAAAAAGATAGGGCAGGGGAAGAAGCTTGACAAAAAAAAAAAAAAAAGTGGTTTGAGCGTTAATCTAGTCTTGGTTTGATACTATAGTGAGATCTGGAGTATAGATTGCTAGACACTTGAACCTTTAAATTCTGTCAAATCTTCTTTATCAATAGAGGGAACTCTTCCCCCCTTATCTGAGGAAATTGGTCACTCCTTCCCTGCAGAGCCCATCATGGATGCCCCTGTGGTAGTGTCCTTGCAAGGCGTTACTGATCCTACTAGTAACCCACTCTATCTCCCCTCATTGCTTCTAGAACTACAACCAGACTCAAGTCCCAGCATGCCCAAGAGTGTAAGACAGAAAATGTGACCAGTAAGAAGGTAATACACACCAAAATCCTGGCGGGGGGCGGGGGGGATTGCTGATCAAAGGGTGTACACATTAGTAAATTTGATAGATATTGACAAATTGCCCTCCATATTAACTAATTTATACACCCATCAGCAATGTGTAAGAAAACATATTTCTCCAATAACTTGACAAAAAAGTATTTCCAAAGTTTAGGAATTTTGCCAAATGGATAGTTAAAAAAGGGTATCTCAGTATAGTTTTAATTTGCATGTCTCTTGTTATAAATTAGTTTGACAATCTTTGCTGTGTTTAAGAACCGTTTGTATTTCTTTCTCTGTGAATTACATATTCATATTATTTGTCTTTTCTTTTTCTTTTGGGTTGTTGATCTTTTCCCTAAAGATTCTAAGAGCTCTTTATATATTAGAGATTAGGCTTTGGCTAAGAATGCAGATAATTTCCCAGCTTGTTATATTTTTTTGTAAATTTCTTATGAATTTTTACCATGCAGAACTTTTTCATTTTAATTAATCAATCTTTTATGAGCTTAAAAGATTTTCCACACACCAAGGTTTTAAAAGAATCTTCATCCTCTCACTTTTTTCCAGTAACTCTATTGGGTTTTTTTGGGTTTTTTCATATATTTATTTATTTATTTTTGGTTGCATTGGGTCTTCACTGCTGTGCGCGGGCTTTCTCCAGTTGCAGCAAGCGGGGCTACTCTTCATTGCGGTGTGCGGGCTTCTCACCGTGGTGCCCTCTCTCGCTGCGGAGCATAGACTCTATTCTACTGTTGTATAGTCACACACTCTTAAAATTTTGAGGTTCATACCACAAATCACACCATGGTTTTTAATGTATGACAGAGCTTATCTACCTTTTTTTTGGGGGGGGATGTTCCTTCCAGCTTCCATAATAGCATTAAATGTTAGCCCTTTTTTAAATAGGTTTATAAAGAGGGGTAAAGTTGGCATTTTTATAGGTCTTACATTAAATTAAGAAATTAACTTAAGAGTAGCTGACATCTTTACAGTACTGAGCCTTCTCATCCAAGCACATGGTATTGTATTCCATTGATTCATATCTTCTTCCATGTTTTCCTGAGTGCTTTAAAGCTTCCTTCATGTAGGTCTTACATATTTCTCATAAAATTTATTTCAAAGTATTTTGTCTTTTTGTTGTTAGTGCAAATGGAATCTTTTCTTTCATTCTATCTTCTAACTGGTGACTATTTGTATATATTAGAAAATTTTGATTTCTGTGCATTTATTTTTCTCCCCACTATTTTACAAAATTCTTACTGTTCTATAGTAGTTTTTACGTTGATTATTTGGATTTTTCAACTATGCAAACATATATTTTGCCTCCCATTTCCAATGTCTATAACTAATTTCTTTCTCTTGATTACATTAGGTATTATCACTTTAAAATGTAAATAGTGGTGATAGTACTCATTCTTTTAATATCTTGAGTCTTGTAAGAATGTCTAAATTCATTAAATATGCTGCAGGTTTTGGGCTGAGATAGATATATGCATTGTTATTGAATACATATATTATTGAGTGTTTTATCAAAATTCATATTAAATTTTTTCAAATGACAGCATTTTGGAAGGTGATTTTATGAATTTTCATTTAGATTTATTTATAAGATAATTTATATTAATGGATTTGCTAACAATGAATCATCCTTAAATTCCTAGATTAAACTCTATTTGATAATAATTTAACGTACTGCTGGACTTTGCTTTCTAATTTTGTTTGTTTGTTAGGCTCGTTTTCATGACTATTCCATTGGTATTTGCAAAGAAGTTGTGTTTTCTGAGTGTGTACAGTTTGACATCTATCAATAAAAGCTAATTTATTTGATTATATTTATTTTTTTCTCTATTTGACAAAGGTAAAATCTTTTAGTGATTCTGTTTATATTTCTTGTAATTTGTACTTTATAAATAAGGCTATGTTATTTATCATATATTCATACCAATTCTATCTTAATTTTGCATTTTACCTCAACATTAAAAACTTATCTTGTTATCTCATTGATCATTTAGGTTTAAATTTCTTTTGTTTGCATTTACTTGACATGTTATTTTTCATTCTTTTATTTTCAACTCTTTTTTATGGATCTTAGAAATATCATAAAGTTGTTTTTGCTTTTTAGACAATCTGAAGACCGTTGTCTTTTAGGTGTAAAGCCCATTTTTATTTAATTATATATCCAATATGCTTAGTCTTAGTTCTAGCACATTATTTTATGTTTTGTGTTTTGTTTTTAAAGGGTTTCTTTAGGATTTTTATATTTGTTGCATGTTTCTTCATTTTTGTTTGTGGTTCTATTAATTCTAAGGAAAGTATGTTTTTTTGTTCTAGTGCTTACCTTTATAAATATAGTTTTATATAATTTTCTTAGTCCTCTGCTTCTTTTGATCAAATCTGTTGGTTACTACCTATGAGCAATAATGAAAAAAATAATTAACTATGTTACAATAGTCTGTGACTTCCATCTTGCTGGCACTCTCTCTTGCTGATACTTTCTGTGTCACCTTCCCATTTATTCACTCTGATCTATGGAAAAGGCTATGTGGCCAGGAACTTAAGAAGGCCTCCAGCCAACAGCTCTTAAGGAGCTGATGCCTCAGTCCAACAACCCAGGAGAAACTGAATCCTGCCAACAGCTATGTGAGTGATTTGGGAAGCGGCTCCTTCACAGTGGAGCCTGGAGATGACTGTAGCCTGTGAGACCCAGAGCCAGAGAATACAGCTGAAATTCTCAACTGTATTATGATGTGCCTGGATTCCTGACCTACAGGAGTTATGAGTTTGTAGTAAAGTTTGTTTTAAGCCACTAAGTGTCAGGGCAATTTGTTAGATAGATCATCAATAGGTAACTAACACATTCATACTAAGAGGCTTTTGCATTTCAAGGTGTCTCTTTTCTGCAGAAAGTGTATTTGTGCTGGAATATTATCCCTGCCCCCACTGGGCCCTCTCACTTCTCTTCATACTTATTTTTACCTTCTTTCTTGACTTTAACTGATCTCATCTGTGATTGGTAGTGGTATCACATAATTTGAAATTTCTGGATTATCTGTCTCTTAGCTTTACTGAAAATGCAGTTTTCAAAGTCTTTTTCAACTTTCTATTGCTTTTACGTGTTTTCCAGAGAAAGAAGAGGGAAAAACATTGACTCATGCAGCTGTGTTTATAGCAGAAGTCTTATTGTTGTTTTAGTTTGCATTTCCTTGATCAACAGTGATGATAAGCTTATTTTCACACGTTTACTTGGCAATCTTTATTATATATTTTCATCATTAATCAACATTCTATTAGTTTGTCTGTCCTTTTCTTATTGATTTATAGAAGCTCTTTGTATATTAGATATTAGATTTACCTTTCTGTTACTTGTCCTTTAAAATTGAAAAGGACTTCAGTGATCCCTACATTTATAGAATTTGTTATTAAAAAAGTTTAAAATTTTTCTGTAGTCAAATTTACCAATTATTTCCATTATGACAATATTTTGAGTCTGACTTAAGAAGACCTAAGAAAACAGGGGTTTAGAATTGTAGGAGCTGAAAGGTAATACATACTCTATGATGACACCCAAAAGGGTGGGGAGAAAAGAGTCAATATTTCTGTAAAATATAAAGGCAGTATTTTATGGAATAAAATATTAGAAAATTAAATTATCAAGAAAGGGGAGCTTTTAAAAAATTAAATAACATTTACATTAAAGATCATCTATGTAGGATCTAGGATAAAATGTTGGCTCTATATTTGCTGCAACACTATTAAATGACTATCTTTTCCCCCACTGATTTGAAATGCTTTACTTATCAAATATAATTTTCCATGTAACTATTATCTGGATTGTCTGCTGATGTACTTACCTATTCCTACACCAATAACACACTGTTTTACATATTATAGCACTAAAGTATCACAGTTCTATCATACACTGACCATGAGACCTCAGTAAACTCCTCTAAACCTCAGTTTCTACTTTGCAGTGTTTGTTTGAGAATTAAGTATATAAAGGATATAAGTAAATAAATTTTCTGGCCCCATGCCTCACACAAGATAAGCATTCACAAATGATTGTTATTAATACCATCATAAAGCATGATGAAATTAGACTATAGGCAAAAATTAATGATAATAATATTACTAGATATTTTTTTAACATCTTTATTGGAGTATAATTGCTTTACAATGGTGTGTTAGTTTCTGCTTTATAATTACTAGGTATTTTAAAAATACAACAAACCCTACTTCTCTTTTATATTTCCCTGTGTGTTCAAGTTCCAAGGGAATTTCTCCCTGTGGGGAGATCATTCAGATTCTGGTAGATGTTCCATCTCCTAGCCTAATAATATAGAGTGGAAGGAACAAAGAGTAGTTGATAGTTTGCTTAGGAAAGGTCCACTGGGTCAGTAACCAAGGGGAGAAATGGCACTTCCCTTATATTTCCAGAGGAAGGAGCTTCACAGTTGCTTAGCAACATGTAAATGCATAAGAAAGAAGGAAGGTAAAGGTATCACAAAATCAAGCAAATTTTACTCTCTCATCCATTTATTATTCCTACATTGTGCATAACTCAAGAGAAACAGAATATATGTTTGACCTCCAAAAATAAGCTGGCCAAACAATGAATGGCATACAGCTCAAATATAACCATAAAAATATAATTGGTAGTAGTGGGTAGCCCAGATTATGTATATACAGACAAAAGTACATGTGCTTACAGCTGGATTCCATATGCAAGAGAACCATTCTGTTCAAGTATTTATAAGTGCTTCAGGAGACACATGGAAGACTATGAGGCAGCCCACACTTGCCAGAACTTTAAAATCTACTAAGGAGAATAAAATGAGTATACGGATCACACCACCACAAGGCAGAATTCATGTCACAACTGAGCAACACCCCACTTGTATGTCTTCTGAAGTGAGAGATCAAAGCTTGAGGTGTGGGGGCGTCCAGAAAAGCTTCCCTGAAGAGAAGCCATTTGAATTAACCTTTAAAATTAAACAGGAAAAAAAATTAAATAGGATTTTGACAGGTAGATGTGGGATAAGAGAACACATTTCAGCATGTCATGGAGGAAGTTCCAGGCATGTCCAGAACAATGATAACCCAAATTTTGCTGCAAAATAGGGTTGGTTCTACTAGAATGGAAGCAGTGAAAGATAAAACTATTTCCACATTGTGTAGGTCCATGAATGCCAATTTAGGGACATGTGCTTTAATTGATAGGCACTGAACAGTGATAAGGGTGTGGGTGAAATTGTCAAGAGATCAATCTGGTAATGGTACTTTTGACTGGGGGTCGGGGGAGTGTGGGAGAGAAGGCACTGCAATGAAGCAAGTGGTGAAAAAGAAATATAAGCAGTCTAGGTGGGAGAAGAGGACAGTCTAATCTAAGGTAGGATCTACAGGAACAGGAAGAAAGGAACAGATAATAGAGATACTACAAGGATACCAATTGAAGACAAGTTGCTGATTAGACAGAAGGGTTCAGTGGAGAGTGAGGAGTGAAAACTAACTCAGAGTTGGTAAGTCTGATTTATTAGATATCAATAATAGAAAAAAATAGATTCAACTGGGCGGTGGAGGGAAAGAAAGAGGAGGAAGAAAAAAAGGACAGCTGTTACAAACTTGCTAAGTTTGAAGTGCTCATGGTACTATCAGATAGAAATGCTCAGCAAGCAGAAAAAAATATAGGCTTAGAGTTTTGAGGAAGGTCAAGGCGTTGGTGATTATTCACATGAAGGTCATAATTGAAACTATGTGAGTAGATGTAAACATGAAGGAAAAAGGAGAAGATTCATGTCAAGGAAGGAAGAGGGCTGGTGAAGGAAAAAACCGAGTCAAGATGATGAACAGATAGTGAGGAAGACACGAAAGGAGCCGCAGAGCAGGGAACAGAACTTAGTGCAGCATCTGAGAGGCCAAGAGAAGGACTTTTAGGAAGACATGTGGGTAAGCAATTACTGGTGATGTTTATTTTCCTGCTTTAAAATCTTCTACCAAAATCAGGTATTACTTTTTGTAAAATATTTTAATCCGTTTTTTTAAGAAATCATTTTTAATTAAGAGAGGCAACTATTACAGAGACACATGAAAATGGGGGCTGAGGATAATACCATGTTTAGGGATCAGGAACTCATGTGCGTCCTTTATAAACACATTTCAACAGAAAGGGCAGCAGGAGATTTTAAGTGCCCATGGGGAGACTCTCAGCAAGTGACTAATTAGTAGGATGATAACTTGAGGGAGTGAAAGAGTGGAGGGGATTTTTTTGGAGGGAGAGAAGGTAAGAGGCACATTGAAGAAGGGAAGGACAGTAAAGAGGAAAAGGTTGAAGACTGGTGTAGAAGTGGGAATTCTTGACTCAGCAAGGGATAGAAAAGAGGCAGGAGAGCATGGCGCTAGGATAGCATGAATGTTAGCCTTGAAAAGCCAAAAGCAGGGACCTGTCTTCTAATACAGAGGGAAGGGGGAGGAAAAACAGGAAATGACGCTGAGAGATTTTAAAGCAAATACAGGGACATTGAGGGATCTCAGTTTGAATGGTTCAAGAGGTCACTGAGCTTAAGGAAAGTTTGAGAAAATCTGTGAAAGGCAGAAAAGCAGTCTACATGCTTCATCAAACCAAGCCGGGAGTCTTCTTCTTAAATCTTATGCATCAGAAACAGATGAACCTCTCCATGTCAAAAATTTTACTAGGTCCCAATAGCAACATAAAAGAAGTCACATCTGGGTTCATGGACCTTAACATTTATAGAACAGACTAACTGACTGGGCTATTGTAGAGGACATAAACCATATATAAATCATAAACCCCTAGAATTCAGGGGGATCTCAAAAGGTAATCTGCGAATATACAAATCCCAGGTAACACACACAGCTGCACACATGCACAAATCACACCATGCTCTGTAAAGAGAGTTCAGACACCAGGAACTCTTGCATGAAAGGAAAGAGAGCTTCACTGCACTAGATGGCTAGAAATGAGCTAAGGATGAAAAAGGAAATATGGTTTTACAGGATGAAGCCACAGGAAAACTGAGTTTCCAAAAATCTTCTCCAGTCTGATTCAACAGATAAAAAGTGAATCGTGGGCTTCCCTGTGGTGCAGTGGTTAAGAATCCGCCTGCCAGTGCAGGGGACACGGGTTCGAGCCCTGGTCCGGGAAAATCCCACAGGCCGCGGAGCAACTAAGCCCATGCGCCACAACTACTGAGCCTGCGCTCTAGAGCCCGTGCTCCAAAACAAGAGAAACCACCGCAATGAGAAGCCCGTGTGCTGCAATGAAGAGTAGCCCCCACTCGCCGCAACTAGAGAAAGCCTGCGTGCAGCAACAAAGACCCAACACAGGCAAAAATAAATAAAAATAAAATAAATTAATTTTTTTAAAAAAAAGTGAATCATGTGTCAGGATCCTTGCATCCAGTTTCCAGAAGGATAATTTTAAACACCAAGAGTTTAGTCACAGGGAAATGAAATTTTCCTGCTTCTTTGGCCACATCAAGTCCCACAGGGAACATTTACTATATCAGCTGAGTGCTGAGTGCGAATCAGTGCACTTGCTGAGTGCAAATCAGTGACACTAGACCACTAGTTCAGTACATTCCATCTCACCTTGAAATCCTATTTCACTGAAATCATGAAATGCATCAAAGAGGAAAAGAGCATTAAATGTGGCAAAGAGATTTAAAGAAGCAATGTCCCGTTCTACCCAGGCCTTCTGCAGTAGAGTCTCTGAGGCTTTTCATCAATTCCAACTCAAGATGCCCCATGCCCTGAGGAGCAGCCCCTCTCTAGCACAGCTCTCAGCCTGCGGTCACTCAAGAAAAGAACAATGGGGCGGACTACTGTGCACAGATAAATCACAGCCTGCCACACCCAGTACCTGAATTCCAGGGATGGAAACACACCTGAGGCACTGAGCACCAGTGACAGAAAATAGGAAACGAAGAGGACAGCAAAGGAGATGAGAGCCAGGAGAGCCTTGATGTGTGCCTGGGTGCTGGGATCATGAGAGCCTGAGATGGACAGGGAGACCTTCATGGTGTGTCTTCCCAGAGATGTAATGAGCAAAGCCGTGCCAGCGATGAAGACAACAGTAGGGACTCTCCAGGTAACAATTTTCAAAGGGAAGAAGTAGAGTCTCTCATATGTTCTCATAGCATTCCCAGTGGCATTCCAAGATTGCAGAGCCCTCTTTAAATAGTTCTGCTATACTCTCTGGTTGCCTATGAAAAATAGAATGGCGCTAAAGCTGGAGAGCCCCACAGAGCTGAGCAGCATCCATGGAACCAATGCAGACACCATCTGCTTTAGCCAGAGGAAGACAGGGGGGGTGAAGGTTGCGATTTTCACACAGTAGAAGACACTGAGCCAGGTGGAGAACCATAACGTGACAGCATTCAAGAAGTCCCACTGAAAGGCTAGGAACTGGAATACAGGGTTGTATGGGAAGGCTATTGGATTCAGGAAAATATAAACGTTCTTACTCATCACCACCCATCACAGACAGAAGCTAGAGGCTCCCAGGCTGACCAATAACTTATTGCAGGGTGACAAAGTTCTCTGCAGCAACCACTCCATGCCCAGTGCCACGGTGATTAAGCCATTACCCACCACTGCCACCAAGCACAAAAGGAATAAAATGATAGCAAAGATAAAGGCTCTCTTATCAGCCAACTGAGGTCCTGGAACCATGTCCTCTCCACTCATCTCTCCTGCAGACAAGATGGGTCCCAAGACTTCAAAGTCTATTCCTGTAGGGTGGCTCTGGAAGGTCCTGTATGATGCTGGTCTCTCCAGCTTCCCTACGTACAGAGGATAAAGTAGAGGATGTGGGCTATCTGAGGAGGGTGAAGAGGTTTCTTCTTCTCAGAATAGATGCAAATATCATTAAGGCTCAGTTTCAAAAGTCCCCCTGCCTGCCCATGAATTTGCCTGTCCTTCCTCTGCCTACTGTCTGCCCATATGAACACTGGTGTGGATACTATATCAAGCCCTTGCATTTGGCATCCCTTACATGGGAGCTTATACCTCTCTAAACTGACACCTAAGATATGACCACACACCTACTGGCTGCTCTGTGACGAAATCCAGTGAGCACACCTGCTACTAACAGTCAGAGCTCACATCCTTGGTTGGTTGGTATATTCTGGGCATTGTTCTAAGTGATCTTCATTGTCTTTAGTTCTCACAATGACCCTATGAAGCAAGTGCCTTAGAAAACCCCTTTGACAGGCAGAAAACTGAACAAAACCTCTACTGAGAGAGGTTAATTCAAATACTATTACTTGTGGTGACTGTTATCATCAAATAGAACATAGCAGACAATTATACATAATCAAGCAAGTGAATTTTTTAACCATATTTTATTAGTGACCTTTAAAGGGCATTTCATATAGGAAACCCTACTATGATAGCTATAGCACTAATGGGCTATGGCAGGAAGAACTCTGGGCTAGGAATCAAGGCAAGTGTTAGTCCTAGTTCCACCATCACTGTGAGTTACTGGGTATGTCAGTAGGCCCCTCTGTGCCTCAGTTTCTCCATCCGTAAGATGTGAAAAGTATCATCTGTTCTAATTCACAGGATAAGACTAGATTCTAGGACTAGAATCTCAGTTTTCAGAGTGAAAGAAGACATTAAATGGATTGACATATATACACTAGTATGTATAAAATAGATAACCAATAAGAACCTGCTATAGCACATGGAAGTCCACTTCGCTGTACAGTAGAAACTAATACAACATTGTAAAACAACTATACCCCAATAAAAAAAAAAATTTTTTAAACATTAGAAACATCAAAAAAAGGCATTAAATAATTTTATAGATGAATAAATGAAGTCTCAAGTTATAGATTAAGACTCCCACCTAAAGTCACAGTTATATGGAGAAAAGACCAAGACCCAAACTGACTCCAAGACCAGAAATCTTTGCATGGTTAGCAGCACATCTTGTACTCCTATCTTCTTCATCCCCAGCTGAAGTCAGAAGACCAGGTTTTGAGTTTTGTCACAGTCACTATCTATGGATCTTTGGACTAGTCGTTTAACCTCTCTGAACCCCTCTTTCTTCATCTATAAAATATGGATCACAAATATATGTGAATGTATATATACACACATATATGGATGTATATGTGGAAACTAGAAATCTCTACACCTGTATAAGAAATAAGTAAGGTGGTGATGACAATTGTTATTATAATGATATCCACCCTGTGGAGGGACAAGTAGTCCAAGGAACATTCAGGAGAGCATCAGGGATGCAACAGAGGTCCAAGGCACCAAATATTGGATATCTACTTTAATTAGAGGAAGGTGGAGTAAGCAAAGGCCACATTTTCAATAGGAATGAGGCTCAAAGAATCAAAAAAAAAAAAAAAAGCAATCAGGTGAGTGCTTACTTACTCAGGTGCGTGTGAGCAGGTTAATGTGTCACAGAGAGTAAGGCAAGCAGAAATGGTTCTGGGTCAGCTAGGGCAATAGTGAAGGCTCAGGATCAAGTAACATGAGAGCGAGGGAGTATTTTATAGAACACTCATTTCTGACCAGCACCATAGACTACTATTTCCATGTATAGAACCCCACAAAGACAGAATAGAATCCAGAACTCTCAGCATCTCTTTCTAGTTCCCAGTTCACCTGAGACAAAGGTCCAGATAGAACTGTCCTTCCAACACAGAAGCCTTGCTGTAGTGAACACGGTGATCTTGGGGAAAGGAGAGGTGAACTAAGGAAACTAATTCACTCTGCCTTTCTCAGAAGATACAAATCTCCAGGGGATAGAGTTCCCAGCTGCTCTCTACCCTGCCCTTGTTCCTCTGGCTGACATTTGGCTGTTTGCTCCTGGAACATGGAGCAACAAAGCAAACTTTGAGCTCGTAGCTCTGGCGTCTGGCCAGCCACAAAGTTCTCAATATGGAAAATTCATATCTTTTCCCATCTACTTCCTACATATTTGATGGCTCATATAATGGGAAAAATATGCTGTTAACCCTCAATTTGACCAACAACAATTAATAAGCATCTCCTGTATATCATAATGACCCTGTGAAAGGCGCTGGGGCTGTAACAATGAACTAGGTGTCTGCCCTCAAAGTGCTTTCATGCACTAATCATAAACCACAAACATTTACTGGACATACACTATGTGCAGATTAAGTTAATCCAAAAGTGTGAACAATCATTTGTATTTTAATATGGAACATGTTTTATGGTGATTCTTTTGTTGTTTGCGCTTTTTGTTTGTTACGTTTTGCTTTCTCAGAGTTTCTTATTTGGTGGAAGCCAAGTCCGAGAATTTTGAAATTTTCACAGGTAGTCTTTGTATGTATGATCATGAGGGTGGTAGAGGTAGGAATCCTGAGTACATTATCTGTGTGGGAAACTTAGCTCAGTTCTCTCTCTCGGAGGATAAAAAAGGAGCACTCCCAGGCTGTGGTTCTAAATGTATGTGTCATCCTATTTCCATCCCAAGAATTCTGAGAAGCATTCAGTAACATCAGCAGCCCCTTCACTGGGGGACAGCAAAGGTGCTGTCTTGTATGTTGAAAGGACAGAGAGATGACACCAGTAAAGGAGATGGAAGTGTGATTATGTCCAGGAAATAGATAAGTTTGACTACAGCAGAGGATTTCCATAAGGGAATGGTGGCATATCAGGCTGAAAAGGCAGGCTGGCGAGAGATCCCAGAAGGCTCTGAAAGTCAGGGTGAGATATTAGGCTGTGTCTTTGGTGAAGATGGAGCCACCAAATGTTTATGGGCTCTTATAAGCCAGAGCCTAGGAAAGGGAGGTTGAGAACATCAACCAATTAAAAACTCCTGAGATAAGCCCACTAGCCCTGGCATAAATCAAAAGGCTATGAAAATGTTGCAGGACATGAGAGTCGCACTACCATTCCCCTCCCACCCAAGACATTCAGTAAAGTTCTGGAGCTCTGTCCAAGGGAAAGCCAGTCTTCCAGGTGACATCCCTGATGCTCCTGCCTTTGCTGCCTCCACCCATCCCTCTTGTGGCTTAAGCCCCAAAATTCAGTCCCCACAATTTATTATTGCCCTCCCAGCTCACTCATATTGCTGCCAAAAAAAAAAAAGAAAGGAAAAAAGAAAAAATTTCTTTATGATAGTCCCAGCTTTCCACAGTTTCCTCTATCCAGCTTCACCCTCTCTCTACTCTTTGGGAAATCCCTTGTGCTCCTCTCCTACAATTTGGGAATCTCCTCTTTTAAAGCCCTAATCTTCTTCTTCCAAGTGAAAACTCCTCACCCTGTTACCTCATCTCTGTTCCTCTTTCTTGCTCTTCTTGCCGTAGCTCAGCCTCCAGCTAGCATTATGACATAATGTTTTGGGGTCTCAGCTCCCAAGACTGTTGGACAACTTATCATAAATGCAGTTATTTATTTGAAAATCCTTTGTAAACTCGATTCTGTTCTGTTGTTTATTACTCCTATCTTGATTAGCTCAGACATATAAATCTGTTAACCATGTATGGTGTTTTTCCTAATCTCTTCTGGTCTCTTGGTCTCCACACTTTTTTATAGTAAACTCCATCAGTTAAAAAAAAAAAATTATGAACATGAATTCCACCATATGCATGTTTATTTACTTTAATTATATGCTCGTAATACTCTACTAACACATTATGTACATCATAAAACACATATCAGAAATAGGGATTAAAAGGATGAGATAAAAATAAATGGCAATGGAAATTGTCACGCTCTCCTTTCTACATCCAATGGATCATTTTGCACACACTCCGGGATGCAAACACCCTAATTTAGAGACTACCATCCTAGACATCGGCATCCAGGGTCCACCTCCTGGATGAGCGGACAGGAAGAGTAAGATTCTCAAAATTAAAAACTATAGCAAATTTCCTTTGCTTTCCTTTTCTATCCTCTGTTGGCCAAAGCATTTCCACATCAGAAAATTCCTTTTAATTCAACATATACCAAACACACAAAACCATGGGCAGGTCCTATAGTGGCACAAAACTCATACATGCCCTCAGACATCAATTGTTCAAAAGAAAAAGCTCCATGGGTGGAACTGGTCTTAAGCAGGGCACAAAAGAAGGGAATGGCAAAAAACAGCAGAGAAAGGAAAGAAGGAAGTTCCAGATGGGCCAAAAGACCACAGGCTGCAGGGAAGAGCATGCGGGGAGACAGAAAGCAGCTTTCCTGGGCTGAAGTAGAGAGGCTGAGCTCTGAGAGCACAGCAAGGTTGAGGAGGGCAATTGATGTGTGTGGGATGGTGTGGGATGGTATGAGACAACCTATGTCACCATTCAAAAAAAACTTTAGGTTGACCACAGAACAACTGACAACCATTACAGGTCTCTGTAAAGGGAATACAGACCAAAATGATGCTTGGAGAATATACTATTAGGGCTGCTTGTGTAGAGAGTGAAAGAGGCCTGTGAGGAAATGAGGCCACCATTCTAGTCCAAGGTGGTTTGGGACCCAGACGAGAGACGAGGAGCAGTGGAAGGGAGGGCAGAAACAGAGAGGGATGGAAAAAGAATTAATGGGGTGCAGAAAGAGTGGGGAAGAAAGGAGGAAATGAAAAGAGAGAAGGACAGCACCCAATCCTTGTGTGTCCTTGCCACTCATGGGCTTGTCCGGTGACGGCTGTTACTGACACTGGTGAGAAAAACTGCTCCTTGTCCCTCTTGCCCCTCTCCAAAGCCTCTTCTTCAGGGCCTTTCTCAGATCGGGGCTGCTTTGCACCAAGATGCTGGAGTGCAGACAGGTGCCTGCATAGGTCACCACTTCCCAGGCCCAGCGCCAGTGATTCCGGAGGGTTAGGATGTTTATAACAACAATAATCAGGCACAGGTAATACGACGTGTAGAAGACGAGGGAGAAGGCAAGTGACTTCAGGGCCATGGTGTGAGCCAGGGTGCTGGGATCACTCGGGGCCAGGTCTATGGTCCCTCATCTGCCCCAAGTGCCGGCACAGCAAGAACACGAGTGAGAGGGTGGACACCAGGAACGGGAGAAATGGAATTGACCACATAATAATTACATGAGGTAGAAAAAAGTGCAAAGAGACAGTCTGTATTCTACCAGCCAGGGTGTTGTTTCCATGGGAACTCTGGGCAGCAACCATCTGCACAAGAATTGTATTCCCAGTGTCTAATGGGATGACTACCAGACCAGATAAGATCAGGGAGCCCAGCAGCAGCCTGGGCACTGACCGAGAAATCCTCCACTTCAGCCCAAAGAAGATGGGGTGAGAGAAGAATGAGATCTTCACACAGTAGAATGTAGCAAGCCAAGCAGTAAGCCAGAAAGTGAGAGAGTTGATGAAGTCCTAGGGGATGCTGAAATAGTAAATTTTGGAACCCAAATCAAAGGCGGCCACGAGGTTGTCCTGGAGGGCCATCCCATGCAGACAGAACCAGGAGACGGCCAAGGAGGACGCTGCAATCATGTCGCCTGCAAGCAGTGTCTGGCATCGTACCCACTCCCTGATCAACACAGTAACTATGAAGCCATTCTGCAGCATGGCAGCCAACAACTCCAGGAAAAAGATGACCATGGAGTTCAACATGTGTGAGGAGGGCATCTTCTCCAGGGAGGCTCTGCTCAGACTCGGCTTCTCCTCCGGGGCGCTGGGGGACATCCACAGCCTCTCTAGACAAGCCACACTCTCTTGAGACTATAGATTCAGAGGCTTTCCTTGGATTCAGGCAAAAGCGTAGCAACAAGCAAACACCACCACCTCCCCACCCCCACCCCTGCCGGTCCTCCAGGATTTGAAAAGAGGATCCCCGTGATTTCCCCGGGCATGCAAATCCCTCCCAGCTCAATGACACCCTGCCTCTGTTTGCCAAACCTGTATCTGCCTGTTCTTCATTAGGGCCAGATGTAGGAAAATGGTAACAGAATAGAGGTTTCAAGGGTGATTGAAAATACTCATATTTTGCACTACATTTCTCACTATACTATGTCTAACTTTTCCTTAAAAGTTAGAAAAAGTCCTTATCCCTGTTTGCCTCCCATAACCACAAACCTTCCCTGACCCTTCATGTCCCAAGTTAATATTTTATTCCATATCCTGCATGTATTACATATGAGTGGAATAAGAAGTCATACATATGCACAAGTCTTGGAAGCACTAAGAAAAGGCTCCCTTTCCCTTCCAGTGACTGCTCATGCTGCCAAAAATTTCACTGGCAGGCTCCATATTGGAGTTCAAGGAGTCTCTACTTAAAAAGTGAGTTTCCCTAATGTGTTAACATCAAATCTGTTAGCCATTAACACTTTAGCTTCAATGTGCTTAGAAAACCAAAATTAGTCATTTCCCAAAAAGCCTCTGAGGAAATGAGAGAGAATAGATACATCATAATGAGAAGAAGGGAAAGACAGAGAATGGAAATAGGGAGATCAGATCCAGAGTGGACATCACAACAAGAGCCAGGGGAAGCAAGAGTTGGTGGGACGATAAGAAGAGCTAAGAATAAAGCTCAGAACAAGCCCCCAGGGAGGGACTATTGTCTGTGGGATGAACCACTTCCTATAATAATGCTTAAGATAATAACAACCCACCTGTTAAAACATCACCTTGCCATTTATAAAGTGATTTCACACGTTACATTTTGCCTCCACTGCCGACCATGCAAAGGGACACTGGTTCAGATCAGCCAACCCAGGCTCAGGTAGCCATTAAGAAAGATCCAACTAAAGTGGGTTGCAAAAGGCAGGAATGCCTGTGAACGTGAAAACAGACCAAAAAGGGGGAAAACGAAAAGAGAGAGGAGGGTATAAGAAAACAGAGGTAAAGGTGGTGAAGCAAGGAAGATCCCGGAGTCAGGGTCCTCCCCCATGACCATTCACAGATAATAGCCTTGCTTCCCACTTCACATGGTCTCACTCAAGATTCCAAAGGTGAGAAGTCTATGTGTAAAAGATTTAAAATAAATAAAACCAAGGTTAACTATTTACAGTGGAGACCTCAGGAGAAAGAGGTTATGTCACTAGCTTGAAGAGCTGCTTTATTTTTCTCAAAAGGTTATCAAAGAGCAGATAATCCAATCTGACCAATGGTTCTGCAACACAGCTTCAGTGACATGATTTAGTTCTTTGCCTGTTTTCTCTGGCTTCTCAAAGACAGCAGCAATGCGTGGTTTCTGCAGGTTTCACAACATTTTGGCTCTTCTCAGAATCCTTTGGTGAAAGGCCAGCTTCATGATGTCATCAAGAAGTAAGTTGAGGCCATGGTACACACGCCCTGTTGTAGTCACATGTAACCAAGTGTTCCCTGTGTGTTCACAGGCAACTTTCATGTGACTTGCACAGTCGTCAAAACATATGCTTTGCCAGAAAGAGTCTTTCCCAAGACTTTTCCTTTTCTACAGTTAACGGCTCTACAAAGTGAATGTTTTCTCCCATTTTGATACTCTTCTATAAGAAGGTTGAAAGAGTACCGTTCCTCAGGCACCTGTTCATCCATCTCTCAGTGCTCCACTAGACATGTCTTAGAGAGGTCCCATGTCCCTAATAAATGGAATATTGCCTGCCATAACAGTAAACAAAGGATGTCACTGTCAACAGCGATTGCAGCCACAAGCCGACTAAGGAAACTCAGGAAGGAAAAGCATACCTGCCATCCAGCAGCCATCAGACTGCAGCCATTCCCCATGGTGAGCCTTGAGGAAACTCAGGATATGAAAACACAGGATACTGGCCCCAGACAGCTGAAGTGCATCTCAAAGGAATGATTTCAGTGAGCCCAGACTCCTGCATCTTCCCATACATAGAAAAGTGCTAAATTCCTTAACTTGGGATATCTGGTTTTCTTTCATTAACAATAATTTTTGACGTTCAGACTACCTGCCCTTTGTTGCAAAGCTCCTATATATCCTTGCTTGCTCCCCCTAGCCCCCCCCCCTTGCCTCCTTGGAGCAGTTTTCTCAGGGTTCCTTGAGATGCTGCCTCCTGGGCTTGAAGACCTAAAAATTCCCTCCAAATAAAACATAACCCTCAACCTTTAGGTTGTGAATAGTTTTTAGTCAACATCCCATTCATCATCTGCCTCCAAAAGAGGCCACAGGCAGAGCAACTCTTTGAGTTGTTGTTAAGAGCCCTTTCAATACACAAAAGCAATCAAAAATACCAGGTGATTCTCACAAGAGTTTGGGTCGTGTTTCTCCTTTCTAAAGGTGTCTCATGCTTGCAAATGAAACATATAAATCCTTTTCTGTAGCACAACTGGCAATATTTTTTTAAGATGATGCCTGAGTCTTCTATGAAATGATGCTAGTGTCAAACACATAACAGCAGAAAGCCAGACTCCAAGTGTATGATTCCAAAAAGATCTGTTTGTACTTCCTTCATTTTGGTGCTCGACACTTGTAAAGGAGTTTTTTGGTTTCCGTTCATTAGTTTGCTTCTTCGTTTTGTTTTATTTTTTCTTATTACGTTCAAAAATTCACTGAGTCATCTTAAAGACATGTGAAAATACACATTTTATTTGGCAAGGTTTGTAAATCTTGGTGTCCATTCCCCACTGGACCTTTGAGTGACCTGCAGTGTGCAAATACTTCCATATTCTTCCATGGTTTCATCAGGTAACTGATGGTCTGTGCCATAGAAAGGTGGAGAAGGAAGGAAATAACAATGTTTTTAATGGAGAGACTGCACATAAATATGAAGCTAAATCATGCAGTTTCAATGATGCTCATACAGAATGAGTTCTAAATAATATTTTGGCCCTACAGACTTCCTCTCACTCTTCTATTTAAGTAAATAATTTTGGATAAAACATTGGATCTGACAGCAATCCAATATAAAACAGCATTTTAGCTCTCTAAAATTAAATTGGGAATTTCCAACATCCTCAATTATCAAAATGTATAAGCAAGTTAAACATTTTTTAATATTCAGGTAAATTTATACAGTTTCCTTTCAAATAAAAATAGCATTTTTATGATGATAAGGTTAGCCTGCAAGGAGGTCCAGAGTCCAATTTTATTTGAAATCAAAAATTTTTTAAATAGTTCTTTCTCTGTCTTGCACCATTTAAACAAATTAGAAGCAATACAATTAATCTCTTAAAGAATAAATCAATGCTCCTTCCATACTGCCATAAAGTTCACTCTAATGTCTACTGGAGAGAGAAATCATGTTCAACAACTTCTAAATCTGTGGTTTAGAAGCCATGCCTTCCATGGGCTCCTGCTAGTAGTGAAGGGGCAAAGGAAAACTGAGAAAGTAGAACCACAGCTTCTCATCTTCTCTTCACACAAAGCAGCTCTGTTTATATCTACTTTCTAGACTGAGCTTCTGCATAAGATCTAAGTTAAAGACAGAACTCCACTGAAAAAACAAATTTGAAACTACTGTCCTAGATCAAAAGTTATCAAGAGGGAAAAAGACAGATTGAGTCAATGCTTCTTCTTTCACTCCCTTCCAAACCTCTTCTAAATTGACTGTAAAGGAATTTTTAAAAAATTATCTTCAAGGCACCAATTCACAATGACAGCACAAACATTTGGGAGGCTGGAAAGTATGTAGATGGAAGAGTGGTAAAAACAGAGCAGAGGTCAGGAAACTGAACTCTGTGCAGGCAGAAGGAAAAATCAAAAAATAACCTGACTTTTACTCAGGATTTGTGGTACCAGGTACTATCAAAGAAAAAATGGTAAAAATTAGCAAAAAGTCAGTTTAAGGTTCAGATTCCCAGATCACTTCTCCCCTTTCGCATAACTGAGCAACCACTCCTGCCTACCCCAGGAAAAGACTGGAGGTGTATCCTCTGGAGAGGGTTAAACAGGATCTTTGAGCTGGGTGCATATTAAATACATTTGAGGCAAAGGTATATTGAAAACTGTGAAATTAGGTGGACAAATGCTTTCCCCTCACTTCGAGTCCAGAACATTGGCACCCAGGCCTTCACCCTCCAGGCAGGAGGTAAGAATAGCCTTTTTCCAAGAATTTGAACTTTCCCAGAGGAAGACATCAGAGAGTCCTCTAAAGACACTGATATCAGAGTCCTCAAATAATTGGCCCAGTCAATCACTCTACAGTGAAGCCTATGGTCAACAAGTCCCATTCATGAGCTTGGTTTCCAAGCAGCCTTTCCATCCCTCACTCAGCAGACAACAAGGAGTTTGGGACATCTGAGAAAAGACCAAAACAAAGAAATAAAACAGCTACTTGGAGGAAAAAACAAAGCAAGATAAAGAAATCTTCCCCCCACCCTCCAATATCAATATTCCCAGAGAATTAGGAGAAAATGACAAAACTATATAAAATAAGAGAATGTTGTTTAAAAGCAACACTCAAAATTTTCAAAAGGGGAGCTCTTTGTAAATAAAAGCACATCTGAAATTTAAAACTCAGTAGAAAAGTTGGACGATAAAATTTATGAAGTATCTCAGAAAATACAGCCAAAAACAAAAAAAAATGTAGTGAAAAAACAGAGAACACCAGTCCACAATATCCAACACCCAAGTAATAGAAATTCTAAAAAGAGAAATATAATAAATAGAGGGCAGAAAAGCATCAACAAAATAAATGAAGAAAAATTCCCAGAACTAGAGGATATGGATTTTCATGTTAAAAGGATCCACCAAGCATCTGGCACATCATCATAAAATTTCAGAATACTGAGCATAAAGAGACGATCCTACAATGCTTCTACAGAGGGAAAAGAGGGAGGATACCAAATGCAAAATATTAGAAACTGAGTGGTTTTAGTCTTCTTGAAAGTAATTTTGGAAGCTAAAAGGCAATGTTAACAATTATCTCTAACCTAGGTCCTCTATCTGGATACTCAAGTGCAAGGTGGAAATAAAGACTATTCAGACAAGCCAAGCCAAGTCTCAATAAAAGACTTTCTATATACTTTACTTTCTATATACTTCTATATACTTTACTTTCTATATACTTTCTCTGGGAACTACTCCTCCAAAGCTAGAGAGTACACCATGATAAAGGAAGACATGGGGTACAGACAATACAAGATCCAAGATAAGAGAGACGCAAACAAATCACTAGGATGATTGAAAAGGCAGATCTCTAAATGAAGGGAGGTGCACCAAGCATGGGGACACGTCCATTTAGAAGCAGGACAAGAGGCTCCAGGAGAGACTTTCTCAGACAAAATCTTTGAATACCTGATGAGACCAAAATTGTTGAGAAAGATTTAAACCACTGATAAAGAGCTTGAGGGACTTCCCTGGTGGTCCAATGGTTAAGAATCCGCCTTCCAATGCAGGGGATGCAGGTTGCGGGTTCGATCCCTGGTCAATGCGGATCCCACATGCGGCACTGAGCCTGCACACCCTAGAGCCCGCACGCCACAACTAGAGATAACCCTGCGCACCACAATGAAAGATCCTGCATGCCGCAACAAAGATCCTGTGTGCCACAAGTAACACCCGACAGAGCCAAATAAAGAAATAAAATAAATATTTTTTAAAAGTTATTAAAAAAAAGAAATGAAGTGTTTTATTAAAAAAAAAAAAAGTTTGAGAGCAAAAGCAAACAAAACAATTACTAACTGAACAGAAAGCAAAAATCCGTACAGGAAAGGAAAAAATATTGTTTAATAAATGGTTCCATCATGAATAACATTTACATTTTCAATAAAAGAAAACTTGTTTGTCCACTCACAAGACTCTGACACCAAATGGCGAGAGGGTCTCACACCAACAAATTCTCCAGTCTCCAGTCATCAACCGGATGGCCTACAGTTGAATTCTGGCACTGACTACTTGAAGCTAGTGCAGACTCACAGGTTAAGGGCTCAGTCCCACAAGACTGCTTTCCACTTGTCACCTGTACTTCTGACCAATCAGCTATAAATTGGGGGTTCCCACACCACCACCTTAGGTTTAATAATTTGCTATAACAACTCACAGAACTCAGGGGAACAATTAACTTAGGTTTTTGGGTTTATTATAAAGGATTCAGATGAACAGCTAGATGGAAAACTACATAGGGCTGTTACAAAACAAAATTCATCGTAGTAAAATTTAACATCTAATTGACTTTATTGCACAATGAAGGAATCAGGCAGCATGCCATCTATCCCAGCAATAGAAAGGAGCTCCACTCAGCTACAGAAATGGAAAAGTTTTTAAAGGTGGAGAGGAGGAGGAAAAAGGAAATTACTGTATTAGCAAAAAAATGCATTCTTTTAGGCAAAGTTGCCCTCCTAAGGGGAACAGAAGGGGCCCATCCAGTGGACTATCTCATTATTGCTGATCAGGTAATTCAAGGTTGACTGGAAAAGTTTACGTTTCTGGGAGAGGTTATAACTGCAATTAGGTTAGGTATTTAAGTCTTGGTTTGCTGATATGGGGCCTTAACACAAGTGACTCCACTTGGGGCCTGTTTCTTCTTAACAAGACAAGGTGCAGAAGGCTTCTGAGTGCAGTTCCCCACCCTTACAGCATGTGGATGTGTTCACCAATGGCCTCTGAATCCCCTTGTTTAGGGTTTTTATGGAGGCTCTATTATGTAGGTATGATTAATTAAATCATTGACCACTGGTGATTAACTCAATCTTCAGACCCCTCATCTCCCCAAGGTTGGTGGTGGAGGTGAAAGTTCCAGCCTTCTAATCAAGCCTGGGTCTTTCTGGTGACCTGCCCCCATCCTGAAGCTGGGGCCCCCCAATCATCTCATTAGCATACAAAAAGGCACTCCTACCACTCCAGAGAAGCCAAGAGTCTTAGAAGCTCTTTTGTCAGGAATTGGGATCAAAGACCATATAGTAGAACAAAAGATGTTCCTGTTACCCCTAACACTCAGGAAATTACAAGGGTTTAGGAGTTTCGTGTCAGGAACTGAAGGCAGGGACCAAATGTATATTTCTTATCATATCACAGTCCTAATATTTCAAATACTGAATATTGATCTAGCCAACATCACAATTAAACTATATTGAAAAGTGGAATGAAAGTGTCTGCCATGGAAATGAAGTGAGGAAGAACTAAGTTTTCACATTCCATAGTGGAATGAATGCCTGAGACTGAAAAATCAAAAGTAGCAATACAAGCATATAATTTAGAGACAAAGACAGAAACACACACACACACATGCACACATCAAAGGAAGTGAAAGTAGTTGCCTTAGGAAAGGGGGAATGGAAGAAGATGGGAACAAGAACCACTGTTTTTCAAAACAAACTGGTAGAAATATCTGGCTCTTTAAACTAGATGCATATATAACTTTGATTAAATTTTAAGGAAAAATGAGAAAAGGCAACAAGTAGAGGGCTATAAACTAAGATATCCAAGTTATTCTTCCTTGGTTTTTGTAAGTGGCAGTGCCTCGTAGAAGCACGGATTCATTTTCCTCTGCAATTAAGTATTGGACTGCTGTCCTCCATAAACAGGAATTATAATGATCTAATATTATTCATAATTTTATTAAAATCTTCCAAGTATGTGTTTTTCATAATCATTTGGAGGAAGAAAGGGCAGAAGTCAATATGAGTCATGTTTCTAAAATGGCTTAATCATTTTGCTTCAAAAAATCATAATCTAAGATTTCCATTTTTCAAATGGTGATTTTTCTCCTGATTTTTTCCTTCCAACCCCTCCATCTTGTGCCTCCTCAGACCCTTGAACACCGTCACCCCCGCCACTCAGCATCATACAGCTTCCTGGAGGCATAAGGGGTGAAGGAAGTGTTGGTGGTAGCCGATTATGAAACGCTTCTTGGGATGAGGCCAAAATGTGCTGACCTATATACCACTATTAGTGGGAATTGGGTGATAAAATAAAGAGGCAAACAAAGAACATAGCATCCAATGTGCTGCCACAATGATGTGGAAGTTCACAGATTTCCTCTTAAACTCAGTGGAGAAGAGAAGGAGTTAAAAAAGAACATAGCCAAGATATGGGAGCAACCAAGGTGCCCATCAAAGGATGAATAGATAAAGAAGATGTGATATATATAATGGGATATTACTCCGCCATTAAAAAGAATGTTGCCGTTTGCAACAACATGGATGGGCCTAGAGGGCATTATGCTAAGTGAAATAACTCAGTCAGAGAAAGATAAATCTTGTATGATTTCACTTGTATATAAAATCTAAAAAATAAAACAAATGAACAAACATAACAAAACAGAAACAAAGTCACAGATACAGAGAACAAACAGGTGGTTGCCAGGGGAAGCGGGGCAGGGTGGGGAGGACAGGTGAGGGAGATTAAGAGGTACAAACTTCCGATTACAAAATAAATGAGTCACAGGTATGAAATGTACAGTGTGGGGAATATAGTCAATAATTATATATTATCTTTGTGTGGTGACACATGGTAACTAGACTTATCATGGTGATCATTGTGAAATGTATAGAAATAATGAATCACTATGTTGTGTACCAGGAACTAACACAGTGTTATAAGTCAATTATACTTCAAAAACAAACTCATAGAAAAAGAGATAGGATTTGTAGTTACCAGAAGCAGTCAAAAGGTACAAAGTTCCGCTTATAAGATCAACAAGTGCTAGGGATATAAAGTACAACATAATGAATACAATTAACACTGTGATATGTTATATAGGAAAGTTGAGAGCAAATCCTAAGAGTTCTCATCACAAGGAAAATAATTTTTTCTATTTCTTTAATTTTGTATCTATATGAAATGATGTTTACTAAACTTACTGTGATAACCATTTCATGACATAAGTATGTCTAATCATTATGCTATATACCCTAAACTTATATAGTGCTGTGCATCAATTGTATCTCAATAAACCTGGAAGAAAAAAAAAAAAAAAGCATTCCCAACTTTCCAGCTCCTCCTGACAATCCCCACAGAAAATTCCCATCATTTTGTCTGCGTCTCCAGAAATGAAGGAAATGGAGGGATTTCGGTGGGCTGCAGTGGTAGTTTCCAACTGGGTAAACATAGGGAAGGATGGCAGAATGGTGGCAGGAACACTGGGTGAGTGTAGAACCAGTAGGGAATGAGCACTGGCCTCCCAGGCAGGTAGGCTGGCGGAGTAGTTAGTTTTTGCCCATCAGACCATGGCAATATAAGTAAGAGGAAAAGGAATCCCCTGGCAGTCCAGTGGTTAGGACTCTGCGCTTTCATTGCCGAGAGCATGGGTTCAATCCCTGGTCTGGGAACTAAGATCCTGCAAGCCATGTGGGCAAAAAATAAAAATAAGAGGCGAGAAATAATTTTTAAAATCACAAGTTATTAAATAGAAAGTTCTAGGAAATAAATATAATCTCAAATTGAACCATCATTCATTGAAAATCTAATTTGTGGCTGGCATTAGGCTAAGCACGTCTGCATATAGCATTTTCTCATTTAATCTTATTTAAGGATGCCACGTCTGCATATAGCATTTTCTCATTTAATCTTATTTAAGGATGCCATATGTGCTCCAGATTTTGCTCTTTATTATTAGATACACTGCCTATGCCTTTGTTTTTTTTCTGCAGGAAAATATCAAGAAGCTCCTGCAACTCTGCCTTTACCCTTGATGGAAAATCAGGAAGCCACGTGGCTTGACAGGGTTTTCCATTGCCCGGTGGGGCCAGAAGAAACCAGCTCTACCTACCTGCATTTTTTCAGTGTCTGAATCTCAAATTTCTGAACCAAGATTGCTGTTTGGAAAAACTAACAAATGTTTTTGCCATCTCCCTGTTTCTCCTCTTCCCCATAATATTTCTTATTTACCACCAGGTGGCAATGAATAAATATGCCCAAGCAGGCAAACATTAGGGAGAATCTAAGAAAATATGACATTCCAAAGAAATTTACAAAAATAAATGCTCATCTTAACATTCTACAAGTTTAAATTAACTTAGAGCCAGTTTGTTGTAAAGGGTACGTAATTAAGTTTCAGAAGACTTGGACTTGGTTTTATTTGTCATTTTCTCAACATGTAACCTAGGATTAAATCTCCTCTTTTTCAACCTCGGTGTGTACAACTTAACAATAAAAACTTGGCAAGTTTGTGAACTGTCACCAAGCAATATATATATATAAATATTTTGTCCCCATTGCTGAGGCCTGTATATTAGTTACAGAGTAAAACAGGCACAACCCACAAAAGATGGTACCGACAAAGCAAAAGAAACAAAATGCAAGCTCAAGTTTTCTGTCTATTGTTTTCCTTTT
This sequence comes from Balaenoptera acutorostrata, assembly GCF_949987535.1. Taxonomy (NCBI): domain Eukaryota; kingdom Metazoa; phylum Chordata; class Mammalia; order Artiodactyla; family Balaenopteridae; genus Balaenoptera; species Balaenoptera acutorostrata. The sequence continues at coordinate 12,064,908 of NC_080070.1, forward strand.
CTGAAGGGAAACTTATTCCCACAACATTCCTGCTCCAATACCTTTCCTCATTTAAAAAACAAAATGCCTTTTATGTTTCTTGCTAATGAATAAATCTCAAATCTTGTAACAGCTTCTTTGTAAAGTTCTGAAATTCTGCTTCTTTCTCTCAGAACATTCAGCAGCACCTGCTTCATCCCATGCTTTCTAAAGGGGTCTCTCTTGTAGAATGGGCATCAAAGACTCAGACTAAATGTCCTCAAAGTTCTCTGCCAGCCTGAGAGTGCCTGTTTCTGACTCTTCTCTCTTTCCCAGTCGCTGTGGGAAAACTTTTTACCTCCTTCTTTTTCATCAGTCTCTGGGAAAAAGTCCAACTTCACCATCTCTCCAATGCCTTAAAGCTACTCATAATTTTCACTATGCACAATTAAGATACCTCATTAATCCAAAAATCAGTCTAATAATAACAATTCTGATTATTTTGCCCTATTCTGAACCTGATACGTGGGAAGAGTGGGGTGAGCTCTTGGAAATCATGAATGTGCCAGCTCCATTAGAAGGGCAGGTTAAGAGCAGCTGACCCAGAGGACAGCTGCCTGCCTGGAGATGGATGGGAGACCATGGCTCTCAATTTTCCCAGTGAACCAGAACCAGCTCTGATCCAGGTCTGGGAGCTAACTGGGAAGGAGAAAAAAGTGGAACAGAAAGAGCCATCCTCTAGAGAAGTCATACTTCACACCCCAGCCAACCTGTGAGGACAACTCAGTTGAAATCGTTTGGGGATCTATCTTGCCCCCAAGACCTGTTCTGACATGTACGTAAAAAGGCAAATATAAAGATACTCTTTGCTACTTTGTTTATAATAGCAAAAAATCTAGAGAAAAAAATAAAAGCATAAATGTCCTCATTAAATCATTAGTTCTCAGTGCCACCCCCCAAGAGATATCTAGGAAATTTATGCAGGTGTTGATTGTCATGATCTTTGGGGTTACCACTGGTATTTACTGGTTGGGGGCCATGAAGTATCTCACACAAGGAAGAATTTTCCCCATCCAGCAAGGACTCCGGGTGTCCTGCCACAGTACTGTCGGTGAAAAACATCTAAGCCAAGAACTTAACTCCACTATATATAAACACAAAGCAAATTTTGCACAGTTTTAATATATGTTGATTTCTAAGAATGGAACCACCAAATAAACTGAGGCACATGGGAACTTTGTTTAGTTTGAATCTTTACCACGAGTTGTTCATCATCTCAGAAAAATCATGAAGTCCATGGCAATGTCATCCAGGGTATTTAATTCAGCAACAAATCACACCCAGATCTGTCTGCATTTGGGAATGTAGCACTCACTTGAGTCTATATTGGTACAAGCATCTGTCTACTTGATGATGTCATCTGCTGCAGTGTGCCCAAATCATTTATATATCAAAGTACATGTTAATTTATTATAAATGTTTTTTCTTTATATCCTTATATTACAATTAGAACATTATATTGATTTTTTAATCATATTTTAAGTAACTTGTATTATTTATGAATTTCATTTCAGGACAGTATGGGGGTATTCTCCGATGTTTTTATAAAAAGGAGTCATTGGTCCAGACAGAGTATCTATAATAAAATATGATACATTATATTGTGGAAAACTCTGCAACACTTAGAAGAATTAGCTAAATCTGCATATACTCATATGGAAAAATCGTTAAGACAGATAGTTGAGTGAAGAAAGCTGTTTCAGAGAAATTTATATGGTATGTACAGCTAATACCAATTAAATAAAAATACATGCACACAAAACCACACTATGTATGATGATATACATATATAGAGAGGAAAAACTGCATGGAGGAAACATCTGAAAGTCTGTAAAACTTATAGCAAGGGGATGGAATCAGGAATGGTAGCCAAAGTGGATTTCCACTTTATTTGTAATGCTTAAATGTGTACAGAGAATATATGCAGGTATTCATTACATAATTAAAAACTGCTAAAATTAAAATTTTGAAAATAACTGCTGGAAAAAAAAAGCTATGCTTGGGTTCTCACAGTTGTCACTCCCTTGTTCTTGGCTTGAACTTCAGGGAGGCCGTCTGCAAGAGCAGCCCGAGCATAGCTAGGCCACTGCCCCTGGAGCCAGCTCTCCTGCTGGAGGAACTTCACCCGTGCCAGGCAATCTGAAGGCTCTCTGAGCCCCATCTGCAGTCCCTCCGCAACAGTCGGCCACGTCTGGATTCCTGCATCCTGCACAGGAGACTGGAATAGAAAACACTTTGACCCGGGTCCCCACCTAGCCCAGGCGGAGCCCTCCACTGAGCGTGACACCAGTGGGAAATGGGCTTTCCAATTCAAAGGTCTGCCACTCCAGGGAACAGCGCTGTATTTTCACCATCAGCCATAAAGGTGGCCCTTACGTAAGCCTCCTTGCTTTTGGGCTTTACACACAGGAGAGTAGGGCCAATTTCATGCAGCCGTCAAGACAGGACTGAGCCAAACTGGGCTCCCTCCCTCTGTTCCAGACCAAGACTCAGTGAAGCATGAGGAGACCCCAGCCCCATGACAGGAAGGAGATAGGAGCATCACAGAAGGGTTACCGGGAACCCCTGGGCCTTCTGCTACCACCATAGGATCAAGGGCTCAATGTACTCTGAGAAAGAAAGTGGGTACCTGATCCCACAGTGCCATGTGACTAAGTCATAATGATTTGTGGTTATGGTCAGCACAAAGGGCCCCCTCTCTGAAGTTCGCTGGGCTTACTGTCCATATTAAATACAACAGAAAACTTGGAATCACCTTTTGGAAAGGCAGCTATAGCAGTAGAAGAGTACATTTAGACAACCCAGTTTGGAGGAAGATGTTCTAAACATAACAGATCCATCTGAATGCATGGAACAGTCCTTTCCCCAAGCCCCAGCAGCCTGGAGGACAGGTGACACATCACAGTGGCACTAGGCTGTGTGTGCCCCAGCCTGCTCGCTCTGTGGATCCCCACGCCCAGCCCCCCGGGCCTCCACACCCCCACACAGCCGTGCAGGGCTCCCCACTGTGGCTGCCCGTGTCCGCAGGTCACCACCACGCCCTGCGGTGCCCAGGGGAATGTTCCTGCCTCAGAGGAGCATGCTCTTTCCTTCAACCTTCAACCTTAGACACACCTTAGACAGATAGGTCAGGACCAGAGCACCTGAGAACACTTCCCTGATGGCAAGACCAGAGTGCTATGAGAGGTCACACACCTTCACTCTCTCCAAACCCCGATGGGAGTTCCCCGCCTTCCAGGCGTCCAGTTAGGTGACATTCTTTACTGCTTCTTTATTTTTTACCCCCGAGTCCCCAGAACCTAGCTGTCACTAACAAACTCTTCACAGACATAAGATTCCTGGTGTCTACACAGACAAGCATTAAATGTGATTTAGAGTGTGAGTTCTGGTGTCAGGCCCACGGGGTTTGAAGGTCACCTTTACCATCACTTAGCCTGAGCTAGTTAATTTCCTGGCTTTCAGCTTTCTCATCTATAAACGAGCACACCACACAAGTTTCCTCTAAACGTTAAATGGCAACATGCGTGCAGTGCTCAGCACGGTCCTGGTTCACGTAAGACTCCAGAAGAGCATCAGTGTTCTGTCCCAGGGCCACCTGGAAAGAGTGCAGAGGAAACCCCCACCACAACTTCCCGACGCAGAGGTGCGCATTTTAGAGACCTGTATTCTGATGTATATACTGTCTCCTTTCTTTAGCACTGTTTTCTTATCTCATAATGCTTCCATGGAGAATGGGAATTCTAAAATTATGCTGGATTGTGACTTTGTTTGGGGGACTTCTGAGTAAAGAATATTCATAGGATTGTAGCTCTTAGGACCCAGGGGCCTTCAGAGATGGTGTGGTCCTGCCCCTGACTTCAGGTAAGATCTTATTAGCCCCAGTGGAAGCCAAGAGAGCTCAAGAGACCTGGCTAGGGTCTCATAGTAAAGGATGAGGGATCAAAGGCAGAAAGAAGTTAGGATTAATCCAATAAAATTAGGACATTTGGTCACTTCCATTGTATGTGAGTGTCCATGGCTCTTGGTGTCAAACCCTCAACTTCCTAAGAACCAAGGGCATTTCTGTACAAAAACTATGCTTGTTCACTGCTGTCCCCAAAGGCCACTTACAATTAGATGCTTCCTCAAGACTTAGCTATAAAAGGAACAATAATTATGATAATAACAGGCTAATGCCATTTTTCTATTTTCCTACTGGTTTTCTTTCTAGTTCTGAGAATTGCAAAATGACAGCGAGGGATGTATTTCAAGCTGGACAAGTGACAAAGGAAGAGGGAACAGAAACAAATCCTCACCAGGAAATAAAAGACAAGTAAAGGGGCTTCCCTGGTGGCACAGTGATTAAGAATCTGCCTGCCAATGCAAGGGACACGGGTTCAAGCCCTGGTCCGGGAAGATCCCACATGCCGCGGAGTAGCTAAGTCCGTGAGCCACAACTACTGAGCCTGCGCTCTAGAGCCCGCGAGCCACAGCTACTGGGCCCATGTGCCACAACTACTGAAGCCAGTGTGCCTATAGCCGGTGCTCCGCAACAAGATAAGCCACGACAATGAGGAGCCCACGCACTGCAACGAAGAGTAGCCCCCGCTCGCTGCAGCTAGAGAAAGCCCGCGCACAGCAATGAAGACCCAAAACAACCAAAATTAAAAACAAATATTTTTTAAAAAGACAAGTAAAGGACAAAGTAAGCTCCGGTGCCTCTCGGGACAAATCCCCGCTTTGGGCAGAAGGCCAGGCCCACGGGGAGGAGCCGAAGACCCGGCCCGAGGGAGCGAGCTGGAGGGCAAAGGGGCGGGAGAGAGTGACCTTCATTTTCAATCCAGCTGGACTGCGGGGAGACAGAAGCAAAACCTCCGTCGCAGAGCAGAAGCAAGAACAGGACACATTAGACAGAGAAAATATCATTGTGTGGTTGGAATTTCCATTCGCTTCATTCTCCTACCAGGCGCCCAGCAACACGGCAAACAAAAGACTGGCCTGCTCACGGGTAACCGTCCCCGGCACCGGCACCCGCTCCTCCCAAGAAAACCGAGGTCTGAACGCAGAGCTCCACACCATGACTTCGTTGGGACAGAGCCTCTCTGGGGAGACAGAGGAAGCGAGGCGACTACATCCCCCATCACACCTCACTGCACAGCTTCACAAATGTCCCCTTTAAGTATCCGGGCCGTTTTCAACCAATGTTCTGCCCCAGAAGTGTCACCAGGGAAGCCCATTAACTATTTCCTGACAATAAAAATACAGTCTGGGTAATAAAATAAAGCCTAACCTTTTTTTTTTCCTTGTGCTTAGTCCGGTTTCACTTGCTCCCAGGGGGTCACCGTGCAGAGGCCTCGCACCCGGCTCTTCCGACCAGAGTTCCTAGTGTGGAATGGCTGCCGCCAGCACCTCGCCTCAGGCGGGCGTGTGCAGAAGTGAGGCGAACGACACTGCATCCAAGATGGCGACCGGGGGCCGTGTGCAGAGAGGCTGCACGTGACGGTGCCACCCAAGATGGCGACCGGGGGCCGTGTGCAGAGAGGCTGCACGTGACGGTGCCACCCAAGATGGCGACCGGGGGCCGTGTGCAGAGAGGCTGCACGTGCCGGTGCCATCCAAGATGGCGACCGGGGGCCGTGTGCAGAGAGGCTGCACGTGACGGTGCCATCCAAGATGGCGACCGGGGGCCGTGTGCAGAGGCTGCACGTGCCGGTGCAATCCAAGATGGCGGTCGGGGCCGTGTGCAGAGGCTGCACGTGATGGTGCCATCCAAGATGGCGGTCGGGGGCCGTGTGCAGAGAGGCTGCACGTGACGGTGCCACCCAAGATGGCGACCGGGGGCCGTGTGCAGAGGCTGCACGTGCCGGTGCAATTCAAGATGGCGGTCGGGGCCGTGTGCAGAGGCTGCACGTGACAGTGCCATCCAAGATGGCGGTCGCAGGCCGTGTGCAGAGAGGCTGCGCCTGGAGCTGACATCTGGAGCCGCGAGCAGCACTGCTGCGCTGGAAGGGGGAGAAGTCTGTCCCGTCCCCTCCCCGCTGAGGAGATCCCTATAAAGCAGCCCCACCCACGGCCTAGGGGCGAGCACTATGCTCTAAAGCAGAGCTTGCATCTCTCCAGTTTTTGACCAGATAATAAAGCTTTCCTTTGCTTCTGAACCAAACTTGGTCTCATTCTATGGGCTCGAGCGACACCAGGCAGGAGGACCCGTGTTGGGGCCTGACTCGAAAGGGTCAGTAACAGAAGGCACCTGCCGCATGTCTGCGTACTCTCTTGTTCTCTCTCGAGCCACCTTCTTCCAAGACCTCTCTGGTTCTCTGCCTCTCCCTCGCCACCGCCAATCCCGTTTCTCAGTTTCCCCAGCACGCACGCCCCACTCAGCCAAACAAAATCCCCGTTAACGATTCTGATTCCAACTACGGTCCTGTTCCCAATTCCTATGCGTTTTTTCCCCACAGCACCAAACAATGCCTCAACACTGGCTGAGTGTCCTACAATTCAACAGTATTCTGACGTTATCTACCCCAGGTTAAGGGCTCATTCCCACCAGACTGCCCCCACTTCCAACACCAATAGCAAGTCTATAGATCAGAGGCTCCCATGACCCCCTCCTCGGGTTGGATTAATTTGCTAGAGCGGCTCACAGAACTCAGGGAAACAGTTTACTTATTAGATTACTGTTTTATTATAAAAGGAACTGCCCGATGGAAGAGATGCACGAGGTAAGGCAGGGGGTAGAGGATGAAGCTTCCTGTCCAGGCACCAGTCTCCCAGAATCTTCATGTGTTCACCAACCCATAAGCGCTCCAGATGCTGTCCTTTTGCGTTTTTACGGAGACTTCATTATGAGTCATGATTGGTTAAATTGCGGGCCATTAGTGATTGATGGAGCCCCTCTCTTCTCCCGAGAGATTGGTGTGGGACTGAAAGTGCCAACCCTCTCATCACATGATAGGTTCTCCTGGCAACCAGGCCCCCTATCCTTAGGCTACCGAGGGGCTTTCCACAAGTTGCCTCATTAACATAACAAAAGACACTTTTTATCACTCTCATCAGAAGAAATTCCAAGAGCTTTAGGTGCTGGTCAGAAACAGGGACAAAGACCAAATGTATATTTATTAAATTACAATAGCACATTGATTCATCACAATTATCTCTAAAGCATTTAACCCAGGGGGAGGGGGAGGAGAAGAGCAGACATTCATTCCAGAACACCTACTTCCACAATGAGATATGTCTTTTAAAAATCAAAAATATGGGACTTCCCTGGTGGCGCAGTGGTTAAGAATCTGCCTGCCAATGCAGGGGACATGGGTTTGAGCCCTGGTCCGGGAAGATCCCACATGCTGCAAAGCAGCTACGCCCGTGCGCCACAACTACTGAGCCCGTGTGCTGCAACTACTGAAGCCCGCACACCTACAGCCCGTGCTCGGCGACAAGAGAAGCCACCGCAATGAGAAGCCCGCGCACCACAACAAAGAGTAGCCCCCACTCGCCGCAACTAGAGAAAGCCCGTGCACAGCAACGAAGACCCAAGGCAGCCAAAAATAAATAAATAAATAAATTTTTTAAATCAAAAATATGCCTCTATCAATGATTATACAGTTGACCCATGAATAACCCGAGTTTGAACTGCCTGGATCAACTTCCATGTTGATTTTTTCTCAATAAATATGTACTAAAGTACTACACGATCTGAGGTTGGTTGAATCCTTCGGGTGCAGAATCGCAGATATGGAGGGCCAACTATAAAGTTATATTTGGATTTTTGAGTGTGCAGTGGGTCAGCGCCCCTAACCCCCAGGTGGTTCAAGGGTCAAATGTATATCAGTTGGTTAACTTCCCTCAGTTCCCTGTTGTTCTACTGGTGAAACATCACTCATACATGCTTTCCACTCACTGCCTAAGTTTGAGCCTTATTATTCTTACCAAGGCCATTGTCTCTGATTCTCTCCTTCCTCTGTAGTCTTACCTCCATTGACCACCAGAGCTCAAAACCCTCTCTGATCACGTGGCTCTTATGTTCAAAACTGTTGCTGCCCCCAGATTATACAGAGAAGAAAGTTCAAACTCTGGAAGCTGTTCCCCAAAGCCAATGCCAACCTGCCTTCCTGAGCTTATCTCCCATTTCTCCCTCCTCACCCCAGCCCATCACACTGCATTGCAGGCCGTTTCCTGGACAGACCGCCATTTCCCACACAGTATACGTATCCAGCTGCTGCCTGCCTGGACCTAAAACAACCTTTGCTACACACCTGACTCTCACCAGCCCCTGCACAGCCCATCAACACTCTGCCTCAAGCCCTCTCCTCTCTCCCTGGGACTAAGACTCAGCCTCATGACTTGACCCTGCTTCTGCCCTTGGCCCTCCTCCCCAACCCCACTCCCATCTATTCTCTGCACACAGGCCAGAGTGACCCCTTGAAAAGGTAAGTCAGAATGTGCATCTCCCTTAAAGGGAACCCTCCTACACTGTTGGTGGGAATGTAAATTGGTACAATCATTATGGAGAACAGTATGGAGGTTTCTTAAAAAGCTAAAAATAGAGCTACCATATAATTCAGGAATCCCACTCCTGGGCATATATCCAGACAAAACTATAATTCAAAAAGATATATGCACCCCTATGTTCGTAGGAGCACTATTCACAATAGCCAGGACCTGGGAATAACCTAAATGTCCATTGACAGAGGAATGGATAAAGCTGTGGTACATATATACAATGGAATACTACTCAGCCATAAAAAAGAATGAAACGATGCCATTTGCAGCAACATGGATGGACCTAGAGATTATCATACTAAGTGAAGTAAGTCAGACAGAAAAAAATAAATATCATATGATATCACTCATATGTGGAATCTAGAAAAATGGTACAAATGAACTTATTTACAAAAAAGAAACAGACTCACAGACTTAGAGAACAAATTTATGGTTACCAAAGGGGCAATGTGGGGGGAAGGGATAAATTAGGTGTTTGGGATTAATATGTATATACTACTATATATAAAATAGATAATCAACAATGACCTACTGTATAGCACAGGGAACTCTACTCAATATTCTGTAATAAGCTATATGGGAAAAGAATCTGAAAGAGAATGAATATATGTATATGTATAACTGAATCACTTTGCTGTACACCTGAAACTAACACAACATTGTAAATCAACTATAGAAAAAATAAATAAATAAATGTGCATCTCCCTTGACTGACCCCTTCCCTCAAAGGAAAGAAGTGTTGCCATCTCACTCAAAGGAAAAGCCAAAATGTCTTGGAAGGCCCTGTATGTGCTATTCCCTCCCAATACCTCTCTATTACCCCTCTCCCTCTTGCTCTCTGACCTAAAACACCAGCCTCCTTGCCCTTCCATGAACTTCTGCACAAGCTTGCCCACAGCTCTGGGGCTGTGTCTTCCATGTGGGTTGCTTTTCCCTCCCATCTGGATCTACCTCGTGCATTCCCTCCCCTTCTTCAATTCTCTGCCCCAAACTCACCTTATCGGTATAAAATCGGGACTTCCTGGTATAACGCCTATCCCTTTACACTGCTTTAATTTTTCTCCCAGGATTTCTCACTATCTGAAAAACATATTTTGTTATTTATTTGTGTATGGTCTGGTTCCTCCCCCTAGAATGCAAGCTCAGTGAGGGCAGTTTGTTTCTGTTTCCTTGTTTATAGCTGTATCCACAGCACCTAGAATGGTGCCTCGCTCATAATAGGAACTCAATAAATAGTTGTTGAGTGAATGAAACAAAGTGCCCTATTGAAGTCACACTGCCAGGCCCAACCCAAAGTCCACCCTTTTTCCCATATTATTCCTGACAAAATCAGCATCCTGTATTCCATGGCTGTTTGCTTCTGCCTCTGCCTTAGGGCTTACAGGAGCTGCCTTCCACTTGGGGAGATCCCCCCAAAATAAAAAACACACAGAGAAGTGCTCCGAGAAGGTAAAGGAATCATTTCCATGTGAGGAAGCTGAGTCTCAGAGAGGTTAAAAAAATGCCCATGGCCTTACACCCAGGAGGCAGAAAGCCAGAATTCTACTCCAGGTCAGTACGGATCCAATGGTTACTAAACATCTCTTCCGCTAACCCTCAGTGCCTCTCAAAAACAAACAGAAATTTCTGAAGTAAACTAAACACCCAGTACAATGAGTACAGGTCTTAACTTTAGTCTAATAAATAGCACTTTCCAAGAATTATTTAAAAACAAAGAAAGAAGGGAAGGAAGGAGGAGTGGAAGAAAGAAAGAAAAAGAAAAGAAACAGTGCTGCCACTTTTGCTTAGTCGGTGCTCTGTCCAGATGATGGGGAGCTTGTCAACAAGAAGGCTTAAGCAGAGTGAAGCCCCTCTCTCTAGCTCGTATCAAGAGACACTTTCAAATAATGGTCGTTCTTTCTTCCCAGCCAGCACCTCCTAGACGATTTGGTTTCTGCTTTTCTGTCTGTGTCTAGAACTGAAGCCAGAAGGTAAGGCAAACCCTTCATCATACCCCTCTCTTCCTTTCCCCCCTGGGTCTTACCTTCCCTCCTCTCAGAGGCTGTCATTACTGGGATGACACCGACAAGCTAAGAAAGCTACTTTCTAGCCTAAAGCCTACCCATTATCATTATCATAATAATTAGAATTTTAAAAAAAATCACTGTCACCTTCATATCATGCTGATGAATATCCCCAGGACATTCTAAAATTTTATAAACAGTAATTATCTGCTCATAGCATACCTGGAATTTGAGGATACAGATGCAGTTACCCACTTTCCTCACCAGGTGGCGCTCACACTTTATGACCTGTGGCCTGGGTACCTTCTAAATTCAGGGATGTATTTGGAGAAGTGTACATTAACGTTTTAACAGAGGTGGTTGGTATCTGTACCATTCAAACATGTATGTTTCTGTGTGTATACATTTATAACAGTAATTTCCTAACTAGAACTTGTTGGAAGAAGTTATAGATTGTCCTATTAGAATCCCTTTATTAAAAACTTCTTCAAAGCAAAATTTAAAAGGAATCAAATTTATGCTCAGTTAATAGGCCCCATACTTATCTAATACTTCTTTTATAAGACAACAATAACTATTGCCTCCAGACCATAGGACCAGTAAATGAAAACCATAAGTGTGGGTTATAACCATCTACATCTCAGCCCTCTCTAGAGGTTAGTTCCCAGAACTCCCAACCTTGACTAGCAATAAAATTGGCAGCTTTACAAATAATCTTGGTTAACCAAAGTTGACAGTTTATTTCGACCTTCTCCTCTCTCATACTAGCTAAACTAAAAATGACTTGGAAACATAGCTAGTTTACCTCTTTCTCTTCTCTTCCAGCGGTCTAACCCGCAAACGTTTTTTGATGAGGACAAAGCTATCTCTCTTCACCCAGGGGATTCTGGTTTAACACTTGTCTTGACTTGTTCTTATTAAATTTCTGACATGCCCCAGTTCACTGAGACTCATTTGTTCTCTTCCTTCTTTTCCTCCCTCCTACCTGCCCAAGCATTCACGCAGCGTATTAATTTCTCAGGTCAGCAATGTTATCTTCTCAGGCAGTCAAGCAAACAGGTTAAAGTAGAAACACAACAATTTCTCATGAGACATACACAAATATCAGTATAAGGAATTTTGAGTCTTCATGTGACTGACCCTTCCACGATTTCATGTCACTGCTCCAGAAACCAAAGGAAATAATAGGATGGTTGTGAATTGGTTTTATTTTTACTTTGGAGTGAAGTCAGTTAAGAATGGGAATGAGGAAGGTGTGGTCAAGCTTGTACCTAGATACGTGCTTGGATGTAATGCATAACCCCAAGAGAATTCCCATTTCACCCCCTTTGTCTCTCCCATCAGTACCAGAAACAATCTGACTTCCTTCTCTGTGTCTGCTACTATCCATTCTTCAACTCAAGTTTCCTCTTCTCTGTGGCCCATGCTGCAATGCAACGGAGGCTTACAGCTTCTCCGCCACCTTCTTGCCTCTAAGACAAACAGAATGCTTTGGAGGATGTTAACATTGCAAAGAGAGACAGGATTTTTTTAAGTGCAGGGAGAATTGCAATACGACCTGACAGTGTTAGAGTGGTTTTATTCCCATAATGCCTCACAGTCTAAATGGCTCCAGAGTGATTTCTCCCAGCTCTTTCATTACTCTTCTCTTGCCTCTTCTTGAGATCTGAACTTCAACATAACATCCCTTTTAATTCAGGGGCTGATGCTACTCAGACTCCTCCATCCTTCAGCAGACTTTTCCTTTGATTCTCCCAAATCTGTCTTGCAAATAACACTGTGTAGGAGGACACGAAAATGAAAAGGAAGTGGCCTTAAGTTATGTGGGGTACCAGGAATATCTGTTTGCATACTTGATCATATTTATACTCTCACTATTTACCGTGAGGTAGGTGTTTAGAACCAACATCATTATCACCATTTCCCCCATTTTGTAGATGAGGAAGCTGAGGCTCAAGAAAACTAGATGATTTGCCCAGGATCACACGGCTATGAAGTGACAATATTAGAACTTTCTAATAGCCAGCTTTGCTCCTGACATCTCAGAGAAAACTTCAGACTGCCTTTATCTCAAAACAGTCTTACTTCTTGTATGAAGAGTTGCAGCTACTTAAACATCAGGTGTTTTCCTCTTGGCAAAGTGACAAGGAAGAGGGGAGGGACATACGGGGTGGGGGGAAGGAGATAACCAGGCCAGCGGCATTGCTCACAGACCACCTCTGCATGTATTTAATCAATTAAGGAGCCATGGGGCTAGCAAAAAGTCTCCTTTAAAAACAGACATACCTTCTGGGCAGGTTAAGCAGCTTTCAGAGACACCCAGACAAGCCGGATCAACTTCGGGAGTTGCCCAGTAGAGCAATTCAAGGGTAGTACTTTAACCACCAGTCAAGAGGTCTTTAAAAATAAGGTGTTCTGTATACAATGGAATACCACACAGCGATAGGAATGAATCAGTACACAACTACATGAATAAATCTCACAAACAGCAGAGGAAATGAAAGAACTCAGACACCAAGAATACACATCAGGTGATTCTATTTTATGAAGTTGGAAAAAGGCAAACCTAATCCATGGTGTTTTAAGGGGTGGAGTGGGGAGTAGAGGGGGTAATAAAATAAAATTTAGGTGTCCCTTACCTTCTTTGCTTCTGGAAACCCTGAGTAGAGGCCACGGGCCCCCGAGTCAGACAGACCTGGGATCAAATCCTAGTTCTGCAACTGAGTGATTTTAAACAAGTAACTTAAATCCCTGTGCCTCAGGTTTTTGCATCTATAAAATGGGACTGATAATACCTTCCTCAAAGGGCTGGTGTGAGAAGTAAATGAAATAACGTATGTGAAATGCCATGGCAGCGTGCGTAGGTGCCGTAATAAATGGTAACGATGACGGTCCTGCCCCTGTCGCCTGATGGTAAGGCAGGATCAGAGAACAGATGGGTAAGAGCACAGACAGAAGGAAAGGGATCAAAGATGTGCAGAATCCACTCGAATGCCACACGGACAGTGCTGTTTCTTCTCTTCCCACTGCCCACACAGCCTCCTGGATAGGGCTGCCTGCAAGTGCAGGCCAGCCAGATGCAGCCAAAACAAAGCTGCTTTGGTCCCATCCATGTTGGCCCTTGCTAGGGACCGGATACTAATCTGATAAACCAATTTGTATTGATGCTCTCATAGTGGTCGCTGGCAGCTTACTGGGTTACCCTCCTGGTTAAGCTGCATGTTATCCAGAGACTTATGGATGTACAAGGCCCTGACCTAGACTGGGTGGATCTCACCTTATGCCAGGTCAACAAGGAACCAGGTGGGATGGGGTGCAGCGGACAACTTCAACACTGTAGTACTAAGGTTGGTGCTGTAGGAGAGAAGCCAGAGCCCAGAAGCTCCAGGCTGTAGGGATGTGCAGGCTTCCCTTCCTGACTACAGAATGAGAACAGAGCCAGAGAACTTGGGTTCCCTCCACCTGAGAGAGGGGACAGCTGTCCCTCTGGGAAGGCCTATCAGCTAAAAGATCTATAGCTCCTGGGAGAATAGAGCTGGGGAAGACTCTTTGATTTGCATTTTGTATTGTTAACTGACATCCAAGGGCATCCCTACAGGAGAAGCAAACCGCTGTCGCCCACAACATAGATGGACTTGGGGGCGTCACGCTGAAGGGGGAAAGCCAGACTCAGGAGACTACATGAAGTTCTGAACCAGGCAAAACAGAAAGCCTGGGGCCAGAGGTGGGATTGACAGCAAAGGGCACGAAAGTTTTTGGGTGATGGCAGTGTCCTGTAACTTCACTGATCCAGTGGTTACCAGGGTGTATGCACTTGTCAGAACCCACTGAACTGTACACCTGGGATGGGTGTGATTTGTGCAAATTATCCCGCAATAAAGTTGCTTTTTTTAAAAAATACATTTATTTATTTATGGCTGTGTTGGGTCTTCGTTGCTGCGCGCGGGCTCTAGGCACGCGTGCTTCAGTAGTTGTGGCACGTGGGCTCAGTAGTTGTGGCACGCAGGTTTCAGTAGTTATGATGCATGGGCTTTGTTGCTCCACGGCATGTGGGATCTTCCCGGATCAGGGATCAAACCTGTGTCCCCTACATTGGCAGGCAGATTCTTAACCACTGTGCCACCAGGGAAGTCCCTAAAGTTGCTTTTAAAAGAAAAAGAAAATTGATGTCTTAGTCCTCACGGTTGTTCCACTCTGGGAGTAACCGGGGAGGCCTGTAGGAGAAGGTCAGGAAAGTCCTGGCCTCTATCATTCTTCCAGCACATTAATGTTTGCTCAGTACCTTACAGTTAGCAAAGCACTTTCTCCTCTTTTGACCATCACACCCTCCCTACGAGGTGGGCATGATTAACCCCATTTTGTAGCTAGGGAAACAGAGACACACACACGCTAAAAGAGCTGGCCTATGTCTTCTAACTCCATATCCCAACATCTTTCCTGGAAATGGCCTCGGAGATCACCTAGGTCCAAGAAAACTAAGGTTCAGAGAGTGGAAATAACTCTACAAAGCTGCACTGTTCGTTAAGGAGAGAGGCCAAAATTGAAGGCGTGTCCCCTCCTACAACAAAGGGAATGAGGAATTGTCCAGTTGGGGTCATCCTGAATACAGGTGGCCCTTTCCTTCCCCTTCTGTGACACTTCCAGACCCGGCACAGAGAGACAGACGGAAAACGAGAGCCAGGCTCCTCTGGGCTCCACCTCTCCCTGCACGGGGCTGCCCCCACCCTGCTCCCTTGAGTCCCAAGGGTCTTGTTACTATAACGAAGCACAGCACCGAGCCCATGCATTACCTCACCACAGTCTGGCTTATTTCCTAGCACGATTGTCCAGAGCTTGCTCCATTTCCCCCCTCTGTTGGCTGTGCACCCTTAGCCCATTCCTCCCTGCTGAAATCACAAAGCTCTGCCCCGAGTGAGCCTGCGGGAGCCTCCCCCTCCTTCCCAAAGTCCTTTACTTTAGAAAGAGGCCCGTGGGGCAGAGCCTGTGTATCCTACAGCCCCTCTGTATATACATTCTAAAAGCATGCGTGTGTGTTGGGCGGGGGGAGAGGGGGTTAGAGCGAGACATATATGATGGTGTGTCCATAGGGGAAAACATCCTGGGTGAATCACAAGAGACAATTGACGGTGTGTAACTTTGGGGACAGGAATTGGAGGGTGGGAGGAGGGAGGATTCTACTTTCCATTTTGTTTCTTTGCTGTTCAATGTGAATTTTCCAACCAATGTACTTGGATTACATTTATTTATTTATGCCAGTGAGGCTAGTCTGGGCCGGGAAACTATGAGCCATTTTCTTCTTATACTTATCTGTATATAAAAAAAGAAACACGAGGAGGATTAATTTTTTTTTTTTTTTATAGATTTTTTTTAATTTATTTTTTTATTTTATTTTATTTTTTTATTTATGGCTGTGTTGGGTCTTCGTTTCTGTGCGAGGGCTTTCTCTAGTTGTGGCAAGCGGGGGCCACTCTTCATCGCGGTGCGCAGGCCTCTCACTATTGCGGCCTCTCTTGTTGTGGAGCACAGGTTCCAGATGCGCAGGCTCAGTAATTGTGGCTCACGGACCCAGCCGCTCTGCGGCATGTGGGATCTTCCCAGACCAGGGCTCGAACCCGTGTCCTCTGCATTGGCAGGCGGATTCTCAACCACTGCGCCACCAGGGAAGCCCAGGAGGATTAATTTTTGAAAATAAAATAAGCACCTAAAACGCATCACCTCCCTTCCTCCAGGGTGACCAAAACATGCAACAATTTAAATGATAGAAAAACTATGAATAATTCACCCAAATGAGATGGAGCCAGAGAGGGGTGTAGGAAGGAGAGGCCCCAGGAGTGGAGCTGGCCGCCATTCCTCAGCGGATGATCACTCCCCTTGGAGCCACTGTCACCCCTGATTTGTACCTCTGCTGGAGTCCCCTCCTACCTGTCATTTTAGCCATCTGTGTGCTTGCTTTACGCCCTGGCCCCCGACACCCCTCAGACAACAATTTGTTTAGGGCCAAGACTGTCTTACTCTTCTTTGAAGCTTTCAGAGCTTGCTGCACGCAGAGTAGAAACTGAAGAAACATGTATCGAATATACTGGAAGCCAGTCTCCAACAGGTGGGAGGGCCGTGGGTCTACACCACTAGATTCTCTACCACTTGCGCTCAGAAGCCCTCACCAGTTTCTCATGTTGCTTCGTAAAGTGCATGGTAACGTTCAAACTCCTTAACATGTTTATCGAGACCTTCCCTGCCCCGGCCCACACCTGTCTTTCTGCCTGGTTCCCAAGACAATCCTGAGTCCCAGCAGTCAGACTGGTCCCTTCACCACTCCCAGAGGCCCCTTGAGGCTCCCTGCCTTCAGGCCCTTGCTCACGTCTTGCCCAACCTCTACCACCGAAACCCAAACCCGGCTCACACAGTCTACTCCCTGGAGACTCACTGTGCTCCCGGCTGGGCTTGCTTCCTCTGCCAACCAACCTCGCCTTGCATTATGGTCATCCAAGTCTCCGCGACGGGAACATCAAGATGTGTCTCTTACCCGGCCTTCCCCTGTGTCTATTACAGTGCTGGGCCCTGAAGAAAGGGAGAGGGAGGAATACAAGTTCGAGGTAGAATTAGGCAAAAGGCTGGATCGAGACAGGGTTGGGTTTAGGGTTAGAATTAGCACAGGGTGAGTCAATTCCCAATCCCACCCACTAGGCGGCGCCCGCAGTCTCATTCCGGTCAAGACGCCTCCGCTTTTTGAAGTTTATTACCTGTTTTACAAGTTTCCTTCCTGCCCTACTGTCCCTTTAAGAAGGTGATCCAGGTGAGGCCTGGACTCCGCCCCGGGCTCTGGCCCCGCCCCCCGCCCCTGCTCGGCCGGCCCGGCTCGCCCAGTCCTCGCACCCAGGCCCAGCCGTCCGGGCCTCGGTCCCAGGTCCCGGCCCCGCGCCATGGAGCGGCGCTGGCCCCTGGGGCTCGGGCTGCTGCTGCTGCTTCTCTGCGCCCCGCTGCCTCCGGGGGCGCGCGCCTTGGAAGGTACCGACCCCCGCCCCGCCCCTCCCCCTCCTCCTGGAGTCGGCATTCCTGAGGAGGCCCTCTCCAAGAGCCCCTCTCCAGCGCTCTTGTTTTGCCCGGCTGCCAGGCGATCGACTGGCCAGGCCAGTCTTTGGTCTTTAACCCCAAACAGCTGCTTTCCCGGGTCAGTCACCCCCGCCCCTGCTGGCCAGCAGTTTTCTCCTGGGGGTGGGGAGTGAGTTTCTGGCGGAAGCAGCGTCCAGACCTCCTACCCCAGCAATGGTGGGGACCCCTCATTCCCAGGCAGCCCCGGACTCAGGCACCCAACCCAGAGATCTGAACCCTCTGAAGTCAGAAGTGGAAGTCGCTTTATGCCAACCTAGGCCGGGGGACAGAGGGACCTGCCGCTGGGGGATGGGTTAGGACTCGGGGGGCAGGGGCTTCTGGAGGCAGGGGTCAAGCCTTCCATGTGGACACTTGCATGCTCTCTGACTCTACTAGCCCCGCTTCCTGGACTCTCCGCTGTGTCTCTACCCCCAGTCCACACCCCCAATCAGGGGCAAGGCAGGCCCTTTGCCAGGGGGAGGGAGCCTCCACACCCAGGACACCCTTCCAGTTCTGCGGTTGATGGGTCCCCCAGGCTGCACCAGCCCCGCTGAGTGAGAGGCTGCCCGTCCTCTCTGGGGCTGCTCTTCCTAACGCTTCCTGCGTTGACTTTGGTCAAAGGTCCAGCCCTCCAACCCTTGCCCCACTCTGCTTTCCTCCCTTCACACTCGGGAGGAAGACAGACTAATCATCGTAGCCCTTCACTCCTCCTTCCTGGGCCGGTTTCCTCCCCTAAATCTCAGGAACTCACAGCTATTAACAGGATGCTGAAGCCTTGGGGCTGGGGGGCCCAGGAAGAGGAATGTGGGTTGCACATGTGTGTGGACCTTCTCCCCCAGAGATGACAGGCCCCCTTTCTCTCCACCTTCAGTCACTCTGATGGATACTAGCAAGGCACAGGGAGAGCTGGGCTGGCTGCTGGATCCCCCAGAGGATGGGGTAAGTGTCAGGGGAGGGAAGGACCTAGGGTGGCTCAAGGCTGAAGGCCAGCGTGAAATGGGGTGGTGAGGTGGGTGCAGGAACGTAGAAAAGAGCAGGAAAAACTGGAAGTGTCTCCTCTGGGAGGGGGAGGGGAGGGGAGGTGAGTCAGAGCCTCCTGAATATGTGGAGCCTTGCGGGGGGGGGGGGGGGGGGGTGTCAGGCTTCACCCCATGGGGACCCAGTCAATGCCTGGCTCCTCCTCTCCCTGCCCCAGCGAGGGAGGGCTGAATGCTTGTGAGGACCTGGGGGAAGATGAGAGTGACACCTCCTGGGAAGAGAATGGACCATCCCTGGGATGGTTGAGAGCTGAGACCCAAACATAGAAGAGTGTCCTCAATCTGAGGTCCATCCATCCCAATGGAGTTGCATAGACAGGTTTCAAGGGGGTCTGGGAACCCCACAAAAGAGTATTCAAAGTTGTGTAGCCGTATGTGGACTTTTTTTTTTTTTTTTTTTCTGGAGAAGAGAGCCAGAGTTTTCATCAAATTCTTCAAAGGGTCTTTGACTCTCCCAGAGTTAAAAGCTGCCCCATTAGAGGTCCCTGAGCCCTTGACACCTCCTCCGCCTTCCCCCGCCCAGGCACACCATGCATTCTGAGCCCCTTCCCTCCTTGGATATTCCGAAGACCCAGTGAGCAGAGGTAGGATCTTGTGAGTCCCATAGAGCACCTTTCTGTCACTCAGCAGAGCTGGCCCTGGAAACACGGGAGCCTCCCCAGGTGCTGCAGCCTCCGGGACTCTGGCCTCAGGCCTCTTCCCTCTGGTCCTAGACCCTGTTCTCTGGGTGTTCCCTTTTCTCTTTCCTACTCCAGGAGGAATCCAGCCTGTATTTCTGGGGTTGGGGTTACTTGCTTTCTTTCCCTCGGAGTCCTAGGGCCCTGGCTCCACTCTCGGCTCTCCCATGGAGTGGCCTGTAATTAGAATGAATAGACTAAACCATAATGTATCCTACAGGAGGGGCTGCTTAGAAAATCCTGGATTAGGCCAGCTCTGATAGGCACCTCATCTCATAAAGCAGCTAATCACTCCACAGTGAGGGCTGCAGGTCCATCTGCTGGCTCCCACGGGCCGCCCCTGCCACCCCACCCACCCAAATAACTCTTCCCTAATTGGGCTGGAGTGGAAGCAAGGCCCCTTCTGCAGCTCAGGCTAAACAGCTTTGTACTAGGAAGGCAAGGAGACAGCAGCGGTCACATTCCCACTGTCTGCCTTGTCCCGCCTCTACCCCTCTCCATCTTTTCAAAACATACACACACACCCCACACACACACACACCCCCACACATTCAGATTCACGCTCCCCAGAATGTACCTATGTAGCAGCCAGAACCAGAGTGATAAGTGAAAGGGTTCTTGTTGCTGATCCTGGGCAGCTGCTTGTCCCCCATCTGTCACTGCTGGAACTGGGGGAGGCGAGTCATAGCTGGGAACATCTGCTGCACCTGGTCCAGCTGCAGCCCTGGTGGTCTAGCTAATGAACTGCGCATTAACCACTTGCCACCTTTCCACCTGACCTCCACCCCAGGCCTTCCACTCCGCTTCCCCGGTACAGCTTCTTCCTAAGAACAGGCTCTAGGTGCCTTCTATCATTGCAGCCTGGACACCCCTTGTCTGATCTTTGAACTCCCTAACGTAATACAAAAATATGTGCCTCACAGCAACATATACTTCTGCCCCTGCCCCCATGCCACCCCAAACTTCAGATAATGGTGCTTTTTCTCGCCTTTTCCCAAAGCTGCGGGTAGCAATGAAAGCCCTTGGGAAAGTGAACTTTCTATGGGCCTCAGTCTCTTCTTTATAAAATAAGGGAGTTGCAACCAAAATATCAATGGAATATTTTATAGAATTTGAGAGCTTTTTAAATTCATCTGGCAGAGAATGTACTTAAGAATGTCTGAGAATTCTTTTGAAAAAAGAAGAAGAATGAAGTAGGAAACTTGTCCTACCAGATATCAGAACGTACCATACAGTACATCAATTATAATTAAAACATTTGGCATTGCACGAGAATATTCAGGTCAATGGAACAGAATAGAAAGTCCCCAAATAAACCCGCATATTTGAGATTTTAGTATGTGGTAACATTGTAGTTGCAAATCAATGTGGAAAGTATAGACTAGTCAATAAACTGACAATTTGGTGTCCATAATTTTTTTTTTAAAAAAGAAAGAAGGTAAAGTTACGTCTTCACACTCTACACACAACAAAATTAATTCTAGGAAGATTAAAGTCTAAACCTAAAAACCAAACCTAAAAGAATGTTAGGAGAAATATAGAAGATCTTTATAAGTTTGGGATGGGAGAGCTTCCCAAGCAAAATACACAACACAAAAAGGAAAGAAGATAAATGGTACTATGTAAAAATTTTTAAAGTATGTCAACATCACAGACATCATTAGGAAAATTAAATGTCATGACGGAGAAAATATATGAAATATGCATTTCAAGCAAATGATTAATGTCTATAATGTTAAAAAAAAAAAGTCATCCAAATGAACACTCAAAAGATAACAGTAGAATATCAGGCAAAGTTATAAATACGTAACTGCATAAAAATACAAATAGACAGTGAACAAAAGAGAAATGCCAACCTCCTCCTCAAAGAAAGGTAAATTAAAATGGCCAGAAGCTGTTTTGTCCATAAGATTGCCAAAAGTAAAAAGCTCATTAATATCCAGTGTTGATGGGGTTTTGAGAAATTGCGCCCTCCTGCATTGTGAAAGTGTAAATTGATAAAGCCTTTGTGGAGGACAATTTGGCAATATCTTCTTATAAAATTTGTACTATATTTACCCTTTCATACAGCAGGTCTACAGAAATCTTACAGGAATCTGTACATGTTTTGTTAAAAAGTAAAAAATCACTAGAAGTTACTTAAATGTCCAACAGTAGATGAATGATTAAATAAATTGTGGTACATCCATACAATGGGATACGATTTTATGGATTGCTAAAAAAAATTAGGTAGATCCATATACTCTTGTGGACATCTTTCAAAGACTTTTTATTCGTTAAAAAAAAAAAAAAGTAGGTTATAGAATAACACTTGTATATTTTTAAAAATTGTTAAAAACACACGCACACGAAAAAAAAAACATTCAAATGTTTCTCTAGAGGCACTGAAAATGACCTGGAAAGTTTTACTCCAAGTTGTTAAGAATGGGTGGATGGATGGGAGGACTTTCACTTCTTGTTATATGTAAGTTTTTATTCTTTGACTTTTTGTAATAAGCACATAGAGACGTAATGATTAAGAGCATAAACTCTGGAACTTAGAATGTCTGGGTGCACCTCCCAGCTTCTCCTCTTAATAGCTGGTGCCTTGGGCAATACGTCCTTTAACCTCACTGTGAGTCAGTTTCCTCATCGAAAGTGCTTAGAATAGTGACTGGCCCATGGTAAGCGCTACATTAGTGCTGACCGTTGTTATTATTATTAAGATTTTTAATGTAAAAGAAGTTAAGGAGGATGGTCTGGGTGGTATCTAGGGGTCCAACCAACTCTTTCCGTTGATGATTTTGATAGTGGCTGTGAACTGGAAGGAATATTGGAGGAGAGTGAGATTCCTTCATACAGAAGAGTTTTATGCTTGTTCTCACCCTCCAAAGGTCAGAGGCCTTAATGTTAAACGCAGTCTCCTCGTCTCTGAACAAATAGGCAGAAAGTTTTTATGCATGAGCTTTTGCTACAAAAATCTGCCTTTGGGGTACCTGACAGCTCTGCTGATGGTAAAAATGGTGCTCATACTGTTGCAGTTGGAGTGGGCTCATTGAAGGGTCCAGAGCTGGCCAGGGTTGTCAAGGGGGTGTTGTCTTGCCCATGCTATATCCAAATAAATCCCTGACCCTAAACATTTAACCTACTATCCTGGGGCCGGGGGGTGGGGAGAGGGCAGGACAAGTAGTGTGAACCTGGGCAGCTCTGACACCCGCTTCCTCGCCATCCACTCTAGAAAGGGAGCATTTGGGGAGAAGGTGGTGATGGGTTGGAGGCTGACACTCGTTTTCCTCTCGCAGTGGAGTGAGGTGCAGCAGATACTGAACGGGACACCACTGTACATGTACCAGGACTGCCCAGTGCAAGAAAGCAGAGACACTGACCACTGGCTTCGCTCCAATTGGATCTACCGGGGGGAGGAGGCCTCGCGTGTCCACGTGGAGCTGCAGTTCACCGTGCGGGACTGCAAGAGTTTCCCCGGGGAAGCTGGGCCTCTGGGCTGCAAAGAGACCTTCAACCTCCTGTACATGGAGAGTGACCAGGATGTGGGCATTCAGCTCCGGCGGCCCCTGTTCCAGAAGGTGCTTCTACCCCTCGGGGCCATTTCAGCCCTGACACTGATCCTTGCCCCACTCCCTTCCATGACCCCGTTCCGCTCAGAAAAAGAGAAGGTAGCAGAAACGGGAAGAGAGCGTAGGTGTGGAATAGTGGAAAGAATGTGGGACTAGAAACCAGAAGGTCTGGATTTGAGCACCTTTTCAGCTGTGTCCCGACATGGGGCGTGTCACGTAACCTCTCTGAGCTGTTTTTCCTTGTCTTAAAGTAGTGATAATAATATTTTATTATTAATAGTATGACTGCCAGCCTCATCTATTTGAGAGGCTTTTACAAGCATCCACTGAGATAAGAGCATGGCATGGTGGAGGCAGGGGAGAGGTATTTGGACTTGTTCCGTCCATGCTCACTACATTCGTGTGTGACACACGCCCATGAGTATCCCTAGAGTTGTGCAGGAAGACAGTTCTCTGCAGGCTACTTTTTAATCCCTTCCCTTTCTTTCCTACTCAAGGAAACGTACTGGAATGCAAAAGAGAAGGGAACATATTATTATAGGATGTACTCTCATTTTTTTCCAAAGAGCAGCTGTTGTAAAGTTTGTTATTAGTAATAAATGAACGATGACACACTTTATAACTGATCACCTCGTTGGCACCGAGGTTGGGAACACCTTTGAATAGTGGAAATTATCTGGGCTGTCGCATCCCACAGCTGGGTTCCAATCCCAGCCCCACCATGTAGTAGCTGTATCATCTTGTCCGAGGTCTTCAACTTTTCTTAGCCTTAGTTTCTTCATCTGTCAAATGAGGAAGGTGATGCATCCCACCTTGTAGGATTATTGCACGGACTCGACAGTGTAATGCACATAAAAATGCTTGGGTCGGTAGCTCCCGTGTAATCTACCGTGTAACAGCTCCCTCTGTTTATGCCTGTGTCAACTGCAAAGTATTAAGCAAACAGTCATTTCTGTTATGTGGGAATGAAGCACGACTTTACCACTTCCCCACGCCTTCTTCCCAGGTAACCACAGTGGCTGCAGACCAGAGCTTCACCATTCGAGACCTTGCGTCTGGAGCCGTGAAACTGAACGTGGAGCGCTGCTCCTTGGGCCACCTGACCCGCCGAGGCCTCTATCTCGCTTTCCACAACCCGGGTGCCTGTGTGGCCCTGGTATCTGTCCGGGTCTTCTACCAGCTCTGCCCTGAGACTGTGCACGGCTTGGCCCAATTCCCCGACACTCTCCCCGGACCAGGCGGGTTGGCCGAAGTGGCAGGGACCTGCTTGCCCCACGCCCACGTCACCCCTGGCCCCTCGGGTGCACCCCGCATGCACTGCAGCCCCGACGGCCAGTGGTTGGTGCCAGTGGGGCGGTGCCGCTGTGAGCCTGGTTACGAGGAAGGCGGCGGCGGCGGTGTCGAGGGATGCCTTGGTAAGGAGGCTCGAAGAGGTGGTAAGAACCTGGAGGGACCACTCAGGGGAGGGTCTACCGGGTGCCAAGGGAAGGAAGGAAGCCGACGCTCCATCTCAGTGATTTTTAAACTGAGTGTCCCAAGGCCCTAGGGAGACACACGCAGGGGTGTTCCCAGCACAAGCGATTTGCGGGAGGGGTGTGATCCTCCCAGTAAAACACTGGACAACCTTGGCTCTGTGTCATTCTCTCTCCAGCCTGCCCGAAAGGCTCCTACAGGGCTGACGTGAACACACCCAGTTGTCTCAAGTGCCCGCAACACAGCACAGCCGAGTCTGAAGGGGCCACCATGTGCACCTGCGAGAGCGGGCACTACCGCGTTCCTGGGGAGGGCCCCGCCGCAGCGTGCACGCGTGAGTCCGGGGCCGGGGCCTGGCCGCCTGTGAGGAGGTGCAGGACCTTGGCTAAACCCGTGTTGGGGTCAGAACTTTCCAGAGCCTATCAGATATCGGGGACCATCCAGGGTGCCTGCCACTTAAAGCCCCCAACGCGCACCCCTGCTCTCCCTGGAACAACGCAGAGATGAAGTTAAGCTACCTTTTCCCCACTAGGAATCGCATCTCCGGGCAAAGGCTGTGGAGGACTTGGAGAATCGGTGTTGGGAGGAGGCTAGGGGCCAGCAGCTCCGGTGAGGACCGTGCTGGTTCCTATTGATGGCCTGTCTTCTCCCACAGGTCCCCCCTCCGTCCCCCGAAACCTGAGCTTCTCTGTTTCGGGGACTCAGCTCTCCCTGCGCTGGGAGCCCCCAGTAGACCTGGGAGGACGCGAGGATGTCAGATACGACGTGGGGTGTTCTCAGTGTCGGGGAGCAGCGCTGGACGGGGAGCCCTGCCAGCCCTGCGGGGGAAGCGTGCGCTTCTCCCCGGGGCCCAGCGGGCTCACTTCGCCCACTGTGTGCGTGGATGGCCTCGAGCCCGACGCCAACTACACCTTTAACGTTGAAGCCCAGAACGGAGTGTCAGAGCTGGGCGCCTCCAAGCCCGCCAGCGCCTTACTCAGCGTCAGCATGGGGCGTGCAGGTGAGGGGTCTCGGGGGCCAGCAGGGCCTGGAGGAGGCTGGAGGGCGTAGGACCACAGGGACAAATTGATGAGCGGGAAGCAAGGAGAGGCTTCTTAAGTGATTTCCTCCCTCTGGACTCACAGAGACCCCGTCAGGCTTGTCCCTGAGGCTGGTGAAGAAGGCTCCGCGGCAGCTGGAGCTGACCTGGGCGGGGTCCCGGCCTCGCAGCCCCGGGGGGAACCTCAGCTACGAGCTGCACGTGCTGAACCAGGTGAGCGCACGGCGGGGCACCTCCGCTGTCCATGCCTGGGCACACCCCAGCGTTCCTCGCCTGGGGCGTAGGATGGGAGAAAGCTGCCCGCAGTGAACCGTGTGGCTTTCTCAGGACGGAACCCTCTAAAGAGCCCTACCCTGACCACTCCGCAGCCCACCCCTCCCACGTGTTCCCAGGACTGCCCTTCTCCTCCACCAGGTCTGGTTTGGCACGGCCCAGGTAACACGAGTCCCCATCCACAGGATGAAGAACGGTACCAGCTGGTTCTAGAGCCCCGGGTCTTGCTGACTGAACTGCAGCCAGACACCACGTACACCGTCAGAGTCCGGATGGTGACCCCTCTGGGCCCCGGCCCCTTCTCCCCTGACCATGAGTTTCGGACCAGCCCACCAGGTGGGTGGGTTACTCTGTGTTCTGGCCCAAACACACATGCGACTGTCATCCCCCTGAGGTTTCTCAGACCCTGTTCCAGTCAGTGATCTTCCTTCTTCGCCTACGCGCACACACACGTAGAAGCTGCCTGGGCAGATAGCCCGTGCAGAGTCACACCACACCTCCTCAGACACACATTCTGATGCTGTATCCCGCCAGCCAGCATCCTGTCCTGTCTCCTAACCCCTCAGGTTAGTGTCCATTGGCAGACAGAGCAAGCTGGTGGGCCCTGGGTGGGGCCCTTTCCCCAGGCTCTCTCACCCACACTCACACCCATCTCCCTGGCTGGGGAATGCACGCCCAAAGCCACCGAGAGACCGCCTCCCCCCACCGTGTGCCCTGCCAGCCTCCATCATCCCTGTGGGCTCTGGGCACCCCCAGACTTCTTCACCCCACGTGCCTATAGTTTCCAGGGTCGTGACTGGAGGAGAGATCGTGGCCATCATCTGTGGGCTGCTGCTGGGTGTGGCTCTGCTTCTCGGAATGCTTGTCTTCCGTTCCAGGTGCTGTTCCTGCTCCCTCCCCCGCTTGTACCACCCTGGGTCCCTTTGCCCTGGTGGAAGCTCCTGAATGCAGTCCAACAGCCCTCCCATCCCCTGGTACCCAAGTGTCCCCGCACCACCCGCTCCCCACCCCCCGTTGTTTCTGGGGAGATCTCAGCTGCAGCACGTTTGGGCCCCTGAGGTGGTCCTGGGCCCCTGAAGAACCTGGTCCCCAACCCTCACAGGAAAGCTCAGCGGCGACGGCACCAGAGGCGGCAGAGGCAGCACGATCGTGTCGCTGATGGGGACAGAGGTGAGCCAGGAGCACCTGTGCATGCACACGTGTGTGTGTTGGGAGGCGCCACTGGGACGGGACCAAGGGACCCACATTTGCTAGGGCAACTCTGGGGGCACAGGTGGGCTCTCTTGTCCCCAGGGCTCTTGTGTTTTGCTACTTCATTAACTTTGGTTAATTAACTTCGTACTGACAGTCCCCCAGAGGCTCTGTGCAATTGCCTGTTAGCTGTTGGTGCCACTGTACCGACACCTGGGCTCCACGCAGCCTTCCTCATCCTCCCTGGCTGGGTCTGTGGGCTGAGGCTGGCTGGGAGGGCGATTGCCCGCAGGCTCCCTGACGTCCTCCCAGGCATGTGGGCTTCCTGCTGGTCACCTCATTAGGTGCCCCACAAAAGGGGGAGTCTGGGGGCCATCCAAGTAACAGAGCGGGAGCGAGGCTTGTCTGGGAATGTGAACGAGCTGTGAGTGACCGGAGGAGTATGGTGAGCGGCGGGGAGGAGGGAGGCAAGGAATTAGGGTCAATGAACCATGGGACTGTTGGGTAACTTGAGGCCGTGAGCACGCTTTCGGGTCTGGGTTCCGGCCCACTGCTCTGGGCCCTGGACGGTGAGGACACACGAGCTTTGCGTGTAGACAGCAGGAGGAATGGCTGGGCTATGGAGACGTCGTTGCTGAGGACAGAGACTGTCTTTCACTTCAGCCAGGACAGGGCTCCTCGGGGAAAAGAAGAATGAGCGCTGGGGTGTGCTGGCCCCTCCCTCCAGTATGCCTGAGCCCTGGAGGTGGGCTGAGCCCTCCCTGTTCTCCCCGCAGAGGACAAGCTGTGGCTGAAGCCTTACGTGGACCTCCAGGCATATGAGGACCCGGCCCAGGGAGCCCTGGACTTCACCCAGGAGCTCGATCCGGCCTGGCTGGTTGTGGACACCGTCATAGGGGAAGGTGAGCCCTGTGGTCCCCTCCGTGTGGCAGCACAGAGCGGCCAGCAGGCCCCTTCCTTCCGGCCCTTCCCTGTGGAGCCCAGCCGGCCTCTCCTCTGGCCCGAGAGCTCCCAGATGAGTTTCCTCCCTGCTCTACCCTGTGTCCTGCAACCACTGTGTTCATGTCTTAACCCCCTGATCAGGTGTCCTGGAGCAGCTCCCGCCTCCTGCACCACCTGCTTTTGTGGTTGTGGAATTTCTGATACAGAGCGTTAAACACATCATCTTTGTCAGGAGAGGGGTCGCTGTGCCCAGGCTCAGGCTATTCTCAGATGGTTCCCAAGCATGGGAGGGATTCAGAGCCTCCCCAGCCCCACATTCCACCCCACCAGGGGCCCAGTGTCCTTGGGCTGCCCCGATCCCTTGGGTCACCAGGGAAAATGGATCTGAACAGAGAACAAAGCTCAGCAGTGTCTTTGCTGATTATGTGGCCAAGTGACCGGAGGAGCTTGCGGAAGAGAGGCGGCAGTGGTCAGCCTCCCCGGTCACTTGTGTACTGGCCCTGACCAGCCTGCCCTTCGTGAACACAACCCAGCCCCACTGCACGACCCCCACTCACCCAGCACCTCCTGATTATCAGAACTCTGCTAACTGGGGCGACAGTGCCGAACAGTTTGCAAAGCTGCACTCCTGTTCCAGACTCCCGGCCCCTGGCCCTGGGAAGTACAGCCAAGCCCTTGTCTCAGGGAGGAAGGTACACCACGTTTCTGATCCTCTGGTCCAGAGAAGAAAAGGGAACTGGAGGACTGGAGATATTGCTGCCTGTCCCCCTGGGCAGCCTGACGATGCCTCTGGCCATGACCCTGTTTTCTTTCCACCCAGGAGAGTTTGGGGAAGTATATCGAGGGTCCCTGAGGATCCCCGGCCAGGATGCCAAGACTGTGGCCATTAAGACCTTGAAAGACACATCTCCCGATGGCCAGTGGTGGAACTTCCTTCGAGAGGCAACTATCATGGGCCAGTTCAACCACCCGCACATTCTGCACCTGGAAGGCGTTGTCACAAAGAGTACGAGGGGTGGTGTCTAAGAGCGTGCGGGGAGGGAGCGGTAGAGGAGGGGTGAGACCACCGGAAGTGGAGGGACGATGTGCTGTCAGAGGCAGGAAGTCTGGTTCTGGGTGGAGACGGGGTGGAGGCTGCCGTGGTGATGTGTGCTTCGTGTCTCAGGAAAGCCCATCATGATCATCACGGAGTTTATGGAGAATGGAGCCCTGGATGCCTTCCTGAGGGTAAGGAGGGCGGAGGACCAGCTTGGAAGGGGGATGAGCCACGGAGCCCTGGGCATTGGCTCTGGGTCCAGGAAGAGGAGACCCGGCCCATCCTCTAACTCTCCCACTCCCTGCTGCAGGAGCGGGAGGACCAGCTGGTCCCTGGGCAGCTGGTGGCCATGCTGCAGGGCATAGCATCTGGCATGAACTACCTCAGTGACCACAGTTACGTCCACCGGGACCTGGCCGCCAGGAACATCTTGGTGAGTCAGAACCTGTGCTGCAAGGTGTCTGACTTTGGCCTGACCCGCCTCCTGGACAACTTTGATGGCACCTATGAAACCCAGGTTAGAGCCTTGTACTTATCACATACACATTCACACACACACATTTACCTGCCGTACGTATAGTCAGTATGTACAGAGTACACGATGCATGCTTATGTGGACACAATAACTTCCCATGCCCTTCTGTGCCCTGAAACACATCAGCCTTCTGCCCCACGTGCCCTATTAGGGAGGAAAGATCCCCATCCGTTGGACAGCCCCCGAAGCCATTGCCCACCGGATCTTCACCACAGCCAGCGACGTGTGGAGCTTTGGGATCGTGATGTGGGAGGTGCTCAGCTTTGGGGACAAGCCCTATGGGGAGATGAGCAATCAGGAGGTGAGCCCAGGTGTTTCTCACGCATCTCATCCCCTCCCCAAATCCTCCATGGCCCTTTCCTTCAAGTAGCCTCATTTCTTCTTTCTGACCCACAGTTTGTCTGCATTCCTATCCACTCTCGTCCCCTTCACCTCACGCCCTGTCGTCTTGACTATAGCCATCCTGGTCACGGGGTCTAGAGGCTCCACTGCAACGATCTTGTGTGAACAGAGCCTCCTCGTGGCCTGCCGGGTTAGCTTCTTACCCTCTTCCTCGCTGCAGGTAATGAAGAGCATTGAGGATGGGTACCAGCTGCCCCCGCCCGTGGACTGCCCTGCCCCCCTCTATGAACTCATGAAGAACTGCTGGGCCTATGACTGTGCCCGTCGGCCCCCCTTCCACCGGCTGAAGGCACAGCTGGAGCATCTGCATGCCAACCCCCACTCCCTGCGAACCATTGCCAACTTTGATCCCAGGTAACCACCCTGGGGAGGGCAGATCTAGGAGAATGGAAATCGACATTTGGCCACATCCATCAAGCGCTGGGCCTGTGGAGCTCCCGACAGAGTCAGGCATAGGAGGCAGCCCAAAATCTGCACCTTTGGGAAGAGAGCGCTCTGATGGAGGAGATGCGGTGTCTCGCCCTTGATAGCTCTGGTTTGATGGAAGATAGGAAGCAAACACACTAAGATGCAAAGTACATATAAGCAGCTGCCAACCTGATACCTGCTCCAGGGAGCTTGGTCACTTAGAATGGGGTAGGGAAGACAGAGAAACCAACAAGAGCCAGACGGGGGATGCATGTCGTGACTGAGAGGGGCAACCTTGTGGGATCTGGGAAGGCGCCCAGATCCTGTAGCCAGCAAGGGTTGGGGAGCTGAGGGCATGCCAATCGCAAATAGTGCAGGGTGCAGAGAAGTTTGGACTTAATCCTGAGCCTAGAGAACTACTGACCAATGTTTTAAAACTGTCCATGGGAGGGACATGATCATTGCATTTTACCAAAAACATTGCCAGAATATGGAGAATCAGCTGTTTGCAGGGGGTAAGATGGGAGAGACGGGCAAGGCTTCAAATGCTTTATCGGGTAAACCAGCCCTGGCGTGCTGGCCTCTGTATCAAACCACCATATATAACCTTGTTTCTGGGAGAAAATGTGCTCCAAGTTCCAACTTTTGAAACTATCTTTTGGAGCACAACTCCCTTATACACTGGAGACCGCATGTGCTAATCTTTCTGGAATGTTGGATATTTTTCCCCCAGCAGATTTACTTTACTAATGGTTTTTGGCTCTGGCTGGCTTTAGGACAGGAACACTCATTGTATTGTGGGTGTCAGAGTGCAAGAATAACAGCCAAGGTTGGAGGTGGCAAGCAGGGGGCTGCTCCCAGAACTCGGGGGGCCACCCTGAAAACAGCCGAGACCACACCGGCCTTCCAGGGCCTCTGCTCACCTCGTCTTCCTGCTTCCTCTCAGCTGGGATAGTTGATACTTCATGTCTTTACTGGCCCCCATCAGTTGCCCAAAGCTGGCCGCTGCAGTGCAGTAGGGCTGGTGGTACCTTCCGTTTGGACCTCCAAGGCTGCCACTTGCCCCGGGTCTGTCAGCGCAGCGGGACTGTCAGCCTGCCCGTTGCTGTTGCCAGGAAGCCGGCCAGGAAATGGGTTCACTGACAATGGCCGGGCTAATCCACAAAGTCTAGATAATCTCTGTGCTCAGACACCCAACTTGAATGCTGCCTGCAGATGCATAGAGGCAGAGCCCCAGTTTCAGGAAAGCCCTGCATCCCCCTGCATGTGACTGAGGTAGCCCATGTCCCACAGGGTGACCCTTCGCTTGCCCAGCTTGAGTGGCTCAGATGGGATCCCCTACCGGAGCGTGGCTGAATGGCTGGAGTCCATCCGAATGAAACGCTACATCCTGCACTTCCAGTCCGCCGGGCTGGACACCATGGAGTGTGTGCTGGATCTGACGGCCGAGTGAGGACCCTGGGGGCCCGGGCAGGGGAGGGCTGCTGGGGTTGGAGGCCCAAGACTCACCGATTCCCTCTCCTTGCCCACAGGGACCTGGCGCAGATGGGGATCACACTGCCGGGACACCAGAAGCGCATCCTTTGCAGTATTCAGGGGTTCAAGGACTGAGCCTTCCCCTCACCCACCCCGTCCTCAGGGAGCAAGGATGGGACCGTGGTCCCTCGACCTGCCAGACGTAGGGCTTCGGTGCTGCTCCTGCCCACCCTTCCCTGAGGAACTGCCTCTGGAGCCAGGAAGCCCATTGTTTAAAAAGTGGGGGCGGGGGGGGGGGGGTAGAAGTAAAAAGATAATTGTGGGAGTTGGGGGAGGGTTTAATATATATTATATACATATACATATATATTTTTGTAAATAAACAGAAACTGAATTTTCAACTTTACCCCAGGGTTTTTATCCCTCTGTCTCCTCCATCTCACCCTCGAGGGCTGTAGGCACGAAAGAGTCAACTACTAAGAATTCTGGAAAACGTCTTTTATTTGTAGCTGTAGCCACAACCCGGCAGCACAGGGGTGGGTGGGAACGTCCAGGCTGGTGGGCCCAGCCCAGCCTCCCAGCAGGTCAGGGCGTTTCCTGGCCCTCGGCAAGCAGAATAAGAGGCTGCTTGAGGGCCAGCTGAGGGCATCGGTGCAGCAGTGAAAGCAGCAGCGCTCAGTCTGGTGCCCCCTCAGGTGGGGTACCTAGACGATGGTGGGTGGTCCCTGCAGGATCGGGGAGGACTGGACCCCAGGGCTGGGACTCTGCAGCCCTAGGCCACATTGGGGCCCTGAATCAGGGCACAAGGGATACTGGGGTGGGGTCTGGTATGGAGGGAGGGGCTCGACATCAAAAACTAACTGTGGGGAGGGTGAAGGGGGGAAGTGGTCTCGTTGTGGGTGGTCTGCTAATGGGGAATGAATTTGCAGTCAAGAAGGGGGCCAGTCCTCACTCAGGTCTGGGCTCTGGCGGTGTGGCATTTCCGGCAGAGCACGTGGCCATCCAAGGGGAAGCAGCCGTTGTCGTCCGCCTCAATGGACAGTGGCTTCCCACAGTCCTGGGAGAAGGAAAAAGAGCGCACTGGCGGGGAGGCCCCCTAAGCACCCCACCTCCCCTCTTTAAATGAGGAAGGCCGGATGCTTCGTGGCTCAGCCGTGCCCTCGTTGTCTGTGTCCCCCAAGTCACAGCCGCCTCCACTCCTATCCCCGCCTCCATCACCACACTTTCACTGTTGTCCCCTAGGACTCTCCCCAGGAGGACGGGCAGTGGGTAGAGCCGCTTCCGAGGCGCCCACCCCAATAAAGGATGTGCGGCCTCTCCCACCTGTCTCACCTCTACTCTGACTCTGCTTTAACCTAACTGAGACCCCCGGCCCTACCAAAACAAAACAACACGCTTCCCTCCCATCGGTCGGTCCCCTTTCTTGGTTTATCGGAAACTCGGTGACCTCACAGAGAACCCACACCCCGCTGTCCTGGAGCGACGGGGAAGCATCTCTGCTGGGCGGGCGTGGATGCCGCCACTGTCCGCCCTCAGAATTGCAGCACTGATTTCCTCCAGGGCCCGGCGCCGTCCATCGCTCAGTTGGTGAGCAGCGTCCCACCACCTCCCGTCCCCAGGGGGCCGGAGTGATGGCCGACCTCACACTTGTAGCACTTCATATGGAAGTTCTTGTCCAGAGCGACCACACGCACGGTCTCCTCTCGGCCAGGCTCGGGCATGATGGGCTCTGTGCAGACGGAGCACCTGGGGGCATACTGCCTGCGGGGCAGAGAGCCGGGCGCGAGTCAGAATGGGGGCGAGGGGCACCGGCGCTGCCCCCAAGAGCGCAGGGACACGAGATGGCAGACTTCTTTGCCCGCCTTGCCTCACATCTCTAGGTGGAAGAGGCTCAACAGAGAGGCCGAAGACTGGCCACCGTAACTGGCCCTCATCAGGGGAACTGCCCACCTCTCCCGTCACCCTCCCAAAGCACCATCAGCTCCAGGAACCTCTGCCACCAGGTCCTTACCCCCCGCCACACCCACCCTGCAGCTCCTGCAGAAAGCACCCCCAGAGGACCCCACACCTGGAACCCTGCCCCTCCCCTACCCCGCACCACGTGGCTGCCTCTGGCCAACTGCTGCGGGGCACAGAGGGGTGTGACGTTCTGGCCACCCAAGGTGGAGCCCTGAACCGCACGCCTCCCGCACACTCCGAGGTGGGAATCGAGGCTGCGGCGTCCCTGCTCCCGCCCTTTAGCTACATCACGGGATCCTGCCACCACCGTTTCTAAGGGGAAACCCGAGTTCCAAACAGCTGATCTCCAAAGGAACTTTTAGCATCCAGCCTGTGTGTGAGATGAAGTCACTCCAGCACACAGTGCTGAATGCAAGACCACACCCAAAATAAAGAGAGCCATGGGCCGGGGGAGGGGGACGAGCCAGCAGCAAGACTTGCTATCCAGGCCAAAGGCCGCTGGTCAGCTAAGTCCAGAGGAACTGGTCTCTGCTGTCTACAGACAGGATGTGGGGACAGAAAGCAAGTCCAGGGATCTGGAGCTGTCTTGGGGTCAGGGGGCAGCCTGGCTCCCAGACAAATGGGAGCTGGCGCCCAGAGAAGAGCCCGGCGGGGGGGCGGTGGAGGGTCCTCACTTGTGGTAGTCGGGGACGCAGTGGGGCCGGTTGGCCTGGTCCACGATGAAGGAGGTGCCCTCAAGGGGGCAGGCGCAGACCACACAGGTGAAGCACTGCGGGTGGTAGGCCTTGCCTGTGGCCCTCAGCATGCGGTCAGTGATGGGCTGCCCACAGGTGTTGCACTTCTCCAGGGTGTCCTGAGGAGGCAGCAGCAGGAGGCTGGCAGGGAGCTGGCACCCACGGGCCAGCTGCCAGGGCAGGTCTGCCCCACGCTCACCCCCACCCCCGGGCTGAGCCCCGGGTGTCCCCAGCCCAACCCCGACTCACAGTATAGCAGCCCTCACAGTACGGCGCCCCCTCCAGGCTGTAGAACTGCTGTCCCTGCAGCTGCTGCTCACACTGATGGCAGGTAAAGCAGGTGATGTGGAACAGCTGCCCCAGAGCGCGCACCGCGGGCTGAGCACGTGCCAGGGGCTGGTGACACCGGCCACAGGACTCTGGGAAAGCCACAGAAGACGGAAGTGAATAGGAAGGAGGGCGGGAAGCTTGCAAGGGTTGAGCTGGCTGGCTTGGGCGGGGAGTGGAACCACAGACACCGGAAAGCACAGTAACGGGGGAGACGGCCCCACGGGCGGGCGGTGGGCTCACCGCTGACGGCCACGTTCTGCCTCTGAGGGTGCTCCATGTCCTGCATCAGCTGCTGGGTCAGCTGCTCCAGCTCCTCCACCTCCTTCAGAGTCAAGGGTCCTGGAGCCCCAGAGGAGCGCACCTGCAACCCCAACACTTCCTTCGTACTCTCTGAAGGGTCACGCCCTCCAAGAACCCACCCCAGCTGGCTTATCCACCTTCTTCCAAAAAGGACTAACTCCCCTCCCGTTTCCCAGATACTCAAGTTGGCTGGACCCAAAAAGCTCCTCATCCTCCCTCCCCAGACCCCAGCACCACACAAGTAAGGGGAAGAGGACGGCCCTTCCACCCGCTTTGCCCAAAGCCCCTGGGCAGTCACAGGCAGGCCAGAAGGACTGAGCGGACGGAGGCCACGCACACAGCAGCTCAGGTCACCGAAGCACCGAACACACCAGGCCACGCATCAACTCCACAGAGCATGCTGGGACATGGCCCCCGTGAAGAGACCGGCACGCGACGGCGTGTGCACCCACACGCGCACACACACCTACCCGTCCCGCCGGCTGCCGAGCAGCCCCTGTCAGCGTGAGGATACAACACAGGCGGGAGTCAGGTTAAACCCCAGGGCTGTCTGCAGGAGCCCAGCCCCCAGCTCCCACGAAGAGGTCCCGGGGTCCCTCCTTAGAGGGGGTTCCTGGACCACCTGACCCCAGTAGGCCTCAGAGAAGGGCCACTCTGTAGGCCAGCCCAGCCCTCCTGTTAGGGGATCCTGAGACAGCTGGAGACTGGGGGTGGGGGTGAGGTTAGGGGGGCAGTGCCAGGAACCCTGAGATCTCCCGGGAGGAGGCGCTGCAGGGGCTGTCTGGCCTGTAGCAGCGTTTCCATGACACGGTCCCCCGGGAATGCTGGGTGGGTCTCCATTACTAAGTCCACCCGGGACCGTGGCCCCCGATACTGAATGCTCTACCTGCCCATGCCTTCACTCTCCTAACACCCAGAACTCAAAACCTCCCAGGTCCCTCCTCCCGTGGCCACCTTCCCCTCAGCCCTGGCTCCACCAGCCTCACACCTGTCTGCATCCAGAGCTGCATCCGCCCAGGGAAGCACAGATCCATTGATGCTCTAGCTCTCAGCCATTTTCCCCACAGACTCCTGCTACCTCCTGCCCGTAACTGACTGTGTAAGTCCCCTGTAAGCCCCCTCTTCTATGTAAGCTTCACCTTTTCCTCTCCCAGTCATCCCTTCCTGGCATCTCGGGGACAGACAAAGAGGACACAGCCAGCCCTTTCTCTCTGGTGCCACTTAAATGCCTCTTCCAGTCTGTGGAAGTATGAACTATTCAGACATCAGCCCTCCTTGGGTACCTACGCTCCTCCACGACACACTCAATCCAGCCACTGTTTTCCCTCTCTGCCTGCGAGCACCGACGTCCCAGCTTCAACATGCATGGCACTCGGACCTCTGCAACTCCAACAGCTCCAAATGTCCCTCCAGCTCAGGCACCTTCCACCATGGGACACCTTGGACCTGAGATTTATTGGTCTCTGCCTCCAAGACCCTGGGCTTGACCTCCCAGCCATCACCTCCTCCCCCTCTTCCCATCCGCACCTACTGAATGAACCTGCTCAGAAAGGCTTTGGTTCCTCGGACTCCCAACCCTCTCCATGAGCCTTCTGCATCCAGCCATTCTGGCTTGCCTCCCCTGAAGCCCAGCCGCTTGACCATCGACTTCTACAAGGCTCTCATGGCCACTCTTGCCACCTTCAGCCACCATCGCTTATCTGATCCAATCTCAACCCTGGGTCACGCCACCACCCGCTTCCTGTTTCTGCCTCCCAACTGCAGAAAGTAGGTGGAGAGATTCCTGAATGCTGCAGAGGGAGTTCACCAAACACGGCAGCG
This sequence comes from Balaenoptera acutorostrata, assembly GCF_949987535.1. Taxonomy (NCBI): domain Eukaryota; kingdom Metazoa; phylum Chordata; class Mammalia; order Artiodactyla; family Balaenopteridae; genus Balaenoptera; species Balaenoptera acutorostrata. Next base: position 12,101,686 of record NC_080070.1, read on the forward strand.
CCCTCCGGCCCTCCAGCCTCAGCTCGGCTGTCTGGTATTTGGCTCCTGTGGATTCCCAGTCGCCTTCCCCACAGCAGCTGTTCCAAACCTTTCCATCTCCTCCAGCCCCCAACCGCGTCGCCCCCTCGCTCTCACAGATGACCTCACCTCCTACGTGACCGAGGAGCTGGGAGCTGGCCAGCTCTCGCTCCCTCTCGCTCCTCCTCTCCGCACAAGACTGTGGCCGTGCAGGGTCTCTGGGCTGGGAAAGCCCTGGGGGCGGGGTGGTCACCAGCGGCCCTCTGCTCCCCGCTCTCAGGCAGAAGAACCCCTCTTCCACGGGCTTCTTCCCCCTGGTTCACACACATACCTGAGCCCTCCTCCCCTAATGTCAGCCCTACACGCACACACACACACACACACACACACACACACACAGGCCTTCCCTCAGTCCTTCCTCTCCCTGCCAACCTCTGAGAACAGGCCACTCTGGCAACTGCATTTTCTCACCATCCACTCACTGCTCAACTCCGTCCCCACCACAGGACACAGCTTCCGAATCATCCAATCTCTGGCCTTATTTTAGTTCTCATCCTCCTCAGACCCCCACTGGAGAGCTCCTCAGCCATCATTCTCTTCTCTGAGATGCCACCCTGATCTGTGACTCTCCTCCTCCTTCTGCCATTCTTCCCCCTGGTCCAAGGCTCTTTCCAGGGACCCGGCCCCTCCTGTGTAAGTGTCCCCCGGGCTTCAGTATCACCACATACAACCACTGCACATATGCGCACCTCAAGCCCAGGCCCTCTCCTGCCACCCGTCCCCCATTTCTAACTGAATGACGGTTCCAGCTGAAAGAAGGTCCTCCTGGAACCTGTTGCTCAACATGCTGACAGCTGGACCCGCCTCTTCCGGTTCACACCATTTCCCCTTCTAGACTTCTCTATTTTGTCAGCAACACTGTCATTCCCCAACACACCAGGGCTTTTTTTTTTTTTTTTTAACTCCTCCCTCTCCTCTTGCAACTGTGTCAGTTACTGAGCCTGGAGGCTCTTCCTCTGTAAAAGCTCTCCTCTCTGGACCTTATTTTTCATTTCCACTAATGTTACTGTCGCCCAGGACGTCGCTGACCTCCTGCGTCTAGTCCACACCTCTGCTGGAAAAACTTTCCCAAAAGCTTCCAAAAGCACGGCTGTCACCAGACCTCCCCACCCAGACACACACCACCTCAAAAATCATTACTGCCTCCCCAGGACCCACAGGTTCCCTGGGTGCGCTATTTCATTTCCTTCCCACTAAGCGCCCACCCACCTCTCTAAGCATGGCTCTATAATTTCCCCACAGGGACCTTCCACTTTCTATCCTCCAGACACCCCTGGTGTATCTGTGCCCTTGAGTTTTGCTCATGCTGTTCCCACCCGAATGCCCGTCCCTCTCCTCTCTGGATTCTTAAGTCCCACCATCCTTCAAGGCACACTAGCACCATGATGCCTTTTCCTAACTTCCCAGCCTCAACATTGGCTCCCTGTTTGGAGTTCCTATAACACAGGATTCTGCAAAACTCATTGGCACTTGGCATCTCTTCCTACCCTGTGCCTGTGCACACACAGACATCCATGCTGTCAGTTAACTCCGTGGCTGGTTGGACTAGATAGATGACTGGCAGGGTCCCTCCAACCCAGAAGATCAGTCTCCTGAACTGGAAGGCAGGAATGGTCAGGCAGGAATGATAACTGTTCTGCTTTGGGCTTTCATGTGCTAGAAACAGACCCACAGCACTTTCCACACATTAGCTCACTTCATCTTCCCAACCACTGTAAGGATGGATAGTGAACTGAGGCTCAAAGTTCACCTAACTTGCCTGGGGTCTTGTGAGCCGCAATTCTATTCCAGGTCCACTGACGCCCTCGGGCTCAACCTCTTTGAGATCTCTTCCCTCCCGAGTACAGAGCACAGTGCCTGGCACTGAGCAGAAGCTGGCTGGCTCAGCCAGTGTTTACCAATGGCTCTTATCACCAGATGGGCCCTCGGGCAGTGAAAGCGCTCAGAGGAGCAGAGATTAACTCAAGACTCCAAGAAGGGGGAAGATCTGAAGTTGGACTGGTGATGATCTCATCCCTCCTCTTTAACTTTCTGGGGCAGGGCGCAAGGGAAGGTCAACCAAATCCTCCTCCTAACTCAGAGCCTGTGCGCTCCCCCCTGCCCCACCCCGACTCCCAGTCGGGCCCCACCCAGCCCCAGACCCTGCCAGGCTCTCCTCCAGAAGAGCTTTCTCTTGCCATTGCTCCACCATTCCAACCCCAGAGGCTGAAAACTCCTATCCCACCACCCCACACCCAGCCCACTTTCCAGGCCCACCTTCCTCCTCATTCTCAGGCTCCTGACTTAGCCTTACCCCCAGCCCCCTGGTGTCAGCCTGGTCTTCCCACCCTCCCTCACCTGGTTTTGGTTTTGAGCCGGTGGCGGCACTGGGTGCTGCTTCTCCTGCACTTGGGGCTTTTCCTTCTGCTGAGCATAGGTGAAGCTGGGGGGCTGAGGGGAGCCTGTGCCAGTGGAAGAGGGAGCTTCAGGGGGCCCCAACTTCTGAGTGGGCTGTGACCCGGGTCCACCTGGAGCTCCAGGGCTGAACTTGGAAGCCACAGGAGTAAACTTGGGAGCCACTGGAGAAAACTTAGGGGCTGGAGATGGGGCAGGGGGACCTCGGGGCTGGGTGTTAGCCAAAGGCACAGGCTGGGGCTGGGGCTGGACGTGGAGCTGGACCTGAGGCTGGGCCTGGGCCTGGGCCGGGGGCTGAGACTGCACATGGAAATGTGTCTGGCTCTGAGGCTGAGCCTGGGACACAGGCTGGGAGCTAGCAGGGGACTTCCAGGGAGGCAGGGGTGCTGTGCCCCCAGTTGCTGGCTTAGAACTGGACTTGGAAATGAATGGAGTGGTGACCGGTGGGAGTACATATCCAGATGACACCTGCAAGGGAAGGCAGAGGGGAGAGAAGTGCCTTAGAGAGGCTACTGCCCTCCATAACTCCATCCCCACGCCCTTCCTCCCTGCCCTGCCTTTCCTACTCTCCTGCCCCTTACCCGGGCTTTGAAGGGATCATTCTTGGTCATGTCATCCAGCAACGAAGACAGAGAGTCGATCTCCAGATCAATACTGCTCACCTTCTCCCTGGGCTAGAGGGTCAGGGGTCAGAGCACCCATCCCAGTTCTCCACTGCCACCCCACCCCCATGAGGGCAGAGATGCGGCAGGTCAGCGGAGAGGACCCTCCTCTCCTTTCCTTGGGGTGTCCACCGTAGCTGCCTCTCCCAGGCCTCCATACCTGTGGTGGGAGCTGTATGGGGGCCTCAGGCCCTCCCTCCTCCACTAGCGGAGGCGGTGGGGAAGGGAAGATCTCCTCCTCCAAAGGCGCAGGGGGAAACGGTTCCTCGATCGGGGGAGGGGGAGGGGGGAAGGCACCTCCCAGAGTGCCCTCGGCGTCGTCAGCCTCCCCCAGCACGGGAGGAGGCGGTAAGGGAAAGTCTGGTGTTGGAAGGAGAGAGAGAGCAGTCAGCAGGGACCCCTCTACGCTTCCTTCAAGTTCCCTTCCTTGAAGCAGCAGCTCTAACCCCTAACCCAAGAACTCTCTCGAGGGTCCTGGAGCGTACGGGAAGTCAACGGGGTGGGGGGCTGGGCGCAGGACGCCCTGGGAGCACTGGGTCAGGAAAGGCCGGGACTCAGCCGCGGAGTGGTACATCTCCCATTACACTTCGGAAAACGGACCCAGAGGGGAAGATTCGTGCCCCACATTCCCGCCTCCCACCCCCAGGCGGGGGACCTGGAACGGTCCCAGGAGCCCTGGCCCCCAGCCATGAGCTCCACGATGAGGTAAGAACATCTGCTCGGGACTCGGTGGCTGCGCCCAGCCCCCTCCGCTGCGACCTCTCCAGACATCCCCAAATTCCCAAAACCACTCCCCCCAGGCCGGCGCCCGCCGAGGTCCAGCCCCCAAGCTCGGCCACATACCTTCCGGGGGCGGTGGGGGAATCTCGCCCACGCGGCCCATCTGTGCGCGTTGGGCCCCAGCGGCCGAGGGAGGCTCGCTGTCCCCGGGCCGGAAAGGATTCACTTTGGGCTTTGGGGCCACCACCGGGCCGAACTTCTTCTGCGGGGCGTAAAACACTGGAGCCGAGACGGAGATCGCGCGAGGCGGGCGGGGGGCCGCCATGGCCAGGCCGTGCTGCGGGGGGTGGGTGGCCGGGTTACGCAGTGCCGAGCCGGGCAGAGGACGCCCTCGCCGGCCCGGCTCCCCTCTGCGCCCCCGCCCCCCCGACCCCGTGGGCGGCCGCGGAGCGGCTCCCCGCGCCTCACCGCGGGCCGGAGCGTGCGCGCCGCGTCTCGGGTGGCCGCCTCGCAGCCGGGTCCGCAGACTCTGCGTCCCGGTCCCGAGCCGCCTCCAGCCCGGCGGGGAGGGACGCGGGAAGAGGGAGGGAGGGAGAGGGCGGGGAGAGAGCGGCGCCGAGACCATACAAGGAGCGGCCCGGGGAGGGGGCGGGGAGAGGCGGGGAGGGTGGACGGGGCAGGAAACTCCCCCAGGAAGGGGCCCTGATCCTGCCCCGGGGCCGGAGGCTTCAGCAAGGTCCTCCCGCCCCCGCCCCCGCACCCCCCCTCGCCCCCGCCGCCCCGGCCGGGCACGGACCGCCCCTCCCCAAACACAGGCCTCTGATGTCATTTCCTGACTTGACCCCCTCCACACTCCCGCGGGTGCCCGAGATCTGACTCACCGTCCCCACTCCGGGCTACGCCGGCGGAGGTCGGGCGGGGGCCCCAGAGGTGCCCAAGCAGCCCGGTGGCGCCTCCGCCCCGGCCCAGCCCCCTCCTCTCCGGGCCTGCAGTTACCTGCCTCCGCCACCTCCAGCAGCTCCTCCGCCTTCCCAGCCAGCCGCCAGCCCCGCGCCCCAAATCCCCTCCGGGTCAGCCCAGACAAGCGGGACTGGGATGGAACTGGGCTCCTAGGTGGACGGGGATGGTGAGTGGGGGGCGTCCTCCCCGCCTACGCCCCCCCCCAGGCCCTCTGTGACCTGGGGCAGGGGTGGGCGGCGTGAGCACGAACCTCAAGGATCCTTTGGGGGATCCTAACTTCAAATCCTGGGCAGCTACTTAAGGCTTCGAGGAATTCGCATCACCCGCGACCCGCCTGCAGATCGGTTAAACATTGCAGGAGGGAGAGTTGCGGCGGGTGGGGCCGGGCAATGGAGGTGGGAGGGCGGGGCGGAGGCGAGAGCGGCCAGCGCACTTGGGGCCGGGGAGAACGGACGTGGGCGCGGGCTGCACGTCTGCGCCGGTATTTTTTCGCCCACCGTGACCCACCCCACCGTGACCCACCCCTCGAGGAGGCGGTGCGCGGCCGGGCGGCCCTCGGGGGATTCGGAGACTGCGCTCGGTGGAGCCCCCCATTGGTCCGACCGGATTCCTCAGCCTTCTTGTGCCCTAGGTCACAGGAAAGGGACAAACCTGGGTTCGTTCTTTCTTTCTCTTGTCTTTTTTTAATCGAACATGGAAACTTACCGAATTGCCTCCTGAATTCTTCCACACTCACTACCTACAAACTATGGATTCACATGGCCTTTTGGCTTGTAAGTCCAGCTTATCACCCTCAGACGCTTCCTTTTCTCTCGCTCTGTACTGCCAGACTTCACTGCCATCTAAGGCAGTCCCCTCGTGCACACTCTACTCAGTATTTCCAGTCCCTGGCCTTCCAAATTGGCTACATCCTACGGTCAACCAGCATCTGTGCTACGCTCTAGAGATTGTCCAGACTCACCCCTTACATTTACCATGAGAACACAGGCTGGGAACTTAAGAGATGGGCCCAGGGTCATGCCCAGTAAACTGCAGGATCTATGCTAGAACTGGGTCTCTTTGAGGGCTCTGATGTCAGAGCTCATTCCTCTCCACCCTGGTGTCAGGTGAAGCAACCCTGGGTACAGGAGAGCAGTGTGAGGTCAGAGGGGGGAGAGACCCAGCCGGAGTGCCCATACTAAGGGACAAGTCTCTTTGTTCTCTCTGCATCATTTTCTCCATGTATAAAAGAGTGATGATATTTAATCCACGTACCTTATTGAATTATATAAAGAAATAAATGCAATATCATATCTGAAAATGCTGTGTAATACCCAGTATTATTATTCAATTCGCAGTTCTGACAGGTTAACCTAAGGCCGTTTTCCCCATATGTCCCCTTCCAGGTTGCCAGGCACGTCTCTCATGGGCCTTGGTTTATGCATGCCGTCTCCTTCCTTCAACTTGATCAAATATTTAATTACACCTAAGACTACCTCTTTGTCTCCTTCTCAGACCCCACTGATCTTTCTTTTCTCTGGTGTCTTATTGCCTTTGTCACTGGTATTTCTCACAGCCACAAGCATGTGTAGCCATGTATAACTTAAAGCATGCAGTGCAGACCTTCTCTGACACGTATAAGCTGGTCCTGGGCCTGTCCCTGTGAAGATCTGCTAGAAATTTGATACTAGATTTCCTGTGAGACCAAAAGTCTCATCACCAATCCTTCAAAACATACCCACTTAGGAAAGTTAGGAAGATGGTTTCCGGAAAGCATCACGACAGTAAAAGCCATCTGCCCTCTAAATGTCTCCTTAAGGAATGTGCATGTGCAAAATATAGTATATTTAATTGTTAGGCAGCTGAACCTATTTATAAATCAAGAATAGAAGAGTGCGTAGGCAAGTGCAGTTTTAGTGACAACTAAGAGCATTGGGGATGCAGAATGCTATTCGGGAAGCTAAGAGTTTTAAGCCGGGCATTCTAAATACAGGTAGAAACACACAGAGTATCCCAGAAGGACAGATTCACTAGGCCAGGATGTCTCAAGTGGAGTTGCAAGGTCAATGCTTTTAAAATGCACACAACCAAAATAAATAAATTAATTTAATTAAATGCACACAATGAATAGGAGCAGTCCTAGTGATTTTTAGTTATTTTTCTTAAGTAAGCAATTCTAATTGATCTCCTCAGGTAGTATGTGTAAAGTGTAGTGCATAAGTAGATGTCTGCCTAATCGTTTCCAACAGCTTGAGGCCAGACAAGAGAGAGGAAGTAAGAAAATGGGCAGTGACCTTTGCTACTTAAAACATCGCTACACACCTCCAAGGATTTATATCCACCGGGTGCCAGAAAGTTTTCTTCAAGGGCGCACAACATAAAGTAAGAAGTCGGAAAGTAGTAAAGAAAAAGAAGAAAAAAAAAAAGGAAGGAGCAAGGGCAATGGCAAAAAAATAAATTCTGAAATGAGAAGAGGGATGCGATCACGAGGGTCTTTCCATATGCTGGCTGCAGACGGACAGAGGGTCAATTATGTGCCAGGTGCTGTGCTAGGCGCACAAACAACAGCAAGAACAGCGACCACCGTAACAACCACAACAGTGACAGCACGCACTTAGAGAAAGCTTAGCATGGGGCGCTAAGCACAATACCTGTTACCCCACTTAATCTTCACAATAAACCTGTGAGGAATGTACATTATTATCCCATTTTTCAGTTAAGAAAACTGAGGCCAACTGGATGTTAGATTTTCCACCTCCTAAACTGCAAAAAGTTTCTTGCAGTGCAAGTATTTTATTATTTGAATACAGCCCTGCCCCCTACTTACATCCTTGCAGTGCACCACTTGCTCCCTCAGGAGCCCCCGCTTGGTGCATCTACAGCCTCTTCAGGTCAGCCTCCAACTCCATCCCCCACTTTAAGTCCCTGGGCCACCATTTTCTTCTTCCATTACATCGTATCATCAAATTGTGTCCGTCTGTCTCTCTATCTATCTGTCCATCTGCATATGTGTATACACACACACGTTTTGTGTATGTGAGATGTATATATGTATTATATATTGGTGTAATAGAACATTTCCAGAGCCTTCTCAAAGAACTGTTAACAGTGGTTGGTGTTAGGACATAGAATTGGGGGAAGGCAGAAGTCTTTTATAACTGCCTTTTCCTCCGTGAATACATATTACTCTTATCATTTTAAAAAAGGAAAAGAAAGGAGAGAAATGACAGAGACATCATCTCTTTTTCCTTATATCAGAGTGTTTTCTTGCACTGAATACTGGGAGCACGTGGTCTACAGCTTTCCCACTTCCTCCCAAATTTACTTCTCTCTTAGTCCCACTTGCATTTGTTTGTCAGGACAAAAGAATCTCTCATGGGTGGGACTGCAGGCATGATGGAGGGTAGGGTGGGAATGGAGGTGGGGGTGGGTGAAGTGCCCAGCAAGGCCCAGGGATCTTTGTGGCAAAGCCAAGGAAGAGCAGCTCCCTGCTCTGCCCAGGGGCACCCACACCCCGCCCCCCACCCCTCCAGTCTACCCCTCATCCCCCTCCCTACGCCCACCTCCACAATGGAAGGGATGAACTTAAAGCCACAAATACCCCCCTTTTCCTCCTTTCTTCCTGACATCAGGACATCATCGTCTGTGCACTTTTCTCTTCCATTCCCCAACCTCAGTTCAACCAATATTTACCAATAACGTCTATGTTATAGGCACCCGGGATATAAAGATAGATAAGCCCAGTTCTTTCCTTCAAGGTACTCTTCATCTAGAGTAAACACACTTAAGTAGGCATTTTAGTATAATCAAGTAAGTGTTAAGATGAGATTACAAAGTTTTCACCCACCCAATAGTGCTGGCTTGGTGTGGCTACACTAATTACAATAGCTGGGTGGACTTCTCATTATTTAAACCTCATTATTATTATCCCACCAGGTTTGAAGCAGCAGTGAGGATTCCAGGACTGGGGAGCAAAGCCTGCATAGGGCGTTTAGGGAACAGAGGTCAAAAGAGGCACAGGGGCTTCCCTGGTGGCGCAGTGGTTAAGAATCCGCTGCCAATGCAGGGGACACGGGTTCGAGCCCTGGTCCGGGAAGATCCCACATGCTGTGGAGCAACTAAGCCCGTGCGCCACAGCTACTGAAGCCCGAGCGCCTAGAGCCCGTGCTCCAAAACAAGAGAAGCCACTGCAAAGAGAAGCCCGCACACCGCAAGGAAGAGTAGCCCCCACTCGCCGCAACTAGAGAAAACCGGCACGCAGCAACAAAGACCCAACGCAGCCAAAAATAAATAAATAAAATAAATTTAAAAAAAAAGAAGAAGAGGCACCGAAGCCTCCATACATACCAAGGTCTGAGCCAGATGGGCACCCAGAGAGCCTGCAAGCATCAGCCAGGCAGAAATGTGTGGTGGTTATAGGGGCAGAGCAAGGCAGATGGTCAGATGGCAAAGAGTCAGCAGCCAAGGGAGCTGGGAAGGGCAGACAGGAAAAGAGGCCCAGGGTACCAACAGTAGCACCGGCAGGTTGCTGGCACTGAGGCCACCGCTAGCGGAGCATCTGCTGCTTTCCTTCTCCCTGAACCCAGGGGAAGCCAAAAAACCAGAGAGAGCCAGGGCTAGAAGCTAGATTGTTTGTCACTGAAAATAGCCGACTAAGTCAGTACAGGAAGTAGACATGTCAGGGAGTGGGGATGTTAAATACAGATAAATAACCTAGTTGCCACCCCACCCCAGTCCCTTTAATAAGGTGGTCCTAATGTAAAGAAACCCACCAGGCTAGCCTGAGGGAAGTGAGTGCCCCTGAGCCGACCCTCAGAGCTTGCTCAAGCTTCCTCAAGCACCTTCCTGCCACCCATTTAGTTGTTGTTGACCTTGCCATCCAGATATATGCTGCTTCAGAACGTGGCAAATGGACGCTCAGTCTCAGAAAAAGGGACGGGGACCCACCCCGAACAGCAGGTGGCTTCATACCGAGGCTTCTCAGCATGCTTGAGAGAGCTGGAGACAGGCCTTCTGTTCCCATGTGTGAGATGCTACCAGAGGACACTTAGGCCACAGAGCAACCTACCCATTTCCAGCACAGCAGAGGAGGCCTAGCACAGTGCCTGCCGCCAAGCCAGGACCTCAGATACATTTACTGACTGAAATAGAGTTCCAGAAACATTGAAATCTCGTACTAGATCAAGGGAGATCCTGCGTTTGGTAAAGCTTAAAGGCTTTTTATAACATCTTGGATCATTCATTTGTTTACTCAACAAGTATTTATTGAAGATCTACTAGGTGTGGGACACTTTGTTAGGTGCTGGAAATGTAATATTGAGCAAAACCAGACATGATCGCAAGCTCTCATGGAGGGTCCATGCCCTCGGGGAGTTGGCCAGGAGAGATATTAATCAAATAATCACAAACAAAATGTAAAACTGCCACTGTTACCAGAACCTCAGGAGAAAGATTGATGATGCAAGTGATTGAGCACCTAACTAACTGGGAGATGTGTCCTGGCAGGGGAGCTCGAGGGAGGGATGTCCAAGCTGAGATCTGAAAGATTAGGAGGCCTTAACCAGGCAGAGTGGGAGGGGAAGCATTCCATGCAGAGGGTGCAGCATTTGCAAAGCCCTGGGATGGCTGTGAGCACAGCCTGTCCCTTGCTTGCACTGAAGGAGGCAGGCGTGACTGGGGTGTCTGAGAGCGAGGTGTAGACACAGGCTGCAGAAGAGCTGGAGAGGTGGTTGTGCAGATGCTGATCATGTGAAAGCATTTTGACTTTGTCCTGAGAACAGTAAGGAGCTGCTGCAGAGTTTCAGGTTGAAAAGAATGGCATGAAAAGGCTTGAGAGCTTTGAAAATCTCCCAAGATTTCCAATCTTGGGACAGTGTGGAGAATAACAGAAGGGTCCAGTACAGATGTGGACAGACCAGTTCAGAGGCTATGGTAGAGCTCTAGGTGCAATGGGGAGGTTTGTGGAGGTGGACCGAGTGGATAGATAAGAGGGCTATGTAGGACATGAAATCATCAACGGAACTGAGTGATGGACTGAATTTGGGGCTGCGGGTTGGTAGGCGGGGAGAAAGAGACATCAGGGATCCAGCACAGCTTCTGGCTCAGAATGTCGTGCTCTCTGCTGAGAGGAGCAGGTCTGGGAGGAAGACTGTGTGTTTTGTTCTGGACGTGCTGAGAAACAGAGGGTGTATGGTAAGCAGTGGGATATCCAGGTCTAGAGCAGAGAAAAGAGGACGGTGCTGAGAGTCCACATTTATGAGTCATCGGCCTCCAAGTAGTAATTCAAATCTGTTATTGGATGACAAAGTCACCTAGCGAGTATTACCTGAGAAGTTGAGAAGGCTTAGGATGGGCTTTGATGGATGATAATGTTTTATTTTTTTTAATATTTTTATTTATGTATTTATTTGGCTGTGCTGGGTCTTAGTTGCGGCATACGAACTCTTTTTTTTTTTTTTAATTTTATTTATTTATTTATTTATTTATTTATGGCTGTGTTGGGTCCTCGTTTCCGTGCGAGGGCTTTCCCCAGTTGCGGCAAGTGGGGGCCACTCTTCATCGCGGTGCGCGGGCCTCTCACTATCGCGGCCTCTCTTGCTGCGGAGCACAGGCTCCAGACGCGCAGGCTCAGCAATTATGGCTCACGGGCCTAGTCGCTCCACGGCATGTGGGATCCTCCCAGACCAGGGCTTGAACCCGTATCCCCTGCATTGGCAGGCAGATTCCCAACCACTGCGCCACCAGGGAAGCCCCGATGATAATGTTTGATGGACAGTTGGAAGCGGTAGGCCTGACTCTCAGAGTCAGGAAGCCCTTCCACAGACTCCGTAGACTACGCTTTCCAAGCCTCCGTGTCTCCTCCAACAGGAGTGAAGAAAGGACCCCTCTTCCCTCTAATCCTCTTACACTCACCGCCTTGCCTCCACGTGCCCTGCCCCGAGACCACCAGAACTCATTACATCAAGCCCCTTAACCCCGAGTTGTCAGCCACATATTCCCAGCTCACCCCACATCTTGCTCCCTGCTCAGCTCCTGAATCCATCGCAGGTGCCCTTCGGAGCTCAGAGACGCACTGCCCGTCCTTGTACAGCCATCTGTTGCCTGGGTTGTTCATCCTCATTCCTCAAACATTGTTATGTCCTAGCTCAGTGGCACTCTCTCCAATATGACTTTACTATTAATTCTTGGTGATTTCAATGCCACACAGATGATTCTTCCTACCCCTTGCCTCTCTGCCTTCTCTCCTCCCACCAGTTGGCTGTACCTCACTATTCTCACGATAATACCTCAACCAATGTTGACCAATAGAAATATGGTGTGAGACCCATATGTAATTTTAAAAGAAACTAAAAAAGAAACTAGTAATTGTAATTTTAATAATATAATTTAACCCAATATATCCAAAATATTATCATTTTAATATATAATACATATTTTAAAAATTATTGATGAAATATGTTACCTTTCTTTGGTGCTAAGTCCTGGGAACTTGATATGAATTTTGCCCTTATAGTGCATCTTCATTCGGACTAGTCACTAGTAGCTAGTGGCTACTGCATTGGACCCAGTTCTAGACAGACCTTGTACCACTCCCTCACAATCTCAATTTTAAGTAACTTTCTCTCCAACAAGCTCCTTCTGTCTTTCCAGCTCACTGCCTTCTTTTACATTAACCCTAACAATCCTTGGACCCAAGATTAGACCCAGCTGACTTCATGTCAGCTTCTCTCTCTCCCTTTCCCATCATGCCCTCCTTACCCAGTTTAAATTCCTTGGGCAATCAGGAGAGTTACTCCCTTGAATCTGCTCTCAGCTCCCTTGTGCCTCTCTCTCACTCTGGTACTCACTGGGCAAAACCCAAACCTGGGTTCAACCCTACTCTACCAACCCCACACCTGCACCCAGGCAGCTCAGTGGGGCTGGAGAAAAACACACAGCCCTTCTGCCGAGTCTTATTTGAAATTCATGACGAGTTTCAGGTGCCACTCAGCAAAGCTACTTCCGGTAAGCATACTAATTTCTCATGTCCACTCACTTCCCACTCTTTCAAAAGACTTCTCTCTCTTCAACTTCTCTTTCCTCATCCTCACACACAGCCGATGAACTTGCCTCCTGTTGCACTGGGAAAATTGAAGGAATTGAAAAGACTGCTTGGGCTCGCCTGACATCCCCTCTCCCACCTGAGTGTGCATTCCTGCCCTTTGCCTTCCTTCCTCTTACTGCAGTATAACAAACTACCCATAATCCTATTTAAAGCCTCCTCCGCCACTCTTGTACTAGATTCTATTCCCTCTCACCTGCTCCAGGAGGTTGCTCCAGCAATTAATGCACTTCCTTGAATTTCAGCCTTTCCCTCTCTACTTGATCCTTCTCATCAGTGTACTGATAGGCTATCGTTTGCCCCACCTTAAAAAAAAATTTCCCCCTCCCTGCCACTCCATTTCTCTGCTCATTTTTGCAGCAAAACTTGAGTTTTCTATACTTGCTATCTCTGATTTCTCTTCTCTCATTTTCTCTTAACTTGCTGCAATTATCTTTTTTTATATATAAATTTATTTATTATTTATTTTTGGCTGTGTTGGGTCTTCGTTGCTGTGCACGGGCTTTCTCTAGTTGCGGCGACTGGGAGCTACTCTTCGTTGCGGTGCGTGGGCTTCTCATAGCAGTGGCTTCTCTTGTTGCGGAGCACAGGCTCTAGGCTTGCGGGCTTCAGTGGTTGTGGTGCGCAGGCTCAGTAGTTGTGGTGCATGGGCTTAGTTGCTCCACGGCATGTGGGATCTTCCTGGACCAGGGCTCAAACCCGTGTCCCCTGCATTGTCAGGTGGATTCTTAACCACTGTGCCACCAGGGAAGTCCTGCAATTATCTTTTACCCCTACCACTTCACCGAAATTACTCTTCTCAAGGTCAGCAATGACCTCCATTTTGCTAAACTCAATAAACACTTGGTTCCCACTTTTCTTGACATATCAGCTATATTTGATTCAGTTGTTTGCTCTCTCCTTTGTGAAACAGTCGTTGGTTGCCTCACTTTCTGCATATCACATACTTCTACTTTTCCATCTACCTCACTGGTCCATGTTTCTCAGTCTCCTTGTTTGTCTACAGCTTCTCTGCTAAGCCTCTAAATGTCGGGGTGCCCCAGGGTTGAGTCCTGGTACCTCTTCTCTTCTTTTACTCTTTCTTTGCTGATTATACCCAGTCTTAAGCCCCTAAATGCCATCTATATGCTAATAATTCCCAAATTTATATCTCTGTGTTGGACCTTTCCTATGACCTAACAACACATATATCCAAACTCTTACTCACAATTCCCACTTGATTATTTTTTTTAATATTTATTTATTTTTTTAATTAATTTATTTGGTTGCACCGGGTCTTAGTTGTGGCTTCCTGGCTCCTTAGTTGCAGCTCACTGGCTCCTTAGTTGTGGCACACAGGCTCCTTATTTGTGGCATGCAAACTCTAGTTGTGGCATGCATGTGGGATCTAGTTCCCTGACCAGGGATCGAACCCAGGCCCCCTGCATTGGGAGCACGGAGTCTTAAACCACTGCTCCACCTGGGAAGTCCCTGCCACTTGATTATTGAATAGACATTTCAAATTAAATATGTCCAAAACTTAATTCCTACTCTTTCCCCCTAAAACCTGTTCTACCCATAATCTTCTTCATGTCACTACTAGAAATTCTATCCTTTGGCTCAGGCCAAAAGCTTTGGAGTCATCATCAACATCACTCTTTCTTTGGCACTCCAAATCCATCACATCCTGCTGATTCTGTCTTCAAAACATTTCCAGAATCTGACCACTTCTCACCATTTCCACCACTGCCTTTTTGGTCAAAGACTCCATCATCTCCTGATTTACTGCAATAGCTCACATCCCTACAATCTACTCTCAATATAGCAGCCAGTGTTATCCTTTCATCTTACTTCAGAGCATGTTATTCTGATCAAAACTCTTCTTCCCTATTTCACTCAGAATGAAAACCACAGTTGTTTTTTTTTTTAATATAATGTCTTTTTTCATTTTCATTATTTTGGAAATAATAGGTATGCATAAGTGTTTTTATGTATATTTTCTATAATATACCTATGTCATATATATTAGCGTATATATAAACATATATGTGTGTATATATATGAAGTAAATATTTTAAGTATGAGTCAAAATTTCAATGTCTGTTTTAAATTGACTGCAATTTTTTTCTTTGCCTTTTGACCTCCTTCACCCTTTTCTCCCACTCCTCACCCCCCACCTCTGGCAACCACCAATCTGTTCTCTGCATCTGTGAGCTTGTTTTTTGTTTGGGGTTTTTCTTTTTAGATTCCACATATAAGAGAGTTCATATGGTGTTTGTCTTTCTCTGTCTGACAAATTTCACTTAGCATAATGCCCTCAAGATCCACCTATGTTTCCACAAACGGCAAGATTTCCTTTTTTTTTTGGCTGAATAATATTCCATTATATATATATACCACAATTCTTTATCCAGTTATCTACTGATGGACACTTAGGTAGTTTCCATATCCTGGCAATTGTAAATAATGCTGCAATGAATATGGCGGTGCAGATATCTTTTTGAGCTAGTGTTTTCATTTTCTTAGGATAAATACCCCAAAGTGGAATTGCTGGGTCATATGGTTGTTCCATTTTTAATTTTTTGAGGAATCTCCGTACTGTTTTCCATGGTGGCTACACCAGTTTACATTCTCACCAACAGTGCTCAGGGGTTTCCTTTTATCCACATGCTTGCCAACACTTGTTATTTCTTATCTTTTTGATAATAGCCATTCTAACAGGTATAAGGTGATATTTCATTGTGGTTTGGATTTGCATTTCCCTGATAATTAATAATGTTGATCATCTTTTCATGTACCTATTGGCCATCTGTATGTCTTCTTTGGAGAAATCTCTATTCAGATCTTCTGCCCATTTTTCAATCAAGTTTTTTGTTTTCTTTGCTATTGAGTTGTAGGAGTTCTTTATATATTCTGGGTATTAGACCTTATCCGATATATGATTTTCAAATATTCTCTCCCATTCCAGAGGTTGCCTTTTCATTTTGCTGACTGTCTCCTTTGCTGTGCAGAAGCTTTTTAGTTTGATGTAGTCCCACTTATTTTTGCTTTTGTTGCTTTTGCTTTTGGTGTCAGATTCAAAAAATCATCTCCAAGACCAAGGTCAAGGAACTTACAACCTGTGTTTTCTTCAAGGAGTTTTATGGTTTTAGGTCTTACATTCAAGTCTTTAATCCATTTTGAGTTAACTTTTGTGTATGATGTAAGACAGTGGTCGAGTTTCATACTTTTGCATGTGGCTCGTCAGTTTTCTCACCACTATGTATTGAAGACCGTCCTTTCCCCATTGTATATTCTTAGCTCCTTTGTCAGAAATTAATTGGCCATATATGGGTGGACTTATTTCTGGGCTTTTTATTCTATTCCATTGATCTATATGTCTGTTTTTATGCCAGTACCATACTGTCTTAATTACTATAGCATTGTGATATAGTTTGAAATCAGGGAGCAAAGTTATAGCAGAGTACAAGGCTCTCCCCAAACTGGCCCCACCTATTCTCTGAGCTCATCTCCTGTGACTCATTCTTCAGCCACACTGTTCTCTCTGCTCTCCTTCCAATGTGCAAAGCACATTCCCACCTCTGAGCTTTGCACTTGCTGTTCCCTCTGCTTGGAAGGCTCTTCCCCAGACATCTGCCTTGATCACTCTATTATCTCCTTCTCGTCTTTCCTCAAATGCCACCTTCTCGGTGAGGCCATCCCTGACCACTGTATTTAGAACTACATATACCAACACACTTTACTGGTTATCTCCTTTCCTTCACTTTTCTTCATATCATTTATCACCTTAAATATATCATTCAGTCCTGGGTTTCAGCACCAAAAACCACTACATCACTTATCTAATTGGCTTATTGCTGTCTCCTTTCCACTGCTTCTCACTAGACTCTAAGCCCCATAAAGGCATGAGTTTCAGCTTCTACCACCTAGAATAGTACTGACATATAGTAGGAGCTCAATAAATACCTGTAATATAGAATGAATGAATGAATGGAATGAATTAACGAGCAGTCAGAAAGGCAGGTAGAAAACCAGGAAAGAGTGGGGACAAGGGAGTGGTCAACAGTGTGGAATGCTCCTGATGTGCAAAGATTAGAAATGAACAAAATCTACTGACATAGAGGATATAGGAGACCCCTGTGTGAGCTGTTTCAGGAGAGTGAAGATGCCAGATTGGAGTGGGATGAGGGCTGAATGGAGGTGAGGAACTGAAGATGAATGTCAGAAGCTCTTTCAAGAACATTGGCTGTGAAGGAAACTTGAGAGATACAGGGAGAGAAAGATCAAGTGGCAAATTCCAGCTCTTACCTTAGAATGCAGAAATTACTCCTACTCCTTCCCTAAACCCAGTTTTCTGGTCACTGTGGCTAGAAGAAGCAACTGCCTGATGTTACCTATTTGATTCTTCCTTGCTCTGTCAGTGGCTCTGGGATTTATGAGTGCTGAGAACTCGCTTGATCTCTAAAGATCCCATCTGGTCCAGCTGTCTGGGATTGATGAACTCCAGTGTTGATTGCCTACCTGGCCTCTGACTCATGGTTGCCCAAACTCTAGGCCTGCTTCCTTGGTCCTGGCATCCTGCCTGGTCTGCTGCTGCCTGTGACCAGGACATGATGATGGTACCCTGAGCCCCTGCATATGCTTTGGGGCAGGAAGCAGTAAAGCACAGACACTGTTCCAGGTCCTCTGGATTAAACCCTCCCCTTCTCTGAGAGAGACGTAGGAGCCCATCAGCCCAGAACCCAGGCTTTTCTCATCAGAATGTTTGGATAATACCCCCAAATCTGAAGTGATTCTGTTCCAGACTTTCCCACAGTCCTGTTTCTCCAAGAAAAGACAGGGCAAATGCATTCCTTTGATAATCTAAAGAATAGACTATTAGAGTCACCAGGGAAACATTTGTTCAAGCATTCTTCTCTGCTGAATGGGAACCATAGGATCCTTCCTGCGAAATGCGTATTCAGTCCTGCTGACCCGCCCCTGGAAGCTTTGGCTCATGCAGGGAGGTGTGCATCTGGGGACAGAAGCAAGGTGGGCAGGGGTGAGTGGGAGCCACCACCGCCCACGCTACTTCCTTATCGTACTCCACACTGGAATGAGCTCACCTTAAATCCCTAATATTTTGCAAAGGTTTCAAACCTCATCTAAAAAGTCAAACGCACAATAACCTGTGCTGGTGTAAAAGGTTTTATCTTCCTTGGTGTTCAACAGAACAGAGATTGGTCAAATGAGGCCTTTAGGCTCATTTGAAACCAGAGAATTTCTGCTATGGAACATGTCATTCTACATAACTAGCTGCCCTGGGAAGTCCTTCCTTCCTCAGCAAACTTTTCTGCTCAGGAAACCCCCTGCCCCAGCATAACAGCCAGGAACCACATCTACTAATTCCATTGGGAATCCAGCTGACGGTGGGCGTGGGAAAGAGAGCTCCACAGACCACCAGCACAGATTCTGTGGCCACTTCCTACTCCGTGGAAATACAACTTACACACTACCAACATTCCCGCCGTGGACCCATCCATGACTTAAGTCTGAGTCTGCCTTGATGTGTCAGCAACCCAACCCCCACGCCCCAGTCTTCGTCTTCCTGTTCACTAGGTATTGAGGAAATTAATCCCTTTCAAAAGAATACAGACTTCCATCCCCTTTCTCAGACTCTTCTGATTTCCACCCAGACCCCATGCTATTCCAGGCAAGCCACTGCCAAACAATCTACCCCAGCCCTTTTACTGAGCTTCTCTAGTATCAGCACACCCACTTCTGGTGCCTTAAGCAAATAGGGCCTCCTGTGAGCCACTAAGGGCTGCCCCCAAGCTGACTAAATTTGGAAGCAGCCTGAATCACCTACTTGTTGCCTCGAGATACAGACTCAGATACGATTCACAGATGTTGATAAGTAGGAACTGAGATGCTCCTGTCATCAGTACTTTGTGATAGTACAGGTCTTTGGTGTCATGTTTTAGAGCTGCCTCTCCATTTTGGGGGGGCAGGCCTGCCTTTGGTGTGTCTCTTTCAGTCCTGCAGATAAAAAGGGACATATCTTCGTTCTTGGGGACCCAGTCTTCAAAATGGGATGATAAGTATTTTGCTTGGTCCTTTAAGGTGGTACTACTAACCGGACTATTAAGCTCTTGCAGAATTAGAGACCTCAACCACCACTATCACCACCAAATATTTAGAGGCCAGGGGTTCTTAAACTTTTTTGTGCCCTGGATCCCTTGGCAATCTGGAAAATCCATGGTTTCCCTCTCAGAATAATATTAAATGCATAAAACAAAATACAGATTACAAAGGGTACCAATTATATAAAAATACAGTTATAAAATTGTGGTATAGTAGTATATCTGCTTCTTTATAAAAGCATTAAATAAGTAAACGTAGAGGCAGGTTCAATACTACTATAATTTCAAAGTAGTTATGAACATAAAGGATATTGTAAAAAATCTGCAACAACTGTTGTATAATAGAAACATCTGCAATTTTCATGGCTGATAAAGACACAGTACAATACCTCTAATACGACTATGGTTTGCTGCCTACATGCCTAATTTAAGTGCATGGGGAATTTCA
Organism: Balaenoptera acutorostrata; assembly: GCF_949987535.1. NCBI lineage: Eukaryota > Metazoa > Chordata > Mammalia > Artiodactyla > Balaenopteridae > Balaenoptera > Balaenoptera acutorostrata. The sequence continues at coordinate 12,121,129 of NC_080070.1, forward strand.
GTTACAAGGTAGTGAACATAATTTTTTTTCCCATCCAAGGTTATGGATTCTGGATTCTGTCCATGAATCCTGGGACAAGAGTCCCCATTTTAGGCAGCACTGGCTCTCAACTTGGTTTGTCCTTCTGTCCAAGACCTGTCCACAGGAGATTAGGAGCACGAAGCAGCAACCACAGAGAGGATGGAAGCGTAATTTCACCTTGGTGTTGTGTCCCAAAGGGAACCAATAAGGAAGTGCCAGTGTCATGCTTGGGCATTCTGCCAAAGTCCTATATTTTTAGACTTGGAAATGGACTGATTAATATTGTAATTTCATTGAGAGTTAATCTGTGACTGATGAGTGGAATTGGACGTTTGTAAAACATAGGCTTTCTTCAAGGAATCCCATAAATTATTTGGGATGGAAAGCCTGACAAAAGGCAGGAGAAGAATCTATGTGTGTGTACGTATGTGTGTGTGTGTGATTTTTAAACAAAAATTGATATACTGTAATTCTTATAGCCTGCTTTTTTATAATATCACAATGTATCATGAATAATTTTCAACAAATACAGTTATAAGATAGTATTAATGGCTCCATAATATTCTGTTACAGGCATATAGCATAATTTATTTAATTAAGCCCCAGGTTTGAACATGTGGGCTATGTACAATCTTTATAATTATTATGAAATTGTGCTCTGATGGATGCTGTAGATTTAATCTTTGTCCACATGCTATTTTTATTTTCTTAGACTACTTCTATAAATGGAATTGCTATGTCACAATTTAGTAACAATAGTAATGCATATTTTAAAGATTTTTCGATCTGTACGGTCAAATTGTTCTCCAGAAAGGTTGTTCCTGTTCATAACAGAACTAGAATCTTTGACCTTGGCTCAGAACACAGCAAAGAGACTGGAAGAATGTCTCTAAATGGTGAGAAGTGAGAGGATTCAGTACAAGAAGCAGGAAGGAAGCATACCAGTGTTGTGCCTATGATAGTCTCCTTTTCTCTGATGCTGGAAATACCTTTAAGACAGAATGTGGGATGGGACTGAGTCTTCTAGACCTGGGATCCCTTGTGCTGACTTGATTTAAACCATTTGGATAAATCCAGCCTTATACAGCTGTGCTAAGGGGACCCAAGGAAGGGTTTGTATCCATGTTTGGACCAGAGTGATACTGAGAATAGTGGAATCAGAAAGCACCCCAAGGGAAGAGCAGTTTCAGGTGAGAAGGCATGAGCAGAGCTGGCCACCTGGCCCATTACTCCTGACCTGGAGAGTCAGTGCCTTCTCTGCTCAAACAATAGGGGTTTGGGAGCATTACTATAGTAATGGAGGCTGTTTCTTCCTTTTATCTTTTTTTTTTTTTTTTTAACCATCTTTCCATTTTCTTTCTTTTGCAGCTAGACACTATATTCCAGGAGGGCAGAAACCACTTAGTACCTCTTTTGTATAACCAACAAAAGCTGACATGGGGGGTGGAAAATACTTTCTAATTGCCTCCACTGTCAAAATAAGATAGCAGATCCTGCCACAAAGCATACTGGACAATTAAAATCTAAGCCCACCCACCAATGACCTTTCTCTCTTCTCTCTCATGGTTCTATAGATGTAGATTTGGTTTGTTTCTTCATGCACAGAGACCAAAGATTAGTTCCCTTTCCATCATCCTATCTCCTAGATCTGCAATTAAATTATTAGTATCTTCCCCTATATCTCTCGTCTGGGATTCCACAGAAGGCAGTGGTTATCACCCTAAAGTTTAGCTTCCTATTCATAATCTAAAGATCAAAAACTTGCATCCATAAAGACTTGGTCTCTCCCTGTTCCATGTCCACACCAGGGCCCCCAGGCCCACTGCCCTACTCCCTGTCCAACCTCAGGAGGGACATAAAATCAGGTGGGCAGCAAACAGATCCTAGATTAGCATTTGCTTCTGACATTGGCGCTCACCAGGTCTGCTCTCTGGCACTTTGGGGTACTGCTTAGATAACAGGGTCTCCTTCTCTCATGCGACTTTTCTGCATTCCACTTCTTGCCTGCTGTAACTGTAGTGCCCACCTAACCCTTGCCACTTAGATGTCTCTCTGTCTCTTACCCAAAAGGCCCTTGGTACCTACGCCATCCGACCCCACTAGCGAGAGGGCAATCCACCACGCTCTTGACCTCTTCTGACATCCTTGCGCTCGTTTGTCAGAGAAGACCGAGGCTCAGAAAAGTTACATTGGATATAAAACTGTCTTCTAGCCAGCCTCGGGTCCTGACATTTTTATTTTCCTCGAGATGGGATTGAATTATCTTCTATCCCCCTCCCCGATCAGAACTGGAGTAAGATTACCTGCACCATCCCCACACCCATGCCCGATTTTCCCACGAGCGCCGAGCACCGGGAAGTCTAAAACACGATCCACTTGCAAAGACTTCGCGATCTGTTTGGGTGGGTAAAACAGAGCACAGGAAACGCAGAGCAACCGGAGCTGCATCCAATCACGCTCCCGTTAGTGTCCCAGATGCAGCCCCAGGAAGAAAACAAGTGTTTGCGGAATTTAGCGGCCAAGGCCCTTCATCCAGGCTTTATTCTCACTCCCGCCCCACTTTCTCACTAGACATCCCCAACTCCGAGCCTCAAAATCAATCCCCCAGATCCGAAGGGTGGGCCCGGGGTTCTTTACCCGGCTCCTGAGACCCAAGGCGGGCATCCTCCGGGTCTCCAGCAGCACCCGGGCGCGAGCCCAGCGGGGACCCGGCGAGCAGCCCCCGAGTGGGTCTGGGGAAGGGCGAGAGAAGCAAGCGGCGGCAAGGCCCCCAGACAGCCCGGCTCCCCGAGGGAGCGCGGCGGCGGGGTCGGGGGCAGGGCGGGGAGGCGCCGGCGCAGCCAATCCCCGGGCCGCCCCCTCCCCGCCGCCGCGAGCCGAGCCGGGGCGGGGGAGCCAGGCGGCGGCGGCGGCGGCGGCGGCGGCGACGGAGGCTGCCGTGGGGAGGGATGGAGAGGGGAGGGGGGAGCGGAGCCGAGCGGAGACAGCCGCGGCGCTGCAGAGCGGCTGGGGCGGCGGCGCGGCTCCCGGTGCTCCCCCCGGCGCCCGCCCCGCGTCGGTGAGGGCCCGGCCTGGAGGCCCGGAGCCATGGGCTGCATCGGCTCCCGGACCGTGGGTGGGTACCGCGGCGGCGCGGGCGCGGGCGGAGGCAGGGCTCGGCGGGGTCTGGTCCTCCGGCCCCCACCCCCACCAGTCCCCGCGCCCCTCCGGCTCCCTCTCTCCGCACCGCCCAGCCCCGCCGCGCTACCTCACTTTCCCTCTGTGCCCTCGCGGTCCCTGCCTCCCTCTCTCCTCCCCGCTCTCCCCTCGCGCCTCCGGGCCTTGCATCCCTCTGGACTCTCCGTTCCCTCCGTCTCCCTCCGGCTTCCTTCCATTGCCCTTGCCCAGGCGCGGTCCCTCTCCATCATCTACCCGCCAACCTCCTCTCTCTCCTCCGTCGCTCTCCCCGACTCTCCCGTGCACGCACCCTCCATCTCCAGGCCATCGGCCTCTACTCTGCCTTCCCCGGCGCCTCCTCGCCCCACCTCCATTTCTGGAGCAGCCCCCGTTCTAAGGACCCCCAGTCTCAGTCTCAGCCCCGAGTCCTTTTCGCACGCCCCCCACCCCCGCCCCGCCTCCATCTGGCTTGGGTGTTTTGCCCCCATCTCTTTCCCTCTCCGTTGCCTTTTTCGCTCGTTCCTGCCTCCCCCATTTGCTTTGTTCACGTGCATTTTCCCTCCGGGGCGGGGGCGGGGTGAGCCTGGTGCCTCGGGGAGGGGAATGAGTTCCACCGCCGAAGGGAGTGGGGCCGGGCTGGGTTGGGGTGGAGGGGAAGAGCCGGGGACGCCGGGGGGAGGCAGGGGGTTCGAGGGCCAGAGAGGGGTCGGGAGCCCGCTCCCAGGAGGGTGGGGCTGGCCGAGCCAGGGAACCCGGGGACCTGACTGCACCTGTCAGCGGGGGCTGGCGGGGCGGGGCGGGGCGAGCTCTTTATTTACCTTTGACCGGGGGAAGGAAGAGAGGCGCCTCCGAATTCTTCTCCCCTCAGCATTTGCCTTGCTACCCAGTGCCTTCTCCTCCACCCCATGCACCCACTCAGCTCTCACGGCTCAGCAGATTGATTCAACCCTCTCCCCAACCCCCCAATTTTTCCTATTCCAACTCCCAATTTCTCCCGCCTACATGCCACAGTGACCTCAGGCTGAGAGAATAATTCGTATTATTATTACAAACAAACTCACTCTCCGGAAGCCTGATTTCTCTGAGACCCGATTTATTTCCATGGATACCCCCACTTCCTCCTCTGCTTTCCCCTCTTCTCTGGGTTCTTTCCCTCCCCCTCCCTGCCCCCCACGGCTCTGACTCAGCTCTCCCTCTTCTACAAAGGCCACCCCCCCCACCCCTCTCTCCCACTCTGCCCTCGCCATCTCCCTTCCCCTCAGAGGTTGTCCTCTGCCTGCCCCATTCCTGCTCTGTCCGCCCAGATGTCCGTCTTTCCTCTTCCCTCCCAGCCACGGCCTCTGGTCTGACCCGTCTCACCATTCCCCTGTAGCCCCAAGGGAGAGTGTGCCCACTTTGGAGGGGCCCTACCTCTCTCAGACCTGTCAAGCACAATCCCTTCCTCTTGCAGCAGCTATGTTGTTGCATGCCAAATGCCTCCTGTTGCCCAAGACCCCATTCAATTCACCCCTCCTCAAGAGTGGACGCCTAATTCTAAATTCAGAATCAAAAAACTTTATGTGTAGAAAAGATCTATAAGGTCAGGTGGTTCACTTGGGTCTACCACCCAAGTGATTCTTCCCCAAGGCTTCCAGTTGGCATTCCCACCCCTCACGACAGCAGTCTCCCTTTACAAGGAGCTGTGGCCTCGGCTGCAGAATTACCATCTTCCTAGGTCCTCCAGTTTGCCAGTCAGCCCTCAAACCCTGTCGACCCTCTCCCATTGTCTTTTGTCTTCTCTCTGACTCGAATTCCTATTCTTTTAGTTCCTATTTTAAAAAGTCCCCTGCTCTCCTCCTGCTGTCCCCCTTCTCTCCTCTTTAATCCATCACTTGTCTCCCAAGAGTCAGGTAAAATGATTCCATCTCACTCTTTGCTTTCTCTGCTCTCATTGCTTCTAGGTGTACACACCCAGCTCTTGCCTCTATCCCCACCAAATCTCCTTCCTGTCAGACAAATCCACCAACTCCTCTGGAGGGTCCACTAGGGAAGATGCAATCCTTCCACCTCACAAATAATAAAGCCAACACGTAGGGAAGCTTGCCCCTGGAGAAGTTCTGCCCTTATTTGCAGGAACATAATAGAGGAAAAGCTCAGCTCCCGTGCACTCCTGTACAGAAACCCTCAGAGATTCCTCAGGATCGAATGGAGACGTGTTTTCCTCCCAAAACCCAGCCACTGGCCCTTCCATGTAAACAACAGTAAATAAGGCCACAGAACACTTTTTCCAAGTGTGCTGTTCTTGATTGAGCTCAGCATTATTATGTCTCCTAACAAAAATTTGGGGCGAGTGGGGATGTAAAAGAAAATAGGCAATCAGAAGAGGGAGTGGTAGCGGGAGGGTAGGGAGGGGTCTGGAGGGCCTGGCCCCCATTTGTGGCTTCAGCGTTCTGAAGGAAAAGAACGAGGAGGGGCCTCCGGGGTGGGCATAGGGAGGTGAAAGAGAGGTGAAAGAAACTAAGCATGTGCCCGTCTCAGGAAATGAGGTGATTGCCGTGGAATGGAAGGGCCTCAAGGATGTGGACCAGATCAACATGGACATGAGCACCAGCTCGCTGCACGGGAGCAGTCTCCACCGGCCATCCGCTGAGGTGAGGCCCTCGGCGCCCAGCCGCCCTCCCAAGGGACCTCGGGAACACCCCCAGAGCCACCATGCATAAGCCTAGTCCTTCAGCCGCCTTCCTCAATCCCAGGCCAGCCTCCCAAACACACCTCCAGACTGACACGCTCACAGAACATCTCTCCTCCTTTCCTCAAACACAAGCCAAGTGCTCCTCGCTGAGATCCCAATTCCCTGTGTTAATCTCAGGAAAGCCCTCCCTACTTCACACACTTCTGGAAGCCCCCTCTGAGGAAGTGCCCCGGGTACCCACTCCCTCTCCTCTTTCCTCACAGCAAACCCGGACTGACTTCTCCTGGGATGGCATCAATGTGAGTGCAGCCCCCCCCAGACCTCTCCAGTCCCCCCTAACTCCTCTTCCTTGTCCTCTCCCATCTGCTGCCATAGAGCACAGCGCCCCCTTCCTCCAGCGGGCACTGGGAGCCCTCACCTTCTTTACCTACCCCCAGACTTTCAAGGGTGGTTGGGGGATAGGCCTCCTAGGGACTCCTGGGTATAATGGTAGCCTTACCACCCACCCTAGCTCATATCCTTCCTCCTGGAAACCGTGGACTGTCCTCCACATATAAAGCACCCCATACCCTCTTATTCCTCTGCCCCTCCTCCCACATTCCCTGTCCCAGCTCTCCATGGAGGACACCACTTCCATTCTTCCGAAGCTTAAGCGAAACTCTAACGCCTATGGCATTGGGGCCCTGGCCAAGTCATCGTTCTCAGGTGAGACTCTGACCTGGGGATGCGTGCAGACAGGAGACTCCCTAGGGGCTCCTGGTCTCAGTCTCCCTGCCCCTTCAGACCTGAAGAAGACCCTCATCCCCAGACCCCGGACCTATTTGCCCTTTCTGTCAAGCCTCTCCCATCCTCCAGGCTGCCCCTCATAGACAGAGTCCTAGGGCATACCTGCCCCCTTCATGGGATGGAGTCCCATGGGACTAGGGTGGGGGTAATGGCGGGGACGGGGGCGGGGGAGGGGCAGATCTGGTGTGGGTATTGTGTGATGTTCTGGAGGACCTGGGGAATGTCTGGCCCCTCAGGGATTTCGCGAAGCATGAAGGACCATGTGACAAAGCCCACAGCCATGGGGCAGGGCCGGGTGGCTCACATGATTGAGTGGCAGGGCTGGGGGAAGGCACCAGCCATTCAGCCGCAACACAGCCACGAGGCCGTGCGCAGGGATACAGATGCCTACTCCGACCTCAGCGATGGCGAGAAGGAGGCACGTTTCCTAGCAGGTACTTGTTCCCCAGCCCCTCAAGAGACACATTTTCAGGATGGCCAGAGACCGACCCTTCAGCCTGATCCCCTATGGCAGGATTGGCTCTGTTCATGTGATACCATCAGACTTAATTTCCCAACTAGCTCTAATTTCAAGGACTCTGACTTGTTTATTCTAAGTACCCTCAAACTTATTTTTATTATCATCTCAGAAGTTGAGGGGAATTAACATGGGATTGTAGGTCCACCTGATGCCTTCCCTCCTATGTGGTGGGACTATCCAAACCCTGGATTCCCTCAGTACAGGAGGAAGAAAAAAAAAAAGGCAGGGGTCTTAGGCTTCAAAAGTCTGTGCTTCTACTCATGTTTTATGATGAAAATGAAAGAAAAGCCTTGGGGTTCTCTTCTAGCCTTTGCCTGTCAGCACATTGCAGTCATGAATTCAATTACAGGGCACATTATTTGTGACAACCACCAGAAGATCAAGGGACCTGGGTGAGGAGAGGGTGTGTACAGAGGAGCTTTTATTCAGTATAGGTACAAGGCAGGCATACGGTGTACCTACAACCCTGCCTGAGCCCTAGTGGCAGATCTCAATAAGATACCTAGGAAAAATGATAGATCTGGAATAGACAAGAGGGTTCTTTGGTTGGTGGTATGGGTGGTGGAAGAAATATCAGTGGGGAGGGGAGACAAACATGTAGTGGGTAGTGTAGGGCAGCTAGCAATGTAAGCTTCAACTTACGGCTTTGACCAACATGGGAACCCCAAGTCTACCCATCTTCATTATTGTATCCTTCCTCCCTTGTCCTTCCCAGACCTTGAACTTGATACCACTGTGGACCTACAATCCCTCCCATTTAGACGCCTCTGGCCTTGACTACCTAGCACTAGCTACCATTCCTAAAAAAATTCCAAAGATAAACTTCTGGAAATCCCCAATTTCAATCCCTTAGGATATCTCACCAGAAGACCCCCCCAACTCTTTCCCCTAGGAATCCTAAATCTGACCTTCTGGGAAGTCCCCCACGATTTTGCCTTGTTTCGGGGCATATACCAAGGCTGTGCTGTCCAATACAGTAGCCACTAGCCACATGTGGCTATTGAGAACTTGAAATGTGGCTAGTCCGAATGGAGATGTGCTGTAAGTGTAAAATATCGACTGGATTTCAAAGATTTCGTATGAATAAAAGAATGTAAAATATCTCAATAGTTTTATATGGATTATACATTGAAATGATAATGTTTTATATAGATTAGGTTAAATAAGATGTATTATTAAAATTAATTTCACCTATTTCTTTTTAATTTTTTTTAATATGGCTACTAGAAAATTTAAAATTGCATAAGTAGCTTGCGTTATATTTCTATTGAACAGCGCTGCACTGATGTCCCCCGCCCCATGCATGTGTCTAAGGCTTCCCCGAGGTATCTCGTGCTAACTACGTTTCTTCTCCCAGGCGTCATGGAACAGTTTGCTATCTCCGAGGCCACTCTCATGGCCTGGTCCTCCATGGATGGTGAGGACATGAGTGTCAACTCCACCCAGGAGCCATTGGGCTGCAATTACAGTGACAACTACCAGGAGTTGATGGAGAGTCAGGGTGAGGGATGGTTCGAGAATCCGACCCCAGAGGCCCAAGAGGCCTCCTCAACTATCTAGGCTACCTCCACGCATCTCTGTTCTACGACTTTCTGTTCATATAGGCTTTCCTACTCCCCCTCTCACCCCCCGCCCCACATCTCACCCTCAATTCTCTGTGCTTTTATTACTGCCTTTGATATTCTGTGACCCCACCAACCGCCATGATTCTCTTTACAGATGCCCTTGCTCAAGCCCCAATGGATGGATGGCCTCACTCCTACGTGTCCCAGGGCATGTACTGTCTGGGGTCATCGGATGCCTGGGAAGCAAGCGACCAGTCCCTCATTGCCTCTCCAGCCACAGGATCCTATCTCGGCCCTGCATTTGATGACTCACAGCCTAGCTTGCACGAAATGGGACCTTCCCAACCTGCTTCCGGATACTCTGCTCAGGAGCCTCCAGCTTTGCTGGGGGGAGACACCGACTGGGCTCCAGGGGTGGGCGGGGTGGACCTGGCAAGGGGCCCTGCCGAGGAGGAGAAGAGGCCATTGGCGCCCGAGGAGGAAGAGGATGCGGGATGCCGGGACCTGGAGTCGCTTTCCCCACGAGAAGACCCCGAGATGCCCACCGCTTTCAGTCGGAAGGTGTCTGACGTCACATCCTCAGGCGTGCAGTCCTTTGATGAGGAGGAGGGAGAGGCCAACAACTAGCTTCCTCCCACTGAATGCCCCACCTTCCACTCCCACCTGAGGGGCAGGGCTGCACCCACACCCTCCCTTCCCCCAGCAGTACGGCTGAAACCTGGGCAGAAGACTGTCACGAGCCCAGGAGTCCTTGCCAGCAAAACGGAGGGCCGGGGTGGGATTTTATCCAGGCTTACACTGTAGAGACCACAGGTCCAGGAACTGAGGCCCAGGCAACTAGACGGCCATGAACTTCGCTTGGCTGCGGGCTTCTGGGTCTGTGGTGGTGGAGCTCCAGTGTGTATCCTGAGCACAGGAGCGCAGAGCAGCCCGTGGCCGGCCCCCTGGATCTCAGTTCTTTGGTCCCTGATCTCGTCTTCCAGGAGCCTTGACTGCAGCTGCCTGAAGGCCTCCTTTCTCCACGTCACTCTTGCTTTTCCCGACTCTGTTTTCTCTGGCTGTGGCCCAAGCTCATCCCTCCTATGAGGAACAGACCTCAGGGGCTGTAGGACATGGTTCGATGGGCACAGGGGAAGCAACGTACAGACCACGTCTCCTTAGAGTGCGGGGGCTCTGCCCTCAGAGGTAACTTGGCTTCTGAGATCCGGAGTCACGGAGGAGGTGGACGTAGCCGCTGGGATGCACAGGGGCACAGGGCCTGTCCAGAGACCAGACAGTCACTGGTGAGACCGAGGACAAACATGGCCACTTGTTCTGGGATCTTGACTATCCTGTGGCTGAAAGGAGGACCCTAAGGACCTGGGAAAGGACCCCGCCAGGGCTGGCTACTCCAGCTCTTGCTTCCCTTTTCTGCCTTCTTCCATCTCCTGCTCTGGGAGCCCCGGGGCCCCGAGGGGGTTGGGGTGACACAGAATGCAGGTGTCCTGGCTAGACGGGGAAGCATGAGGCTGTGTCTCCCTCCATCCACCCCGAATTCTCTGGAGCTGTTTACACTTTTCTCTCTGCCTTTTCTACATTTTTATAACTTCTTGGGGACTCAGGGTTGAGTAGGGTGGAGGGAGGGGTCCGGTGCTGTCAGGCCCCCAGCCGGGGCAGGGTGTTTGCCGAGGAGCAGCGTGGGCTCTGGGCTCCCTTTGCCCCTCTTCACCTCCTCCCGGGGCTCCCAGGAGGGCCTCACAGGTGTCCCCCCACCCCTCCCCAGGCCTCCTGAGGAGGAAGAGAGGAGGACGTGGGTATTCTTCCTTCCAGGATGTTTTACAATGAGGCATAAGCCCCTGAAACTGCGTGCCCTCCACACCCACTTTCCCTTCTGGTGGGGACTTCCGCGCGGCACCTGGAGCCCCAGCACTTCTGTAAGACATCCTGAGGGCAGAGGACAGGCTCGAAGGGTAGAGTGAAGAGACGGCAGCACACTGCCCCTCCCTGCTGCAGCGGTGTCCCAGAATGAGGAGGTTGAGAGTTGGGGTGCTTCTGTCCATCTGTGACCCTGCCTCCATCAAGCCCACAGTGTCACACACTCGCGCCCCTGAAATGCAGCCGAGGCCAGGTCCCACATCTTCTGGGGAGGGGGAGGATGGCTACCTGAAGTCGGTCCTTGGAGGAAACAGGAGTAGGCATGGCGAGCACAGGCAGCTGAAGTCACCTCATCTAAAACTGTTAAAGGGTTGTGCGTGCTCACGTGGCCTCGCTGCTGGCCTTGCCCTGCACTCCTGCCGCAGGTCCTTGGGGTTTTGCGTGTCACAGTTCCCTCCTCTCACGGGGTCCCCGTTTCCTTACCTTGTGCAACCTGCCCTCTCTAGGGCATCATCCTTTTCTCTTACTCTCACCCCCTTCGTGTCCCACATTCCGCCCCCAGACCACAGCAGACATCCAGTCCAGGGAGCGGGTTCATGCATCACGGTTCCCTTTTCGCTCAGGGCTCTGTGGAGTTAGGAAAGGTCATCTAAAGCAGCGTTCTTTCCTCCCTCCTTCCCTGAGGAAGCCAGACGGTCCCTGCTGGTCCCTGCCAAAAGATGACTAAAACTCTGAAGGGTTCTAGCAGAGTTCGGACGTGAGCGTGAGCGGGGCCCAGCACCCCCGGGTGCTGGCATCGCTGCTGACCAGAGGTCAGGCGGGGGGGGAGGCGTCTCCACTCTGAAGAGGGAGAAAACCTGAGGCGCTGGCCTGAGACCCTCTCAGGACTCTTCTGGAGGGAGGAACTGCCTCTCTGGTGCTGGGGGGGCAGGGTGCATGGGGTTTGCTTATAGCCTATTTTAGGGGGAGGGGAGGGGCATGTGCAGGAAGAGGCTGTTGGGGGATGGGGGAGGGTTGCTTTTCCGTTGGGGTTAAAGGCTGTGCCGCACGTTTTACAGCAGTCCCAGAACGGGGCTGTTTTCATATCATGGTGAATGAAACTGCTCTTGCTAAATGATTTTCTTCTGGTTGGGGGGGGGGGTGCCCTTTCATTTTGAGTTCACTTTATTAAAGGAAAATCCAAATCTTCCATCCCTCCCCTCCCGCCGCCCCCGACCCCGCCCCACCCTCACTCACACCTTCCTTCTTATCCTTGTGTCAAGGAGGGAATCTTGGTGAATGAGTTTATTACCTCTTCTCACCCCCACCTGTACATCCCATACTCCGTCTTCCAGGTCTAGGGAATATCCATTTTCATGGCCAGTCTTAGCATGTTTTCTTAATGTGACATTTCCACCCCAGGCCCAAGAGAGATTCTATGACATATATTACAGAGAGAATTATATATAAATATATATATAAATATTATAGATTATATACACATGGGCGTGGGCTCGAAGGCCCACTGCCAGTCCCCCTCCCCGGGCTACAGCCTCTCTCTCTCTCGGCCTGGGGAGGCGGAAGGGATGTATCCTTGGAGAGGGCTCCAGGCTGTGTTCAACGGCACTAAACAGAATGTGGAGGCACCTTCGGCTGTGAGTGTCTTATTTGGGGGACGATGGAGGCCGGGCACAGGGTGGGGAAGGAGCAGAATGCTGGGGAGGGGGGACAACGGCAGAACTAAACGGGGCATAAAAGAAGGGATGGACAAAAGCCTTGGGGGTGGGAGCAAGGGTCTCTGGCTGCTCAGAGCACCTGGGACCGCTTACAGAAAAGGCAGGGTGATGGCAGGCTCACTGTCGCTGGTTTGGGGAGAATAAGGATCTGACTTCCCAAGTGTGGGAAGCATCAAAAAGGTCTGCCATCTTGATGCTGAACCCCTAGAAGAGAAACACAAAGAACCAGTCCCTAAGAAGGTACAGTCTCTGGGTGAACCAGTGGCCCAGCTGCCCTGAGCTTCCCCTCTTGGAAGGAGAAGCCCCAGCTAGAGCACCTCAAGGGCAGAGCTGACCCTTGCATGGGACAGATCAAGGACTACAGTGGAGAGGGAGTGACCTGGAAACTGGAGGGTGAGGAAGCTGTGATGTGAGATGGGAGGAATTTCTGCCAGAGGGAGTTAAATAAATCCATTGGGGCCGCAGGACTGTTTGGTACCGCCCCTTCCACACAGAGCCTTCCTTCGACCTTTCCTCTTCCAGGCTGTTCCCCCACAGGCTCTTTATCCATGCCTCACTGCTTAAATGGAGGACAAAGGAGGGGGAAATGGGACTGGCCTTTTCCCGCCCTAGTAATGGCTCTGCCCGGGGACACATAGTGGGAGCCAGGATGGAGTCTAGAGGCAAATTTCAGGGAATGGCTGTGGGCAAGTGGAGGACAGGGTGGGGGGCTCTGAGAGAAGGGGCTGTGGACAGTTTGCGGGTATATCCTGGGGCCATCAGTCCATGAGGCCATGAGGTGATCCCACCTCCTCCTCCAGCATGGCACTGACAGGACCACAGTCACCCTGGGCCTCCCTTAACCCATCCCCTGGGGAAACTGATTGGGGATGGGCAAGGCCAGGAAGGCACTGGGGAGCTGTGGGGGGGTGAGGGGGGCCAGGGAGAGGCAGGTACTCCCCACCCACACACAGGCCAACTCAAGAAGCCCATGGACTATCAGGGGCCCTTCACAGGGGTTAGAACCACCGCCTGTCTGGGGATGGGGGGACATGCCCAAATGATTGACCAAGGCTACTCCTGCCCAAATTCTGGCTCCTCCTCCAACACGATCAGGATGACATTTTAAAATTCCTAGGAGAGGCCGGATATTGGTGCGATCTCTCCAGCTTCAGGAAATACCCTCTTCCACACAGGTCCACCCTCTAGCCTGGATCTCCGGACAGTCTTTATGAGGCGGTCTGGGAGGTGGTCAAAGGACCAGTTCATCCTCATCCTCGTCATCGGTGGATCGCAGACTGGGGCCCTGCAAGATGTCGGCCAGCTCCTCCTCCGGCCCCGGCCCCTCCACCAGCTCCAGCTCCTCCAGCTCGCTCTCTGCCTTGGCCGGAGCCCAGGAGAGGGGGGGCTCAGGGGAGGCGGGTGGCACAGGGGTCTCTGGGGAGGCAGCAGCCATGTCCCCTGCCCCAGTGGCCCCACCTCCATCCTGAGGCAGGCTCCAGGCCTCTGCAGGAGGGAGTGGGCCCCCAGGAGTCTTTCGAGTCGAAGTTGTACTCCGGAAGCTGGCAAGGGGAGGGCGGAGCTGCACCCCAGACTTGGTGTGCCCCTCAATGGCCTTCTGCAGCTGGAGAGCAGAGGGAAGGGGAGAGAGGGTACAACATTGGGAGGAAGAGAAGATAGGAGCAGTGAGAGAAACAGACACGAGAGAGGCGCAGACGATAAAAGGAAAAAAAATGGGAAAGCTATCGAGTGGCAAGCAAGATGCACGGCGAGGATGGATCAAAGGGAGAAGACAGAAAAAGGAAAAAAGGGGCATGGTGGACGAAAAGCCCCACCTACAGAGCAGCGAATCTCAAGACCCCTGACCCAGGACCTCCTTCGGCCCTTTCCTAGCAACCCGCAGGCCTTCTTCAGCCACTTCCCATCTCCTCCCTCCTTCCATGCACCACCACAGCGCACCCCTATGAGACCATGACTCGGGCCCTGAACCCCCATCCCAAGCCCATGCCGTCCTTAGAAGGGCACAGGGCTGCCCTCCCGCCCCCCTCCAGTCTCTGCATGAAAAATAGGAGGGAAATCTGGAGGAACCTTCCGGATGTTAAGGCCACCCCTCCCCCCCCCGTATCCTGTGCCCCCCTCTTCCTCGCTGCTCAAATGGGACAATCGCTCTTACCTCCTCCAAGGCCAGCACCCCTGTGAGCTTGCCCATGCTGGTCACGTACGCAAGGTGGAGGCCCAGCAGGGAGAAGAGCGTGTGAGTCTGCGAGGAAAGAGCGGCAGGTGAGCACGCGGAGGCCCCGCCCCTCCCGGCCCTCCCAGCAGCCCTGCTCGGTGGGCGGTGGGCATCGGGCAGGGACTTGCCTTGTGCAGCGACGTCTGCTCCACCAGCTGGAAGGGGGACTGATCGATACAGCAAGAGTCAAAACAGACAGGCTGGCTCAGCTGCTCTCGCTCCCAGGCCTCGATCTGCCGGAGAGGAGGGCCGTCACCCAATATCAGAGCCCCCTCAAACCTCCGATCTTGACCCCAAACAGCCCCCCTGGCCCTGGCCCAGAAGCCTGAAATACACAGTGAACCGTCACAGCTGCTCCAGACCACTAGCCCGCTTCCCTTTTCCCCAGGGGACCGCACCACCCTCCTCCCTCCTCCAGCCCCAAATCCACCTTCACCCTCAGGTGCTCAGAACACGCTCCTTCTTCCTGGTGCCCCAAACGCTTATTTCCAACCCATCTCTCCAGGCTTATTTTCCACTACTCCTGTTAACACCCACAGCTCCAGTCAAGCCAGATGTGCTTCCGCTTCTGCGACTGCGGTTCTGGGTTTCCCCAAGAACCCCACCCTGCGCCCATACGCTATTCCTGCACTCCTGGTCAGACGAGCTCTGCCAAAGGCCCTCCTTTTCAGAAACGGCGTGGATCGCGTTCCATCTTAGGCTGGCTTAGGCTGGCGTTTGTCTTAATTCTGCCCTCTGGGCGGAACTCCTCCAGAGTGCTGTGCGGCATCCGTTGCTGTGTGTCATGGAGAAGCCAGCAGACTGACCTTTTACACAGCAGATTATGGCAAAGGTTTGTTGGATTTGAAGAGCTGTACTGGGGCACCTGGCACTTTGTTGACTCAGACAAGCCGTTTTTGTGTGTGTGTTTGTTTGGTTTGGTTTACATTGTTTTGTCTATGACTGAAGCATTAAGGCAAAGGTTCAACTTTCCTCTGGATTTTAGATTTGCACACCAAAAATCCCCAAGATTCTAAATAATCCAGTATCGCTCTGGTTCTCATAAATGATTTTTAAATTTTCTGTAATCTCTTTTCAGGCAGTCCCTTCTGAATGAGGTACTACTTTGTTTTCCTGTTTGTCCAAATCTATATGTTTCAAGCTTCAGAGGACGTCACCGAAGGCCATCCCCTAGTGCTCGTGTCCAGTGTTTGGTCCACGGTGCTGTGCTTTCCATCTGTCCCGTCCTGCTCTTTCTGGACTGCAATCATACCTCCTCTAAACTCTCACCTTCCCTGACTAAAGGTTCACACAAAATTCTCACAGGATGGATGACCACTTAGCAGGTATGTTGCAGAAAGGATTTACTTATAGGACGGGGGGCAGACCCTTGCCAACCCTGGTTTGGTTGGTCCTGTCCTCCTGGAGCAGTCTATGATCATTTCTGGCCTCCCTGGTTCCATTTTTGCCTGCCCTTAGGGAACAACAACAACAGAACCATTTCCAGTGTACATGCACCAAGCACTTCCTCGGTGCCAAGCATTATTCTAATTGCTTCACTCATTGAATCCTCTGCAACAACCCTATCATTATCTCCATTCTACAGATGAGAAAACAGAGGCATGGAGTGCTTAAGTGTTTGCCCAAGATTACACAGAGGTGGGCTTCTGACCTTGACTGCTGGTCATGTTCCTGGGACCCCCAGCTTTTTTCTGCTCTTTGTCTGATGTGTTCCATGAGTTGAAAAATCTCAGCATCAATTACAAACCAGGGCTCTAACTGTGTGTATCCCTAACAGAGCAGCAGAATTAAACAAGTCATAGGACTTCCCTGGTGGCTCAGTAGTTAAGAATCCACCTGCCAATGCAGGGGGCACGGGTTCGATCCCTAGTCTGGGAAGATCCCACATGCCGCGGAGCAACTAAGCCCGTCTGCCACAGCTACTGAGCCTGCGTGCCACAACTACTGAAGCCCGGGCGCCTGAAGCCTGTGCTCCGCAACAAGAGAAGCCACCTCAATGAGAAGCCCACGCACCACAACGAAGAGTAGCCCCCGCTCGCTGCAACTGGAGAAAGCCCGCGTGCAGCAACGAAGACCCAATGCAACCAAAAATAAATTAAAAAAAAAAAAAAAAAGTCACAGCAAGGACTTCTGGCAACCTAGAACTGAATTATTTGACTATTCCCAGAGGTATCATCTTGATATTGTCAAGGGTGTCATCTCGATCTAGCCTGAAAACCGTGTTCAAAATATCCTGAAGTTTGACTCCTATTGAATCTTATCCTTTCAAAAAGTCTTGGTTGTTCCCATGGGAGTTGAGAGCTGCTTAAAATCTTCCTTGAGAAAGATATCAGCTAAAAATGTATAATCTATCTTCTTTTGATCCCTAGTTGCATTTTATTTCCAGCGGTCATTAAACAACCTCACTGATCAACTAGTTGGCTTTCTTCGGTGTATTTAAAAAAAAAGTATTATTGGTGTGAGCACCCTAGTAAGGCACTCCTTAATTGTAGTTATGACCTATCTGATTCCTGCTTGTGGGCAGAAGGAATAGTTTGATTTTTTTCTTCTGCGATCATCCATTTGATTTTTTAGGTCATTTATCAGAAATGTGTGTGTCTCGAGGGGTGTCAAGGGGAGAAGGCGAAGACTGCCTTTCTCTCTTGTCACTCACCACCCCCTCCTCCAACCCTGAGTACTTTTAATTTTTAGCACATATATATTCTGGACATCCAGTGGATGTTTATTTAAAGATAATACACATTACGGTATTTTGTCAGCTACATACTTTTTTTTTTTTTTAATTTATTTTTGGCTGTGTTGGGTCTTCATTTCTGTGCGAGGGCTTTCTCTAGTTGAGGCAAGCGGGGGCCACTCTTCAGCGCGGTGCGCGGGCCTCTCACTGTCGCGGCCTCTCTTGTTGCGGAGCACAAGCTCCAGATGCGCAGGCTCAGTAGTTGTGGCTCACGGGCCTAGTTGCTCCGCGGCATGTGGGATCTTCCCAGACCAGGGTTCGAACCCGTGTCCCCTGCATTGGCAGGCAGACTCTCAACCACTGCGCCACCGGGGAAGCCCAGCTACATACATTTAAAGCTCTACCTTTCAGCCTTCGAAGCAAGCTGCATTCTCTTTTACTAAATGGAACGGTTGCTAATGGACGTTGTGGGCGTCTCTCCACACGCCAGGGTAGTTCTGATCGGCACGGCTCAGCCACCTGCTCCCGGTCACTGTGCCACGTTCTGTTCACTCGGCACAACCAAACCCACTCAGTGCTTGATTTTCTCTCTCATGGATTCTATAGGGGGATAGCGATTTGTCCCAATGAGGCACCACTGTCAAAATTTGCCCTCAGTTTGTGGTTCTTCCCAGTCTCGCTTCCTGGAATCTTCTCATTGTCCACTGTCTCAGGAGCCTGATCAATCCAGCATAGTAACCTCACCAGACACTGAATTCCCCATCTTAGTTTCGATGCTGTTCTTCCACATTGGTTTGTGTAAGTGCTGGCTGCCCGGTGACATTTTCCTGCAGGTAAATCTCATCCATCTCGCATAGCCTCTGCCTGGTCTAGAACTTCCCTAATGTCTAAAAGCTCTAAGGGTCATCCTAGCACCATGGGCCCATCCACACACAGAGGCTCAAAACTTCCCTCTCCTGAAATGACGCTGGTCCCCATGAGGACACCGCCATGTTCCCCTACCTCCGAGCAACGTGCTCAGTACTGTCTCCATAGTCACGCCTCATTTCCAACCTCTCAAAATGCTTTCCTGCCTAGACTCACATGTTACTCTTACAACAACACAATGAAGAAGGTCGAAAAAAATGAGCAATATCTTCATTTGACAAAACAATCCACCCCAGGTTCCTGTTTCCTTTACTTACCTCTTCAGGTGACATGTTATCCACTAAATCCTCTGAATCCTAGAGAAGAAAGACATAGGTCCAAGTTCCTTCCCTTTTCTTCCAAGTGGAACCATAGCCATCTCTCCCTGGCCAAGCCACAGATGCCTCTTTCCAACCCATCATCCCTTCCATATGATGAAGCTTCTTCTTGGTGGGACCTCTTCTCTCCTGATTTAAGGATCATGGGTTTCTTGCTCCTCAAAGACAAGCTCCCTGTCCCATGTCCCCACCCCCGCCCCCCCCGCCCCCAACACATCTCCTCTCACCTGGGTCACTTTCTTCTTTGTGGGGCGAGCTCTGCCCAGCAAGCAGCGCAGCAGGGACTGAAAGATGGAGGGTCTTTGACCTGAAAGGAGTGGTGAGTGAATGGAAATGGAAAGAAAGCAATATCCATCCTGGGATGAAATGGTCAGGGGCTTCCAGTGGTCCTGACACTTTGCCACAAAAGGTCCGTACTTCTAGGTGGTTCACCTCCATAGGAACTCTCCCCTTCCATCCTCCTAATCCAGCCCTTGCCCCCATGCCTTGGGATGGTAACATGGAGACTCGAAGAATAGAAGCCCCCTCCCACCATCCTCAGGCCTCACCCCTCCTCATAGTAGGAGCCCTTAGGTTGAGGAGTGCCCAGAGATAACCAGAAGGTATGAGGCAAGGGTGAGGTGCATGATGGGAGAATCTTTACCTGCAGTCTCAGGGATGAGGTGCATGATGGGAAAGTCTTTACCTTCAAGCTCCGGTGCTTCCAACTGCTGTTTGTGGCCGGGCAGGGGCCCATTGGGCTCTTCGGGGGTCAGTGAAGCAGTAGGAAAGGGGTGAGGAGGAGGAAGAGGAGGCAGCTGTAAAGAATAGTAAAAATTCTCAGTCCTAGAGAAGAGGCTACCTTTTCCTGCCTTTACCAGCTGGTGTCCTGGGAAATCTATCTAACTCTATTCAGTTCAGAAGTCCTTACAGCACTTTGAATTCTCTCGGTACCATCATTTGCAACCTTATCTCCTTCAGTCCCTGGACCCAGGGGCACTTGTCTCTTTGACTTTGTCAATGATCAGCATCTTCCCTCTCTCTTCCTATTTTCCCTTTGCTGCATCTATCCTGTTCACCTGGCCCTTCCCAGCCCACTCACCTCGGGCTTCCCATGGAGGTCCTCATCTTCATCCTCATCCACAAAGGCAAAAGACTCAGGTCGACCCTGGGGCCAGACGCCACGGCGCCCCTCCCCAGCCTGCCGCACCTTCCCGTCGAAGGGCAGCTCTGACAACTTCCTTGCCATGTCCTGGGCTAACTGCAGCCTCCGCTCAGGACACAGGTGATGCTGCAGAAGGGACTGCAGTTCTGACCGCTCCACGGAGCCCAGCAGGATCATCGAATCTGGGGGAGATCCAAGCTCAGCCTGAGGGCCCGCTCAATTACCCCCTCGCCCTGCTCGGCAGGATGGAGTCAGCGACAGAAGCCCAGCACCCAATCTTTTTTCAGCTCTTACCCTCTCTTCCTAAAAACTCATTTCAAAAGTCTTCCAGGATTGATCTCACTCAATCCCTATTATTTCACCCATTTAGCGCTTAGAGCCCCAATTGGTAGTACACTAATTGGTGCTAATTTGTACTTATTTTGATGCAGCCCTTACACAGATTGTTTGTAAATAGGTGAACTTGGTATTAAAATAGGCTAATCAACACTGTCTCCAAAAGAAGACACATTAAAAGCCATTCATACTGAGATGAACGAATATACTTTGAAAGAAGTCTACAAGGATAGCTGATGCTTAATCACTTAAAGACTCTGGGTCCTTGTAGGTATAAACAGAATGCCTACTTTTCCTGGGAAGGTCTTTTATATATTTATCAGAATTCTGCTACTATAATTAACATTTTCATTAAGTTTTGAGGCCATAAGATTGCAGCAGTGTTACT
This sequence comes from Balaenoptera acutorostrata, assembly GCF_949987535.1. Lineage (NCBI taxonomy): Eukaryota > Metazoa > Chordata > Mammalia > Artiodactyla > Balaenopteridae > Balaenoptera > Balaenoptera acutorostrata. Next base: position 12,141,415 of record NC_080070.1, read on the forward strand.
GAGACAAATCTTACCATGAGGTCTCAGTCATTATTATGAAAACCCTGCAGCCCATCGACTGTACCCCTATTCCAGTGAGAGGCCACTGGTTTAGAGGCCACTGAAAGGTATTTGGGATTTGGGAAAATATTAAAACTAAGCTAATTTGAGTAGTTTGGATACTCTGATTATCTGAAATTAGAGCTAACAATTTAAATGGCTCCAAATCTCCCTAAATGATTCTATTACACTAATACAAACATTAGACACGTATTTATTTAATATCCAGTAAATACCTATAGGGAGGCAGTCTGAGTGAGACAGGTGTTATAGTCTCTGCCCTCAAGGGATACACAATCTACTGAGGAAGATAAGACATAGACATAGAAACCACAATAAGAAATAATACAAAGCAAGATTAAGTGCCAAAGGTGGGCAGAAAGGATGGTGAAGGAGGTGAAATCACTGCTCATTAAACACGTTCACTCCTTCACATGGAACAGTTTCATCTGCTCCTCAAATTGGGCATTAAAGAACAGCTATCACTTAGCTAGGTAGCAATGAGAACCACATAAGGGGCTGTAAGATTTATAGCAAGCCTCATTATTCTCGGATTCCCTATTTGTGAATTCACCTACGGGCTTAAATATCTTTGTAACCCAAAATCAATATTTGCAGTACTTTTCCCATCATTCACAGACATGTGCAGAGCAGCAAAAAATTTGAGTTACCCCACGCACACGTTCCAAGCTGAGTCTGAACAAAGTGATGCTCTGCCTTTTTTTTTTCTTCCAGCTTTCATGTTGTAAACAAATGTTCTTTCGTGGTCCATTGAATGCCATGTTTTTTGCATTTTTTGTGTTTTGTGTTGGTGATTTTGCTGTTTTTTAAGGGTTTTTTTTAAAAATTTATTTATTTTATTTATTTATTTTTGGCTGCATTGGGTCTTCGTTGCGGTGCACGGGCTTCTCATTGCGGTGGCTCCTCTTGTTGCGGAGCACGGGCTCTAGAGTGCAGGCTCAGTAGTTGTGGCACATGGGCTCAGTAGTTGTGGCTCATGGGCTCTAGAGCACAGGCTCAGTAGTTGTGGCGCACGGGCTTAGTTGCTCAGCGGCATGTGGGGTCTTCCCGGACCAGGGCTCGAACCCGTGTCCCTGCATTGGCAGGCGGAGTCTTAACGACTGCACCACCAGGGAAGCCCAATTTTGCTGTTTAAAACTGCCCCTAAGCAAGAAGGCTGTGCTGTGCCTTATGGAGAAAAGAAGTGTGCTAGATAAAAGCTTTGTTCAGCCATGAGCTAACCTTCTGTTGGTCGCGGTGAGTTCAATGTTGATGAATTAACACTAGATGTTAAATAAGGTGTCTTTAAGGAGAAACACACCTAAGACAAGTGTATGCTTTGATCACCTGAGGAAAGTGTTGTGACTAGAGGCTTGCAGGAACCTCACCCTGAATTTCCTCTAGGAGCAATGGTTCAGTATAGTGTCCCTAATTCAGTGTTCTTGGAAACTTTATAGAACATAACTATAAGGACTAATGAGAATCAACTGTATTTCTTTCATTGGTTTTTTTAACTGTCTTCTTGTGCTTGTGTTATGGCTGTGTTTCTCCTTCCTTGAAGATGACCATGTTCCCTAAGGCTGGGCGTCCTGCAGCAGCCTGGGTGGCCCCTTAGACAAGCCCACACCACAGTGCCGCCTCCACTTCTGTGGAGCCCGTGTTCAGGTCACTAGCTCAGGAAACTGCTTCCTTCCCTACCACTGACCTTTTGAATCGACCAGTGGTAAAGTCTTGACTGTGGTGGTCTGGAGCAAGTTTCGCAAATCCCCATAAGTGCAAGAAGCTGAAACAAACTTCACGTCCCGTACCATGATGTCCTCAACAAAGACTGTAAATTTGCTGCAGAGGGAGAAAGCACAGGCAGCGTTAGCCTTACCATACGCCTGTCCCTTCCACTCCTCCCGTGAGGTCTGCCATGCATTTGCTCACTCATAATATTTATGAAGTGCATGGGAATATAAAAATAAGTAAAAAGCAGTGCTTCCAGACGTTGACCTTCACCTCGTGCTCAGTCTCAGAACCTCCCACACCAACCCCATCAAATCTGAACTAATTCCAGTTGGTGCCCCTGACCTGAGCTGGTTCCAGCCAAGGTCAGGCAAGTAGGGCAGCCTCTTGACCTGGATGATGCTGTCGTAAAGGGAGGGCTGCAGGCTCTGAGCCACCATGTTGGCCAAGATCACAGCCACCATCATGGGGAGGATGTGAGCGATCTGACCCGTGAGTTCGAAGCAAATCACGGCTGTGGAGACTGTGTGGGATACTGCACCAGTCAGCGCTGCTGCTCCTAGAATGAGACACAGGAGTGTACCGGTGGGTTAGGGCTGCCTTTCTTCTCATGGGGGGGGCTACGTGGGGATGTGACGGGAGTGACACAGGGTGGGGACACATGATCCTGGGCAGTGCCAACACTCCGGAGATAACCATTTGTCGGGAGTAAGGGTTAGAATGCCGAACTGTTAGAAAATCGTCATTTTGATCTCATTCTATGACCTTCGGCAATTTACAAAAATTTTGTGTGTGGCCAAAGTTTCATTTATAAAATAAAGATGGTGATGTGGCATCTATTCCTTGCTTTTAAAAGTTTGGATCACTCTTAACTGAGCATTTAAAAACCCATTTACAGTGTTTTACCTTGGACCTCAGGTTTTGTTCTGTTTTGTTTATAAATTTATTTGTTTATTTTTGGCTGCGTTGGGCCTTTGTTGCTGCGCGGGCTTTCTCTAGTTGTGGCGAGAGGGGGCTACTCTTCGTTGTGGTTCGCGGGCTTCTCATTGCGGTGGCTTCTCTTGTTGCGGAGCACGGGCTCTAGGTGCACAGGCTTCAGTAGTTGTGGCGCATGGGCTTCGTTGCTCTGCGGCACGTGGGATCTTCCCGGACCAGGGGTCGAACCCGTGTCCCCTGCATTGGCAGGCAGGTTCTTAACCACTGCGCCACCAGAGAAGCCCAGACCTCAGGTTTTGATGCCAACAATTTATGAGTGGATAGAGTCAAAATTCAGGAATCATGCTGTGGACTTGGATCAATGAGATCCTGATGCTACTATTTCTCAACTGTATGAATAGAACTTAATTCTTCTGGAATCCCATGCTCTCATCTCTAAGGTGAAAGGGGTCATTAGATAAGTTCTAAGGCCCTTGCAGATCTAAAACATTATGATTCCATAAGTTCTTTGATGATAGCATCTGTCTTACTTGTTTTTGGTTATGTTTTCCCACCAACCAGAATAGTCCCTAGTGCATTAACTATATCTGTTATTTAAATATGGGAAGATATTCTATGAGAAAAGATGCTGGGGAAGCCATACATCAAAATGGAACAAGAACAAGTCACAAAAGGGAATATTGGGAGGAATGATTCGACTGGCTGGTATACCCAATATCCTTCAGAACATAAACTGACACAGGAGATATACTGGCAAATGTCCACCAGGGAGATTGGGGGGATACCTGAGAGGCATGAAGATGTGGAATAAGAGCAGATGACTCTTATTGATGAAGGAGGTTTTTGTAAAGAACTATGACGGGGGGAGTAAGGTCACTGTATGTACTATAAAGCTGGTTAGTTCTAAATCAAAGGGAGGCATGGCCTTAGAGGTTATGGGATTTCAGTGAGGAGGGGAGGGAGGGAGGAAGCATAATAATTCTGGGGCATATACTGGGTCATTTTGTTAGACATGGCTTTTGGTTGGAAGGGACTATAGATTTAATGGAAAAAGATTACCTCAGACTCTCAAAATGTTAGGGCTGTAAGACATCTCAGAAGTCATTTTACAATAAAGAGACTAAGGTGCAGAAAGGCCACTAACTTGCCCCATGGTCATCCAGTGACAAAAGACAGGGATGAGTCCAGAGCCCACGTTTCTTAGCTCTTAGTCATGTGCTCTCAAGTCCCGTTAACAAGAGCACATCTGCAGGTTAGGAGTATTCAAGCCAGTCACCTGCACTGTTGTTTCCACGATTCTTTGGGAAAAAAAAAAAAAAAGCCCTTACCAAGCATTCAGAGGTGATCCTAGGTGCTCTCATCCTTATTATCTCATTTAATCCCCATAATCCCTTTTCTACATGAAGAAACTAAGGCTCAGAGATGTTTAATAAGAGCTAATGAGAGTCAGAGCCAAGGGTTGATTATGTGAATAAAAGTTGAATTAAACAGCATTAAATTAAAACCATATTGTGTAGCCTGGAATGCAGATGTCATGGGAGAGTTCGAGTGTGGGTATTCGGGGTGACAGGAGGGTGGAACGTGTCTCACCAATTACTGCGTAGCCCCCAGGTAGGATCTTGTAGAGGATGTCGTCAAATAAGATACCATCTGGGAAAAGCATGGCCATGATCTCTCCTACCAGCCTTCCAAATGAAGCTCCTAGGGAGAGACAAAAGGAAGGAAGGTGTTGAGAGATTCAAGGTCTTCATCCTCTTTTTTCAGAGCCACACCTCCTTGGGCGCTAAGACTAAATACAAACCCTCAGCCTTCCAGGCCTTTCCTTATTTTCTCAGTACACTAGATTGCAGCCATCAGTAAGATCCCAGGCTTCCCATCAGAACTTACCGAGCACAAACACAGGCATGAAGCCTCCGCAGGGTATGGGCATAGTGGTGGCCACGATGGACATCCAGAACTGGGGTAAAAAGAGGCGTCAGGACACCCTCTCAACTCGGCCCAATACACACACACACACACTCACTCACACACACACACACTCACACACACACACTCACACACACACACACACTCAACCTCCTTCCCACTACCCTCCTCCTTCTTGCTTCAAGAGTTACAGAAATCCTGGGATAGCTAATCCTTCTGGAAGCCATCCTCCAGAACCAAAAACACGTGCAGCGCTCAGGCTAAGAGCTCACCAAAGACAACACTATAAGAAGGTTCCTCCTGGCAATCAACCCAAATTGCTCCTACCTGGAGTGACGATATTTGCCTTTAGGCAATCAAAACAAGGGCCCTCAGGGCCCCAGAGGACTCCTCTGTCACTGCCCCCAAAAGGGCCCTAGCCTACTGTATCCTCTTAGCCCAAAAAGGTCACCTCAGCTAAGCAGCCTGAGCTCTTGAACGTGGAGGATATCTTTTCCTGGCCAGACTATGTTTCTGAAAAAAAAAAAAGCCCCAGTTCTAAGTGGCAGACACCTTAAAGTCATAGTGACTTACTGCATGACTGCTTTAGCTTCAATATGGTCATTTACAAAGCCATCTATATGGCAAGCCTCACAAGGGAACCTGGAGTGAAGATAGTCCTGCCTGAGCCATTTCCTTTAACATAAAATCACCTTCAACAAAGGATCAGAAAATCAGATCTGTCCTGACCATCCTGCAAGAGCACATTGAGAAAGCCAGCTAAATCAGCCAGCGTGATAGAAAAGACCTCCAAGGCCAAGGTAGTATTCCAACAGGAATTGGGATGATATTAGCAAAAGCAATATGTATATTCTGCAGCAAAGAATGCAGAAGAACTGAGAAACCGAATGCGAAAAGGAGTAGTGGTCGAACTTTTGAAATATCTGTAAAAGAAATAAACATATGAGACATAATATATAAATTAAGCAACAGGTTTACATATCATTTCCAAAATAAGTAAGCCGATCTTAGAAAAAGATCTTAAACTAATTTGGTGAAAGATGACAACAGCTAAAGGTCCAAAAAAAAATTGCGAGGCTCAAAATATTTACAATTTAAACACGGCACCAACTTTATTGTAAACTAATGAGAAATACATTTCCTAATTTTCTGAACCTTAGAGAGAGATTCTTTTGAGCCAGGGCTGTCCTCAAGAGACAATGATGAAGGCTCTGAGAAGCCTTCATCCCTGAAGCTCTGAGAAGAGGCAAAATACATATGTCGCCATGTCAGAATAGGACTGTTTAAAACAGTTGAGAACAGCAAAGTTAAATGTCCAATTGAAGAGGATACAGATTGCAAATTCTTCGAGTGTGTAGCAAGAGTGTATCTTGTTGTCTTTGCCTTCTCTCAGCACTGGCACAGTGCTCAGTAAATGCAGGCAGGATGTAGGTAGGTAAGTTAAGTAAGTAGGTAGGAAGGAAGGAAGGAAGGAAAGAAAGAAGAGAGTTTGGTCAAACAGTATTCATGCAAAGCAGAAACACTTAGAGCTAATATTTGCTTAAAACATCCAACAGTAATGCTTTCGGGGGGAACTTGTTTAAACTGCGGATGACCAGACACCACTGGAGGCTACCCCATCAGACTGTCTGGAGACAGAGTTCTAGGCGCTTGTAGGCGCTTCTTAAGTGATCCTGACATAGAACATTTTGAGAGCCCTTGAACTATTCTGTACTATCTCTGGAATAAGTACATGAAAGCCATAAGGGATTTTGTAGGCTCAGGTTAATCTGAAAGCTCCAGTAATAAAGATAATAGGTGGCTGATTGGTCTGATTTCAGAGGATGAACTTCGGATTATCCTCCAAGATAAGTGTAAGAATAGCATCAGGATCAGAGGACACTGAAGTTATCAACTCCTATAGCGCAGAGAATGACACGTGAGACTAGCATTCTTTTTGAGCTATTAGCACATGAAAGGGAAGATCCAGAAGCAGGGTAAGTGATCTGGAACACCAATAATTCCCAAGATTTTAGACACCCAGTTCTAGAGAACTGGGAAACTAGAGACCTCTTATCACAGATTCTACTTTATTTAAACCCTTCACAGGAAGGAACCATAGGAAGATTAGGCAAGAATGCTACAGAGCCTCAGGCTGTACTGAGAACTCAGTGATCTAGGTAATAATGTTAGACTTATTAAAAAGGAAACTGAGATGTTGTGATTATATTCATACTCATTATAAACACTCCAGAGTTACAACATGGTGATGTCTTCCATGTCTTAAAATTGAGAAGATGGGCTTCCCTGGTGGCGCAGTGGTTAAGAATCCACCTATCAATGCAGAGGACATGGGTTTGAGCCCTTGTCCGGGAAGATCCCACATGCTGCGGAGCAACTAAGCCCGTGTGCCACAACTACTGAGCCTGCGCTCTAGAGCTTGCGAGCCACAACTACTGAGTCCGCGTGCCACAACTACTGAAGCCCGCGCGCCTAGAGCCCATGCCCTGAAACAAGAGAAGCCAGTGCAATGAGAAGCCTGTGCACCACAACGAAGAGTAGCCTTCGCTCGCTGCACCTAGAGAAAGCCTGCACACAGCAACGAAGACCCAACACAGCTAAAAATAAATAAATAAAATAAATTTTAAAAAAAAAATTGAGAAGATGGAAGTTCCCTTCATCAATGTTATAAAGAGCTGAAATGAGAATCTTATCTGTGAGCACTGAGACTGCCAGAAGACCACATAAGCTAAATTTCAAATCAAACTGTGGAAAAATCGTTCTAGTCACTTGTATGTTTTAATGTGCCTACGCGCCCTGTTGTCCACACTTTGGAAATAATAAAAGTATGGTTATGTGTCCAACGATAAGACAGTGAAAATGCTGGAAGCAGTGATAACTAGGTAATATCATGGATTTATAGCAGTGAATGGTTTTACATTTAAAATATTATAGAATAGCATAGGCCTGCTGCAAACTGTTGGGCTTGAAATATAGCCCAAGAAATGTGAGTTTCTTCTCGATTCGCTTATTATGTAGACATTGTTGAGGATGTAATTCAGTGAGAAATTAATAAGAATGACATACAGTTGAGTCCTGCTATATAATCCAAGTAGGCTTCTCAGAATAAATTTTAATCTGTAAAGTGGAATCCAGAGATATACTTGGGAATCTGAGGAAATCAGGTCAGGTGGGAAGGAAATGTTGAAAATACATACAGAATTTTGTTTCTCCAAAAATTTTCAAACGCTTAACATTTCAAAAGTATATATGATCCCAAAGTTACCATACAGCTCAGTCTAGAGGAGTATCAGAAAAACACCATTATTATCATTGAACAAGAAATTCTGAGATGCCATCAAAACTTGGACTTGGTTACTGCAGATGGGTTTGTATGCTCAACAACCAATTACAGGAAGCTGGGGTTTATAAATTAGAGAAGATAAACTCTATAACGGAAGTCCAAAAATCAGACCCCTAACAAGACACTGAGAACTTCTTTATGATAAAAATATCAAATCTTTTGAAGGAAGAAATGAAAATGATCTAATTAATAAAGTGGGTGTGCAAAATATGGAAGCCACAGACCCAATTAATCCCCCTGGAATGGAATGAAAAAGAACACACATAAATACAGCCTCCAGAAACCCCACAGAAATCCTGAGAACATAAGTGACAGAATTGGAACCTGATGTGTCAAGCACCTGGTATCTCTAAGGATAAGACCATTGACAAGCACATTAAATGAGCAGCAAAAAACCACGAAGGAAATTTTAAAATAATTTTTTTCAACCATAAGCATTAGATTAACAAAAGATCAATAATCAAGTATTACATATTTGGCACACAGTAGGTGCATGAGAACATTTATTGAATAAATGAACCCACTACAGCTATTACAATATAAATATAACTTAGTGACTCATATCCTGGGGAAATATAGATTCACAATAAGTATCAAGAATAAATTAATAGCAAGGTACGAAAAAACATGAAAGTTTAATGTGGACAGACTTTCAAATGAAGGCCCTAATATATAGAGGAAAATGTTAGGTTATTCAAGCAAGACATACTATTAATAATGAGGCAATCATCAAAAAAGAGAAAAAAAAGGCAATCAGCAATTATAACAGATGTCACAACCAGTGGTGGAAATAAAAATATACTTGTATAAGGCAGTAATTGAGAAGTCTATAAACACGTGATCCTTGATGGGAAGATATGAAAAAGAACTGTTATAAAAGAGATCAGCTTTTGTTTCCTAATTGAAGTTAGAAGAAAATGGTTTAAGAATGGCAAAATCCTCACAGCCTCACTACCTAAATAGAGAATAATAACGTTTATAAAAATTATTTATAGTCACTAATAAAGTGGATTTAAATATTTTATCCCTTTTGTAATTCTAGAAAAGAGATCATCCACTAGACTGGGGAAAAAATGGATATGCAAATCATCTGAAAATGGATAATCAGATGCATGGAGAATGAAGTACCTAATTATCTAACATGTGGGGGGATTTGGTTAATTTATCTGAGGTCTTTACACAGTTATCTGTATTGCTAAGCTCTTGTCCTTATTTACTTGGCTGCTGTGATGTCTCAATAATTTAGCAAGCGGAACCTTTAGAAGGGTTATAATAATTATGGCAACATCACTAAGCTGACATGAATGGAACATTAACCCAGATATTGGCTCACTTCTCTAGATGAGCAACTTACTTATGTTCTGGTTTCCAAACTGTTTTTTTATTAGGTTGGACGAAGACCAAATGAAGTTTTACCCTTCCTTACCCTGTGCACACCCCGGTTCCTAGGTTGAAAACAGAAGCCCAGGGAGCCAGGAGTGTAGGGAGCGGTACCTTCATGATGAAGAAGAGGGTGATGATGATGACAACATTGACTTTTGGGTGGATCCACACAGCTGACTGGCCCAGGCTCTCAGGGTCCCCTACATGCTTTACCCATGTGTTGTTGTCAAACAGGGTACTGATGGCTTCCCGAGGCATCAACTGTGAGAGGAGGAAGCAAAAGGGAGCAGTTCTCCAGGGATGTTCGGTACTTCCATGTTTTTAAGAGAACTAATTCCCCAGTTTCATTTTTCATGGGACCCTTTTGCTTTTTTCTCAGGGAGAGAGTCTATCCTTGGGCAAAACCACATATGCTCAGAAGCCTGAGGGACACCTGTGCTCTTTCCTCTTTTCCATGTGGCCCCGTCCTGGCTTGGTTCCAGTCATGTGCTCAGTGACCTGACTCCCACCCTCAGAGGTCACCCTTGGAGCTGACCTCTCCAGCCATGAATTGTCCCATTCCTGGTGGAAAGGTGAAGGAGGCGATGACAAAGGTAACAATTCCAGGATAGAGCAGGCGGCTGAAAAAGAAACAGAATTAATCCTCACCCTAATTTAGCCAGGCCACAGCGGACAACTCTCTGGACTCTGGTAAGCCGAAGTTTCCTGGAGTCTACAGTAGTCTCAGGCCATTAGACAGAGCATTCTCTCCACCAACAAGCAATCTTTAAAGGGGAAACCGCACTATTCAGCCCTGGTAGAGTATCAGGGCTTCTATATTTTATCACAAGCCACCTAAAGGCATTTAACGCCTTCCACAAAGATTAAAAGGGAGGAACTCTTGGAGAAACCAGAAGGTAAACAGGTAGGGCAGAAGAAGGGCGGTGACTCACTGCTTAGCCAGAAACCGGCTGAGGGCCTTGTGCTTTCGGACGCCGAGCATGACTTGGCGATGCAGGTACACAAATACAGCTCCCAGGAACCCACAGCAAATCCTGAGGGTGTAAGTTATGCAGAAGTGAAACCCTCATCCCTCGGGCCTGGCCACCGCAGGGAAACAAATGCCAGGCACACACCTTCCCTTTCTACCCACCTCCCCCCAACAATTTACACTTCACCCACACCAACCCCACCTTCCCAGCTTGGGTCCCTTCCAATGCAAAGCCACGCCCCAGCCCTGGTTCCCCACTGTCCCCCAAAGCAGACAAACCCATTCACCCGATGGCTGCAAAGGCTGGGAGTTCCTGCAGGTCAAAGGGGAAATCCATTCGGAAATTGGTTCTGAAGAGAGCTGTGATGGTGACTATGGGATGGAAAGGCCAAGGATTATGGTGGGAGCATCACAGAAACCCACCGAGAAGGAACCAGGGTCATAGGTTTTAAGGATTAAAGCTTCCTCCCATCCCAATGTCTCCTCTTCTATTTGATTTCCTTTTGCTAACACTACTGGCAGAGACACTCTCCCTTATTCCATGACCTGTATCCTTGCCCTATATATACCCTTGGGCCTTGGTCTCACTTCCCAAATGATGCCATCCACTCCTTTTCTGCACTGCCCCACAGAGCTTCCCTCCACGCCCCATTACCAGCCTCCCTATTTCACATTGCCTCCACCCCAGGGCTCCCCTGTTACCAGCATCCTTGTTCCACACGGCTAGCACTCGGAAAACAAAGGCGCTGAACGTGGCTGCAAAGAATCCTCGCCAGTAGTTCCTCACGGCAAAGTAGGTAGAGGTGACCTCGATGCTAAACAGCACTCCTGTAGGGGCAAGGAAGTAGGGTCAGGTGCAGACAAAAGTGTGAGGCTCTCTCCCACACTCCCACCCCGGGGACCCAAGGAGCTTTTGCTGAAACTTCAATCACAGGGGCAGCAGTACTGGGAGGTGATGATCTCTTAGAGTGTGCTATGCTCTAAACCATACACCTGCTCATGCTAGCAGTTTTTTGCAGGCCAGGGATGTGGTTCAACAAGATACAGAGAGAATGGGAAATGAGGGCGTTTAACCAACAAAACCTGAGGGTCAGGTGGTTGTGCCCTCTCCATCCCTTAGAAAGCAAGGTTGGGTGGGATTCACAGTTGTCTGATATCCACAGGGATCTGAAAAATTTCTGCAAGAAAAGTTACAAAAGAGAAAGCTTCCAGAGCAGGTGCTCACCAGAGTGCCAAGCAGAGCTCAAGATTTACAGGGACTCTCCTTAACAACCCCTTCAACCTCTCCTCCCTTCTCCCATGCACCACGTACCATGCAACTTTTAGGGAAGAAATAAGAAAAGTGAATAGGAAAGGGCTTTGTGAGAGCTGACAATACTCAATATTGCAAGAAAGGAAAGAGGATTCATCCACATTTTTAAAAAAATTAATATTAAAAACCTGACTGAAAAGGACCAAATCCAGGGGGAAAATCAAGAGGCCAGAAGAAGCTATAAACAATTATGCTTAAGAAAGGTGGGTGATGATCCCCGGTCAGGGAACTAGATCCCACGTGCATGCCGCAACTAAGAGTTCGCATGCTGCAACTAAGACCTGATGCAACCAAATAAACAAATACTTTTTTTAAAAAAAGAAAGGCGGGTGAGGTAGAAGGAAACCTAATTAAGAGTCCTAAGTTGTACTGTTTCTGAGAGTAGATGCTGGAACACAAATGAGAAGATAAATAGATAGAAAAATGGCAAGAGTTGGTGGAGACAAAGTAAGGAAGCTAATAAGGGTATAAAAGATAGACTCAAAAGATGCAAAGAGGGCTTCCCTGGTGGCACAGTGGTTAAGAATCCACCTGCCAACGCAGGGTCGAGCCCTGGTCCGGGAAGATCCCACATGCCGCGAAGCAGCTAAGCCCATGCGCCGCAACTACTGAGCCTGCGCTCTAGAGCCCGTGAGCCACAACTACTGAGTCCACATGCCACAACTACTGAATCCCATGAGCCTAGAGACTATGCTCCGTAATAAGAGAAGCCACCGCAATGAGAAACCCGCACACTGCAACGAAGAGTAGCTCCTGCTCGCCGCAACTAGACAAAGCCCACGTGCAGCACCAAAGACCCAAAGCAGCCAAAAATAAATAAAGGAAAAAAAAAAAAAGATGCAAAGAAAATAGTCTTTAAACATACCAAGAATCAGGGAATAGACTGTGATTAGATGCAAAGTAAAAACTTACAAGAGAATTACCTAACACCCGGCTAAGCCTCATTTTTATCGGAAATGAAGAAGGAAAACAAGGAAATGCAGCCCATAATTAGATGAATGGAGAAGAGGCCCAGACCCAGGAAAGCCCGTGAACTAGATAAGGTTCGTCTCCCCTTGCTCTCTGCAGGAATGGCTGCTGGCCAGCCCAAGACCCCCAACCTGCTCTTCCTGCAGGTGGCCTCTCACATCTGAGCCATTTTCTTCTCCCTGTTCTAGATTCAAAAGTCACATCTCGGGCTTCCCTGGTGGCGCAGTGGTTGAGAATCTGCCTGCCGATGCAGGGGACACGGGTTCGAGTCCTGGTCTGGGAAGATCCCACGTGCCGTGGAGCAACTGGGCCCGTGAGCCACAGTTGCTGAGCCTGCGCGTCTGGAGCCTGTGCTCCGCAACAAGAGAGGCCGTGATAGTGAGAGGCCCGCGCATCGCGATGAAGAGTGGCCCCCGCTTGCTGCAACTGGAGAAAGCCCTCGCACAGAAACGAAGACCCAACACAGCCATAAATAAATAATAATAAATAAATAAAATTAAAAAAAAAAAAAGTCACATCTCCTGAATCCCTCAGAACCCCAGCCCTCTCCTCCGCAGGTGACAGTCAGTGATGACAGGAAGTCATTTATGCCAAGGGAGTGTGGTTACTCCCTCGTGCAGTAGCTGCTGCATCTGGACAGAGGATTCCTCATGGTTGGCTCAATGGCGCCTTCTCTGGGAAGGTATCCCCGATCCCCCTCCGCGGGTAAAAACAGTCCTGCCCTTACCTTGTTCTCTCGGAATTCTGGACCATCAGAGCACTTAGCATTTTCAGATATAGTTGTTTATTTACATCTCTGAGTTCCCCCAGGATTGAAAGTTCCTTGGAACCCAACACCTAACACAGTGCCTGGTACATAATCAGGGCTCGAGGCCTGTTCTATGGATGCACAGAAGGGAGAGGGGAGAGGGGGACGGGGAAGGAAGAACGAGAGCAGAAGAGAATAGATGGGCGGCATTTCAGAAAACAGGGAAGCTGAGGGACAGAGCTTTGCTAACCACCTATCGCCCCTGCTCCCCAAATCTTATCAGGTAAGGCAGCTGTTTCCTTGGCCCAAAAGGAGGATTTGACACAGTGGGGAGTCAGGTAGAGCAAGTCTCTCCTTTCTTTACCAGTAACAAAACCAAAGGCGGCTTTGACTTGTCGGATGTAAACTATCCAACTCATGAATAGTTTAAGACCAGTTTTTGAAATCCTAGGCTAGATTTTCTTTCCTGCCATGAGGTTCTGGGACACCTTCTCTAACAGTCTGTCACTGTGTAGTTCGGAATGAGAGCTCATTTTCATATTCGCCTGAGCCAGACAGAAAATGTGCTGCTAAGAGGAGACAAAGCATTAAAAACACAAACAGCATTTGGAAACTCTCTAGTCTCCCAGGTTCCGTAATATTGCTCTCTTTCCCACTCTGAAGGCTCCTCTCTGTCTTCTCCCCTCGCGCCTTTGCCTCTGCCCAGCCAGCGCCTTGTCCTTGGTCTCCGACAATTGCTACTCATAGACACACTTTCTCAATTTCATTCATGCCCACGGCTTCAACTACCACCTCCATGCTAACCTACTGGTTAACAAAGCCATGCTTTCAGCTCAGTTCCTGAACTTCAGACTCACCAAGCCAGCTGCCTATTTGACATCACTTGGAGACACCACAGGAACTTCAAACGCAAGGTATTCAAAGTGAAATGTATCAGCTCCCCCAGACCTGTTTCACTTCCTATATTCCCTATCTTGCTTGCATCCACGCCATTTCCCTCGTTATAAAAATGGAAGTTAGCGTAGATTCCTCCTCCTTTCTTACCTTTCACATCCTCACATAAATCAGCCACCAGGTCCCATCGATTTTATTTTCTATCACCCATATATATCATCCTGTTCTCTATCTCTTCTGCCTCTGCCCAGTTCGGTCTCTCATCATCTAGCATCAGCACTATGACAATAGTCTTCTTGTTAATCTTGGATAAATCCTGTTAATCCACAGGCCAGTTCTATCCTGCACAGATCTGCCAGAGTTGGCCATGTCACTTTCTTATTTAAAATTCTTCCATGGCTCCCCTTCACCCGTGACAGCGTTTCCCAAAGTCAGGTCCATGAGATACTATGAGTTCCATAAGAAGGTCCTTGCAAAAAGAATTCTGTGGGAAATGCTACACTTGGGATAGTCACAATACATGTCAGCATATCAAACGTTCTGATAACTCTTCCAGTTTAAAAAAATACCTTTTGAACCCAGTATTTTCCAACTTATCTGATCTTGGAGCACTGTTTACAGGTTATGTCTATTAACACCATGAACTGTGTTCCATAAAACACATTCGGGCTAATTCTAGCCTAGAAAATGAAATCGACATTCTTGTGCATTTCCTATGAGGACCTTCATGATTCAGCCCCCACGTACCTATCCAGACCCATTTCCTGTCATTCCTTCCCCTGTATCCTCTAGAAATGCACATATATGTTAATTTTAGTCCCTTACATCTTGACTGTGCAATGCTGTCTCCTCTCTCTCCAGAATATCTTCCTTGCACTTTGCCCAGGCTGCCACTGGGACGCTTCTTGAGTAAACTGTGATGGTCTGCTTGCCTTCCTGTCTAC
Source organism: Balaenoptera acutorostrata (assembly GCF_949987535.1). NCBI lineage: Eukaryota > Metazoa > Chordata > Mammalia > Artiodactyla > Balaenopteridae > Balaenoptera > Balaenoptera acutorostrata. The sequence goes on from NC_080070.1 coordinate 12,156,607, forward strand.
CCTTTCAGCCGTGGGTACCTGAGAGCACAGGAACCAGCACAGCGCCCGGAGGGCTCACGGCACAGGGCACATATGGAAGCAAAAACATATTTGCCATTTTAGCCAAACACCGAAGCAAATTTCTTTCATCGGTGTAAGGAATTAAGAGTTGACCATATAGTGAATAAATATTCTAATACTAATTTTTTTATTTTAGAATTAGCCTATGTTCATAAAATAAAAGCAATCAAGTAATGTTATCTGCAAATTCATTTAATATTTGCCACTTATTACAAACATCTTGAAAACAGCATTTTAACTTTTCAATGCTTAACATTTTCTCAAGAGCCATGTTTTATCTGAAACTTTTCTATTTGCCTCTCCCATTCTCTACACAGGATCATGAAGAACCTTCCTCATTCACCCCAGAAATTCCAGTTTTATGCAAAAAATTCATATTCTCTTCACTTTAAAAGAATCTGATTAAAAACAAAAATAAAAACAAAAAAATGCTACCTTTCTAAAAATGTTCTTCAGACCTTCTGGATTTGTAAGGCAAAAGACCAAATAAAGGTGAAAGCGGGTATAAATGCAAGTGTGAACATTTAATGTGTGCAGAAATTCAAACACACTACCCTTCCCTGGCTGGAGACTATGACTTTAATGACAAGAGCTGACAACAAGAGTGCAAACAGGATGCCAGCTGACGTGTTCGCTGACATTGGTGCAGTGTCAGTTCAAGAGAGCATGGTACATTTTCATTAACTGTAAATGTTTATCCATATATCGTTCCTGAGCCAAGTCATCTGAGTTTCCTGAAGACTCCTCTATGAAAGGACTGATTACATGTTCATAATTGAAAGATACCTGTAACAGCTGGTGCGTTTAAGAAGCATATGCCTTTCCTGCAGTTTTGCTTCTCAGATTGTCAACACGGTGTCTTTTTTTATCACCAATGAATCCAGTGAATGATCTATATAATCCTTGCTCTGTTAATCTGGTTATAACTGTTATCAATGAGTAAATAAACAGATACAACAGCTTTCTCTGACCATGCCCACTTGTTAGTTATTCAGGACAAGGAAAATAATCTGAAAGGTTACCCTTTGTCTAACATTAGTAGAAAGAGCTAAACTCAATCTTAAATTGCTGCCAAGGAAAAACGACACTTTAACTTCCACCTGTAGTCCTCATTTAAAGCTGATTATTGGGACTTCCCTGGCGGTCCAGTGGTTAAGACTCCACGCTCCCAATGAAGGGGGCACAGGTTTGATCCCTCGTCGGGGGACTAAGATCCCGCATGCCCCAAGGCACGGCCATAAAACAAAAAATAAAGCTGACTATTAATCTAAATAAGGTCCATCTAAACTTCCGTGTCCTTAACAACATACAACCACAGGTAAGTCTTCCCTTGGAGAAGAAAATACATAGAGATGTCAATTATACTTCAATTAAAACCAACAATGACAAAAATGAATTATTCAAGAGCAAAAAACCAGGAGGAACATACATAGAAGTCCCCTGTTAGAAGATGTAATAAGTGAAGGGCAAAAATATCCAACAATACAAAGGGTTTTAATATAAGTACGGGACCCATAAAGGCCGCCTCGGTTTTCCTTCCTGGCGCTACCACTTATTAACAGGATGACCTTGCTCAAGTCACTAACTCTCTCTCTTCCTTAATATAGATCTCATCCAGCTTTGGGCAGGAAGGGATGTAAAGTCCTTAGAACATTGCCCGCGCATAGTAAATGCTCATTAAAAGTTAGCTATTCTTGCTTTACTCTTGTTTCAACTGCTCATACTCAAACTTGGGGATGCTGACAAAAACTGTTTTGGGAGCAAGCCCAGGCAAGTGGACAGACGTAGGCGGGGGTAAATCACTTGCCTCCAAGTGGTGTCCCAAAGCAACAGCCGACTCCTACTGCACAGCCCACGGTCAGCATGTCAGTGTAATAGTATGGTTGCTACTAGGGGAGACACAGACAAAGAGCCAGATGGGAGGGATGGGCAGGGGGGCAGAAGAGGAAAGGAGAACAGGCAAAGGTGGGGAATAAAGACGGAGCGGCTTAAGTCACAGGGAATCACAGTGGCCCCGTCTCCCCACTGCGATCCCAGGCCAAGAGAAACTCAGTTAGTTTGGCAGACAGGAAGTGATCTCCTAGCACAAGGCCAAACATAGAAAATGAAATAAATGTTAGGCAAATATATGGAAGGAAGGTCAGCCAATAAATGGTCACCAGAGAGGGGCTGGAGATGGGGACAATCAGGGCAAGAAGTGTCAATAGCAAGAGAGACAGGAAAGGACTTCAGACAAACAGCACCAATAAAGCCGGCAAGAAATAGCCACCAGCCTCAAAAGAACAGCTCTCTGGTAAAAAAAAAAAAAAAAAAAAAAAAAAGCTCGGGTGCCTGGAGACGCAGGCCTGTGATCCAGGGTCACACCCTGAAGGCCCACCCACCAGCCCCTGCCGCGAGCGCCCCTCCCCACCCCAAAGCTTGTGGCAACCACTCCAACCCCTCAGGCCACCGGGGTAGGGAGGAAGTGGGACTTGCCTCCGACAGGGGCGGCAAAGCAGCATCCCACGCCCACCGCGCAGGCCGACACCAGGAGATCAAGCCGCCCAGGCACAGTCTGCAACAGAGAAGCTCGCGGACAGGGCGGGTGGAGGGCTGGGGCGGGGGAGAGCGCGCGAGACGGGGTGGAGGGGCAGGAACAACAAAGGGACGGGGCGGCACCGGAGGGGAACTGACACCGGGGCGGCCGAGGAGCGGACCACGTGCCGAGCCCCGATGCGGGGGCAGGGATCGGGGTGGGCGTCAAGGAACGGGCACAGGCTGAACAGCGGCATCGCGTGGCTGGAGTAGGCGGGTGGCGCCACGTGTATGGGGACGAGGGAGCGTGGGTTAGCGCAGTGCCCAGCTCAGCATCACGGCCAAGGCAGCCCTGCCCCACCCGCCAACTCGCACAGCCCCAGCTCCTTTTACCTTCTCAGCCTTACCTCGTACACCCCACAGAGCACGGACATGAACTTGCTGAGGACAGCGGCGCAGATGCTGGCAATGTGGACAAAAGGGCCCTGGGAGAGAGGAGGGGGACGAGGGGTCAGGGGCAGGGGGCCGGATGGGGGGCTTGGTGGCATTCTTGGACAGACATTGGTTGCTCCAGGCACTGTACCAGGGGCTGGAAATACAGACGTGAGCAAGATAGAGGTTCTGCCTTCGCAGAGCTTCATCCCAGGGAGGAAGGGGGGTGATACGCCAGCATATTATCATTTCAGAAAATGTCCCCCGCTCGCCACAACGAGAGAAAGCCCCCGCTCAGCAACGAAGACCCAACGTAGCCATAAATGCATATATACATACATACATAAATTTGTTTCAAAAAAAGGGGAAACAAAGAAAATGCTAGGGGCTAAGAAGAAATTGAGGGAGGGTCAGAGGAGAGAGAGACAGGAAAGCTGAGGGTGGGATGCGGAAGGTCACAACTGAGTAAGGCCTTGATGGAAATGAGGCGTGAGCTGCATGGGCACCGGGAAGAAGAATGTTCCAGGCTGAGGGGACAGCAAGTGCAGGAGCCCCAAGAGGGGGGCAGGCTCGCGCAGTTGAGTGGCAGGAAGTGCCTTGTCACTCAAGCTCGGGGAAGGAGGGGCAGCCTGATCACCGTAGCCCCCCTAGGCCCCAGGAATAAGGGTGGACTTCATTTTAAGAGGAGTGGAAAGCCATTTGAAGTTCCTGACCAGAGGGCAGACATTCCTGATTCCATTTTGAAAAGATAACTCTGGCTGCAGCTGGGGGGGGGGGGGCGGTAAGGTACATGAGCATAACCTTGAAAAAACACACAGCCTCTTTTAGGTCTCAGTTTTCACAGAATGTGTCTGGATTGTCTCTAAGTCAGTGGTTCTCAACTGGGGGAGATTTTGCCCCCAGGGGACATTTGGCAATGTCTGGAGACATTCTGATTGTCACAACGGGCGTTGCGGGGGGGGGGGTGGGGTGGGGTGGGGGGGTGGGAGGACTGCTGCTGGCATGTAGGGGGTAGAGGCCAGGGAGGCTGCTAATCATCCTACAATGTACGGGACGGCCCCCCAGAACCAAGACTTACTCAGCCCCAAATGCCCACAGTGCCCAGGATGCGAGATTCTGCTCTAAGGTGCTCCCAGGGCTGATGAGGACCTTCCCATGTCTCTCTCCTCCGGAATCCCCATGGCCCACGGCTGCCCCCGGAGCTCCCTCTAGACTCAGTGCTGCCCTCTGCCTGAGGACCTGCCCAGCTCACCCCACAGTAACTGGAGTCCTACCTCTTTCCCCACAGGGATGCCACTGCCCAGCCCCGCAGTCAGGGCCACAACCTTGGCCACGAAGGCCTTGAGGGTGAGATATTCCTTCAGGACAACACCGCGAAGTATTGTCTTCATTTCAGGGATTCCAGAGCCTAAAAGGGTTTTTAAAAAATGATTGTGTGCATGTTCAAGCTGGAGGTTAAAGGTAGATGGACATCCAGATAGTGGACATGGGGGTGGGGTGAGAGGTCTGTGGGGGAGGACAGTAGCAAAGCAGCGAAAGGACGGTCAGGGGGGTTGGGGAGGGAGGGAGGGGAGCGCGAGGTCTACAGGCCAATGAGATTCTGCTGGATTATGTTGATGGCATGATGGGGTAGGATCTGGGAAGTTCTCACCGACAGCCTGGGGAGAGATGAGGTGACAGAAGAGGGCACTGAAGAGGATGAGGATGAGTGGGAAGGTGACCCAGACCAGGAACTGCAGAGGCAGGTTGGGCTGCATCTGGTAGTAGGTCCACTTGTAGGCTGCAGAGACAGGCGTCTGGGCTTAGTCCTATGTGGATGGCATGTTGCCGCCATCCCACACTCGTGGAATTGGACAGCATGCTAGGAGTGTGCTCCCGCCATGGCTATCCCGTTCGACCTCGGAGATGGCACTGTTCTCATTTGACACATGGGGGGGGGGTCTAAGCTGGGGGATGAGACATGACCCGTTCAAGTTCCCACCACTTGTAGGAGGTCAAGTGGGCGCCAGTGCAGCAAACCACACTCTGTGGGCGCTTCATTAGAGGCTGTGGCGCACCCAGCCACCCCGGTTAACCCGGCACTGAGGGGTTCCTGGGACTCCAGGTGTTTCCAGTTGCCTGAACTGAAAAGTCCTAGGAGAACTAGGACAAGTTGGTCACCCTGTGAGAGGGGTCCCCACAGCTCGGCTGGTAGCAGGTGGGAGGGGCAGAAAAAATGGATCTGGGTCTGGGTCTGGGTCTGGGTCTGGTCTCATCCTGGGCCAGAGCTACACCTGATCTCCTCTTTGCACCATCCTCCTCCCAAAGCACCCCCAGCTTACCTTAGGTCGAAACTCTAGATCAACTGCAGTATGGGGAGGGCTGAGGGCGAAGGGCCAGGTTAAACCTACCCTGAAGGGTTTTGGCACTGACATAATCCATGCACCAGCTAATCAGAGCCATAAGCAGCCCCAGAAGCACCAGAAAGATCCAGTCTTCCCCTAATTTTCTTCTCATCACGAGTCCCAGACCGTGGATACAACCTAGGGAAAGAAAGTAAAGAGAAGCAAGTAACCAGTCACTGCTCTGTGTGTGTGGCCGAGGATGGGAGGTGTAGGGCCCTCGGCGTCTTGTCTATATATCTATCGCATTCCCTGAGTTTCTTCTCACCTCTCTGCCCTTCAGAAGGCACCAAAGTCCAATTCCCCATCGGCCACTTGATTCCTTTCTAAACCCTAGTTTCTTGGGGCTGCGTGGGAGGGATAGTAGGAAGGCAGAGTGAGAAGGACATGCGAGCCATGTCTTCTCCTTAATCCTTGGAGGCGGGCTTTGGTGTGCGTGTGGGGATGGTGAGCCAGAAATATGCAACAGGTCTTCTGAGTTAGTGTCCTAATCCCTGTACCTCCTTCCATCCCACATTCCTTTTCTCCCCAGTCCCCATCACCTTGGCATTTAGAATAGTGATTCTCATCCTTGTTATCCATGGAAGCACTGGAGTCCGTCGTCTTGGGCATCCCCGTGTCCTGCTCCTTGTCTGAGAACTGCTCTTTGTGATGGCCATAGATCTGGACAGAAGGAGATGGGAAAGGTCTGTCTTGTTGAAGAGTTAAAAGAAATAGAGGGAAGCATATAGACCCACAGATAAAACAAACAAACAGCTTTTTAAAATCCTGGGTGTTGAGGGCCTTGGGCAGGGTCACTTTGTGGTCATCTGTGCCCTCCACTCCCCACTCTCCACCTGCACTTTTCCCACTCCTCACCCTTGTCTATCCATCCACACCCTTGCACATCTGTAGTCATCTTGGTCAATAGCAGCCTTCATCAAGGGGACCAATTTCTACTCTGAAGTAGTGATACAAAAACTGTGCTAAGGGCTTCCCTGGTGGCGCAGCGGTTAAGAATCCGCCTGCCAGTGCAGGGGACACGGGTTCAAGCCCTGGTCCAGGAAGATCCCACATGTCGCGGAGCAACTAAGCCCGTGTGCCACAACTACTGAGCATGCGCTCTACAGCCCGCATGCCACAACTACTGAAGCCCGCGCACCTAGAGTCTGTGCTCCACAACAAGACAAGGCACCGCAATGAGAAGCCGGCACCACAACGAAGAGTAGCCCCTGCTTGTCACAACTAGAGAAAGTCCGTGCACAGCCATGAACACCCGATGTAGCCATAAATAAATAAATACATACATACATACATAAATGTATATTTTTTTAAAAAACTGTGCTGATACTGGGCATCTGCATCAATTACATGTTTTTGTGTCACTGTTTCCTGTGTCTCAGCCTCTCTCTTGCTTCCCCAGACCCCCTCACACTGATGTGGATGGGGTAAGGAAATTCGAGCAGGTGACTCTTCGTTGCTCTTGGTCTTGGTGTGTCTAGCTTTAATGAGGCCCCTCAGATGCCCTGCCAGGCTTAGAGAAAGCCCATCCACCTCCCCTTCCTGTGCTCAAATGCACAAACTGGACCCAGCCCTGATAAAGCAAGTCAGTCCACTTCCTCCTGAAGTAGAGCTTATGTGTTTGGGGTGTGTGTGTGTGTGTGTGTGTGCGTGTGTGTGCACAAGGTCTCTAACTGCCCCTCCTCCACTGCACTAACTCCATCCTCTGGAGCCGGGGTCAGGCCAGGCCATGCTGCTGGTTCTGGGAGAGCCTGGGTGGAAGAGATCTGATTTCACAATACAAGAGGTAGAGTTTATGCCTGAGTCCTGGACAGGCGCGCACTAACACCCTGCTCACGGCTCTTTCGTCTTCTGGGATGAGGTGTGTGACTGAGAGAAGCCGTGTTTCCCTCTGTGCCCCACCTGGCCCCCGAGAGAAGACACTGCCCACAGGGGGCCAGCACACAGGCTGCCTCAGCCCCCTTGGCTCCCAGGCTGGTGGAGACGAGAAGAGGGTGCTCCACACCAAACCTGGGCTGGGAAACACTGAGAGAGCCGGATCGGTGCTGGCTGGACCAGGGTTCACCAGTCGAGCAGGGCTGGGAGGGCAGGGAGAAGTCAAGCCTGAAAGCATTCGCAGCGTCTGGATTCCTGAACAAAAACACCCGTGTGTGTAGGGCTGGGGCTGGGGTTGGGAGGATGGATGAAACGATGCTGACAAAATACTGATAACTGATCATTGGGCAAGGGGTACTTGGGCATTCATTACACTGCTCTTTCTGCTTTTGTATAAGTGTGAAATTTCCGTAATAAAATTTAAACAGAGAAAAACTTAAGTCCAAACTCCTCTTCTTTGCTTTCAGGGCCCTTTGGAGACCAGCCCAACCCTACTTCCCAAGTCACTTCAGCATTCCTTTCCAACAGGAAGCTTCACGCTAGTGTACCTGGTTTCCTCACTGTCGCCAGAACGTGCCATAACTGCACCTTTACTCAAGTTGTCATCCCACCCGGACCGCCTGCACGGTGACAGTGAGCCCAGGGCCATGAGGAGAGGTCTTTCTGTCCAACCCCACACAGTGTTCCAGGGTCCCCTCCTCCAGGAAGCCCACTCTGACTCACCATTGGAGCCTCTGCGGGCTTTTGTGTCCCAGTCCCCACCTGATTCTCCGGGGCCGCCCTTACCCACCACCCTCGGGACGGATCAGGGCTGAGACGTGGATCCTCTTGACCCTCAGCGCTGAGACCACCAGCCCAGGCCAGCCCTCAGCTTCCCAGTCCTGTCTAGACCCCATAAACTAGAGGAACCACAGCCCACCCCCTCGCTGGCTAAAACACTTTTAAATCTTGCTTTCCTGGTCCTCCTGACAGGTTCCATCCTGTCGCTCTCTGCATGCACATTCACTTGCTAATCCTAACCTGTGTATTTATCTGCGACAAGCTCCCAGCCTGTCTTTCAGGGCGCTCATCCCATTGCCCTTTCCTAGATGTCTAGAAGCCCTGGAGGGTATTTATCCCTGGACATCCCTAATTAGTTCACAAGCCCCTCTCTCTGGGTACAGACCTCTGTACCTTTCCAGGTGCCTGCCACTTCATCGGTTCTTACTTAATTAATCCTCCCACCTGAAAGTTTGATTATATTTCTTCTGCTCATTTGACACTGGTCTATCTTTGATCACTGATACGCAACTCAGTCCTTTTTCTCCACTCATCCCAACTCTTCTGCCTTCTGCAGAAGTGCTGATTTGTGTGTGTCCTGCCGAGGGTGGGGAGGGAGAAATCCGGTGGTGTCTGCGCGCGGGTGAGGGTGTAAGGACAGCTCACGCACACAGAGGTGTGGTCCCCTCTGCCACTCACCTCGTGTGGGTTATGTAAGCACGAGCTTGTCATGCATGTGTGGCTCTGCCGTCTCCCCCCAGGATTCGGGGGTTCTGTTAGTAAAGCTTGGGTTAAAGTACGCGTGTATCTCTGTATAAGGAGCTCACAAGGCTGAACCCAGACCTTTGAAGAATGTTCATATTTTGAACACATGACCGCGTACTTTTTCAAGTTAAAAAGATCACACTGCTCCCTCTTTTCACCTGATCCCTCTTTGCCCCCAATCCATGACACCACCGTCTCCTCGAGTCCACCGCCCCCTCCCCTTAGGACTTTACCTGTGTGGGGCGGGCGTTGGGACGGGGGCCTGCATCCCTCCGGAGCCTGTGCTGCAGGTCCCCACTCTTGGAGGGCAGTCCGTAGCTGGTGCAGTGTTCAAAGGGCATGTACTGGTACTGGGGGGCGCTACCCCACCAGCTGGGCTCAGCCCCATGCCGCTGGGACCCAGACGGCTCCATGCTCCCTCCCCCGGCCAGGCCTCGGCCTGCTTGCCCCTGCCCTCCCCCCAGTACAGCTCCTTAAGCCTGTCCTCCTGCCTGTCCCCAAGGAGTCTGGGGCAGCGTGCCCACCCCCAGCTATTTATAGCCATCTCTCCGTCACATGACCCCCCCCTTGCCACATCTGATCTGCTTGGGGTCGAAGCAGGTGTGAGAGGCGTGCGGGGGAGGGGTTGGGATGAGAACCTGTGGGACAGCCCCGCAGGGAATTCCCTCAGCAGGGCCAGCACCGTCCCCCTCCTTAGTCACTAGGAGGCTCCCAGCCCCAAGCCACTGACTGGTCCGGCTATAAGTATTGCCCAGACCAGGATGGAAAATGGCTTCGCATGCTCTCAGACCTGTGTGCTGCCCCGAGTCTGCATCCTCTAAGCAACCCACCTCTTTTCTCCAGTCTGTGGGGAGGTGAGGGCTGAGGGGCTGGATGGAGCAATCCTAGGGTCTGGAAACATTGGGGAGCAACTCACCTGGGAGAGTAACCGGTGCCTCTCTGCCATCTTTCCCTGCGGGGTTGTTCCCAGCTCTGTGTCTTCCTGAGGTTTAGTTCTCATCTGTCAGACCAGCTCCCCCAACCCAGCCAGTGTTCAGCTTTCTGCTCCAGCTCTGCCTTTTCTGTCTGCCAGAGGCCGCTGGTGATGCTTTGGGGTCATCCCCTTGACCACACCTTCATCACCCCCTGGGTGTGGGACACAGGGGTGATAGCCTTGCGCTCTGGCATTTCTCCCACGTCCCAGACTGATACACGTCAGCCACGCCAGCAGCCTGGACGCACAGGGAGGGACTGAGCCTCCGTTGAGACGGTGGTGCATCCCTCGGAGGTCTGTCAGGGCAGGTTAGATAAGGGGGGAGAAGGGGAAGTGGGCCAGGGGAACGAGGGAGGCCGGGGAGGGAAGGCAAAGGGCGTTTCTCGTGATGAGCCCGACAAACATAAAAGATGACAGGGAAGTACTCTGACATTCTTCCCTTTTCAGGTCAATAAATAATTTTTGGCCAAGGCCAAACTACTCTACCTGGCATCACACTTCTTTTAAACCAATTTTCCTAGTACAGTTCTTCCCCTCTGAGCTCATCACTATAGAATAAAATGGATAAACATGAGCCAATGTGTGGTTCGGGATCCATCACCAAGTGAGGTCTGTCCCAGGACAGCCAAAGTTCAGGGACACCAAACATCTGGTCTACAATTACATTTTGTTCTAGGCTAAATGGGACTGTCCAAAGCAGGTGGGAAAATGAATACCATTAAAAGCACCTTTTCTAACATAAATCTGAAGGCCTGTAATCTACCCACAAAGATTACAAATGTGTGATTTAAGGGCCTGGAGGTTCTGTAACATCTCACTCCTCTGCAGGCAGAATATCAGAAAAGAGATCTAAGGGGTTGGTGTGAGATGAAAGAAATACTTTCTTAATAAAGAAAATAGAATGCCAAAGTGAAATTACATTCTTTGCGGGGGGCTTCAGACACAGAAAAGATTTTCACGCCTTTGTGGAGTATGGCTCCCCTGAAGGCAGCCAGTTTCTGTTGGGGCTTAATAATCCCAAGAAGCAAGTATCTAGGGCAATTGCTACTTCTTCACTGTTCCTGAGAATATCAGGTCCTGGTTATGGATCCCAAAATTTGAAGGCAGAGGTTACTGGCACTGAGAAAACCCTCATACTCCACCAAGCCACCTAGAAGAACCAGCAGCAATTCTAAAAACCAGATTCTGGGGCTTCCCTGGTGGCGCAGTGGTTGAGAATCTGCCTGCCAATGCAGGGGACACGGGTTCGAGCCCTGGTCTGGGAAGATCCCACATGCCGCGGAGCAACTAGGCCCGTGAGCCACAACTACTGAGCCTGCGCATCTGGAGCCTGTGCTCCGCAACAAAAGAGGCCGCGATAGTAAGAGGCCCGTGCACCGCGATGAAGAGTGGCCCCCGCTTGCCACAACTAGAGAAAGCCCTCACACAGAAACGAAGACCCAACACAGCCAAAAATAAATAAACAAATAAATTAATTAATTAATTTTTAAAAAATACTATAAAAAACCAGATTCTGAAATCAGGAGGGTCAAGGAAATCTACAGCTGGTAGTGCTGAAGGGCAAGGATTTGAGAGTAAAGATCTTGAGTTTGAGATTAGAACTAGTTAAAATCTCATGGGTTATCAGCCTGCAAGAGAAGAAAACAAAATGTAAACGGTGCCTCCCTCCATCCCAACACCCCATGGGTAACAGCGCTTAGGCTCTTATTTGGAAGGCCAAAGATGGGTTTCTGGGGAGTTCTTTGAAAAGCTCCTAAATTTGGAAACAAATTCATAAGCATGCGTTTATCTATGAGATATGTATACTGTATATGTATTCTTTTGGGGTTTTAAGTAGACTTTCTTGAGGTCCATGAGACTAGAAGGTTAAAACCTATAGGCTTATAGAATTTCTATTTGAAGGAAGGTTGTTGAAATGACCATCTGGGACACAGATGCAAGGGGACGTGTGTTAGGGTATAGGTGGTCGTGAACAAGCCAGCCCCTTGGCATCCCCACATCAATTTAAGCAGGAACTTTCTCCCTGGGTTACACCCTTGTTTTCAGACTCCCGCCTCTTCAAGTCTGGCCTCTCCAACCATTGGACGATACACCATTACATTCTCTTTAAGGCGCTTTCGGTCATGACTTCCCCTCTGCACATCTAGCCTAGCATGGAACCCATGACCACCTACTTTCTGAAACTTCACCTAGGCAACTGCAACTTCCTCTGAACACACTTTCCCTTTGCAGTTGTCCTCACTGGCAGTCATTTCTCCTCTACTGCTTATTGGACCTTGCCTTCCAGATCCTTCAAAAATCCCTGGTCCCTTCCCATACCCTGCATATGAGGCCTTCCCGATAGCACTGGACAGGGCTCTTTCTCCCCCTCTGTATTTCTGAACACGATACAGTACACTTTTTTCCTATTCTCTGCCCAAAAAGGGCTAAGATGGAATAAAGTCTTTGGTCTCAGGCTCCTTCTCCCAGCTCAGTGGGAAAAATCTCTGGCCCCAAAAAGTGAGGAGGGAGAAAATCTCATGCTAAGAAAAAAGTCACAGAAGCAATACTGTTAGCTGAGAGCATGAACTCAAGTTGACAGGTTGTTTCCCATCCTGGCCTCCGTTTCCTCAGAAAGGCAGTAACTTGAGGGTTACAGAGAGAAAAGAACGCATGCAAAAGTCATAGTGCCTGCCCCAAAGTGAGCTCTGAATGTTAACTTGTGTCGCTAAACCGAAGCTCATTCTGTGATGGTTAACAGCATCTGTAATGTGCTAACCCTGTGGGATCCACCATGCATTCTCATGCTCATCCTCATAGGGCAGCGTCCTTCATCCTTTTAAGGTAGCAATGGCTTCCCCATGTTTAGATAAGGGTGAGGTTAGGTACCTTAGCCACGGTCTCTGATACCTTAAAAGGCCAAGCCACCATTTGCCATCTATTTAATTCTAGAGTCCATGTCCTTAAAGCTACATCTTTTTTTTTGGATAATTGAAGTCTCTGAGCCTCATTTTCCACTTCTGAAAAAGAACCCAGGGAGATGACGCCCTCCTGGCCTGTGGGAGGATGGTGTAAAGCTGCACAGCGCCTGGGAGACACACGGAGCGCTCGGGCAACTATAGCTGTTATGAAGCTCTTCGCCTCAGACCACTTTCCCCCTCTGCTCATATCCCATCTGCCCCATTTCTTCTTGTTTTCCTCTTCCCTATTACAGGAAACAGGATGGGGGAGGGCAGCAAACGGCCACCCCCAGCTCAGGGATGGGGTATAATTTTAGAAAATCCCCTGGCAGAGGGGACAGAGCTCTGAAATTCAACCTGATACCCTTATTCAAGGGTGGGGCGGGGAGGACGTGGAATCCAGCTCAGCATAAGCTGCTCTCTAATCCCCAACACCCCGTGCCTCCCAAACTCTTTCCTCCCACTATTCCAGTGCCCCTCCCTGAGGCTGTGTCTCCACCTCCCATCCCTGGAGAAGGTCCCCGGGTCCAGCCCACTCCCCAGGTCAGTTCCCCTCCTCCACCCAGTGATGTTTCAGCTCAACTTCATCCCTCTTAACTCTCCCTCCTCTGGATTCCTGGACAAGCTTCCTTCCCCCAGGGCCCACAGCAGCTTCCTATCACAATGCTCCAACAGAACATGTTAACCCCCCGTAGCCCACCTGCACGTGTACACCTACCTCTCTGGGCGTAGACACAGCGCACTCCGAGAACTCCCCAGGTGACACAGCCCACTGCTTAGACCTCTTCCATGCTGCCCGAGAATTCTCTTACGATCTGTGCCCACCCTGGAAAACCTTAAATCCAAGTTGGATCACGTGAGATAGGGAATTCTAGGATCCTCCTCACCCTATTCTAGCTCAATCTGTTCCTCCAGCCTCCATCCCATAATCTAAGCAATCCAGAACCAACACTGCTTGCCAATGACTCTTCCATCTCTTCTGACCATGAGGAATCCCAGTGCTGGGAGCCATATTTTGGGCAGTTGCCTGTGGCCATGACAATGGAGATGGGCTCATCCGAGGTGTGGATCTAGTTGTATAAAAAAGATCTGGCAGCAAAACAAGAGGTGTTCAGCTCTGGGTCTGCCTTGTGAGGTGGTGAGGAACGCTGTAAGAAGCTAAGGCAATGGCAGCAAGTGGGCTTCAGAACACAGATTATCTACAGAGACATCAGGCACACATCAGTAATAAATATGAGTGTTTATTTGGCACCAGATGGCAATACAAAATCCTGGCAGTGGGAAGAGGAAAGGTTCTGTCACCCAAATACTTCCATACGATACTGAGCCAAGGGCAGGACTTGGCAACAAGTTCCCGAACCCCTGCAGAACAAGTATTCACTGAGCACCTGAACTACGAGAGCTGAGCACGGTGCCCGGCACCGCGGGAGGTGTGGAAGAAGTTGTCCTACGTGTGACCTCTGTCTTCAGGAGCCAATAATACGAGTGGATAAAACAAAACACGTGGGAAAATACAGAGTACAAATACTAAACTGGGTATTTTGCCAAAAGGGAAATTTTGTCAAAATGTAGGAGCCTAGCTAGGGTTGTTTCCTTCCTTCCGCAAACATTTATTGAAGACCTACGACATGCCAGGCACTGAGTACGTATTAGTGAACAAAAGAGACAAGGTTTCTGCTCTCATGGAGCTTAAAGTGGAGACAGGAATGAACAAGTGAAGCACGCTATTTGATGACTATGCATGGTGATAAGTGCAATAAGGGGCATTAAACAGGACACAGTAATAAAGAAACATGATTCTTAGAGACAGAATGGCCTGGGAAGGCCTCCACAAAAAGGTGGCATTTAAGCTCAGACTCGAAGGATAAAGAAAGAAGCCACCAGAGCCAAGAGTGGTGAGGAGTGGAGCTCAGTGGACCCTGGAAGAGTGTCTGATGGCCTAGGGCAGGAAAGACCTCAGAATGTTTGAGAAACTGAGGACGGCGGTGGGCTGTTGCTTACAGGGAAATCAGCACTTAATGAGGCCCTGCAGGCCAAGGTAGAGTCTGGATTTTATTTGAGGTGTGATAGGAAACCAGAGGGTTCCAAGCAGGGGAGTAACAGCATCAGATTTATATTTAAAAACCCGAACCAAAATCTGTCATATAGAGACTGGATTGAAAGGGGCAAGAACGGCAGCAAAAGAGAAGGCCTTTAAGAAAAGGGAAGTTTCATAAAAGCACAGATAAAGATGGCTTCTAGGGTGAACGAATAACATATATAGCACTGGTCTCCCTGAAATGGAGAGTCATAACGGGAAGGGGAAATAGGCCACATAAAATCAAGAGGGGATTTAATACTGAAGCAGAAAGAGGGAACAAGGTAGTACGTCACATCCTTGAGCAGCTAAATGATCCAATTAAGCAGTATTTTAGACAGAGTTAGTGGCAGCAGTAAACAGGATGAGATGAAGGTAAAGAGGGGAGAAACAGGAAGCAGGGAGATAACAACTAGGAAGCTTTTATAGAGGGGACACTTCATAGGAAGAAAAACGAGGATAAGGGGACAGATTACAAAGTATGAGCAAGCACACCACTCTTATCTGCCTCTGCTGACACTCCCTGCAAGGCTCATTTCAGGTACAAAGCTCAGAGAGAGAACAACCAATTAAAAGATCTTTGAAACTTCCATGGGTAAAGATCAACAAGTAACAGATACAAGGCATCCAAACCCTAACCTCCACTGAACGCTGGATTCCCTGAGCCCCAAGGAGCCAAGAGTGGAGTTGAGAAGACGGTCCTTCCAGGGGGCGACATTCTGGAACTGAAGGGAATGAATGCACAGGTAAGGGCCCACCCACAGCAGCAGAGAGTGACTCCTGTCCTGCTTGGCCTTTTGAAACCAAATGAAAAAGGTCTATGTTAAACCAGGACACCTTCCAAACTCTCACTCTGAGACAAATGGGGCTGGGATGTGACAGAAAAGATGGGAGATGACCTCTGAGACATCTCAACTAAAGTAATAAAAGCAATCACCAAACGCTTCCTACAAGAGCCCTGGGGGCAGAAACTGAACACACATCGAGGAAACCCACATGCCCTCTCCCCATGGAGACACTATGTTCATAACATCATTTGCCAGGTCCCTCAACTGAAGCCAAATGCTCCTGGCAACAAGTCCAGCCACAGGGAGCTGGTTCCACAGGGAGAGCGCCTCCCATGGGAGGAGCCGGCCTGTAGTCCGAGATCAAGGGCGGAGATGATGGGCGTGTGAAAGGAGCCTGGGAGATTCCCAATCCCTGAGGGGGAGGGACAGAAACCGTGCATCCTGGAGAGAGGCGGCTCTATCACGCCTCCTGTGCTCCAGCGGCCTCCACGTGGCACGGGTGATGGGAGGTGGCATCACGTGGGAGGGTGTCCCGGGAAGAGATAGAGGTGGCGGCACAGAGTGCTACAGTACTCGGACATCTCCTTGCATCGGTGGAACTCCGTGCCCGGGGCGTAGCCTTCACGCTCCTTGATGAGCGCATTCACCTGCGAAGGCAGAAACCCAGGGCCCACGGTTTGAGAATCGGGTGTTTCCATGATCCCAGCAGGAGAGAAAGGGTAGGGAGGCTGTGAAAAACAGGGCAAGGGCGGAGCAAGGTAGAACGGCGCGGGACGCAGAAGGTTCCAGGCGCCACTGAGCCGACTTACCTCCACGAGCATGTCGGCCACATGCTTGTCACAGGCCCTCTCAGAGAACACCTGAGCGAGGGCCTCCACGTACCAGGAGCCCCGCTTGGTGTTGCGCATGGCAGCGGTCCCTGCAACCAGGACAGCAGTGAGCGCACAGGGAAGGTCCCGGGCACCCTCACGCAGCTGGACGGACCTCGCCGGCACCCGCTCCCTCCCCAGTCAGAGAGAGGCGGCCACCTTTGGATCTCTCCTTCGGAACTCACGATACCTCTGAGGCAGGCGTAGCCACAAATCATGTCCGAGCGAGTGGGCAGTCGCATCTTCAGCCCCTCCTCTTTACTGGCATCGCTCTCCTCGCACTCGGGGGACCTCTCATGGTTCTTCCCGTCTTGCTGGTCGACCCCACGATCTGTTTCATCTGTACAAAGGCAGACAGAGTGGACAAAGATGTTATTTCCTCTCTTGGGCCTGTCACAGGCAAGCCCGAGTTCCCTGAAACCTTGACTGGGAAGAACCATTTCCAGGTGTTGCCTCCAACCTGTGGCTGATGAATTAAAAAACAAACAAACAAACAAACGCCATTACTCCCATTCCTCTGCCAGAGTACACCGATCACACAGAGGGTGCCCATGACAGGCCGGACACTGTGCCCAAGCACATGCACATACACACAGTCTGAGCTTTGTCCACTCTGTGTAAGACAGGGAAAGTGCTGAATCAAATACTCCTTGTAAACAGAATGAACAGCCATCTGTGTCCATGATTCACTTGTTCAATTGTCAATATTCCTGGAAGTCAAAGTGCTCCTTATTGCAATACACAATAAAATATTGATATATTTAGTCTTATTATATAAGAAAAAAAAACAAGTTAATAAACCAAAAATATGATTACTACATTTATGCTATATGAAAACTACAACCTCAAATCTAAGTATCAATAAAAAAATTATAAAACTAAGCATGATCAGCTGTTTTCAGGGTGTTTGGGTATTTTTAAATCACTTATTACTTGTTTATTAATTTCATAAGCCAAATTGTAGCTGGTGTGCAAAATTTAAGAGAAATTTAAAGAAACTTAAAATTGGGATAATTTGACTATTTTCTCCTACACAATGTAAAAAGAACACTATTATTCAATATTAGCAGTAGATTCTCAACACACCCTGAGCACACGCCCAACCTCCTGACCTAGGCCTTATCTACCCCGAGACATGTTCTTTTTCTGATGCTACTGTTTTGGGGGTGGTAGGAGAGAGATATAAGGACACACAGCTTGTCATGCCAAAGGTAAAAGACTAAGTATGCTTTTTTTACATCTCCTGCTCCGTATGACACCCAAGACAGCCTAAAACGGGAGTGAAGCTTAAACATCTGTGCAGAAAATGACCAAGGTTCACTGATCCAATAAAAATTTACTGAGCAACTGCCATATGCCAGGCACTGCTTTTGTCTGAAGCCCTAGGGATACAGTGAAGAACAAGTCCCTGCCCTTCTGGAGCTTACACTCCAGCTTAGGAGCCAGTCAACCAGGGTGGGGCGGTCCTTCTTACAGGCATCAATTATGTTAATTAAATACAGCAGAAGACAGTTGAGCTCAGGCTTTCAAAGGAACAGCTGGCTACTGGTCATGCCTTGAAGGATTTAATTTTAGAGAGAAGATTCACGTTAGCTCAGAAAAGAGCAATTCTTTCCTATCCAGGTCTAGTATTTGTATATAATCTCTGAACATAGGAGAAAATGATCATGAACATGTTTATTTCCTTTTATTTTGCTAGTGATACCTCCTAAAGGAAATAGGAATGTGTCCCTCAAGAGAAAGGAGACTGAATGTGTCCCTCAAGAGAAAGGAGGCTCCTCCCTTGCCTTTGTGTCTCAGATCTATTAATCAGTAAATGGTTTTTTTCACAGTATCCCCGTATATGCTTTTTATATTATTGCTACGCCTTTCAGGCAGATTAATTTCCATCCATTCATCCAATATTTATGAAGTGCTACTACATATCACGTAGTGCTCTGAGCCTGGGGATACAGCAGGTGCATAAAAAAGTAAGTTCCTGCCTGCACATACTCTTTTCTTAGCACTGTTCCCTGCCATGGTAATCGTCCTGAAAAAAAAATTTATCGCATTATTTCTTACTTAAGCTCCCAATAGCTCTGTACTATTATCTGTCCAAAATCTCAGCTGTAGCCAAGGTTTATTATCACGTGGTCAGCCACATCTCATTACATATGACTGATGCAGATGCTCCGTTTTTAAATTAGATTCGGGCATACTTCTGGCTCAGCACACCTTTTTTGGGGGGGGGAAGGGGGATATCTTTTTAATCTTGGTATGCTTGTCATATTGCATTCCCCCCTTTTCCCTGAAAGGATCTATCCGCTACTCCACACCCATGTAAAAAATGTATTATTTGAATGTTTGGACAAACTGACCTTTAAATCAAACTACAAGCCCCTTAAGGGTACGGATCACGTCCTAACAGTCAGAGGTGGCATTTTCCGTGGATGTCCTATGAGCCAGGTACTGTGCTAAGTAAGTTCTTCATATGAACCATTTCACTTAATCATCACAACAGCCTGACCTTATGAAGTAGGTCTGATGATTATCTACATTTTATACTGAGGAAACGAAGGTGCAGGGACATCGAGCAACTCCTCTAACTTGACATAACTAGTCAGTGGTAGAGGCAGAATTTGACTCCACATTTAGAGCTTTGAATGATTACTGTTTTCCTCCAAGATGAGAAGCAGGCCTCCATGTCTTCTGAGCCTAGTCGGGGAGTCCTGGCTCTGCAAGGGGTAAAAGAGACGGCGTGCAAGAAAGAAGAGCGACGGAAGCAGCTCACAGAAGAGCACGAGCCAAAGGCCGACACGGGGTTTCTGCGCCGCTTGCCTGCACGACCCGTGAGTGACGCAGAGCGGGGAGGAGACAAGAATGGAGTGTAGGTGAGACGAGAAGTAAAAGGAGAAAGTGGAAAGGGGCAGGAGAGGTGGAGAAAAAAAAGAGGAAGAGGATAAAGTGAGAGGGCTAGGAAGCAGAGACAGCCAGAAAATCCTTAACTGGAATGAGTAACCAAAAAAGCTCATCAGGGTTAATAAGCACAGAGAGAAGGAAGCGTCCTCAGGAAGGAAGGCGAAGACACTGGTAAAGAGCGTCTGGAGGACGGGACGTGGCAGTGCACAGAGAGCTGACCAACCTGAGAGCCATGGGCTGCCCAAGTCCCAGCACACCCCATGCATCGGGAGACACTTACAGAGCAAGAGAGGCGGTGGCAGCAGGGAACAGAAGGAGGTGCCCAAGGGATCCAATAGCACCTGAGAGGAGCAAACAGGAAAGTGAGAGCTGGTGGGAGGCTGCCCAGGAGCCACACCCAGGCGCTGGTCCGCCAGGGCACTCACCTCCACGGCACGCCTGGACGAAGAACATTTTCGGTTTGTTCTGTAGGCTCGGGCAGTTGGCATTGTCAAAGAGCCGAAAAACCTCTTGTAGCTGCCAGAAACAAAGAAGGGAGAAGGGCGGTTGGTGGTCAGTGGGACCTCCTGAGTCCTACACACAACAGCAGCCATCCCTGGAGAGAGGGGCAGGCGGGAGGTGAAGCGGCCCAGCTTGCAGAGCTGCGGCCACGGGACGGCACGCACCTGAAGCAGCGTGCCATCCACGCCATAGACACCGCCCTCCACACCGTGCGAGAGGAGCGCCACTATGCAGGAGTCCGTGACACGGTGAGCCGGGAGCTGGGCAAAATTCCGGAGCTTCTCTTGCATTTCCTAGAAGAAAGACACCTTTTAGCGTTGTTCACTAGTCAGCACCAATGTAAGCTTTTCTTCAGTGTCTGAAACCCTAAGCTATTAGAAGGTACAGTGTGTTCCCTACTTTCCGGTGGTCAATGATAAGTGAAGTCAGAGATGCACCAGAAAACTGCACGACTTCAGACAAAATTCTGAATATAATTTTACAATTCACAGACTCACTGAGGTATGTTAAGAACTCCTGGATTAAAGCAAGTTATTAATGAAGCTAATCATGCACGAGCTAGTTAACTTCATCCATTCTCCAATCATCAACCTGATCCTTCTTCAGAGCATATTGCCCTTATAAATGGCACAAGGGGGACCGCCAGGTAAACTGTAACAGCTACAGGAACTGCTGTGTGACAGAGGGCTCACAGGATCGTGAGAGCAGACAACAGCAGTACTTCTTTGCTATTTTCTGTCTGAGAATTTAAGTTCCCAGAGACAGTGATGATGTCTGTATAAAACGCTTTGTCCATGGAAGAAGACACTCTATGGAGGATTCTGTACAGGGTCATGACTACATATATGGGCTAAGGGATCAGACAGACCTAAGTTGGATCCCTAGGTTCATAAATTAGAACAAGTTATTTAGCCCCTCAAGGCTCTAATACCCATTTTGTAAGACAATTAAGCGTAAATTTCCTCCAAGTTTGTAAAGATTAAATGAGATACGGCATAGAAAGGACTTATCACTATGGCTGGCACATATTGCAAAGATCTGCCATTACAATGTGCTTGTCTAATGAAGGGTAACAATATTATTTTTTTCAAAGAAACCATGTAGTCTAACTTAAGAATCTTTTTGATCTTGCACTAGACTGCCATATATCAATAACACTCTAACTGAAGCATTATACCTAACAGTATAATAATATGATACAAACTTTTAAACCTATGTCTCCCTCTACAACTCAAGATGTCTGGATTGTCTCTGAGATGAGCAGAGAGAAAACAAGCTCATTTTACTATGAACTTGATCAAAATATAATGAAGAATATGCTCTCTAGGCAGAACAGTTATAGTACACATACATCTAACAGTCCATACTCAGCCCCCAATAAAACACACACTTGTACAATACGTCGCGGTGGTTCTCCAAGTGTGGCCCGTACAAGAGCAGCGTCAGCATCACCTGGGAACCTGTAAGAACTGCAGAGTCTTGGCCCCCAGCAAACTGTGTTTTCACTAGCCCTCCAGGTAATTCTGATGTGCTAACGTTTGAGAACTGCTTATCTGTTTGGAATAGTTCTGTTTGCACATAATTGAGACTTAATAAGAGACTTGAAAGTCTGCAATTTCACTGGAAATGGAGAAACTGGCTGTGCTGAAAGAGCATGTGTATTTTCTGAGCAAACAGAACCCAACCATAATAGTGGAGATCTTAAGGTAATAAAAGATATCCAAAACTCATTCATTTTAAGAATATATCATCTCAAGAGTCTACATAAGTATGACTGCTCCTCTGGAGTTGACTGTAACAGAATTTAACATGGAATCGGTGAAGTTCATTTTGCTCCAAGAAGGGAATAAATATACAGGTTAGGCACTCAGGAGCATTTTGAACTTAAGTGAGATTACTAGGTCAGCACATAGAAGACAACAAAGCCCAAAGTTAAGAACACACGGGCTTTGTAACTGAATTTAATAAGATTAAACCATTCAATAAATGGGGGTTAGTCATTTGGGGGAATTTTTCCGAAAGTAGCGTAGCTTAAAATAGGATCTCTAGATCTATTTCTGATAAAATTACAGAACTTCTATAAATAGCAGGGCTCTTAACGCTTCCATGTGTTTTTGGCTGGGGGACACAGAAGAAGAGAATAACCTGTGAACTCCCTGAAATGATACCCAAAATTTTACTGGCAGCTGCATTTTCCAGAGATGACCCATAGCTTGCCCCTACACCCTCAAAGCCGTCTGGAACCAAATGCAAGTTACAAACCAATACCACCACATGGTGAAAGGAAATCTGCCACTTTAAAGTGTGTCTCATTTCCTAATATACAATAAACTGTAATTCTAGAACTAGTAAAACTCATGAGGTAGGTGCAAGAAGAAAAGACTCTGACGATGAACAGAGCACTGAACACCTCCATGAGCGGTGAGGGTACCAGCGTGCTCTCCAGCGCTGTCAGGCGAAATGATTCTCTGAGACTACACTATCTCCAATTTTTAAATGGAATTATCTCTAAAGCAAAAAGGAATAATACGGGGAGAAAAAGAGGATCTGAATTTTCTTGGTTCTGTCTCTTTGCTCACCAAATAATTATATAAAAGACTTGAGGGACTTCCCCTGAGGTCCAGTGGTTAGGACTCCACGCTTCCACTGCAGGGAGCACAGGTTCAATCCCTGGTCGGGGAACTAAGATCCTGCATGCCTTGTGGCATGGCCAAAAAGTTTAAAAAAAAAAAAGAATTGAGCCCCTTGAGATGTTGTATCAGAAAGATAGTATCCTGTACAGATGCCTAGTGCACCAAATTATCACACCCACTGTCGCTACCTGGTTTTAACTGCATCTGAAAGTTCGATTGGCCACTGTCAGAAACTGATTCTGCAACGTCCTCCTCATGTTTCTGAATCTCCAGAGCTGAGGACTAGGATACATGGAGGGTGACATCCCGAAGGTTCAGTCCTAGCCCTTTTGCTTTTTCTCAAAGATCATAATCTCTCATTACTTAAAGTCTTTTTCCTACACAAGTAGTTCCCAAATTTACATCTTTGGTCCTGACTTCCTCTGAGGCTCTCAATTCCTTACGTTTTCCATCTTCTTCCATAGGTAGTTATTTAATCACAAAGCACTGACAGTACAATCATGCCATTATACTATTTTTCACATATATTCTTTTCCTTTTGTTCCACTACCCCATCCAGGCCCCCACCATCTCATACTGGCATTATGATATTAACTCCAAACTGTATTCCCTGCCACTGGTCTCTACCTCATTCATTACTGTCATATTAATCTCCCTGAATCATCACTGTGAATGCATCACCTTTCTATTCAAAAACTACTAACGATGTTCTAATGTCAACACAAGGAAGTCCAATTCCTTTGGGAAGACATTCAAGGCCCTGTGCATTCTGGTCCCTTTTTCTCCAATCTCATTTTTGGAACTCCTGTGCCCTAGACATTTGGTTCACCCACAAGGTCCCTAACACACACATATCTAATCTGTATGCTGTTCTCCCCGCGTAGGACCCCTTCACTCCTCTCTGCCTCAGTAGCTTCCATCCTTCACGGGCAGCCTAAGTCTCACATCCTCCACTTATCCTTCTGACCACATCTACCCAGGTGATGGTTTCTTCCTCTTAACTACTGTAGAAGACACTGTCTCTAGTCTTCTGTTGTCCTTAGGAAATAAGGGGATGTGCCTCTTTTTTTTTTTTTTTTAAACTGATGTCAAGACTCCCTCATCTAACTGGGGTCCCTTGAACTCAAGGTCCACATTTAAAAAAATCTCTGGCAGCTAACATAGTTGCCCCCTGTTATAAGGTGCTCAAAACTGAACTCCACTGCAATTCAAGTTATAGAACAACGTAACCAGAGAATCAGAATCCAACAGGTCCTGGAATCTGCATCAGGGAATGGCATTTGTGAAGTCGGCCCATAGGCCCATCAAAGCTACTGTCTCTAAGATAAGAATCAGTAGTACACAGCTGACCTGGTGCTTAGTGATGTATCTTTAACTATCAAGCACATAAAATCCCTTATCAACTGCATAAAATTTGGAAAACCATGACATAATAAATTCCTAGTAAAAAAAATGACTAGACCAAAAGCTGTAAAGAAATGTAAATAGCATTCATTTTGTTAAGTGATCTAATAGGATTCCCTCTGTAAGAATTACAGCTGTTGTCCCACCTTTATTCCCTTCATGCCCAGCAGATCTCTCAGGAAAGCATATAACCTACGTGAATACTTGATGTAGAAAGGAGCTGTTCCAGCCATGGCTTTGAAGCAAGGGTGGGTTTACTTCTTTGCCTGAGCTATTATTGGGAAGCTGGTAATAGCATGTAAAGAACAACATTCAGGTCCCTACCAATGAATCTGGCCTTACCCAAAATTTAGCAAATACATAATTATTCTCACAGAAGCAAGACAGCTGAGAAAAAGAAATGAAGACCACAGACAATGCTGACCACCCTACCTCAATAGACCAAAGAGAATCTTCTAGAAACCTTAATTTTACCATGGATATTCCCAAAGGCAAGTTTAGGAAAGCACTATTATTCTGGAATCAAAATAAAGAATTAGTACTAATTTACCAATGGACTATTTTCAATTTCAAAACAGAACTACCTAAAGGTAACAAAGTCAGTGGTACAGCCCGGTAATTGAGGCTAAAGGGGACTAACTCATAACAAAAATGCGTATGACCTGCAGGAATCTAGTTCAGAAGTAATCTATGCTAAGATCTGTCTTGTGGCCACACAACTGATAAGAATAGGTTATGTTAGGGACTCCCCTGGTGGCGTAGTGGTTAAGAATCCGCCTGCCAATGCAGGGGACATGGGTTAGAGCCCTAGTCTGGGAAGATCCCACATGCCGCGGAGCAACTAAGCCCGTGCGCCACAACTACTGAGCCTGTGCTCTAGAGCCCGTGAGCCACAACTACTGAATCCCGCGCGCCTAGAGCCCGTGCTCCGCACCAAGAGAAGACACCACAATGAGAAGCCTGCACACCGCAACAAAGGGTAGCTCCCGCTAGCCGCAACTAGAGAAAGCCTGCGCGCAGCAACAAAGACCCAACACAGCCCAAAGGAAAAAAAAAGAATAGGTTAATTCATGAAATGACCACAAAACAGTATTTACAAGGACAATTCTAGCAAACTTTCATTTGTAAGAATTTTTTTTTTTTTTTAATTTTATTTATTTATTTATGGCAGTGTTGGGTCTTCGTTTCTGTGCGAGGGCTTTCTCTAGTTGCGGCAAGTGGGGGCTACTCTTCATCGCAGTGCGCGGGCCTCTCACTATCGCGGCCTCTCTTGTTGCGGAGCACAGGCTCCAGACGCGCAGGCTCAGTAGTTGTGGCTCACGGGCCTAGTTGCTCTGCGGCATGTGGGATCTTCCCAGACCAGGGCTCGAACCCGTGTGCCCTGCATTAGCAGGCAGATTCTCAACCACTGCACCACCAGGGAAGCCCCATTTGTAAGAATTTTATCTGCCAACGTAATCTTGAGAACTGGACTCCTAAGCAGCAACGTCAACCAAGAAGTCACTGTCCTGTGTAACCCTGACTTATAAATATCTCTTCTTAGTTGGTTGGGTGCATATCAGTATCTCAGCTCCTGAGGGACTGGGAATCTAGTTGCTGAGCATGTAAACACGAGAACCCGACCCTGGACTATTCTGACTCGGAGCGCACAGCCACCCTGAGAAGTCAACACCCAGGCAGCCGGCTGGCCTGAATCCTTTCTCTCTTTTCTTTCGTTTTCTTTCTATTTATTTATTTATTTTTTGGCTGCGTTGGGTCTTCATTGCTGCGCACAGGCTTTTCTCTAGCTGCGGCGAGCGGGGGCTACTCTTCGTTGAGGTAACCGGGCTTCTCATTGTGGTGGCTTCTCTCATTGTGGAGCACAGGCTCTAGGCACACGGGCTTCAGTAGTTGCGGCACGTGGGCTCAGTAGTTGTGGCTCGTGGGCTCTACAGCACAGGCTCAGTAGCTGTGGCACACGGGCTTAGTTGCTCTGCTGCATGTGGGATGTCCCCTGCATTGGCAGGCGGATTCTCAACCACTGCACCACCAAGGAGGCCCTTTTTTTTTTTAAACTAGATTGCAAGATGGGAGGCAGAACACAGCAAGTAAAAGGTAGGGAGAGAACATTACTCTAGTAAGGCACAACCCAGCAGGCAGAGGCGCATGGACGTTTCTGGCCCCCAAGTGTTGTCCCGTTCTCTAATGCACACGTCAGCATGTCCTGCCTCGGGTACCTGTGCAGTCTGGTCAAGAAGAACATGAACTTTGTAGCCCAAGAGCTTGAAGAGGGTGACTAGAGTGCTGTGGTCCACATCCCCTCCAGAGCGGAATTCCAGGTCTTTCTCTCCAGTGAAGTGCACGTTGCTCAGCACCAGTGCCAGGCCACGAGGCCGAGACTGCAACCTATAGGCCTGGGGAGGGGAGGCCGATTAGACCATGAGCTTCTTGAGGACAGAAACTATGCCTCCCCCACTAGATGAGGCATTTCAAGAAAACAAAGACACCACATTCTTCTTCTTAATCCCACCAGGTCAAATAAAGAAATACCCACAGAAGACATTCAATCAGCAATTATTTTCTGACTAATAAAGGCAGGAAAGAAATGTATACACAAACTAAGGTCAGATGCCCAGGAAGGGTATCTCATTTCCCAATGCTTTTCCTCTTGCCATTTTGCAAGACTCACCAGCTGGTAGTGCGTTTGATAAAACTCAGGAGTGCAAGACTTCACCTGAAGGCCGGGAGGACCATCTCCATGGTCTAGGGAGTGTTCCATGGTATCTGCGGCATAGAGAGCAGAAAAACTAGCATACAATCTACACAGCAATCCTAGTACTTCATTATAACTTCAGGCACCCTTTAAATAATTACTGGTCTTGCTCACTCCCCTTGTTTGTAAGCTCTATGGGGGCAGAGACCCTGTTGCTTTTGCTCACCACTGGATCCTCTGCACTTAGCCTGCATATAGTAGTAGGTGCTCAGCTCAGTGAATGACTGAATGGGGTGTATGATAAAACCCGTGTTCTCATCACTAGGCTACTCAATCAGCAGGGTAGAGGCCCATGATGTAGCCTTTCCTCATCGTAAAATAACTAAGCTTTACAGAGGAGATAGGCCAATTATGTGCAGGGACTTCCTACCTGCACAAGTTGCTCCACGGGCCAATCACCATTAAAAAACCATCTATGGGGCTTCCCTGGTGGCGCAGTGGTTGAGAATCTGCCTGCCAATGCAGGGGACACGGGTTCGAGCCCTGGTCTGGGAAGATCCCACATGCCAAGGAGCAACTAGGCCCGTGAGCCACAATTACTGAGCCTGCGCGTCGGGAGCCTGTGCTCCGCAACAAGAGAGGCCGCGACAGTGAGAGGCCCGCGCACCGCGATGAAGAGTGGCCCCCGCTTGCCTCAACTAGAGAAAGCCCTCGCACAGAAACAAAGACCCAACACAGCCATAAATAAATAAATAAATAAAATTAAAAAACAAAACCCAAAAAAACCAAAACCATCTATGATGGAAGAAAAACAGGTCCAACCCATAGCCCATCTAAACTGTCCTGCTGGTCCCTAACGAATTCACTGAGGAAACTGTTCCAATATGAAGGAAAATAGGCTTCACACTAGGGCAAAGTCAGATGCCAGTCAAGGAAACAGAAGTCAATCTGCGGGACCCATTTTATGCCATCCATTCTCACCTGGAGACAGGCGGCGCTGCTTGCGGCGGGGACAGGACTCACACACCGGGAAAGGGAGACTCAAGTTGTAGTCGCAGCTCAACTGTAAGAAAGCAGGACCCACCGTAGCAGGCCTTAGGGAGCTGGTCCAGTCCAAATAATACAGAAATCTAGTCCTGTTCCCCACTTCACCACAGTCTCAAAAATGCCTTTCCCACCAAACCAACCCTTCTCAACACACCACATGTCTAGGGCTCCATACCGGTGGGAGTATGTGCTGAAGACCAGCCAGGGTCGTGAGCAACAGGTCCTCCAGGTGACCCTGCTTGGTCTCCCTCAGGGCCACACAGAAGGCATCAAAAGCCTGGGGGCCCCTCTTGGGCAGCAAGTTGAGGAGTTCCACATTCTGGCTGAAACTGCACACCTTGGCCTACAATACAAGAATAAAACATGGAATCACGTTTACTTATCCAGCTGTGATTCTATTTCTCCAGATGAGCTTCATAGTAACAGCATCATCCATCTCAAGAACTCCTTTTACAGAAAAATATGTACGTGTGAAGTCCTTCCCCCATTATTCTTGAACTATATGTCTTTTCTGTTAAATGCTCTAGGGTAGAAGAGCATTTTCATTTCCTTAGTAAAGCACTACATCTTTTCCACACTTTACCATGCTCTGTTCCTCTTCCTACAACTAATATATTTACTTGGCTTTTCTCTTTTGCCTTCAGATACCTGAATGTGCTCCCTCATTTCCAAGGTGATAATGTCCTTCTCCAGGAGATGTTCTAACAGTTCACTCAGCAACAGCTGTTTGGCCAGCACCACTCGGTTCTTTTTTAGAGCTTCCTGATGGTCAGGATGCATGCCATACACTCCCAATATCCTACAGATAAAAGATAGAAAAGCTGTCAAGTTCAAGATCTGGCACAGAGAAGCGGAGCGGAAGAGGTGTGGGTAGGAGAAACATAAAGAACAGGACTTAAAATGACTAAAATCAGACGTATTTTACTGAACGTGCTTAAAATCAAAGAAGTATTAAGCAGTAACACGTTGATCATAAGGAAATGATATACAATCCTTTATGGAGGATGTTCAACTGAGACCATCTTCTGAGATGAATGGTCTGACGAGGGGAAATATCTATCGTGACAAAAATAATACACACACAAGTACACATACTCACAAGAAGGAATATTCCTCCGTCTGACCGACCAATTTTAATTAAGGAGTATTCCAGAAAATATCTCACATTATTTAACTAAGCTGCTGACAGTGATATGAGTCTAAAATAATCCTTTTTTTCTTTTATAAAATTTATTTTATTTATTTATCTTTGGCTGTGTTGGGTCTTCGTTGCTGCGCACGGGCTTTCTCTAGTTGCAGCGAGCGGGGGCTACTCTTTGCTGCAGTGTGCGGGCTTCTCATTGCGGTGGCTTCTCTCATTGTGGAGCACGGGCTCTAGGTGCGCGGGCTTCAGTAGTTGTGGCATGCAGGCTCAGTAGTTGTGGCTCGCGGGCTCTAGAGCGCAGGCTCAGTAGTTGTGGTACACGGGCTTAGCTGCTCCACAGCATGTGGTATCTTCCCGGACCAGGGCTCGAACCCGTGTCCCCTGCATTGGCAGGCGGATTCTCAACCACTGCGCCACCAGGGAAGCCCTAAAATAATCCTTTGTGATAAAATAATTTAATACAATGGCAAAAACTCAAGCCAATGGACAGCTTCAACATAAAATAAATCAGACACAAACACACATTTTCTTGAGCCTACTTTTACCAATTACAACTATGGTTTTTAAAACGGTAAGTTCCTGTGACAAAATAACACTAGAAATGACCAGGATCCTCTAAGAACTGAATTAAGTAAAAAGTCTGACGGAAAGTCACAGTAGATAAATGCCAATGATGAAAACAATCAACATAACCTGAAATCACTCAAAGAGTTAAAGCATGTAAAGGAGAAATTATTTTGGTAATTTAGTTTACAAGGGATGTCTTCATTTCAAGGATTCCTTAGTTTTGCTATGCGTTTGGAAAGAGTTCAGCTTCTGTTGATGAACTAAAAGAATCCCATTTCCGGGTGAGAGGGAGACACAAGAGGGAGGAGATATGGGGATATATGTATACGTATAGCTGATTCACTTTGTTATAAAGCAGAAACTAACACACTATTGTAAAGCAATTATACTCCAATAAAGATGTTATTAAAAAAAAAAGAATCCCATTTCCAGTGTATAACATCTATGTGCCTAATTTATATAAATGCAGGGTGTGCCAGCCTGCTTAGTCAGTTTCCAAATACGTGACAACAGTAAGGACCTGATAGCAGTGAGAAAAGAATATGGTACCAG
The DNA here is from genome assembly GCF_949987535.1 of Balaenoptera acutorostrata. Lineage (NCBI taxonomy): Eukaryota > Metazoa > Chordata > Mammalia > Artiodactyla > Balaenopteridae > Balaenoptera > Balaenoptera acutorostrata. Next base: position 12,186,477 of record NC_080070.1, read on the forward strand.
CTTCAGATTATAACTTAAAAAACCTATTTTAAAATGCATCCTGGGGGTTTCCCTGGTGGCGCAGTGGTTAAGAATCTGCCTGCCATTGCAGGGGACATGGGTTCGAGCCCTGGTCTGGGAAGATCCCACATGCCGCGGAGCAACTAAGCCCCTGCGCCACAACTACTGAGCCTGTGCTCTAGAGCCCGCGAGCCACACTACTGAGCCCACGTGCCACAACTACTGAAGCCCGTGTGCCTAGAGCCCGTGCTCCGCAAAGAGAAGCCACAGCAACAAGAAGCCCGTGCACCACAACGATGAGTAGACCCCACTCGCCACAACTAGAGAAAGCCTGAGCACAGCAACAAAGACCCAATGCAGCCAAAAATAAATAAATAAATTAATTAATTTTAAAAAACAAAAAGAATCACCTTGGAACACACCAAAGCAGTTAACAATGACAACATGTATGAACTCTGGTAAAAATAAGTGTTAATAGTTCAGTCGCAAAATAACATCGCAGCTGGATTCTGGGTATTTCCTCAGGATACACACCAATGGTGGGGTGGGTTTACTCGACTTTTTTCCCTTAATTTACCAGTAGCATTTTCTCCTTAAAACTTTCTCCTCCCTTGGTTTCCATGACACCATTCTCTCCAGTTTCCCTCTCTGCTTACTAGGTCCCCGTTTCCTTCACAGGACCTTTGGTCTGCCCTTAAATGCTGACATTCCATTAGGAACCCCCCTCAAAACGCCTCTCCCTACTCAGTATCATCCACACAATTCACTAATCGACTCCCAGTTCTTAACTCTAAGTTGTAGACTTGAGTTTTCAATCAATAACTTATTAGGTTTAATCTGAAGCATTATCCATTCTACACACACCTGCTCCTTCCAGGATTCCATATTACGGGGAAAGTCTCAAAGGTGGACTTTCCAAAAGTAACCACAATCACCTAGAACTTTAGGACACATCAGGAAAGGGAGGAGGGGGTGGAGAAAAGGACACAAAGGCGATTCTTAAGTCTTGATTCTGTGTCCTTCTGCAGGTTCTGGTTCCAAAGTCCTCAATTCATCACCTGGGTCTGGACCGGGAGGCATTAAAATATGTTATCCTGGGTGATATCTGCCATGATACGATTTAACTGGGGGTTAGAGGCTGAGACACACTCGGAGCCTCGGGAACCTCCTTGTCTCAGAGTTCTCAAACCCCCAAATGTGTGTTGACTGCTGTGAAAATCTCATTACACCCAACGCAATACAGATCATGATATATTCAATCCGAAACAAATGCACATCAGGCAGAATTCCGAAATCTGCAGGTCTCATCAGTTTTTTTTGTTTTTTTTTTTTTTTTGTCTCATCAGTTTTTATGAGTACAGAGTTTAGTTCCTCAAAAGGGAACCGAGGGAAAGAAAGAATAAAGAATCTTTTAAGAGAAACCGAGATTTGACAGGACTGGAAAGAGCTCCCCTGGTTCAAAGCCTCCGGGGTTGGAAGAATCGAGGCTGGGGAGTCTTTGCTCGAGAGGGACAAGGCCCAGAAGTAATTCGCCCGCCCGCGCTCCCCTTGGGGGCTCAGCCGGCCTCCCACCCTTGGCTGGAAGCGTGGACACCGCGGCTTCCAGGGGCTCCGAGGGGAGGGGGCGCCAGGGCCATACGCCTGAAACCCGCGTCTCCCTCCCTGGGCCCCACTACGGACCCCTGGGACCCTCCCCACTCACCTGCGCCCCCTATCAGCGGTCATCAGCCCCTTTTGCTGCAGGGCGGACCGGGGACTCGCGCTCGGCGCCGCCATTTCCCGCTTTTCCCAGGCTGTGCGCGCACCACCCACAACCCAAACAAACCGCGAGCCCTCGCGTCCTCCGCATCCCTCCCCCGTCCGCCAGCGCGCAAAGCGCCTGCGCGCTGCTATCCCAGCTCCGCCCCCACGCGAGGCCGGCCGCGCCGTCGCCGGAGCGCGCGCAGGCGCAGAGCCCCCTCGGTGGACTCGCTGTCCAATGGGGTGAGCGAGCGCGCTCGGCGGAAAGGGAAGCGAGGAGCCGCCCCGCCCTACTCGGCCATTCGATTGGTCGTCGGTTCCCGCGGAAATCACAGCTCCCTCCCCGGCACCGCCCACCTCTCCTCACCCGCCTGTTGCAAGAACTGTATGGAGATGGGTGTGGCCGGACTTTTCACTTTATTAAAGTTGAACTGTTGGGACAAGGGTAAGGAGGACAAGGACAGCACTAGAAGGCGCTAGACAGATACCCGCGCAAAGAATGAGCGTCGGTCGGCGATGGTTGGCTCAAACCTGCATCACAGGCACAGCACATGATTACAGAGAAGCTGGTGTTCTGTTTGGATCTGAGGAAGCAGGGCAGGGCGTCCTGGGGTAAAACCCAGCGGGGTCAGGCGCAGGGGTGAGGCTGAAGCTATTGCAGACAGTGCAGGTGTTTCCAGGGCTTCATAATAGATGATGCAAGACGGATCCTTAGATGCTCCACCACCCCTCGCCAAGGACCTCGGGTTTTCTCTTTTCTGACCATCATATCCACCCATCCTCAGAATCAGATGTCCCTCCCCTTGGGGCAGTTTACTCCACTGCTTCTAGATAGGATGGGACCCTGCACTGGGGACTGCTGTCTAGCCCCCCGGGGCAGGAACTTCTCCCCATCTGGAGCAGGGGCCATCACAGTTTTGATCAGCTCTGCTCCTCTAGGAGGCTGGGCACACTCCTGGTCCCACTCAGCACTCCCTGTCTGCAGACACAGCTGGTCCCCCATTCTGTCTACATGAAGTCTTCTACCCCTCACCAGCCACTGACCAAGACAGAAATTGAGAGATGTGTGCATGAACTGGCTTCTGTTGCCTTGTATTGAAAACACAAGGGCTATGGGATTAGAAGAGCAGAATTCAAGACATTTGTGTGTTATTTACTAGCGGTGTGCCCCTGTGCAAATTATCAATTTTTTCTGACCCTTAGGATCCTCGTTTTCCAAATGAGGACAATAATACCTCATTTTTGTGATCTAATAGAGGCAAAGCACCTGGAACGGAAGCAACAGAGCTGTCACTCAGATATTGTTTCTTTTCTTCCTTCACTAGATTCTCTGGAATCTCCTCATCTCACCCTCAGTCTAACTCTGGAAATACCAGGTATGGGGTAGGTCGCTGAATATTGCCTGAAGACTCAAATTGTGCCGCCTACATCTCTGGGATGTACCACTGTAAAACTGGGAAGGGCTCACCATAGCCTCACTCCCCTCTGGGTTAAAGTCATCATTTGTGACGTCCAGGTGGAGACACAGTTCCTGACACATAACAGGCACTGGGAAGCACTGGTCGAATGAATGAGTGGGTCTGGTGCAGAAAGATGATATATCCTGGGAAAGTCCTTTAGGGGCGTGTCCAGTTGTTTCCATAGAAAACATCATCATCAAGGTGACCAAAGCTGACATCATAGGCAGGGGGTGGAGTAAGAGGTTCCAATTTGGGGGGCGTCCACAAGCTCTGCAGATCAGGAACAGTGGACGCAACTCGTGGTCCCCGAAGCCGCAGGCTGACTGGAGGTCTTCCAGGGCTTCCTGAGATCACAGACCCCTCTGAGCCCACTCGCCTGTCCAGTCTGGCTCTCCTGGGCTCCTCTGGATGGCTAGGCTGTCCCACCTCAAGTCCTGGGGGGATTACAACACTGGTGTAGGAGGGTGGTTGATCCACCTCTGGGGGGTGGCGCTGTGATTCCAACACTGTGGCCTCTTCGTAGGTTGGCACCTCAAAGGCTTCATTGTCCCTGAGGGGGGGTGAGAAGTAAGGTCATTAGTGGCTTCCTGAAAGAAGCCTTTTTTCCCTTTTCTATCTTCTACCAGCAAAAGGCCCCTCCACTAGCCCCTGACCCTGATACCAGTGACAGGGGAAAGCAGAGGCTGTCCGCCTAGAGTCTAGAGGGACACAGGGAGAATAGGTCCACATGTAATCCTCCAATCCTGCCCACCCTTTAACTCACCGTGCATTGCTTGAGGCCCCTGGGCTCTCGGTCTGCATTGATTGAGACCCCCGTTCCAAAACACAGGCCAGGAGGCAGGCCAACAAAAAGAAGCCACCCAAGGTGAGAAAGAAATAAGCAACAGGGGCGATGTCCGGCCGTATCCCCAGCAAAGCCAGCCCCAGGAGGAAGGAGGTGCAACACAGGAAGAAAAGCGGCTTCTCCAGAGTCCCCCACAATTGGCTTGGCACCATGGCCCCTCCCCAGGCTCCTGCAAAAAGACACACAGCTGTTGTGTCTAAACTAGCAATTGGCATCACCGCTGGGTTAGATTTCAAAGTAAGCATATTAGACACATTTGTTTGGGTTTGTTTCTTCAATCTCAAATCAAATAAATGGCCCAAAGAAATGATCTGCAGGGTCCCCTTCAGCTCTGGAATTCTCTCTAGGATCACACTGTTGTCCCAGGGTATCAGTATGTGTGGAATAGCCAGGAAACCAGCCCGGGAGTTCTGACTCCCAGCCCTCATGTGAGTTTACTATGTCAGAGCCCTACGTTCCTTACTTTGTCCTTCTTCCCTATGGGCTCCCTTCCAGCTCTGTATTTCTACCCATTCCAGGATCCAGTCCTGGGCAGGCCCTGCCTGGGGCCTCAGTACTCACGGCATCTCAGGAATCCAGGTGATAGGCGGGCCCCACCCTTTATTATTGCTTGCATCGAACGTCCACCGCCCACCTGCCCAGCCTGAGTCCCTCAGTCTGACCCTGTAGGGCACCACTTACCCTGTTTGACCCCGTCTTCCCATTTCCTCCCGTCAGCCCCACGCTCCAGCTGGAGGGAGAAAGTGCACATAGACACAACAAAGCCACAGGACACAACTACCTGAGAATCTTACAGACAGAGGTCTAAGGCGATAGAGGTCTAGGGCAATGGACAGAGGCCCAGATGATTCTTGACCTCTCCGTGCCCCATGTCTGTCACGGTCCCCCGCCCTCTACCGGCCCTCACTCGGTAAACTCAGATTTCAAGTTTCCTGCCTGGAGTTTTTAGCATGGGGGCTGGGAGGCTGGTGGGGAGAAGCCTTTTCATTCCCCTGCAACACAGCAGCAGCACCTAGGCGGCCACTACCCCCAGCCAGCCTGTCAGGAGCTCCCTGAGCTCTGCAGAGGAAGGAGTCACCGATTCTACAAAGGGGCCAGACCGCCTCCTTACATGCCAGCCCCAAAGCCACGACCCTCCTGCCCCTCTTACCAGCGATAGGAGTTCCTCCCTCACCTGTCTCACCAGACTGCAAGGTAGGTAGGTGGTAGGGGGGTGGGAGGAGGAGACGGGGTGGAGCCCACTGGTTCCACCCACTTTTCTGCCCCAGTCCTGCGCGAGAGATTCCTCCTCCCCTTTTCTGCTGAAGGCTGAACTCCTACTACTGCCCCACCTTGATTTTTCTGCCTCTTATTTACTCCACCCATCCCCTACAGCGCCCTAAAGAGAGTACTCCCCAAACTCACCCCCAGTGATCTTTGTACTTCGGACCAGAGTTAAATTCACATTTCTTCTCCCTTCTCAATGCGCTTGGTATCCCGAGCAGTTTGCATTATATTAGGTAATACGTTTTGTGCCTGGGAGCAGAGGCCACGGTTTATTTGATCTCTGCGGATCACGCAGTGCTCTGCACACTGTAGGCACCACTGTGGGCATGGAGTGATGTGTCCCGCTTCTGCTGCCAAGGTACCATTTCTGTAAGTTCCTTGTTTTCTGCAGACCAGTAAGACGTGTTTGTGTGTATGCTTCTTGGCCCAGTTAACTCTTGATTCTTCACAGGCCACCTCCGAGGTGCCGCCTGCTGCAGAGACTGTCTCCACTGCGTCTGCACGGCGTTCCTTCCTCCCCTGCACACACCTTTCCCCGCTATATAGTGACGTTCTGTTTACATACCTTCCTTCTGAAACTGAGCAGGACCCTGAGGAGCCCTCCTGGGTACAAAAGCCTTTCTGGGTCCCCTGTTTCTTGTGGGTAGGAAAAAGGCTTTAGCCTCCTAGACTTTCCCTGAGTTTCAAAGGGAAGATTTAAACAGTTTCTAATTACGGAAGTAAGGCAATGTAGAAACCGAGGAGGAGCAGTCAAGAAACAATAGTTCTGTGATAAAGCCGAGTCCTGGTTCCTCCTTAGGGGATATAGTAACAATCTATCCTTGAGTTTTTCTACAGAGCTAAGGCCCCCTCCCAGGTGGAGGATGGTAACTTCAGGCTGAGCACAAAATTCCTGGAGCACTGCCCTGTTACGTCACCACCAACCAATCAGAAGAAAGTCGCACACATCACAGCCCTCACCTCATATTTTGCCTTTAAAAACTCTTCCCCCAAACCATCAGGGAGTTCAGGTCTTTTGAGCAAGTGCTGCCCATTCTTCTTGCACAGCCCTGGCAATAACTTTTCTCTGGCCCAGACGCTGACGTTTGGGCTTCTTGGGCCTCCTTGTGGAGCAGACAAGCGAACTTGTGTTGGGCAACACTTCTGTCGTGAGCTTCTCAAGGCGAGTGATTAGTGTCAACCATCCTGAATCTTTGAAGCTAACACAGTTCCTGACACATGGTAGGTGCTCACTGAACACAGTTGAATGCTCTCATGAGAAGGCTCCCGTCCCACCTGGCCTCACCGCGGACTGGAGCGCTGGAACGCACTCTGTTCAGTTATGGATCTGGCAGTAAGTCTGGGTGAGGCAGGTGCTGGAGGTGTACTTTGTTCTTGAGACAGGGCTGGACTCTTTGCCTTCAGAATGTTACTAGTGGACAAACGGAAGGGGTAGCAGTCCTGGGGCACAGCCAGGGCTACTGCAGCAGAGGATGTGTGGAGTTGGGGGGGGGGCGGAAGAGAGAGGAGGAGAACAAAAATGAGGACATGGATGAGAGTGAGTGTGCCTGGGGTTGTGTGTGTACGTAGTGGTGGGGCGTCAGTGTTGATTCTCTGTCCCAGACTGACAACGGAGAGGGAGGCGATCGACGTAACAGGAAGGCTATGGGAGTCTAAGTGAGCTGTGTCTCTCGAGGAAGTGGGAACGCAGGGTGGGAGTGTAACAGGGAAGAGAGCCAATTTTGACTCCGTGTGGGATCTGTTTCTTTGACTGTAGCCTTTCTCATTGCCTTTGTTATTATAATCATACATAGTGGCCTGCCTCAGGGAACCCTACCCACCTGTGAATGGCTGCAAGAAAGAAGAAATTAACACATCCCCTCCCCGAGGCTGGCCATTCCAAGAGATGTTTAGCAAGACTGATAGTCCTTTTTACTTTACTTCCTCCCCGCCTCTCTCTCTCTATTCTACCTTTTTACTTTACTTCCCTCTCTGATTCTGTAAAAGAAACTGGCATCCAGACCCCAATAAGATGTTTTTTTGGGGGACCCTAGTCCGCCATCTTCTCGGTCTACCGGCTTTCCGAATAAAACCATGTTCCTTGCCTCAGCACCTTGCCTCCCGATTTACTGGCCCGTCGTGTGGCGAGCACAGGGAGCTTGGACTCAGTAACTGGAGGAGAGCTGGTTGTTGTGAAACCGGAGGGAAGGGGGCAGGGCACAACCTTTGAAAGCATGACATAGCCCGAGGACATGACATAAACTGATTAGAACCAAGTGGGTCCAAGATGGCGGACAAGTCAACTTCCACTAGACCTTGAGCGTCACTATACACTCACTGTAACACAGCAGCAGGCTAAATGACACCGCCCACAGGTGCCATGACAGTTCCGAGACCCACGTAAGGATCAAAAAGTGGGCGGTCGCCCAATTCCTGGAAATCCCCGCCCCTTCCCAAAATAGCTGGAATTCTCCTCTCACTCATTAGCCTAGGAAATTACCCACCCCTATAAAAACTGACAACCCCATACCCTGGTGCCTTTCTCGCCTTCTGAGATGGCCCACAGTCTATGGAGTGTGTTTCTCTCTAAATAAATCCACTTCTTATCTATCCGTTTGTCTCTCACTGAATTCTTTCTGCGATGAGACATCAAGAACCTGAGCTTCATTAAGTCCTGAAACCGGGTGTGTGATCTCAGTTGGAAGACTGTGGGTTTTGGCTGGGTTTGAGTCCCAGCTGCATGGGTTCGAGTCCCAATCTGGGTTTAGGCTGAGTTCAAGTCCCAATCTGAGGGGCACGGTTTCAGTTACAGCTGGCCCTTTAAATCTGCGGCTTCCGCATTCACTCAGATTCATCCCACCTCGCATAGAAAATATTCAGAAAAAAAAAAAGTCTAGAAAGTTCCAACAAGCAAAACTTGAATTTGCTGAGTGCTGGCAACTATTTATATAACATGTACATTGTATTTACAACTATTACAAATCATTTACATTGTTGGGTATTATAAGTAACATAGAGATGGTTTTAAAGTGTACAGGAGGATGTGCTGAGTTATATGCAAATACTACACCATTTTATATAAGGGACTTGAGCCTCCTCAGATTTTGAGCATTGGTAGGGTTTCACTCCAGTGTGTACTCTATGATATCCAATGAGATGTGAGCTTCAAATGAAGGCTTTTCCACATCCATCACATTTGGGGGTCCTGGAACCAATCCCCTACCAATACTGAGGGATGACTATCTTGTTTCCACCAATTTTCTTACTACTCAGCTCGTAAGGAGAAAGTATGGCTGGGATCAGAAGGACTTGGACCTACAGTGAATATATTAAAAGAAGGAAACTGGCCAAGAGTCATTGGTGTGCGATGATAACTAAGAAGGCTTAGTTAAGGAGTGAGTTCTGGGGGGTTTAGGGAGTGTCGGCTGAGAGGTAAGAGGGCCAAAGGGTGAAGGCCTGAAAGTCTACAGTGTGAAAAGTCATGCAGCCTGGGTGAGGTGGGACCTTTGTAGCTTAAGGCTCTTGGTTGCTAGAAGGAGGCTGCACTAGAGAGATTTGTTAAGTAAGAACTGGATCCAAGTCATAGGGGCTGGACTGCTGTCTGGCTGTGCCCTACAATATATTCTCTATTTCAATAATTTTAAATAGATTTTCTAAAAATTCCATTTTTAAAAAAATATAAAATGTTATAAAATATTTAAAGGCTAAAGAAAAAATTGTCCACAATCTCATTACCCTAACATGGCCACTTAAAATTTCTATACATTTCTTCCAGTCTGTTCACACACAAACCAGAATATACTCTAGTTGAGATCAGAGTATGTTCACCATTTTGTTATCTTTAAAAAAACTTTAAACATTGTAACAGAATTGCCTTTTGATATAGTTTTTATTGTAGTAATTTCTAACAGCCAATAAGATAATATTTTATTGAATGGATATACCATAATTTAACAGACCTTTATATTATGTTATTCAGTAACATTTAGTTTATTTTATTCAATTTTTCTTTTTTTTTTCCTCTTGGTCATCAAAAATAATGCTTTAAGAGACAAAAAAGTAGATTAGTGGTTGCTAAGGGCTGGAGAGAGGGAGGAATAGGAAGTAACTGTGAATGGATTTATTGCTTTGGGTTAATGAAAATGTTTTCTAATTAGGTAGTAGTGATGCTTGTATAACTCTGTGAATACACCAAAAAAAACCCACAACCCATTGAATTTTACACTTTAAAGGGGTGAATTGTACCTCTATAAAGCTGTTTAAAAAATATAATTCTGGGCTTCCCTGGTGGCACAGTGGTTAAGAATCCACCTACCAATGCAGGGGACATGGGTTCGAGCCCTGGTCTGGGAAGATCCCACATGCTGTGGAGCAACTAAGCCCGTGAGCCACAACTACTGAAGCCCGTGTGCCACAACTACTGAACCCGTGTGTCACAACTACTGAGCCCACGCGCCTAGAGCTCGTGCCCCTAAATAAATAAATAAATAAATAAATATATATATATATATATACACATATATATATATACATATATATATATATATATATATATATATATATATATATATATATATAGTTCTATCTTCTTGGGTGTAGTTTTTCCTTCTTTTGGGGTTATTTCCTCTAGCTGAATTCTAAGGAATGTCATTACTGAGACAAGCAAAGTGAAAGTTTTTACTGCCCTGAATGCCTGTGGCCAAACTCCTTCCCAAAGTTTTTACTTTCCTTTTTTCTTTATCAACTTAGTATCCTTAGCAGAATATGAATTCACCACTTAATTCAATTGTCTTTCCGCTTTCTACTTGCCTGCTTCCCACACAGCACCTGGCTAGAGGTTGGAACTCCCCTCTTGGCTGGTCTACCACGCTGCCTCATTTTGGAGGATAGTGGTGCAGGGAAGTGGGTGGTCAGGGGAAAAGGGAGAAGTGCAGATAATCCACAGACTTCCTGGGAAGGGTCATGGGTGTCTACCGCTGTGTGCTTCTGTGTCTCCAGATTTCTGTGGTTTTGTGTTTCTGAATCTGGATCTGTTTTATACTTACAGCCAACACGTGTGGAGTGTTTTGTACGTACTGCTCATTGTGCTAAATGCTTTACACAAATTAGGTAATTTAAAATATAATGTAATAGGGGTAGTTATTATATCATTTTGTAGGTGAGGTCAGAGACTTGAGGAAAATACATAGCTAATCAAGGGTGGGTCAAGATTTGAACCCACAGTCCCAGCCCAGAGCACTGGCTCTTAACCACTATGTCATCCAACTCTTAACACTTTTTTTTTGGCTGCCTAATTTAACACAACACCTATGACATACTAAGATTGTTACCCTGGTCTTCCCTGGAGGAGTGGTTAGATGCTATTTTCCCCATTGTTTGTCATCTTAAGAAAAGACTGATTTTCAGATAGCAAAGGTAGCAAAAGAGAATATCAGAAGATAAAATAAGGTTATTGGCCTATAAAGCAAGATTAGGAAATTAAGATTGTAGGCTCTATCAGGATGCTCATCTTTTATGAGCTAATTAAGACTGATGATAAAAAGTAACATTTTAACTGAGCGGCTCTTAGAAGCCTCATGTGCACGTGACTTCTTCTAACGCGGTGTTGGTGGTAGAAACAATTTGGTCCACATCCACAATCTCATTTGATCCTTAATAACAATCGTGGGGTAAATCTGATTATCATTTTCATGTTACAGAGGAGGAAACCAGCTCAGAGAAAGCCCATGATTTGTTTAGTTAGAATCAAACTCAGAATCTTGATCTTTTAACTCTGTTGAGGGTTTTTTCTTCTGTGTTAGTTGCCTTACAGCTCCTCCAAATGTGTAGGGAAGGTGGTTAAATGATATAACAGGAAGTAAATCAGAAACATTGATATTTTGGGGACGGAAATGCTTTCAAAGAGTCCTCAAGTATGTAAGGATAAATATTACCCTCACCAGCTAGTTGTAACATTGTACAAAGCTCACTGGGAATGAGCTGAGCGAACAATGGTGTTCAGTGCTGTCAGGTATTCAGCACTATGCCACAAAAAGCAATCCTGAAATTTAAGAAACTGAGTGTGGTTTTTGCCAAGTAACACAAAAAGCATTGTTTTTATTAGAAAATTCTACAGATAGTGGAAACAGTGTCCCACATAACTGTGTCCCCACACATGAGAAGATAGGACTGTATTGTGGTTAATCACATATTTTTTGGAGATGGTCAAACCAGGTTTCAAATCTCAGCTCTACCACTTAACTGTGTGACCTTGGGTAAGTACTTAACCTTTCTGGGCTTCAGTTTCTAATTTGTAAATTGGTGAAAATAAGCCCAAGCTTATCACCCCTTTCCCACCCCACTCCTGCAGGCCGGCTATGACCCAGGAGTTACAGCCAAAGTCTGAGTGTAATGGGCACACCAGGGACCCACCAACAGGGCCACCATCCTGTCACAGGGAGTGGATTTCACTATGGAGCATTTGTTTGTAACTTACATTGTACATCATCCTCTGCTAATCGCTAAAGTTATCTATCCAGGAAATGTAACACTTTTGATCTTGGTCTCCAGGATTTTCTGAGGTGGATGGAAAGATGACAGCCTGACATGCTGTATGAAAGAGTTAATGATTAAACACAGTATCTGAGACAGTATCAATGTGTGAAAGTATCAATGTGTGGATATTAACAAATTTTTTTAAACATAAAACTTAAAGATATAGATTACTAAAGATAATTATTTTAGTTAAAAAAATAATCTATACTCATAGTATACATTTCAACAGTTAAAAAGGATTAGGAAAAAAAAAAAAAAAAAAAAGGATTAGAGTAAAAAGTAAATCTTCTTTACACCCCCAAACCTCAGTCTCTCAGTCCCCTTTCCTAGAGACAACTACAGTTTCCCAACTTTTTCTGGAGATCCTCCCAGAGAGATACTGACCAAGCAAATGTAATATAATCAGGCTCCCTTTCTTTATACACATGGGAGCATGTCATAGATATTGTTTTTATATTTTGCTTTTTCTACCTAACAACATGTACTGGAGATTGTTCCTTATCAGTATGTATAGTTCCGCATGTATAGACCATTTTATTATGAGTTCTTAAAAACACAGAAAAGAATTTTACAGTGAACACTCATGTACACACCATCTATATTCTATAATTAATATTTCATTATACAGGGCTTCCCTGGTGGCGCAGTGGTTAAGAATCCACCTGCCAATGCAGGGGACACGGGTTCAAGCCCTGGTCTGGGAAGATCCCACATGCTGTGGAGCAACTAAGCCCATGCTCTGCAACAAGAGAAGCCACTGCAATGAGAAGCCCGTGCACCACAATGAAGAGTAGTCCCCGCTCTCCGCAACTAGAGAAATCCCGCGCGCAGCAACAAAGACCTAACACAGCCAAAAATAAATAAAATAAAATAAATAAATTTATAAAATAAATTTCATTATACTTTATTACATATCTATCCATCATTTTATCTATCCATCAATATATCTTATTTTTTGATACATTTCAAAGTAAGCTGCAGACATCAGCACGCTTCCACCTAGCTACTTCGGCATGCATAAAAGGAACAAGAATTAAATATTAGTTTACAGTTAACTTTTTTTTTAAAGTAAAATTTGCATGCAGTGAATTGCACAGATTTTAACTGGACCATTCCATGAGTTTTGATAAAATTTACATTGGTGTAAATTCCAATCAAGATAAGAAACATTACTATCGTTCCATCATTCCCCTTCCCACTCAACCCCATAGGCAAAAAGATGTTCAACATTATTAGGGAAATGTAAATTAAAATCACAATGAGATACCACTACACATCAATCAGAAAAGGTAAAATAAGAAATTGTAATAACACCAAATGCTGGTGAGGATGTGGAGAAATTGGATCACTCATGAATTGCTGGTGTGAAGGGAAAATGGTATGGCTACTCTGGAAAAGTATAGCGGTTTCTTTACAACACTAAACATTCGCTTACCACATGACTCAGCAATTGTACTCCTGGGCATTTAC